>NW_024429189.1:32841534-34041534 GCF_017639785.1 Mesocricetus auratus
TGCAGCATCCAAGGTTCAATCTTCTCCCCTCCGACTTGGGAGAGAACTTCTGTGGCCTATGGAAGCAAGACTTTTAGGGCCAATGACACAGAAATGCTACCCCAAGTTTTCTGACTTCATTCTGGAAAAAAAATGCAGGTTCATAATCTGAAAACTGTGGGCAGTGTGCTCAAGAAGTGTTAATACAACAGGTAAGAACAAACTCAATCAGAATGAAATAGAACACAGCCTAGTCAAGTATTGTCTAATCTTTAGTTCTATTTGCCATCCACAGTGTTAAGTGACCAGAAGATACCATCAATATGAGGAACAATATAAAGTTAATGGTACCGAAATTTAAAACAATCTGGAAATGATTATGAGCCAAAGGTACTAGTGATAGCTGTCACAATATATAGTTGATTTTACTTTTTGAAACTTAATTTCTTTACTTTTTATTATTGGTCATGTATGGTAGCATTAAAATTAACATGAAGGTGAGCACAACATATAATCTCTATAGGCCATCTTATTAAATTGAAGCTATTTTTAATACTTTTAAGAGGCCTATCAGAAAACACAATTTATATCCTCAAAGTATATTTTGTCAGTTTCAAGTATAATTTTTGCATTCATATTCTTTTATGAATTTTAATGGAGACACTTAAATTGTAATTATTCCTCTCAGCTCAAACGCAGGTAACAAATGGAATTCAATCAGTGTTTGCGCATAATGACCATCATTAAGAGAGAAATAATAATGACATTCTCTCTGCATTAAACTTGCAGACTCTTTACACAATGATCTGAATCCCATTATTGATCTCCATGGAGATATGCAATTGTCACCTATTCTGCATAATATCTGAATGTTAAATACATTTGTTTGGAACAAATATTTTAATGAATACAGTCAGTTCCACTTAATTAACTATCTGATAACTGAATATTTTTACTTAATAATTCAACTTGGAATATCAAAATTGTTCTTTTTTAATGAAACATACTCACGATTAGTCATAGATATTCATTTGAATGTTCACAAAATGTATATAGAATTTAAAATTACCTTTGGTTTTCTTTAAAGTACATCCATTAGAAGGACAGCAGAGAAGCACTTTTCAGTTTTTAAAAATAATTTTTCCCTTTCGCTGTTGCTTAAAGTAACAACTTAGAAGCTTATGTGTAAAATGCAGCTTCAGTCCTGAATCCTCTAGCCTCCTGATTCTTTCTATCACAGGATTGTTTGGAAGTGCGCTTCTCTTGACATTTTTGCACATATATACATTTTAATATGCACACTTGGTTTGCAGAAGACGATGTCATTAAATTATTGAAATCATTTTTATAGAACATCTGTGGCAAGTTTGTGAACCTGTGACTGATTCTTCAAAAAGAGAACTTAAAATAATGTTTGTGTTAATAGAAATGAATACTGAAAACCAATTATAACATTTATTTGGGGGATCACGGGACAAGCAGGACAGTCTAGCCTGAGCACTTTTTCTTAGAGTACTCACTTGTGAATCAATTCCACAATTGTTTGCTGTGCAACCACCACAACACTAGCATTACACTTGTCATTGACAAAGCCAAATTAAGTCATACATGAACTCTGGCCTCCATGTGGAGGGATAGAAACACGGGTTAGCAGTGAACTGGAACATGGATCACAAATGCTAATTGTTTGTATTCAGTGCACAGTAGTGTGGGGATGGAGGCCAACCATAAGATCAAGGTCTTCTGGGCAGTCTTCAGAAATAGGGCAGGCTCTGATCTCTAACCAAAGGAATGAATAGAGTTACCAGGCTTAAAATATTGAAACCTGCTTGCACCCACCAGAAGAGAACCTTGGTCCTGTACCCACCAGGAGAGAGAGAGAGAGAGAGAGAGAGAGAGAGAGAGAGAGAGAGAGAGAGAGAGAGAGAGAGAGAGAGAGAGAGAAAGACCGGCAGTAACTTGGTTAGGAGTTGGGAAAAGACAGACAGTAACTCAGTTTAGAGTTGTAAAAAGATTTTCCAAGCAAATGACCCAAGAAACTAGCTGTTGTAGCAATTCTAATATCTAACAAATTAGAATTTAAACTAAAATCAATAAAAGGAGATGAAGAAGTCATTTCATATTTATCACAGCAGAAATTCATTAAGATAAAGTCTTAATTCTGAATACCTCTGCCCCAAATACAAAGGCATTCATATTTGTAAAAGGAACATTACTAAAGCACAAATCACACATAAAACCACACACACCTACAGTGGGAGACTTCATCATCCCACTCTCACCACTAGACAGGACCACCAGACATAACTTAAAAAAGAAACAAAGGAACTAACAGAAGTTATGACTCAATTAGGTTTAACACACATCTATGCAACATTCCATCCAAACACAAAGCAATATACCTTATAATCAGTACCATATGGAACCTTCTCTAAAATTGACCACAAATTGATAATATAGCAAATCTCAATAGGTACAAAAATTGGAATAACTCCCTGTATCTTATCAGACCACCATGCTTTAAAGTTAATATTCAACAACTACACAAATGCTGAAACTCTACATACCCATGGGAATTCAACAACTTGCAATTGCACCATTCCTGGGTCAATGAAGAAATAAAGAAAAAAATTAAAGACTTCTTAGAATTCAATGAAGACACAACGTACCTAAACCCATGGGACACTTGGAAAGCGTGCTAAGAGAAAAGTTTGTAGCACTAAGTGCCCACATGAAGAAGTTGGAAAACAGTCATATTAGAGAATTAACAGCACAATTGAAAGCTCAAGAACAAAAAGCTCAAGAACAAAAAGAAACAAAGTCACCCAGGAGGAGAGGATGTCAGGAAGTAATCAAATTAAGGGCTAAAATCAATGAAGTAGAAACTAGGAAACAATACAAAGAATCAGTGTAGCAAAGACTTAGTTCTTTGAGAAAATCAACTTGATAGACAAACCTTTATCCAAACTAACCAAAATGCAGAGAGAGAAATGCAAATTAAAAATCAGAAATGAAAAGGGGGATATGACAACTGATAGTGGGCAAATCCAGATAATTATCAGGTCATACTTTGAAAACCTGTACTCCACAAAATTGGAAAATTTAAAGAAAATGGACAATTTTCTGGATAGATATCACTTACAAAAATTAAATCAAGAACAGATAAACCATTCAAATAGAGCTATAATCCCTAATGAATTGAAGCAGTCATCAAAAGTCCCCCAATCAAAAAAAGCACAGGGTCAGATGGTTTCGGTGCAGAATTCAAACAGAAATTCAAAGAAGAGGTAATACCAATACTTTACAAATTGTTCTACACAGCAGAAGCAGAAGGATCATTGCCAAACTCTTTATGATACTAAAAATACCTTAGTATTCAAACCACTCAAAGACACAACTAAGATGGGGAAGTACAGACCAATCTCCCTCATGAATATTTACTAAAAATACTCAATAAAATACTGGCAAATCTATTCCAAGAACACATCAGAAATATCATTCACCATGATCAAGTAAACTTCATCCCAGGGATGCAGGGATAGTTCAACATATGAAAATCCATCAATCTAATACACCATATAAACAATCTGAAAAAGAAAAGTCACATGATCATCTCAGATGCTGAAAAAGCCTTTGACAAAATGCAATACCCCTTCATGATAAAGGTCCTGGAGAGAACAAGGACAACAGGAAAATATCTAAACATAATAAAGATAAGGTAATACAGCAAACCGACAGCCAACATCAAACTAAATGGAGAGAAACTCAACATGATTCCTCTAAAATCAGGAACAAGACAAGGTTGTCCACTCTCTCTCTATCTCTTCAATATTGTACTTTAAATTCTTAACAGAGCAATAAGACAACAAAAGTAGATCAAGGGGATACAAAATTGGAAAGGGGGAAGTCAAACCTTCACTATTTTCAGATGATATGATAGTCTACATAAGTGACCAGAAGAATTCCAACAGGGAACTCCTACAGCTGATGAACACCTTCATCAAAGTGGCAGGATACAAGATTAAGTCAAATCATCAGTAGCTGTACTATACATAGACAATAAATGTGCTGAGAAAGAAATCAGAGAAACATCACCCTTTACAATAGTCACAAACAACATAGACTATCTTGAGGTAACTCTTACCAAACAGGTGAAAGACTTGTATGACAAGAACTTTGAGTCATTAAAGAAAGAAATGAAAGAAGATGACAGAAAAATGGAAAGATCTCCCATGCTCTTGGATATGTAGGATCAACATAGTTAAAATTACAGTCTGACCAAAAGCAATCTACAGATTCAATGTGATCGCTATCAAAATTCCAGCATAATTCTATACAGACCTTGAAAGGTTGATTCTCAACTTTATATAGAAAAACAATAGACCTACGATAGCCAAAACAACATTGCATAATAAAGGAAATTCAGGAGGCACCACTATCCCTGACTTCAATCTGTTGTAAAGAGATATAGTAATGAAAAGAGCTTGATATTGGCACAAAAATACACAGGTAGACCAATCGAATTGAATTGAAGATCCTAATATGAACCCACATACCTATGAACACCTGATCTTTAACAAAGAAGCTAAAACTATACAATGGAAAAAACAATGCATCTTCATCAAATGGTGCTCACATCATGGGACACTAGCTTGTAGAAGACTTCAGATATAGCCATATATATCACCATGCACAAAACTTAAGTCCAAATGGATCAGAGAACTCAATATGTATCCAATCACACTGAACCTCTTAGAACAGAAAGTGGAAGTATCATTGAACTATTTGGTATAGGAAACTGCTTCCTGAACATAACACCAGTAGCATAGACACTGAGATTGACAATTAATAAATGAGACCTCCTGAACTGAGAAGCTTCTGTAAGGCAAAGGACACATTTCATAAACCAAAAGTGCAGCTCACTGAATGGGAAAAGATATTCACCAACCTCACATCTGACAGAGGGCTGATCTCCAAAATTTACAAAGAACTCAAGAAGTCAGTCTCCAAAACACAAAATAATCATATTAAAAAGTAGGGTACAGAACTAAATAGGGGAAACTAAAATGACTGAAAGATAAAGTTTTCAATGTCCTTAGCCATCAGGGAAATGCAAATCAAACAATTCTGAGATACCATCATCACTCCTGTGAGAATTGCTAAAATTAAAATCACCAATGACAGTTTACATTGGAGAGGATGTGGAGAAAGGGGAACACTCCTCCCCTGCTGGTGGAATTGCCAACTCGTACAGCCACTTTGTAAATCAGTATGGAGATTCCTCAGGAAAACGAGAATCAGTCTACCACAAGACCCAGCAACTCCACTCTTAGGCATATACCCAAAACATGCACAATCATATAATAAGGCCATCTGTTCCACTATGTTCATAGCAGCATTATTTGTAATAGCCAGAACCTGGAAGCCAACATACTTAAGAGTGGATAAAGAAAATATGGTACATTTACACAATGAAGTACTATTCTGTGGAAAAAATAATAAAACAATGGAATCTTGAAATTCACAGGCAAATGGATGGCACTAAAAGAAACCATCCTGGGTAAAGTATCTCAGTCACAAAAAGACAAGCATGGTATGTACTCACTCATATATAGATTTTAGACATGAAACAGGGGAATGCCAGACTACAATCCCTTTGGGAGTGCTAGACTACAGTCCCTTTGTCAATGTGTCTAGAAAACAGGGAGGACCCTAAGCGAGCTATGCATGGTACCCTGGAGAAGGGGAATGGGATAGGATCTCCTGAGTGGATTGGGAGCGTGGCAGGATGGAAGAGAGAGCTGGGAGAAAAAGAAGTGGAGAAATAAGGGGAGAGGAGGACATGGGGGAGTAAGAAGGTTGAGTCTGGATAAAAATAGAGGAGAGCAGGGTGAGAGATATCATAATAAAGTGAGCAATTATAGGTTTGAGTAGTGATCTGGCACTAGTGAGATTTTAAGTTATCTACAAGGATGACACCAACTGGCAATCTAAGCAGTAGTGGATAGGTTACCTTAAATGCCCTTCCCCGATAATGAGATTGATGACTAGCTTGTATGTCATCTTAGAGCCTTCATCCAGTGGCTGATGGAAGCAGAGGCAGACACCGACAGCTAAACTATGAACTGGACTCCTGGAACCCAGTTGCAGAGAGGGAGGTTTCAGGAGCAAAGTGTTCAAGACCAAGCCCACAGAAACTGCTGACCTGAACAAGGGGACACTCATGGACCCCACACTGATGACTGAGACGCCAACATGGGACTGATCCAGACCCCCTGAAAGTGGGTGTCAGTGAGGAGGCCTCGGCAATTTCTGGGGCTTCGGGTTTTATCAGTTTTTATCTCTGGCGTTCTAACGGACTTTGGGAGCCCATTCCACATGGAGGGATGCTCGCTCAGTTTGAACACCTAGGGCAGGGCCTAGGCCATTCTGGCGATGATATGACAGACTTTGGAGATCCCACTTGGAGGGCTTTACCTCCCTGGGGAGTGGAGGGAAGGGAAGATGAGTTGGGAGGTTGTGGGGGCTGGTGGGAGCCAGGGGAGCAGGGGAGGGAGAGGGACCTGGAATTGACATATGAAGCAAAGCTTGTTTCTAATTTAAATAAAAAAGAATAATTGGACAATAATAGACTTTAAACTTTAACATTCCAAATCTTACAATTCCTTGCCCTGCATCTGGCGCTTGCTATGGAATCATGGGGCCTTTGGAGGGCTTCTGTAGACAGACCCACCTCTCCAGCCTTGTATATTTTATGCCCCAAATCCAGCACCATGAAGACTGCACTATCAAATTCTGCTGCCATCCTGCAAGGGATTCTGGTATACTTCAACTATCATCGTAGAGGGGGTAACCAAATCTGCAGATTCATCTTGCTAGGAAATTGTTTTTTAGTATATAACCCTCCTTTTTGGCATTCTGAATTTAGGATTTCTCCTTTCATATGAATTTTAATTTCTTTTAAATTGTAGACTTTGAAAAGGGGTGTCTTGTCTTCACGTCCTTTTTCTTGCCATCTGAATTATGAGTGGGATGTTTCTCTTAGCAATTGCAGACCCAAGGTCATATGTACTACTCTTGTCTGCAATTATAAACCTGCATGAATTCTTTGTTAAGCCTCACAGTTTTCTTGCAATTTTGCTTTTTCACTTGGTAAATATGAATGAATGTAATAAAAAGTAGCCACACCACATATGAACACCGTTCTGCCTAGCAATTTCTTCCCGTGAACAAATTATTCCATTTCTTTTAAATTCAGCCTCGCTCAAATTTTCTGGGCAGAATAAATCCAGAGTGTTGGTCAAAATGTCACATGAATGAACACCATCACAGTTCCTAGTAGAGTCTTTGTTCCCCTATGAAATCTCAAACCCAGGTCTTGATTCACTGTTTTTCTTTCAGCATTTTTGTCTTTTAAGCTCCCAACAGAATGATTCATTAAGCTCTGCTGACCGTTTTACAGAGAATTCTTAACCTAAAATTCCAGGAACACTACATTCCTCCTACAAATAAGTCCTAACCCTTAAGAACCATATAATAATGTCTATCACAATGGAATTTCCATTTCTGTCTCCAGTTTTCAGTTTTACTTTAATTGTTCTATGATAAGATATGATACAAAAGTAACTTATAGGATATAGAGGTGGGTTTTGTTTGTTTATTTGCTTGTTTGTTTAGAATTATTTGATCACAGTTTGAGGGAAAGGTCATGAGGTTGGAGAAGTCCTGATGGTGGTAGAATCTTGTGGATTTGGTCACATTGTATTCATGATCAGGAAGCAGACAATAATAATGAATGTTCATACTCCACCAGTCTTTGTATGTATTTAAGCACCCAGCCTTTTAGAGATGCTAGCATCCAAGGTAGGTCTCCCCATTTTATTTCCTATAATTAAGATAATTTCTCACAAGCATCATCGGGGATGGCCTAATCTAGATAACATTTCACAGGTCTACCCAGAGTCTTGTCTCCTAGAGAATCCTAGATTCTATCAACTAACTTGACAATCAATGTTCATCATCGCAGTAGCTCAAGAAATGAATAGTTATTTCCAATGAACTAACCCAGATATTATTTGACAATATTTGTTACAAAGTATTTCTTCAAGCAAAACTCTTCTTCTCATAATGGGCTTTACACATAACACTTTTGTCAACATTATTCAAGTTGAAGTCTTTTCCTTTTGAAATTTCTAGTATTATTGTCTTTCAATACCTATGTTTTGTCCCTTTTTGAAACCAAACTCTTAAGTGCCTATATTTTTTAAGGCATCCCATATTACTGAAGCCCAATCTTATATGTCTTGATCTATAACTCTAATTTGGAGTACTATCCAACAACAGGACCTTCCTTTTTGTATAACCTGTTTCCACTAAATTTATCCCTAAAGTCTATGACACCTTTGCATAAGCTGTGTGTTTTACTTAATTACAGTGTTTTCTATCTATCAGGTACACCAGAATTGAGCTCCACAAAGAAAGATGTATATTGTTTTTCCTGGCCCTACAATTATCAAAAATTAGATGTCTTTAAATGATAAAAACACATTATCCAAGTTAAAATCAAGATGTAAGTAGGACTGGTGAAAATGAAAAAAAAAACCATCAGTTCTATTTCCTCTTCCAGTTTCTACTGACCGCTACAACACTTGGCTTCCTTTAGTATGACGGTTTAAATCCTAGTTTCTACCTTGGTCTTCACATGCTCTTGCATCTTTTCTCTCATATCTCCCTTTCCTGTTCCTAAACTGATGTTCTTAGGAGCCACAAATCACTGGATTTAAATGCCACACTGATCTAGGTTTACCTCATTTTGATATCCTTTCCCTGCTTTATTTCTGTAAAGAGTCCTGTTATAAATAATTCTGCAAACTTATTCAGGGTATCCTTAGTGTTTGGGGAACACAGGTCAACTCACTATAGAAGGTATGACTTTCATGATGTGTTTATTACAGGAGCTTCAGTCTGAATCAGGGTTGGAATGTAATAAGTACTCATAAATGCTTGCATTTAGGACCTATGAATGTGAGGGAGTAATTGAGTTACACAGATCATTTAAACTTATTCCATAAGTGTAATTTATTTTGTCTTAAGTATCATGTAAGCCCTTTAAGGGGAAAATTGTCTCTTCATGTGTTTAGGAATTTTTTTCTTTATATTTAAACTTTTTTTTCTTTTCACTGGTCTGTGCATGCGAGTGTTTGTAAGTACTGGTCATTGTATTTGTGTAGAGAACAAAAGATTACCTTGGATATGGGTTCTTGCCTTTAGTCTTATCTGAGTCATGTTTTTTTGTTTGCAGATCTATATGCCTGACTAGATGTCTTGCAAGCTTCTGGGGATTTTTCTGTTACTTTCTCCCATCTCAGTACAGGCATTCTAGGATTCCGGAAGCCCAGTACCATGTCCAACTATTTGCTAATTCAATACTGTGTGTACAACTGATAATGCCATAATGTGTACAGGAGTGAGAAAGCCATTTCAAATCACTATTGATTTGGCTTATCTTGCCATGAAAGCATTCTAGTCTTACTTCTCTGTTTGTTTTTCCATTTTACTAGAAGAAATCTCTTCAGAAATGGAGGGCATTTTTACTTTCACTTGGCCAAGCTGTTCATTTTGGGGTATATATATATTTTAGAGAATTATGTAAATAAGATCCTACATTTAAAACCTGGTATTAAAATTTAGTTGTAAATTTGTTATTAAGATAATCATTAGTTATTATACTTGACCTATATTAAGCTGAATTCTATTATTTATTTACAAACATCAGTTCTTCATTACAGTGTGTGTGTGTCTACATGGCATGCATATGCAGGTTATAGGATACATCTTCCATTCTCTCCTTCCATCATGTGGTCCTGAGGGTTAAACTCAGGTCATCAAGCTTTGTGGCAAGTACTTTTATTCACTGTACCATCTCACCAGTCCAATTCTATTTATATGATAAAAATGCATAATAATTTAAATGTGAAAAATAAAAAATGCAAAAAAGTAGGTAGTTCAAAGCTCATCACCAATAATTTAATCCATTTCCTTCCATAAGTGTTTACTAAAAATGCCAAAGGCCCCGATTTAGCTACTTAAATTCCCATCAAAAAAGCATTTCCCAAAAAGCCTATTCACTTAGAGTTTTAATAAATCAGTAAAACAATCCAGGTCTTCCTTTGTGACTAGTACATGAGATTTCTAGAACAACTTTTTAAATGTGTGTACTATTATGCTCACCCACCATTTAGTTATTTAATTAGACCACAAACTTAAGGTATAAAATGTGTTTGGAGTTACAATTGTCTTGTATATTCAGAATGAACTTTGGAACATTTCACCTTCTCAATAAAATCTCACCATTAAAGAGGTATGTAGTACTCTATAGCAGGAGTTCTCAACATGTGGGTCACAGATCCTATGGTGGTCTAAATACTCTTTCACAGAGGTCACATATCAGATACTATGCATACAAGATGTTTACATTATGAGTCATAAAAGTAGCAAAACTACAGTTATGAAGTAGCAACACAATTATTTTATGGCTGGGGCTCACCAAACATGAGGAACTGTTTAAAACGGTCTGAGATTTAAGAAAGTTGAGAACCACTCCTCTATAGACTTTGAAGTCTTCCGTTTGATGACTATTTATCTAAGTATAATTGATTTGTATGCCAAAATTACTTTCTTCAACTTTCATATACATCTTAAGTATTACAAAGTGTATACATGAGAACATTATATTTCATTTCTATACAACACCACTAACTTCACCAACCAAGACATTAGTAGAAGATGGAAATATCTTGGATACCATGTAAATGAATGACTTAGGCACAGAAAAGAGAACTCTGTTGCCCCTGTAATCACAGCCTCCACATACACACTAAGTTACTGATTGAATACCAGGAATAATATTTTATCTAGACTTAGTTATGTGAAAATCTCTGTAGTTGTGTCATGAACTACATGACTTATTAAACAGTGTCTTCAGATACCACATTCCGCGTTCAACAGCAAAACAAGTAAGCAGGTTATTTAAAAGAATCTGTGAGAAAAAGAAGTAAATCTATTATGGGTTGACTGACTAGTCGCTAGGGTCACAGGCCTGAGTTTTTGCAAAGTCCTACAGATCTGAGAATGGGGTCCAGATGGTCTCTTAGGTATGAGTGTCATTATTTTTAGCAAAAGAAACCTTTTCACCCTTAGTCATGTCAAAACACAAAGAATTCCATAAATCAGTGCCAGGTTTGTTTTTATTCCTTAGTATCTGAGCAAACATATACTTATGCCACATAAATTTTTGTCTTATTTTCAGAATAAGGATTTAAAGGATTAAAACAGACTTTAAAATGAAAGGGAGGGAGAGAGAAGGGAAAATGAGAGGGCAATTAGGGGAGAAACTTATTTTTGAGTTTTCTGCATCATGAAATTTCTTAGTTTGAGCAAATAAAAATTGAACCAACCAGTTTAATTTTATTGTTAGTCTGTTTCTTGGAACAAGACCAAGCAACAGGGATTATCTGAAAACATTCTAAGTGATGCTTAAAATCAGGCAAGTTGTACATTGTAAAAGTATTGTCTTCACAGCTTTATAAATTTGTAAATGTCTTGATTCTAAATGCATGCCTTTTCTGTCATTGAGAACTACAGAAATATTTGAAATTCCCCAGTAATCTTTGGCTCACAAGTGGAAACATTTGGTTGCATTTGGCTCACAAGCACATAGGGGCTTGTCTGCTTTTGGTTTGGTGTAATTAGAATGTACAGATTTGACATCAAATGTGTTACACCGCAGTTTCAACAAAATGAACTCAGGACAAATGTGCAAAAGGTTGGATGCAATTTAGATTATAGTGTTCTAGAAGTGGAGAAAGACTGAATAAGTCAAGTACAACCCCCTGGGTACACACAGCCGGATCAACACAAAATACAACCTTTAGGATTGACAATTATCCTACTGAGACCAAAACCAATGTTGAAATCCCTACACCAACAACAATATTTTACTGCATTTCCAGACCAAATAAACTGAATGACACAGCATCTGTTTTGGAGTACTTTTGTATATTCTTGTATATTTTGTATATTTTCTTTTGTGTGTGCAGTTCTGACAAGTGAGATTGAATAGATGAACAATGAGTTGATTGATTATTGGAAGCAACAAGATCATTTAGCTACATATTAATAGAATTGAAACGATATACCAATATGTGAAGAAAAAAAAGAAAACGTAGTGAAAATCTCAGGTTGGAAACTATCACTTCAAATACTCTGCCACATAGAGAAGATAAAGCAGTCTTTTCTTGCCTTCACTAAGTTCATGTTTGAGATCCCATAATGTAAGAGAAATGAGGAGAAAAGATAAAATATTATTATATACAGTTATGTGCCACAGGAAATCCAGGGGGAGTTTTTGTTATTTGTGGAATAGAACAACCAATGGGATACAGTCAAACATTATTAGATTTTTCTAAGTATGTGTCCCTTTCCTATGGATGTAGAAAGGGACAAAAAGTTTTATGGTAGAAGAGAAAGGATAAAGTGACAGTGGCTATTTTGGTTCATTTTCTAAGTGCTGTGGAACCATATTTCTTTTTCATTGCGATTAATTAACTAATAATGATTAGCCTTATATAAGTAGGAGTACATCTCTAAATTTCAACTCCAGGTGTTTGTTGACCTGATGACACTAAGGAAAAGTAGATAAAAAGGAAGCTTAATTTTAACTGGAAAATTCCAATGTGAAATACACTACTAACAAGAACCACACCCTAGTAAGGTGTTGGTGGTCACTGAAAGAATTTCAAAAGACAAACCTTGAAAGGAAAATTGATATGAAACTGCAAACATGTGCAGAACGGGAATAATCAAGGGAGTCCATGAGACACTGAACACAGAGGAATGTCATCTGCAGTAGCAGCAGAAACCTGGCTATGGCCTAAATAGATATTTAAACACAATTAATTCAGCTTGGACCCATCTACTCTGACTTCATGCACTCAGTTCTTATCCGCTTTGAAAAATTTCCCCTTGGAGCTGAATGCAGCTGATATTGTCACCTTTGATATGGTATAATAGTGTCCCAGGACCCACTAAATATATGTTATTGCAATGAAAGAAGAAAATGGGCTAAGATCCGGAAGCCATAGTGTTGGGTGGGTCAGTGTAACTCTAATCCTGCCTAAGGTGTATTGAATTTTCTTGTAGCTATGAATCTAAAATTGTATCTGTATGGATTGGACTAGACTGTATGAACAAGGCATTCTTGGGACACAGTGCTCTAAGTAATTTAGATATTCTGGTAAACTTACTTAAGCTGGAATAGAAGGAAGCCAAGTTGGAGAAAATCTAATTTTCCTTTTAATTCTTCTATTATTAAGATGGTTTAAAAAGCAATAGTATCTATTCTTTTTACTGTAATTAAAAGAAACAAACAAACCAATGTTCATTTGTGACAGTCACCCTTTCTCTATGGTTTTATTTTCTGTAGTTCCAGTAACCTAAGGTCAACCCAACCATATTCTAATAATATTTACTGAAAATTTCCAGAAAAAAGAAGTTCATAAATAGTAAATTCATACCATTCTGAAAAGCGTGATGAAAGTTGACAAGACACAGCTCTGTTCCTCCTGGGGTGTGAAACATGCCTTGACTCAACATCTCCACATGTATACATCACTGTCCATTAGTGTTAGTTACTCTGTAGTCATCTTCATTGCCAGACTTCACTGCTTATGGGGGTAATCACCCTATCAGCCTGCTGATGATATTATTGTAATCTTCTGTAATCTTCTCTTCACCATGACGTTATAAGGAGGAATCTAGCACAGTAAGGCATCTTTCAGAGAAGAGGAGAGGAGAAGACAGGTGAGGAGAGGTATTTCTAGAAATAGCAATAGAGAGAGAGAATAATGCAGTCTATTAGTATGTGTTCAATTTTATGATTGATTATTGTTAATTTCTTACTGTTACTAATTTATAAGTTCAATTCTTTAATAGGCATTTGTCATTGTAAAATAAACCACACGATTGATGATGGTATAGGTAACAATTTATTGTGGAAGTTACTTACAAGAGAAACTGGCAACCCAGGTGAGTCAGCAGCTTTCTGAGACTGGACCAGAAGCCCGAAAAAGAGCATGCATCTCTCCTTGCACAGCCTTTTATTTCCACATCCTTATGCGCCTCTAGCTACGCCTAAACTGGGAGTGGTCAGCGGCACAGGTATCTAAAATCTCTCCCTACAATTCCCGTTTTAGTCTAAAAAAGGTATTTAAACTTAAAGCAAAACTAAATTGTGTCAATATACAAAATATCTCAAACATATATACATAGAAAATGATAAGAATATTTATGCATAGAAAGAAGACTTTACACAGTGTGACAAATTGTGATAAACAAATTATAAATTACCAGATAATATAATAACCTACCTATATCCCATCGTAAGCCTATCTATTTCATCTAAATCTAAGCTTATCTGAAAGAGATGCCCATGTCTTGAACACCTCCTTCGAATCCCAATCCTAAACAATTGAAAAACTAACTCTAAACAGGTGTAGATTATCATGTAATGTCAACAGTAGGAAAAGGGGCATAGTATTCTCGAACTCCTTCCTTCTGAAATGGGACGATGACGACCTCATGGGATCCTGTATCTCCCTACAGGCATGTGTATTTAGGAAAGCGTGTTACTATACAGGATTTGATTATGTCTGTTATGTTAGGTACTACCTTCAGGTACTGGAATGAATCACCTTTAAATGGAGTCGTATTATATTACTATATGACCTTTTAATGACCACATAGAGAAGTAACAAATACAAGACTTAACCCCCACACCCCAAATTTGAAATGTCAATATTAAGAAAAATATACTGCCAGTGTTTTTCTATTCAGTCCTTCTCAAACATTATTAATTATTGTGTTTAAAGTTATCTGGGTAAATTTTATGATCTATGTTGCTTAATATATTATGAATGTTTGCCCAAATAATATATTTACTACTCACTTGAATATAATAATTGACTTGGATGATACATAGATAGATGGTTTAGTTCTTTCACTAATATTTTTGCAATAAATATATTATTAGTAAGATACCTGGCTTAAAACAGCTAGGCATGTATGTGTTAATCTTGACTGTGAGTTTAAATTGTGTAATATTTAATGCCTTCAAGGAAAGTTACTAATTAATTTCCATGGTTAATTTAGTATACTAGAAAAGTGTACATGGCCCTACACCCTCTTGCAAATATTGTATTAGGCTACATCATTTTCAGTGAAGTATGGTATTGTATAGTCACACTAATTTGCATTTCTTCAATTAACAGAGAAATTTGAATATTTTAAAATATATTAATTAATCATTTACATTTTCCATTTGCAAGTTCACATTTCTTTGTCTAAATATCCAGTGGAGTTTATTTATTCATTATTTGTCTAAGGTTCTTGTCATATGATTGAAAATAAATTTTATGACAATTTTATGCTTCTTTTACTATTCTATGTGATTATTTTTAATCTTTGCAAATATGTACTTATGTTAATATATTCAAAATTGTTAATTTTATTTATTTTTTCCTCTTTTCCATACTTAGAAATTTTATTCCATTAAGTGTATCATAAAGCTATGAAAAAAGCCTATGCATGTATATTTTACTTTAAAAACCTAATGGTTTTATATATTTAATGCCATTATGCATCATTAATTTATTTTCACACATTACCACTGATCCAACTTTAGCCCTAATCCATTTTTTTTCAAATAATTAATCTTCTCTTGTGGCATAATTTACTGAATATTCAGTTTACTCTTTTCAGATCTGAAATGACTTTTTGTTATTACTGGATTATTAACTATACACACCATGTAAGTATTAGAAAATCTCATGGGACTATTGTATTTTTCAAAACTTATGGTGTCATATATTCATATATGACAATGAAAATCCTATCTTCTTAAAAATGCCTAATTTTTTCTGAGCCAGGCCTCTAACCATTATCTTTAGTCTATGAGGGAGTCTGGAGCAATTGGCTTATGAATTAATAGCCAGACTGTGCTATAGGCTGGATTAAAGGGCAGTATGTTTAACTTAATGAGGTATTACCTCAAAATTTAAACGAATTAACAAAAATAGACATTAAAAAAAGACAGACAGAAAGAAATAAACAGAATGATAAAGAAGAGGAATTTAAGTGGCAGTTGAGTGCCTGAGAGGCTTGAGTTATGTTCTTATTAACACACACACACACACACACACACACACACTTGATGATAGATCAATAGCAGACAGACAGAAGAATTAGCAAATGAATATTTTTTTTCTGTGCTTGAATTTATATATCCATTTTAGAATTACAGCCAAGTTTTTAAAAAGCATGTTTTCAATTCTAAACCAGCTAAGGGATTATGTTGGGCAGATTACACTATTCAAATATGTCTGTGACATAGTACTTGAAACTATATGTCAAATGAGATTTGGATGTATAGTTGTAATAGTTTGAGATACTGTTCTGAGTTAATTGCTTTGGATGGATCCAGTGCAATAGTAAGGGCTGTTGTAAGGTACAGAACAGGACAGTCAACATCAGAGAAGACGGGAGTAGAAAGTAGAGAGAGTGGAATTTGCTGAGGCCATGTTCTAATAAATGCTGGTGATCTTAGAAGCTTGAAATGGGGGGTGAAGGCTTCATAGCCACAAATAAAAGGTGCCCATTCCTAACTGTAGTACAGTGAGACTTACTTTGTACTTTTGACTTTTGGAATTTTGGGGGTTTTTGTTTTGTTTTTTTGGTTTTTTTTTTTTGAGACAGGGTTTCCCTTTGTAGTTTTGGAGTCTATCCTGGAACTAGTTCTTTTAGACCAGGCTAGTCCCAAACTGACAGAGATCTGCCTGCCTCTGCTTCCCAAGTGCTGGGATTAAAGGCGTGAGTCACCACTGTCTGGCTGACTTTTGAAATTTTGACCTTTAATTTCCCTATGATTTCTGGTAATGTGTAAAGAACAGTAGGAATCGGGTAGAAAACTGTTATAGTCATAATATAAGTTTTCTTTAAGAGCATATAATCTTTGGTTTTAAATGTGAAATGTTTTGCATTGTGACATTGATTCTTAAAAACTTAGAATTTACAGATACAGCTACTAGTGAGATAACTGACTACCTTCTCTTAAATGGTTGTTTAAGACCCAGGAAAGTCATTAGTTGCTGCTTTTCTTTAGATCATTTTCTTTTTTTCCAACTGATAGGTTCTTTTTTATTTGTGTTTTTCCTCTTCTTAAAATTCCCATTTTTACTTGTTAATTACTGCTTCACCTTGGCTTGGTTTGTGTTTACACTTGAGTTGAGTTCTCCCTCAAAATCTTTTACCTCTTTAAACATTGAAAATACTCGTTGTTTTGATTTGCTTTTATTTTTAATTTTTGATGTCCTTGTGTTTGATGCGTAGTTTTATTATCTGACAAAATTAGATATCTTCTTTAATAGTTTAGCCAACGACTGAAGGTTTTTTAAATGAGATTTGTTGGTTTGTGTTAGTTAAATGTACTTATGTTCTATTTTATATAGTTCAATAGGAAAAACAATTTTGCATTTTTAACAAAGGTTAGGGATTTTCAAATTTCATTTCATAGTTAATTCACTTTTATAAATAAACAGCAAGTTTTTGAATAAATATTGTTGTGTGAAAAGAAATAATTATATATAGAAAATAAGTATGTAATACAGAAAATTTGATTTCTCTCTGTCAAATATTCAAATACTTTTATCTTCAGTGTTTTAACTTTATTATATATATAAAATCTCATTTTGTATCCATAAACAGAGTATAACTGAGTTTATTTTTAAATTACTAAATTACTTTTAATGTTAAAGAGTTGTGAATTAAAGAAGTGGCTGATGAGGTCAGTCAGATGTATTTGGGATACTTTAGACTAAAATGAATATGACCTGGTGACTTGAATGAAAATAGCATCATTATCCAGAGTGGGCAAACTAATACTTCTGGAAGTCTTAATCTGTGAGAGATACCTATAGAGTCTGTAGGGCAGACTGGACATGCATCTTAGGCACTGGATAAACAAAAGAGTTCAGACATATGACCCACGCATTGGTTGTTTTGACAAAGGATATCATTTTCTGCTTGAACTGAGATAGAAATAAAACATAGTACAAGGAATAGTAATAAAAGAATGAAGATAAAAAGAAGTGCTTCAATAGTGGATAAAACTTCTGCATCATAAGAAAATTTTAGACCTAAGGCAGAGACAAAAGGTTTCCTCCTAGGAAGGAGGAACTTTCAAATGGGAAGATTAGCACAAAATAATACATTTTTAATCTGAAAACTGTATTAAGAAAGGGAAGAGAAAAGTTGTTTATCACTTTTGCTGTTGTTACTTGTTTTGTTTTCCTTTGTTTTTTTTTGCACAAGTATTTTTACACTGTGAAATAATCTCTGTGAACTCTTCACTATTCGCTTTCGAACACTGTAAAACCCCTATGAACATCATGTGGTAGTTCAAGGAAATCGTACTGAACCTCTCTAGTTCTTCTGAGCTTATTCTGTGTTTTCTTGTATCACAGATCAGATTTCTGGGATATTTTCCTCACTAGAGGGAAGAGAAAAATCAAAGATGAACTTTTAAATAAGCTGAAGCATGATAGATAGATAGATAGATAGACAGACAGATAGGAAGATAGATAGATAATAAATAGGTAAATAAATAAAGGTAAAAATCATCCAAATTTAAGAGTTTGAAAGAAATCCATACATGTAGAACTTATAACAGTTTCCACATTATCGTTAACATTCTAAAAATTGAAGACAAGAGACCACTTGTAGCAGCCAAAAAGAAATAACACATGTGTTTTAGCAGAAAAGATTTAATTCACAGTGTTATTCTACTGAAAATTCCAGAGAACAAAAATAAAGCAGAATATTATTTTTCATGAAGAATTTCTGCCTAGCGGTAATACCATTAATTGTAAATGGCCTAGATTTATCAACTTAATGATAGATATGAGTGAGCTGACATTTAACAGGTAACATACTACAATCATATGCTGCTACACTCAACTCAAATTATGCATTCAAATGTGCTTTGTATTCATAATAAGTTGCAAGTTAAAAATGGTTAATAATAATTGAGTTGAAAAAAGGAAAACAGAGTCAGAAAGAACATTATATACCAACAAAATTTTCAATTCAAAAGTAATTATAACTTTAAGGTATGTGTGCCCATAAACGACAATTTCAAAGAGTATGACTACAAATGTGATAGGATTCAGATAATGAATACAGAAATCAATAATTACAGACAAAAAAGTCAGTGTCCTTTTTTTCAACATTTCATGATACACTGAGTCAGCAAATCAACAATGATAAGAAAGAATTAAATAATATTTTAAATCAATAGGAAGGAAATAACAAAATGTTGCTGAATCCTCCTATAGTAGAATATACATTATTTTCATATTTTTCACAGAACCTAAAGCAAGACAACGTCTATCTTCAGTCAAAAAACAAACATTAGCAATTGTAAAATCTTTGAAACCTACAGAGCTGTGTTCTATAGAATCAAAGAAGAAATTACTAAAAAAATAGAACGCTTGAGAAGTAAAGATTTGTTTCTCACCATGCTGGGGAAACCCACAGAAACAACCGACCTGAGCAAGTGGAAGTGCATGCACATCAGTCTGACACCTGGGGAACCAGCTTAGGTCAGAACCAGGTCTCCTGAACATGGGTGTCAGTTGGGAGGCCTGGGCAGTCTATGGGGCCTCTGGCAGTGCAACCAGTATTTATCCCTAGTGCACGGACTTTGGGAGCCCATTCCCTCTGGAAAAATATTATCTCAGCCTAGATACATGGTGGAAGACCTAGACCCTGCCCCAAATGAAGTAACAGCCTTTGATGATCCCCAACGGGAGGCCTCACCGTCCCTGGGGAGTGGATGGGAGGTGGGAATGGTGGGCTCGTGGAGGGCATGGGAGGACTGGAGGGAGAGGGACCTGAGATTAATATGTATAATAGGGTTGCTAAGAGAAAAATTACATTAATTAATGCTTATATCATAAAGAAGAAAAGCATGTGGTTCGTAGCACGTGCGACCATCTCAAAAAATACAAACAAACAAACCAAGGCAGTAGCAGCAGCCCCCAGTAAGTTAAAGAATGGACTAGTCGACATTGAAAATGTAAAACTGAGAGTGAAAACAAAGGGAAACCAAAGAAGACTTCTTTGAAAAGGTCAGTAAAATTGGTAAATCTGTGGCATGACTGAAATGAAAATCACAGAGAAGAGGCAAATTACCAATCAATGCAAGCCATATAGGCACCAAAAGAATTATGAGAAAAATACTGCAAACAACTTTACAGGGTAAATTTTCTGCCTTAGCTAGAGCAGAGTATCTTATCCTTGGAAAGTGGAAATTGTAACAAGTGACAACAATTCGCTCAATGTGAAAGAGTTAATTTACCTAGCATTAAAAATATTAAGAGAACTGAATTTCACTGAAACATTCCAAACATGTTATCCACGGAACCAAATTATTTATATACGGAATTATAATAAATACGTAAAAGCTAACAGCAACTTTAAGGTCATTTCTGGGGAATGAAAGTGAGAAAGGAACATATCTTAATTTATTCCATAATATTAATATTACAAACTGACGTAAGTGTGTCAGGAATTGGAAACTGCACAGAGATCTCCTCCCTGTGTTCAGATCCCAGAAATCCATGTAAAACATCAGCAGATAGAATTAATAAATACGTAAAATAATTACAAAACATGGCATGTCAATTTATTCCTCAGATTCAAGACTAGTTGATGAAAAAATGAGCAATGTAAATCGTTACGATAAAAAGACACACGAGGAAAAAATCATATAACTGTATTACGTGAAGCAAAAAGTCTTTTGATAAAATTTAACATCGTTCATGATTCAAATTCTCAGGAAACTAGGTGCTGACATTATATTTAGTGGTGAAAGACAGTATTTTCCTGCCAAGATTAGGAACAAGGCAAGGTCTAATCTTACCATTAATATTCAATATGGTCCTGAAAAATCTGCATGTAATCATAAATCAGGAAAGAATGCAAAAGACTAGAAGTAGGAAATGAAGCTGTCCCTATTTGAATATGACATGGGACTCTACACAGAAAATCAAAAGAAACTTGTACAGGAAAACCTAAGAAAACTTCATAGAATAAGTGAGTTCAGCAAGGTTGCAGACTATAAGATTGGCATTAAATATTAACTGTATTTTAAACATTTGCAATAAATCCATCGATATAGAATTATTTAAAATTATAATAGATGGAGATGAAGAAAGGCAAACATTGCATGTTTTCTTTCATATGTGGGACTCAGATTTATAAATATGTATGACATATATGTCATATAAACATATATGGCATGAAAGCAAAATGGGTACTGGAGGGCACTATTTACTTTGAGGAAGGGAACCAATGATCATGCAAGAGCTGGAACAAGGCAAGATAAAGGTTGAAGGAATGAAAACGGATCCATATATGAGCAAAGTCTAATGATATGTGTGTATGTACCTCTCAAATAGGACCCATTATTTTATATGCCAACTAACAAAAAATCAAAAAATATAATAGAATCTAAAGTTTTGAGAAAACCAAATAATATAAATACAGAAAAACACAGGATTTCTTTCCTAAAAACATATATTTTAAATTTTACTCTAGTTATTCCATAGTGCTGGGGACTGATGATGCTGGTCAAGCGTTCTATCACTGGGCTATACATACCGCCTACTCTGAAAATACAAATATCTCAGTGGAGACCTATATAAGTAAGATGTGTTATGCTTATAATTATATGAACTGACACAATTCAATTTTCAATTTCATTTATTTCAACATTAATCCTCACTTGCCCATTATATGAAATTATTACCTAGAACTAATACATTTTCTAGTGAAATTTTAGCAGGATTTTAATAGATACTGAAGGGATTATTGTAAATATGTGAAAAGACAAAAAGACTATAATAACAAACATTAAAAATTTGAAGATACAAAATTCAGCAGGTGAATTCAATAAATTTCCTAACTGTGTACCAGTTTCTTACTCTGTAAGACTGTGTAGTGGTGACAGTAAGACCTAAAAAATAGGAGAGTGGAAAAGATCCTAGAAGTCACCAGCCAAGTATGGGCTTTAACATAACCATAAAACAATTCAATGGAGGGGAACTGCTGTATCACTGCCCACTACTATAGCAACTGAATGGACATAAACCAGAGTGAATACAAGACAAAGAAATTTTTACTTCAGTCAATATTTGCACAAAGGTAAATTAATAATGTTAAAAGGTTTAAATGATTCATGGTGAATTTTTAATTAATTAAACATTTTCAGAATACTTTATTTTGTTTTGCCTTTGACTTATGAGTTTGGAGGGAGGAAATGTTTGTTGCAATTAGAGTATCCTAGGTGAGTGAATATTGAAGCATTGAAAGTATCTACCTGGTTTCTCTCATCAGTGATATGAAAATAACGAATATCTTTCCCTTTGGAGAAATGTGCCCCATTCCTACTATTTAACTATGACTTGCCTGCCATTAATTGCAATTTTGATCTCTATTTTATAATATTACTTTGGCTACAATCCTCTTATATCCATTCTACTGATATGTCCCAAACATCATTTATTTTCTTTTCAACATTATTAGTGTACACATTTCTACATGTTAATCATCACTGTTTGCTTGGCTTTGGTACTTTTGGGGTTACTATTGCTGTGATAAAAGAACATGACCACAAAGCATCTCGGGGAGGAACGATTTTGTTTTAACTAAGCACTGTCTGTTGCATTCCATTCCTGAGGGAAGCAAGAAATCAAGGCAGGGCTGTGGCCACAGGAACTGAGGTCATGGAAGAAATCTTCTCAGCCTGCTCTCTTATGCTTTTCAGGCACCCTGTTCTCAGGGAGGCATCATCCACAGTGGGCTAGTCCCTTCCCATCAATAATTAGTCAAGAGAATTCCCAATGCCTTGCTTATAGACAATCAAATGAAGCATTTTCTTAATTGAGGTTCCCTTTCGCAAACATGTCTAGTTCTGTACCAACTTCTAAACATTTCAATACATGAAACTTAAGAATTTGACGATTTTTTAAAAAATTATTTTAGAAACAATCTTATTTTACATATCAATCTCCCAATTCCCTCTATCTCCTGCCCTCTCAAGCTCCTCCAACCCCCCAACACATCCGCACACACTCCCCAAGCCCTCCATGTGGGATCATCATAGTCTTTCACATCATTTGGGGGAGGAGCCAGACCCTCCTTCCGGTATCTGGGCTACAATAGGGAATGGAATCCCAAAATCCGTTTGTGCACTAGGAATAAACACTGGTTCCACTGTTAGAGGTTCCATAGTCTGCCGAGGCCTCCTAGCTGGCACCCACATTCAGAGGGCTTGGTTTGGTTCCCCAGCATTGCAACTAGGGTCTCTGTGCTCTCACTAGTTCAGGTCAACTGTTTCTGTGGGTTTCTCCAGCACGGTCTTGGCTCCTTTGCTCATCCATCCTCCTTCTCTACAACTGGATTCCAGGAGTACGGCTCATTGTTTAGCTGTGGGTGCCTGCTTCTGCTTCGATCAGCTGCTGGATAAAGGCTCTAGTACTGGCAACTAAGGTAGTCATCAATAAGTCTAGCTGACAAAATAGGGTTGTCTTTGAACTCCTCTCTCCTTACAGATCTGAGCAGCCCATGTCCTGACCTTAGTTTATATGAACTGTACTCTTTGTCTTCCTAGGCCTGTGACTTTACAGCTTTGCTGGCTTCTTTATTAGCAGCCACCTTTTTATGTGGACTCTCAGCCTCTCCCTCTACTCTTCCCAAAAAATTAGTGTGTACTCTAAGAAGAAAATGGGGACACATAATGGTAGACTCACCTCAATTAGTAGCACTTAGAGTAGTTTGGGCTTTCAAGTCATGTCTTCCTCCTAAACTCTTGTCTTTATTGTGACCAAAGCTGTGATACAAGTGACCATAACAAGAGCTGGTACAAAGGTTAGGGGTGCATTGACCTACATCAGTGCATGTGATCACAGCTGCACAACACAGAGGTATTGTGAACTAAGATGTGCCAGTACTGAATTACTATGAACAACTAAAATAACACACATTTATTAGAGAAATGCTAAGTTTTCATTTCTGTGAAGTCATGGATTTTGTAGGAAACTGAAGATAATAGAAAACACAGATTCTAATGCCTATAATTTAAAGAATTGGAGGTTAAATATCAGAATTATAAAGCTGTTCCTGTCCATTGGAAGGAGAAAAATCAAACATAAGCAGTTACCTCAGCCATCTTAAGTATAATCAAAATTAACACCACTAATAGACAAACACTCTGAAATCATGTCAGTCATCATGCTATATATGTTAAAGAATTCCCTGTGAAAAGCATGCTTTATAAAAATGTTTAAGAGTAATTTACTCTTGCCATTTCAATGATTTTCCCTTTATAGAAAATTCAATGCATATACAATCCTTTTAAATTATTGCATGAGAACCAATCAGACAAATTCAGGATGTGTGACATTATTAAGCTATCATGGTTAAGCATTTTCAAACTGCCTTTTGAAAAGGAGTGGACATTTCCTGCTATCCTCAACCCCAGCAAAACAAAATAAGCTGAAAGAGGTAAATAGGCTCCACAATCACATGCTAATTGTTGAAGCCTGATATTGATTGCATTCTATGGTTCCATAGACTCAGCTACATAAATTGTACTTGGGACAATTGTGAAAATTTTAATATAGATTTAGTATCATATTACAGGATGGTGTTTAACCTTCAAATGTATGAATAGTATTGGGAAAATGGAAGGAATTATTTTATCCTTAGTGAAAGGGTGCTGAAATACTTGGGCAGGGTGTTCATTATCTCTACTATTGAGTTTTAAAGTGGCTTAGCAAAAACTAAAAGGTTAAAAAATACTTTAACTGTTAAATCTTTGTAGTGAGTATAAAAATGTTACTGAAGTTGTAAGCCTTCCCCCCTCCCCCCCCCGTCTCTTTTTTCACAAATACTTTAAGCATGGTTCCGAGCACCCACAAGAGGTGACCCACAACTACTTCTAACTTCATCTCCAGGAGATCTGACATCCTCAAAACCTGGTCTTAACCTGCATGCATGTGTATGTACCCCACTGCCACACACACACACACACACACACACACACATGAGCATACATATTAGTAAAAGAAATGCTTGATAAATTACCAGCAAAAGTAAAAACAAAATTAATGCTGAGAACAGATCAATTAGCAAGATGTTATTAATGTGAGCTGTACTCATCAAGACATATTTATTGAGAAGTTCAGGTTGGGCTGTCTCTTCAGAATTAGACAGATGGGATAAAAGTAGGAAGACATACCTGGAAGAGGAAATTATCACCAAAAACCAAACAAGTAAGGAGAAAAGTGCATGTCAGCTTCAAGTTGGTTCACTTATAATTGTTTCTAATGTCATTCCTGGAATGGTCAAGATGAGTCTCTAGAGTTTTGTGTATGACAATGTTATTGTGACAGGACAAGACAGGGCTGAGATTCCTTCATCTTGTATTCTTGCTGAGGCCATCTCAAGTTTAACTAGAATTTGAACTGCTTGAGGGAGATCACATGAAAACCACCCAGATCTATGCTAAGAACCCAAGGTCAGGATGTCCTAGTTAAATTTGCTTCTGTTAAACTTCCTGTTTTTGAGGAGTCCCTTCCAGGTCACTGCTTATCTTATCTTCTGTTAAACTGCTTGCTTCTGCAAAACCCCTCTTTGGCTGCATAGCATAGATGTGATTCTGCCTTTAAAATACCTTGTGTTCTGGACTCTCTGGGCCATTCCTTGATTCCTAAATACTTTGATGTGGTCCCAGGCAGCCAGAATAAAGACTTTGAATTGTTTCAGTTTCTCCCAAACAAGAGGTTGTATGTTTCTACTAGAATTGTGGAGAGCTATTTAAATATCTCACTGATAAACCTTATAGTTCCTTGTTGGTTCCTTCAACAAAGTTTCAATTTTTTTGCAAGCTCAAAAAGGTTTTAATTCTAAACCAACCAGCTGGTATCTTACACTATCAGGAGAGTAAGGCCCTGTCTTACAATTACAAGATGTTTTTATTTTTTAATATATATGTTTTAATTTAAATAAGAAACAAGCTTGCTTCATATGTCAATCCCAGCTCCCTCTCCTTCCCCTCCTCCCTTGCCCCTCCAGCAGCCCCTCAGCCCCATACCCAATCCGCACATCTTTCCCCAGGGAGGGTGAGACCCGCCATGGGTGATCTCTAGAGTATGTCCTTTCATTCACAGCAGGGCCTAGGCACTCTCTCATGTGTCCAAGCTGAGAAAACTTCCCTTTATGTGGAATGGGTATGAAAAGTTCACTCGTACACCATGGTAAATATTGATCTACTATCCAAGTCCCCAGAGATTATTGAGGCCTCCTTGCTGATACCACGTTCAGGGGGTCTGGATCAGTTCCATGCTGGCCTCTCAGTCATCAGTCTGGGGTCCAAGAGCTCCCCCTTGTCAGGTCAGCTGTCTCTGTGGGTTTCACCAACACAGTCTTGACCCCTTTGGTCATTACTCCTCTGTCTCTGTCATTGGGTTCCAGGAGTTCAGTTCAGTGTTTAGCTGTGGGTATCTGCCTTTGCTTCCATCAGTCACCAGATGAAAGTTTGGCAGTGGGATTGTAGGCTAGCACTCCCCTAATCCATTTTTAATATCCATATATGAGTGAGTACATGTTTCTCTTTTTGTAACTGGATTACCTCACTCAGGATGGTTTCTTCTAAGTGCCTTCCATTTGCCTGCAAATTTTAAGATTCCATTTTTTTTCTGCTGAGTAGTACTCCATTGTGTAAATGAACCACAGTTGTGAGGCATCTAGGTTGCTTCCACGATCTGGCTATTACAAATAATGTTGCTATTAACATAGTGGAATAGATGTCCTTGTTGTATGAATGTGCATATTTAGGTACATGCCTAAGAGTGGAATTGTTGGATCTTGTGGTAGACTAATTCCCATTTTCCTGAGGAATATCCATGCTGATTTCCACAGTGGCTGTACATGTTGACACTCCCACCAGAAGAGGAGGAGTGTTCCCCTTTCTCCACATCCTCTCCAGCACAAACTGTCATTGGTGTTTTTGATTTTAGCCATTCTGACAGGAGTAAAATGATATCTCAGAGTTGTTTTGATTTGCACTTTCCTAATGGCTAAGGATGTTGAACACTTTAAGTGCCTCTCATCCATTTTAGAATCCTCTATTGAGAATTCTCTATTTAGTTCTGTCCCCCACTTTTTAATTAGATCCTTTGGTGATTTGGAGACTTGCTTCTTGACTTCTGTATAAATTTTGGAGATGTGGGGTTAGTGGATATCTTTTCCCATTCTGTGGGCTGCCTTTTTGTCTTGCTGACTGTGTCCTTTGACTTACAGAAGCTTCTCAGTTTCAGGAGGTCCAGTTTATTAATTGTGGATCTCCGTGTCTGTGCCTCAGGTGCTATGTTCAGGAATCAGTCTCCTGTACCAATTCATTCAAGGTTACCTCCCACTTTCAGGTGTTCATATGTGTATAGGTTAATATCGGGATGAATAATTGATCAAGAACTATGGATTCACACATAACAAGCAGAGTGTAAGAGATGGAAGACAGAATCTCAGGCACTGAAGATAAACTAGAGGAAAAAACATTCGTCGACTAAAGAAAATCTTAAATCCAACAAATCCTTAACACATAATATCCAATGTAACAACGAGTTGGTTGTTTAAGAAAATCAACAAAATAGAAAAACCTTCATCCAAACTTACCAAAAGGCAGTGTGAACATGAAAATTAACAAAGTCAAAAATGAAAAGGGGAATATAACAACAGACAGTGAGGAAATCCAGAGAATCATCAGGTCACATATGGTAGTTGGAATGAGAATGCTTCCTGTAGGTTCCCATATTTGAATACTTGGTCTCCATTTGGTAGCACTGGTTATGAAGCTTAGAATATGTAGCTGTGATGAAGGAAGTATGTCACCAGATGTGGACTCTCAGAGCAAGAATGCCCCAGCTTCTCCTAGCTTTGTGCCCATAGTTGAAAATGTGAACTCTCAGCCCCCATTCCTGCTGCGGTGCCTCATATCTGCTGCTCTCCTTCCCCTCCATCATGGATTCTAGTCCTATGGGACAGAAAATCATAATGAACTTCCTTTCTTAAGTTGCCTCATGATACTTTAGTCTAGTAACAGAATAGTAACTAATATAATATTTAAGAATCAACATGTTTAAAAACTATTAATATAATTAAAGCCTCAAGATAGGCTGTGGCTCTGATGCCTTGCAAAATGAAGTTATGGTCCTTAGTGAAACTTCTTCATGTTCTTCAGTGTTATTATCTATGACCCTTCCTGCTTTTCTTGCCAAATTCTTTCATATCCCAGTTACACATAATCATAATGAGGGCTATGCACTTGGTTTCTTCCCTTCTGAATGATAGCAGAACCTAGCACTTACACTGTATTTGGTTTTCCATTTTCAGAGTGCTTTGCAATCAGTGGCTAGCTGAGCTCCCTTACCCGTGAAATTTATTTCTTGATGACACAAGGAACAGGTTTTTGGCATCTGGCTATGCCTACTACTGCTACCACAGTACAAGGAGGAAATCAGTGCAGTGGATTGAGGGGGAAGGTGAGGGGTCAGGATATTTGTGGTCAATTTTGGACCCTGCACTTGATTTCTGTACATCCTGCTTTAAGACTGGCAATTGCTCACTGTAAATTTTCACCACCTGTAAGAAAGGATGATGAAATCCACACTGAAAAAATTGAGATGCTCATCTGCAATAAATAGGGTGCCTTGAGGGGTTCATGGCGGCTCCTCATCCCAGTGTGGTCAGATTTCTCAGTAAAAGACTATCCCTAGATGTCTAAAATTACATGGTGAATATAAACATTCACATATTCTCATCCTGTATTCTGTCCTTCTACAGAAAGAGGGGCAGGGACAGAGAGTGAGGAAGGACAGAAAGACAGAGATAAAGACAGTGACACAAACATAGATAGAGACAAACAGATAAAGACAGAAGTAAAGTCAAGTAGGCACAGATAGAGCAGTGACTGACATTCACTAAATTGTGTTCCTTTTTATGTGCCACATTTATTAGGATAACTTTTAAGTACTATAAACAGTAATTAACAAGAATTTCTAGTGACATAAGTGACAAAGTACTTGGTAACCAAAGTGACAATCTGAACTTATCTAGTATTTGATACTATTTTTCTGTTTTCAGTGAAAGTGGCAGATTAATTGTAACAGATACTTATTAACACAGAAGAATTGAATACAGTGCAGAAGAACAATAGAAAATGGTAACAAGAAAAAGCGTAACTCAGAAGATAAATGCAAGGGCATTTATCCAGATGTTTGTGGAGCGAAACATTAGTCTTAATGGAATTTCTGTCCATTTCAGGACTCTCTGTCTCTATCTCTTACTCACATGACATGCTTGGGCATGCTCAATTGGAGGATCATAGGGGATTGATAGTAAGTATGAGCATGGTTACTGAATTCCCCACAGAAATGAAAGTCAGCAAAGAAGGTGAAATTCTTATTTAAGGAGCCTGACATCCTCATCTAAGGATTCTCACATCTATGACTAGATGTGGGATGATATGTACAGAGGAGAAAAGTATCATCCAGTGACTTTATGTTGGTCAAGAAACATAGTTCTCAATACACAGGAGGTAGTTTCTGTCATGAACCTGTTCAGCAGGGTGGGGATGGTATCTACCAGAACACAGGTCTCTGAATTCATGTTGAAGTAATATTTGGAACAGTGATGTCAGGCTTCAAAAGTCCATGTAATATCTTACTAGGTTTCCTCTATATAGTTGCCTGGAATAGTTACTTCTGTTCAAAGCTAATAGAGTGTGTGAGATTGAATATTCAGGTACAATAGTAAACATTTAGAAAGAGAGACCCAGATAAGTATCAACAGACTCTTGACAACACCCAAATGGCTGATCAAACAGTGTAATTACTGAACTGCTCTCTGTAGTCAGAAGCAGGGGAGACATGGATAATTTAACATATTCACTGCCGTAGTTTTGTAATGAATGTTGGTGACTTGGCACAAGTTCATGATACTTAAAAGAACTATGATTTTTCTCCACCTCAGTGTTTCTCAAGGCAGGTCTAATTGGAAATGTAGTAACTGTTTTTAGATCCATTATACTGTGAGTACTGGGTTCAATCCCAAAACACTGCTACAACCAAAAGAAACATCATCAGCTTTCCCAAGCTTTTGTTTTAACTTGTGTGCCTCTAACCTTAACATATTTTCAATGAACTCAGCTTTACTGCAAAATATACAGGCACTCCTGTAAACACATAATACAAATATTATAGCAATATACATTTAGGCATGCTTATTAAGAGCAAAATGTTGGTGTGCTTACTCTCATAAAATTATTTGCACTAGAATCCATTCTATACTGATGAAACTTCTTTGAATTTTAAACCAATTGGAGACTTATCATGTCTTTGTTCAACATCATAGTTGCTCATATATTCTGGATGTTTTCTTCAATGACTGCCTAAGCTTCAAGTTTGACATTTTGAGGCAAGGTCAACAAGCTGTGAATTGTTTCGTACCTACCACCACACTGACCTGGAATGATTCAAATTATAAAGTAATGTGTGGTAATACCTGGCTTAAGAAGTTATCAGATATTTTAAGCATACTTTGATCATGTGGTACTCAATCCACTGCATCTGAACACACAAAAAGCAACACTTTAAATATATATTAAATATTAAGAGCACAGCATTCTTGTGAGGGTCATGACTCTGGAGAAGATATGATGCATGTCTGGGGAAAGCAGAAATGCTCTGGAGAGAAAATACCCCTGATGATTCTTGATTAGATCCCACTCATAGACATCCATATTGAAGCTGCTAAGATGACATTTCATAGACTCAGGAGAGCAAATGCACCAAAAAGAAACCATCTTGTTTTGAAATAACAATTCTTGTTCTCATTAATAAATCAATGAAAACTGAGGAACAAAAGTACCAATGTCATCTCCTTGAACAGGCAGACTTTTCAGTTGGGAATGATAGCATATTGATTGCATAAAGTTTGGGTAAATAACACTTCCCAGTAGAGTTTTGAGTATTGAAAATGGATGGAATGTATAAGCAAATATAATCTTACTTAAAAATACAAAATTATAATTAACCTGATGATATTTACAGAGACAAATTTATGTAGATCTGGATATTTCTGTATCAGTATTTGGGTAGTTTTGCTACTTTTTAAAAAAGGTTTATACTGTTGAGTCAGCCTTACTTTGTCACCTAACTGTGACATTTTTGGGAGTAATGTATCTATTTTCGTTGTCTTTTCTATAAAATGTTGAATAGCTACCTTATAGGCTTGTGAAAATTAACAAAGTAGAGTATCAGGCACTACAGGTCATATGTGATATTTGTTGTTACAGTATCTTTTAGATATAGCTTTACAATAACATTTTGTGAAAAAAGAACTATTAAATGTTGTTTATTTAAAAACTTCATTTGAGGCTTGAGGGTATAAGCCAGGAGTAGAGCACTTGTTCCCAATGTATGAGGCCCTGTGTTTACATGCTAGCTTAACAAAACAAAGATATGAGGATTCCTTCTGTTTTTCTTGCTTTCTTAATCAATAATTTTAGCCTTGTGTTACACAGTTCGTCTTCTTTTAATGATGACAAATGATCAAAGATTCACTAATTCACTATGCTAACATTATTATACTTTTTAAATTATGTGTGTAACTCATATGTATATATATATATATGTATATATATAATTGAAATTTATCCTTTTAAGGAAGCATAGCTTACATCTTTTTCAACTAGACTGAAAAAGGTTCCAATATCATTTACAAAATTATCAATTATCTTATGATTCATATGCAATTTAGGAATGATTTAACTCTGAATACCTTTCCATGCTCATAAACCATGATACTTCCATGCATATTTAAGAGAAGCTCCCATTTGGCTAAAGAACGCCACACACAGAAAGCCCGTTCACACCTTCCTACTAGGCACTTCTCTAAAGAAGGTAAAGCAGTTTAGACATTTACAATAAAAACCAACTTGTACCTTATTTAACTTCCAAACTGTCCAAATTTCTTTAAGGCTCAAATAATTCCCATAAACCCTTGCCACACTTCCTCCCCTCACTTTAGTGCTGACCCCCTGGGAAATCAAACTACCTACTTACTGGAAGAAACAAACATCATTACACACTTCTGTTCCACTTAGGTATTACACATTTTAGGAAGATTTAAAAAAGAGGGATAAGACTTTTCTCTCAGCTCGGTAAGGTGCCTCATGCCTGTAATCTAATCACTTAGGAAGTTGGGGCGGGACAATGGTTATTAATTTGAGGCCCACCTGAGGAACATAGACCCACATGAATTCCAAGTCAGGATTGGAATTGAATAGGACTTATCTCTTAAAATAAAATTTCACCCACAAGGACTTTACTTTAAGAAGAATAACTATGCCTAACGCCTAGTAAATAAACTAGGTTATGTATCCAATATTCATGCTACATGTAGCATATGCTAAATTTTAAATGTATATAGATAGGTAAAACAATGCTTTAAATATAGTAGAACAATTAAATGTTTGGTTATTTGTATGTGGCTTGGTACATTGCATTTTATTTATTACTCTTAAGAAAAATACATATTTAGGCTGGGCATTGGTGGTCCACACCTTTAATCTCAGCATTCGGTAGGCAGAGATGGGTGGATCTCTGTGAGTTCAAGTTCAGCCTGGTCTACAGAGTGAATGCCAGGACATGCTCCAAAGCTACCTATAAACCTTGTACCAAAAAAAAAAACCAAAGAGAGAGAGAGATACATATTTAAATATTCCTTAAATTTATGATAAGCAGAAGCTATGGACAAAACATCAACAAAAGCAAGCCAATATCGAAACTGAGTGAGTGCTATCTTTTGAGCTCCTTGTAAAAGTAACATGGGACAGATAACTGTCTACTTAATAATACTGCAATTATAATTTGTAAAGTACTGCCTTTGTCTAATGCTTCTACCTGCATAATTCTATGCTTATTTCTAAATTAAATAAATTCATGTGGGAGTAGCACATATTTAAATGCCAGTCCTAAATAACTTTGAAGGCAGGAATCAATGAGATATAAATCATAGCCAGAATACCTGTGTGATGAACATATTAACTTCCAATTGCTGAAGATGCATGGAGTTGATGCTTCATTCCTATCTGTACCTAGGTCCCTGCTCTCTGATCAAATGTGAAACTGATTGGTAACAGGACCAATCTCAGATGGGCAGCTATTTGTAAAATCAACTCAGAGATGTATCAGTGCAGGCCTTGACTTATACATAGAAAGGAGGTCAACCACTAATGGCTATATTGTTGTTTGCACAAGGATGGACCTAGCCTCCTTGCCAAAAAAAAAAAAAAAAAACCCTTTATTCATGGACAACTTTTTGCTTCACAGAAGTTAACCAAAACTTTTTGTGTATTGTGATGAATGTATTGTATTCAATGGTCTTCGTCTCAGAGGATAGTAATAAACACAGAAAAACTAAAATCTTATTTTAGATATCAATCCCAGTTCCCTCTTCATCCCATACTCCCATGATTCCCACAAACCCCCCATCCCATTCCCTAGGGAGGGTGGGGCCTTCCATGAGGGATCATTAAAATCTGTCAAGTCATTTGGGGCAGGGCCTAAGCCCTCCCCTGTGTATATAGGCTAAGAGAGTAGCCCTCCATGGGAAATGGGGTAATGCCTACAGATGGTAGAAAGTATCAGATCTCCTGGAATTGGAGTTATGGACGTTTTCATGTGCCCGTAAACGTGAGTGTACACACACACACACACACACACACACACACACACACACAGTATGCTCTTTTTTATTTTATATGTTTGAGATTATTTTTATTTTTCCCAGTTTAGGCAATGTATTCCTATCCCAGAAGCTTCTTCCAAATTACCACACAGAGGTTTATATTAATTACAAACAGTCAGTCAAAATCTCAGGCTTATTACTAATTAGTTCTTAAATTTTAAGTTAATTCATATTCCTTATTTTCACTCTGCCACATGCATGACCATACCTTCATTAGCATGGAATGTTCATCTCCTGCTCCCTGTGCATCTGGATGGTGACTCCTGATTTTACCCTTCCTCATGTCGTCATGCTCCAAGTCTGGCTTTCCTGTTCAGCTGTTATCCGGTTAGCTTTATTATTAAGCCAAAGTGACAAATCTTCACAGTGTACAAAAGGATTATTCCACAGCACTATGTTGTTTGAATGTATCATTGTTTATATCTCTATTCTACCAAATCTATACATATTACCTCTTTAGTTCTACTATGAACAGTACTGCCATTAATATTCTTGGCCTTTTATAGGGGGTGTATATCCACTGAGATGAATTTCTGGCATTGGGGTGTTAATGGTTTAGTGTTTAAGCATAACCTCCAAATGCCTTCAGTTGCACAACCTTTTTCCTGGAGAGAGAGAACCAATGTCTGTTCACACAAGAACAAAGGAACTATCCCAACCAAGACAAACTTGGCAAAGCAACATGCTTATTTTGGCTGCATGCAAGAGTATAGGTCTGAGTGAGCCACAATTACCTTCGAAAGCTCCAGCCCTTCAGCTCTTTACATAACCTGCAGGCACCTCCACTGGAGAATTTCCTTTCCCACTGAAATGACTTTTTAGTAATACATCTTTGGGGTTCAGTCTTGTCAATTGTTAAATATAATGTAGGCAACTTTAGCAGTTTTTATATGTGTGAGTCATGCTATTGCTGGTGTGTTTACGACAAGATCGTGGTTCTATCTAAGGTGCTCATTTATTTATCATTTAACATCTGATTTTCAAAATATTTATTATATCTTGATTATTTGTATGTGCACTCTTACATGTGTGGGTATGTGCATGTGAGTTCAGGTACCTGTGAAAGCCCTTACATGACGTTACAGGTGAGTATTTGTCCTAACACTGATGCTGAGAACCCCACTTGGGTCTTCTACAAGAGTAGTACCTGATCATAAATGCTAAGCCCCAGGGATAGATTTTTAGTATGATCTGAGACAAGAGCTCACTATGCTGTCTAATTAACTCAATATTATTAACTGAAGAAACATCCTTCTCTCCATTATCCTGCAATTCAACTTCCATTGTAAACCACTCACTATACAAGCAGATAAATTTCTTGACTTTTCTATTTTGATTTTTTTACAGATTTTATTTAAATAAGAAACAAGCATGCTTCATGTGTCAATCCCAGATAACTCCCCCTTCCCTCCTCCCATGTTCCCCCACCAACCTCCCAAGCCCACAACCCAATCCCCACCCTGTTCCCCAAGGTGGGGGAGGCCCTCCACAGGGGATCTCCAGAGTCTATCATTTCATTCAGGGCAGGTCCTAGACCCTCCCCTAAGAGTTCAGGCTGAGAGAGCATCCCTCAGTGTGGGATGGGAACCCAAATTTTATTTGTATGCCAGGGATAAATACTGATCTACGACCCAAGCCCTATAGATTACCTAGGCCTCTTCACTGATACCCACATTCAGGGGGTCTGGATCAGTCCCATGCTGGCCTCCCAGCCATCAGTCTGGGGTCCAAGAGCTCCCACTTGTTCACGTCAACTGTTTCTGTGGGTTAAACCAGTCCACTCTTGACCCTTTTGCTCATCAGTCCTCCCTCTCTGTCACTGGGTTCTAGGACTTCAGTTCAGTTTTTAGCTGTGGGTATCTGCCTCTGCTTCCATCAGTCACTGGATGTAGGTTCTGTTTCCCAGACTGTCTGGCAGTGGGATTGTAGGCTGGCACTCCCGTGATCCATGTCTAAAATCCATATATGATTGAGTACATACCATGTTTGTCTTTTTGTGACTTGGTTACATTACTCAGGATGGTTTCTTCTAGTGCCATCCGTTTGCCTGCAGATTTCAAGATTTGATTGTTTTTTTCTGCTGAATATTACTTCACTGTATAAATGTACCACATTTTCTCTATCCACTCTTCAGTTTAGGGATGTCTAGGTGGCTTCCAGGTTCTGGCTATTGCAAATGATGCTGCAATGAATATAGTGGAACAGACGTCCTTGTTTTATGAATATGCATCTTTTGGGTATATGCCTAAGAGTGGAATTGCTGGCTCTTGTGGTAGACTGATTCCCATTTTCATGAGGAATATCCATACTGATTTCCAAAGTGGCTATACATGTTGGCACTCCCACCAGCAGTGGAGATGTATTTCCCTTTCTCCACATCCTTTCCATCATAAACTGTTATTGTTTTTTTTTTAATTTTAGCCATTCTGACAGGAGTAAGATGGTATCTCAGAGTTGTTTGATTTGTGTTTTCTGGATGTCTAGGGATGTTGAGCAATTTGTTAATGTCTATCAGCCTCCTCTAGTGAGAATTATTGATTTAGTTCTCTACCCTATCTTTTATTGGATCCTTTGGTGTTTTTTTTATGACTTGCTTCTTGATTTCTTTGTAAACTTTGGAGATCAGCCCTCTGTCAGATGTGAGTTAGTGAATATCTTTTCCCATTCTGTGGGCTGCCTTTTTTATGTCCTTTGCCTTACAGAAGCTTCTCAGTTTCAGGAGGCCTCATTTATTAATTGTTGATCTCAGTGTTATGTTCAGGTTGTATTCACCCATACAAATTCATTCAAGGATGCCTCCCAAAATTCATTCAAGTGTGCCTCCCACTTTTTCTTCTAAAAGAGAGGTTCAATGTGGCTGAATTTATATTGAGGTGTTTGGTCCATTTTGACTTAAGTTTTAGGCATGGTGATAGACATGGATGTATCTGCTGTCTTCTATCTGCCAGCGTCCAATTATGTAAGCACCATTTATTGGATATGCTTTCTTTTTTCCATTATATAATTTTACCTTGTTTGTAAAAGATCAGATGTTCAGATATGTGTGGGTTAATAGCAGGGTGTTCAGTTTGATTCCATTGGTCTACCTGTCTGTTTTCATGCCAATACCAAGGTGTTTTCAGGACTAGAGCTCTATTATAGAGCTTGATGTCAGGGATTGTGATGCCTCCAGACGTTACTCTGTTGAACAGGGTTCTTTTGGCTATACTGGGTCTTTTTTCCATATAAAATTTGAACATTGTTCTGTTCTTTCAAGGTCTGTAAAGAATTGTGCTGTTATTTTAATAGGATTGCATTGAATCTGTAGATTGATTTTGCCAAGACTAACATTTTTACTCTGTTGATCCTACTTATCCAAGAGCATAGGGGATGTTTTCATTTTCTGATGTCTTCTTTAATTTCTTTCTTTAAAGACTCAAAGTTCTTGCAATACAGGTCTTTCATTTGTTTGGTTAGGATTACCCCAAGGTCTTTTATCTTGTTTGTGGCAAATGTAAAGGGTGATATTTCTATGATTTCTTTCTTAACCCTTTTATTGTCTGCATACAGTAGGGCTACTGATTTTCTTGAGTTGATCTTGTATTCTGGCACTTTGTTGAAGGTATTTTCAGCTGTAGGGTTTCCCTGGTAGAGTTTTTGGGGTCACTTATGTAAACTATCATATCATCTGCAAATAGTGAAGTTTAACATCTTCCTTTCCAATTTGTACCCCCTTGATTTTCTTTTGTTTTCTTATTGCTCTAGCTAGACATTCAAGTAAATATTGAAGTGGTATGGAGTGGACAGCCTTGTTTGTTCCTGATTGAAGAGAAATTGCCTTGAGTTTCTGTCCATTTATTTTGATGTTGGCTGTTGGTTTGCTGTATATAGCTTTTATTATGTTTAGGCATGTTCCTGTTATCCCGAATTTCTCCAAGACCTTTATCATGAAGGGATATCACATTTTGTCAAAGAACTTTTCAGCATCTTGTAAGATCATCACTTGATTTTTGTTTCTCAGCTTTTTATATGATGGATTACATTGATGGATTTTCATATTTTGAAACATCCCTGCATCCCTGGGATGAAACCTATTTGATCATGGTGGATGATTTTTCTGATGTATTCTTGCAAGTATTTTATTGAGTATTTTTCATCAGTTTTCATGAGGGATATTGTTCTGAAGTTCTCTTTCTTTGTTGTGTCTTTGTGTGGTTTGAGTATCAAAGTTATTGATGCCTCATAAAAAGAGTTTGACAAAGACTCTTCTGCTTCTATTGTGTGCGTTTCTTTGAGAAGAATTGTTGCAAGTTGTTCTTTGAATATCTGGTGGAATTCTTCACTGAGGCAATCTGGAACTGGGATGTTTTTGTTTGGGAGACTTTTGATGACTCCTTCTATTTCCTCAGGGATTATGGGTCTATTTTAATTGTTTATCTGTGCTTGATTTAATTTTGGCAAGTGATATGTATCCAGAAAATTGTCCATTTCCTTTAAATTTTTGAATTTTTTGGAGTATAGGTTTTCAAAGTATGATCTGATGATTTTCTGAATTTACTCAGAGTCTGTTGTTATGTCTCCTTTTTCATTTCTGATTTTGTTAAGTTGCATGTTCACACTCTGCCGTTCGGTAATTTTGGGTAAAGTTTTACTATCTTGTTGATTTTCTTAAGGAACCAGCTCTTTACTAACTTAATTCTTTGTATTGTTTTCCTAGTTTCTACTTTAATGGTTTCCACCCTCAATTTGATTATTTCCTGGCATCTACTCCTCCAAGGTGAGTTTGCTTTTTTTTTGTTCTAGAGCTTTCAGTTGTGCTGTTAATACTTTAATGTGACTATTCTCTAGTTTCTTCATGTGGGCAGTTAATTCTATGAACTTCCCTCTTAGCACTGCTTTCAAAGTGTCCCATAAGTATGGATATATTGTGTCTTTTTTCTCATTGACTTCTAGGAATTCTGTTTTTATTTCTCCTTTGACCCAGGAATGGTGTAATTGTGCATTATTCAATTTCCATGAGTTTGTAAGGTTTCTGCACTTTGTGTTGTTGTTGGATTCTAACTTTAACAAATAGTGGTCTGATAAGATACATGGAGTTATTCCAAATTTTTTGTACCTGTTGAGGCTTGATATGTTGCCAAATAGGTGGTCAATTTTTGTGAAGGTTCCATGTGGCACTGACAAGAAGGTATATCCTTTTATGTTTGGATGAAATGTTCTGTAGGTGTCTGTTAAACCCAATTAGTTCATATCTCCTATCAGTTCCTTTGCATCTTTGTTAATTATCTGTCTGGTAGTCCTGTTTAGTGGTAAGAGTGGGGTGCTAAAATCTCCCAATATAAGTGTGTGAGGTTTATTTGTTATTTGAGTTTTAGTAGGTTTTTCTTTACGAATGTAAGTGATTTATTTTGGGCATAGATGTTCAGAACTGAGACTTCATCTTGGTGGATTTCTCCTGTGATGAGTATGAAATGACCTCTTTCATGTCTTTTGATTGATTTTAGTTTAAAGTCTAATTTGTTAGATATTAGAATTGCTATTCCCACTTTTTTCTTGGGTCCATTTGAATGGAAAATCGTTTGCCATCCCTTAACTATGAAGTAATGTCTGTCTTTAAGGCTGAAGTGTGCTACTTCTAGGCAGCAGAAGGATGGATTCTGTCTTCAAATCCACTCTGTTAGCCTGTGTCTTTTTATATGCGAGTGAAACCATTAATATTGAGGGATAATAATGACCTTTGATTGCTCATTCTTGTTTATTGTGGAATGGTTCTTGTTGTTGGAATTGTATGTGGATTTACATCCCTTTTTCCTTTTGGCTATTGGTAAAGTAGGATTATCTATTGCCTATGTTTTTCTGGTTGTAGTTAACTCCCTTGAGTTTTCCTTGTAGAACTTTCTGTAGGGCTGGGTTATTGGATATGTACTGTTTAAATCTGGTTTTGTCATGGAATATCTCTATCTATAGTGATTGGAAGCCTTGCTGGGTATAGTAATCGGGGCTGGCATCTGTGGTCTCTTAGTGTTTGTAGAACATCTATCCAGGACCTTCTGACTTTCAGTGTTTCCATGGATAAATCAGGTGTAATTTTGATAGATTTTCCTTTATACATTATTTGGCCTTTTTCCTACACTGTTCTTAATATTCTTTCTTAATCTGTATGTTTGGGGTCTTGATTATTATGTGGCGAGAAGACTTTATTTTTTTTTTGGTCCTGTCTATTTGGTGTTCTGTAAGCTTCTTTTACCTTCATTGGCATGTCTTTCTTTAGATTGAGAAAGTTTTCTTCTATGATTTTTATTAATATGTTTTCTGCCTCGTTGAGTTGGTTTTCTTCGCCTTCTTCTATACCTATTATTCTTTGGTTTGGTCTTTTCACCTTGTCCCATATTTTCTGGATAGTTTGTGTTAGGGATTTTTTTGGACTTAAGGTTTTCTTTAGTTGATGAATCTGTTTCTCCTAGTGTATCTTCAACACCTGAGATTTTCTCTTCCATCTCTTGAATTATGTTGGTTATGCTTGCATCTGTAGTATCTGAATATTTTCTACTCCCAGCATTTCTTCAGAATGTTTTTAATTGTCTCTACTTCAGCTTTCAACCCTTGCCCTATTTGAATTGTTTCTTGCAATATTTGCTTAGTCTTTTCCTTCATTTCTTGAATTTTTTATTTGTTTTTTTCCTCCACGTGTTTAAGGGATTTTCCCATATCTTCTTTGGGGGCCACTATCATTTTCATGAAGTTGTATTTATGGTCATTCTCTTCTGCTTCATTTGTATTGGAATGTTTGGGTCTTGTTGGTGTAGAGTCTCTAGACTCTGGCAGTGTTATATTTGTTTTTCTGTTGCTTAGTGTATTTTTTGTATTGTCTCCTTCACATCCCTTTTTACAGTTGGTGCAGAACGAACCTCTTCCTCACTGGTGGGTATGGGACCAGGGTTCCCTTTCGGGGAGTTGAAGCAAGTCCAATACTCCAGTAGTTCTCCTCTTCCTGGTCCTAGTCCTGGTCCTGAGGTTGGAGAAGGAGACTAGGATGCTGGGGTGCATTGCCTCCCCCTGAGGTGGGAACTGCAGTGGCACCTCCCAGGGACAGGAATGTGTCCCAGAAACAGGACCTGGTTTACCTAGACCAGGAAGCTGGGGTGCACTGACTCCCAATAGGAGGGGAGACTCTGTGGCAGTCCCCAGGCACCGGAATGTGGCCTAGAAACAGGTCCCGGTTTTCCTGGCCCAGTGGGTGGAGAAGAAGACCAGGAATCTGGGGTGCGTTCGCTCCCTCCAGGAGGGGAGAGTCAGTCAGTGGCAGTTGACTTTTCTACTAGCATTTTTATGTATCTTCCCTTGCTATTCTGCTTTTAATTACAGATGTTTGTAATATTTTTACATCTCTTAGTGACTGTGCCCTCAATATAATACTTTCTTTTTAAGGATGGGTTGGATGTTATTTGCATTTTCATGTACATTTTGAATGACTTTTAACATATATTGTTTGAAATGGTGTCTCATTGTGTCACTCAGGATGGACTCAAATTCCTGTGATGCTCCTACATAAATTACTCAAACTCTGGGATTACAAGCATGTCCCACTATAGACACATGAACACATTTATTTGGCAAAGTGAACTGTCTGTATTGAATCTAGTACTCTTATCTATGAACATGGTTTTTCCTACCAGTTTGAATTTTTTTCTATTTCTCTTTCTTTCTATGTGAGTGTCTGACACTCTATCTCTGTATCTTTCTCAGTCTCCCTATATCTATTTTTGTCTCTGTCTCTCTGGTTTTGTGTGTGTGTGTGTGTGTGTGTGTGTGTGTGTGTGTGTGTGTGATGTTGGCAATGGAACCTAGAGCTCACAGTACTAACTCGAAAGTGTATCTGCCACCCAGACACAAACTAGCCTTCAAAATGTTTTTTGTTTCACTTTTACATTGCTATTTTTCCTTATGTTTACTTCTATGATTTTTTTTATGTTATCGATGATAACAATTTTAAAATTATTTTTTGAATTGTTTTCTTTCAATATTCAGGAATATAATTAAATTTGAACACTGATTTTGTATGTGGTGTCGTTGGCAAAATCTATTTGATAATAACACTCTTTGAATTTTCCATGAAAACATGTGTGTTGCTTTAATTAATAGTATCAAGATATCCTTCTCAATTTTTGGATTTAAAATTTTCTTTTTTTAAATTCTCTAATAGCTAAGATTCAATAAATTTCTGAATTTAAAGATAATAACTCGTACTCTTTTTTACTTTGGAACTCAGGAGGAAGATTAATCAATCTGTCAAGATGCATTGTGATACGTAACTTATTAAAATTTCTATTAGTAATACAAATTTCATCATCTCTAATTTGCACTTAGTTCCTATGAGCTAATATTTCTCAGTCCTAATGTCTCTAAAAAATAATTGTGTGTGTGTGTGTGTGTATGTGCCTGTGTGCATTTGTGTGGTAGTGTGCATACCTGAGTGCAATTGCCCAAGGAGGCTAGAGATTTCAGATTCTACTCAACATGGAATTACTGATAACTATGAACTGTCTAATGTAGATACTTGGTACTGAATGAGGCTCCCCTGCAAGAGCAGCCCTGGTAAACCATCTCTCAAGGCACAGCACCAGGCTTTAACATCTATTCTGTATATCAAACCATATCTAATTTTGTTAAGGACAATGCCATTATAAAAAGGGAAACTTGTAGAGAACAGTTAATTCTTTTGCAGGGTAGAAATTCCCAGTTTTTATGTTAACTATTCATCAAAAATAGCAACAATTGCTATGTATTCATTAAACTTTTGTTATGAAAAATGCTAAACCAAAGGAAGGATAAGAATGTAATGAACACATTATCCATAATCGAATATAAATACCCACACTCTCTTACTTAGTATTATATACACCAATAAATCGTTTTAAAACAAATCCTAGGTAACATTTCAATATGTGAAATATAAATGTCAGTTTACATATCTTTGAAATCATGATTTAAATATAGGGGTTTGATAGATAGCTGGGCAGTTAAGAACACTGTCTTCTCTTGCAGAGGAACTGGAGTATGTTCCTAGTTCCCAAAGAGCTGCTTAGGACCCATTTCAGAGGATCCAGTCATGTCCTCTGGCTTCTTTGGGCACTGCACACACATGGTGCATGCAGACAAAACACTCATAAACATAGTTTTTTAAATTAGAAGATTTAAATATAAAGGGAAAGTGGGAGGAGCTGGGAGGAGTGAGGGTAGGAGAAACTGCTCTGGATGTATTTTATGTGAGAGGAATCTATTTTCAATTAAAAAGTAAATACAGAAAAAATAAATATTAAAGTAAAGCATATCATCACACCTAATTTTTTCCTGTAACAGTGATTAAATTTTTAAGAATTTCATAGTGTGTATATTGCATTGTGTGTAATCACTATTTTTTAACCCATACATATTTGTAATTATTAAAACTAATGAACACACAATTAACATTAATTTTTTCATAGGTATGCTTTACAATTAGAGCAAAAAAATTGACAATTGTTTATATACCTCTTAATTTTGTCCATATCTAAAAATATATTCCATTTTTGTTCCTAGCCTTTATTATGTCTTACAGATTTACATTCTGTATTCATCTTACTCTATCTCTATGATCATATTATGTAATGAAATATGCTTTCTTTCATTTAATTCACTATAAACTGGTAGTTACATATATGGAATCAAAACGATTTTGACTGGAATTCTTTCTGTTTTTTTTTTTTGTTTGCTTGTTTTTGTTGAGGGACAAAGGGATGGGGATTTAATATTTTGCCCAGAATGCTCTCAAACTCATAAGCTCATGTGATCGTGCTACCTCAGTTTCCTGGTAACTAGGGATACAGACATGAGATATAACATCTGGTTGGATGGAATTGTTTTTCTCTCACTTTTAATTTAAAGAATTTATCTGAATGTAGAAGAGACAGGCCTCTTCTCATGACAGACCTTGACTAGTGATTCTTTGTTCAAATCAATTATCATAAACTAACTGGATTATAAATAAGTTAATGAAAATAATTATCATAAACAGACTGGATTATAGCGATAACATATGCCTCTCTTCTAATATCTCCACTTCTATGATTGGATATCATTCTTTCTTTAGCATTTCATGGACACAGAAGCCAAGGATTTTAATTGACTGGACCTAAAAGAAATGCAAAAAGAGAGTAACACAAATTCTATCTGGGCACTGTTTAAATCAGATTCCAGTTGCAACATCTCAAGTATTAGTCTGCCATTAATTTTGAAGGCATAACTCTTAATTCTTTAAAGCAAGACCATTTGAATATAAGTATTGATAAAATCTTCACAATAAATATATTAATTTTGCATATGAAAACCAATTTTAAATATTTTAGTTTTATGTACTTTATAATGAAAACATGAGAATACATAAAACTATCACACATAAAAGTTAACCAGATCCAATGTTTATACAATTCAAGGAACTTCGATGCAATTAGAATAGGTATTTGGAATGGAAGCTATAAAGCTTCACATTAAATTTACACTTTCAAGTTTGAACATATTTTATGCAGTATCCACAACCAAAACAAAAATGTCTATAGCATAAATAGAACTAGAAAAATAATCAGCTTTATATACTATTTTAAACTAATTTTTGCAATTTGCAACAACTTTTATCAGCATTGAATTTCCTTATTTGGTTGGAATGACAAGAAACTGCATTGTCATCTTATTTGTCATTGTCTACATATCAATTCAAAGACTACTGATTTCACTAAAGGCATTTTTGATCAATTTATTATAGGAATATACAAGAGAGATGCTTACATTGCCAATGTGCTGTGAGTTTATTCAGAAGTTTATGAAGCTGGTGATTTGGTAGGAGTGCTTCATTTCTTATGCTGAGTGCAAGTCTATTGAAATTTGTGTTATTAATGAGTTTTATTAGTATAGATATGGCATAGCATGCGCATCTAGTATAAAGACCAGTTAATATGCTATGGAGTAAATATTAGATAAGGAAGTATGTTTATAATGGATTTCCATCTGGCCACTTTCATTTTTCTTTGTAGATTTCAACCTTTCAAACCTTTACCACCTTCTTATTCTGGTTCTGATTTTCATTTAGTCAGTGCCACTATGATTAGTTACCATTAGTGTATTTGTCATTTTTAGCATATTCACTTTTATTAAATAAAGATGGTACAACTGCGTGTTTTATATTTCTTCCCTGACACTTCCCACAGCACAACATTTGTCCTTTACCTCCCATTTCCTGGACTCTCCTTTGACCAGAAGAACCAGGTCATTTTTCATGAGCGTTTTCTGAGACCTAGATTGTGATAAGGTCTCAAGACACAGAAGCACATTAGACTATGCCCTGCCTAATGTGGTTGCTGTATTTTCCCTGCTTCCTCATTAGCTAGAGCATTGTTATTTGGTTTTTCTATTTTAATTAACAGTTTGACATTAAAAATAACTGTTATTTGGACTATTGTTCATTTTACAGGCTTTGATAAGTTTATATTTTGTCATTTGGAACCTGTTCAAAGAAGTTCTCCAGCGTGTTAGCGTCTTACAATAGTAACACACAAAGAATGATTTCATAATAAATCTATCATTGAAATACCTGATATATGCAATTTTTTATCAATCCACTATTGTCATAAATCTAAGATATTCTTATCAAATATAGAACTAAAATGAATCAAACAGCCATCATTAACTTAACATGAATTGCAATAATGAATGCTCTATTTATATATAAATAGATATTTGAACATAAAATTTTTAATATGATAGCATCATGGCCAAAGTACATATGCTCTTTGAGGGCAGAATAATACAAAAGTAAACTGGCTTCTGTGATAGCAAACACAATCTTGCTGAATGATTTTGAAAGACAATATTTACAGACATTGGGTGTTTGTTTTAAGCTGTCAAATATTTTTGTGATCTTGAATAAAATATTAGACAGATTCCCAATATTTTTAAAAGACATAAAATTTTAAGGATCTTGTCTTGAAGTGGGATGATAGATTCAGCAATTGAGTTAATTAGAATCATTGTGTTCTCTGAACTCTAAGGAGCCTACCTACTCAAACTGATAACAAGGTCTGGGAAGTGATGTAAAGTCTACCAACTTTAGTGATCTCCAAAATCTGTTGGACAGAGCACTGCTCTTTTTATGTTCTGTACAAAAACTGTGTTACACAGTTGAATAACTGAGCGACCTGCATATCTATAGGGTATTTTTCAGAAGCCAAGCCTGATAACACGTGAGATGCTTTGAGATAAACCTTTATTGCACAAGTTAACTTATAAAATTGCCTAGACTCATGAAGTTGCATAGTCTACCGATTATCAAATCCTGAAAGATCATGTACTCCAAACATTAGTTTTATGAATACCGATGACCTTTGATTTACCTTGTTTTGAAAAATGTTTTGAATAGATATCATCCATATGATGATCATATAATTTAAAAATGAAAAACTGACTCTCACTGTGGGAAAACTATGTAATCTGTGGGTAATTCTATTAGAAATATGTTTACTACATAATGATTGGTTCAATGAGGTCTTACAAAGTGAGAAAGCAGTAGTGTTTTGTAGCCATTCATAATTTCTATCGGCATCAGAATACTTCTCATGGTTTCAAATGCTTGTATGTGTCTACAGAGATGTATGGATGAGATAGGTGTAATATTTGAATTGCAGATGTGACTGAAATAGATATCAATGATAGACATTTTTGGCTCTGTTACAACTCTAAAATCAATAGCAAAGATGATGCTTTGAACCAGTCCCACACGGAATTTACACGTGGCTGGAACTCTAGAACATACATTTGTTAGTTTGTTGGTTGTAATATTAAATGATACTTGTAGATAATGCTGAACTGGGACCCTCATAATAGTAAAAAGTTTATACAATATCTACTGGACTATCAATTTTGTTGAACTTTTGCTCTTCATGAACTTGCATTTTATGATATAATATTCAAATATACACAGTGAGAACCACTGCTATTTCAAAGTAATAAAGATTTTTGTACTCCCATCTCAATAATGTAGTACAAAATTTGTTGTTTTATTTTTCTACTAATTATTTATCTATTGAATTAAAAGAGATGTTCTTGTTTTGGAGGGAGGATAAGAGTAAATAAAATTGCCTACTCCTTACCTTGCTTTTATAGAAATTAAACTCTCAATACTGAGATATTAACAAATGCATGGTATGATGACCGCTAGTGGTCAGAAATGCATCTCAGAACAAGTTAAGTCACGACTCAGATGAAACAAAAGAGCATTACCAGAAGGGTAGCAGAATGTCAAAAGCCAGAAATTATGATTTATTTTAGTAACTTAATTATATTAATTATTAATTGTATTAATTAATTCATAAATAAATCTTTGGTCCATTCATAAATTATGCATTACACCGGGTGTTGGTGACACTTGCCTTTAATCTCAGCACTTGGGAGGCAGAGGCAGGAGGATTTCTGTGAGTTTGAGGCCAGCCTGGTCTACAGAGTGCATTCCAGGCCAGTCTCGAAGGCAATATTGAGAAACCCTTTCTCAAAAATCCAAAAAAGGAAAACACTACAAGTTATAATATTGAAACAAAAAATGTCTATTAATTTAGATAAAGGAAAAAGGTACTCAATTTGGAAATACTAGAGAGAATTAAAAAGAAATAAAATATAGTTTATTTTTTTCCCAAATTTCATCTAGGTGTTTATGTATTGTTCATAATGAGTGATACCAAAGCAAATAAACACAAAAACACTTCTTAGCATATTGATAGGTAGCTCAGGAAAAATAGCCTAACTGGTCTATTGACACAAGGTGGTAAATTAGTAAAGTCAAGATGATAACTATGAAATCAATGTCACACACAGTCATAGATATGTGTGTGAAACTGCTTATGTCTGTACGAGCTTAAGAAAATGAGGTAAGTGTACACCTAGGATGCAATATTGCATAGGATAGTCCTTTATTTACTCAAAATATTATTTATTTGGAAGACAATTCAAGCTAGCAAATGTTAAATCAAGATAGATAGCTTAGCTTATTTATTTATTTCACATCCTCCACTGCTTTCCCCTTCCACCCCCTGTGCCCCCAATTCACCCCTCCTCCTTATTCATTCAAAAGGGGCAGGCTTCCCCTGGGCATCAGCAAAGAATGTCCTATCAAACCGCCATAAGATCAAGCACCACCCCCTGTATTCAGTCTGGGCAAGACAATCCAGAATGCTGAATAGGTTCCACCTGTCAGAATAGCTAAGATCAAAAACACAAATGACAGTTTATGCCGGAGAGGATGTGGAGAAAGAGGAACACGTCTCCATTGCTGGTGGAAGTGTAAATTGCACAGCCACTTTAGGAATCAAATTTTAATTTTTAATTACTGGAGATATTCACCTGTTGCATAAGGTGAAGCAAAAATTATCCAAAAAATCTTATTATGTTAATTTTATAGATGTAAAATTTGACATTTTAGTACAGTCCTAAGAGCATTAGCCCATGGGAGCCAAACACAACATTTAATGGAAAAAAAATCCTACATCTCACATCTCACTGGTATTGAAAGTATAGTGTTTATCTATATATAACTAAATTTAAAAATCAATGAGAAGTATAAAAGAATTAATTAAAGCATACTTTTTGATAAAGCCCATACCTGTGCTCATCACATTTCATCTGATTAAATTACATAGAAAAATTTGATTCTACTGACACAACCTCGCTTGCTGTTAGGACCCAAGCATCTCTTCCTGTCTCCTTGCATTTGTCTTCCGTATACAGAGCAACCTTTGAAATCTGTAGGATATGAGGGAGTGCAGTGGGGGGATGAAAATCTGTGAATTCTGTGGCCATTTCTCAGGTGGAAGATTGGGAGAGCTGCCATCTTAATGATGCTTCTCAGTGGGAGACACAGTTTGATGAAGTTGAATAGCCCGGAAGAATCGACTTCAGGATATAAAGAAAGAGTATCATCGAGTCTGACTGCTTTCAGGGGCAATCTTGAAATACTGAGTGCTTCAGCTTCTTTCTAATTGAATTTGTGTAAATTTCTATCTCCTTTTAAGAGTGTCCATCTTTTTTTTTTGACCATCAACTACTGTCTGGCATTTCTTAATGTTGGAACTTAGTCCTTTAATTATGTCATCTTTTGACACTGTCAATAACAATGTCTCTTAATTATTCTTTTGTTTATCCCACAGGAAACTTGTAGAGAGTTTCTCTTCTACAATGCTCATGTATTCATACACTTCTTGCCCTGGACTCTGGAGTGCTTTTCTCAACTTAACAGTTCAAGGTTATGATTTAACCTGAGCATGCTATGAGAGGGATTTGCTTTTTAAAAATTACTTTAAGAAAAAATATACAATTTAATCTCTTTCCTTTTACATATCTATATCTATGTCATATATATATATATATATATATATATATATATATACACCTTTCTTACGTCAGGAAAAATGCATCTGATTAAATTACAAGAAAAATATTGATCCTACTGACACAACCTTGCTTGCTGTTAGATACTAAGGATCCACATAACCCTCCTTGTCCCCTTGCAGTTTTCTTCAATAAACATAAAAACTCTTGAAATATATTCAATAGATATATTTCAAAACATAATACTATGTTTTGAAAGGGCAGACCAAGAAATTTGAGCAAATAAAAAAGTTATATTGAAAAACACCATTATTATATATTTTGCCAATAAATCCGTGACAACAAATTATATAACTGAGCAGTCTGTAGGTACCCAGGACTATTGAATGAATTAAAGTATTAATGAGCTATGTGATTGGTAGCCCTTCACAATAGCTATAGGACAAAATACCAAAGGCTAGAGCAGGACGATATGGAGGTCACATTCAGTAATCCTTCCTAAAACCAGCTGTCCTTGTTCAGTCCCTTCTCAAACTCCAGTAGCCAATCACAGAGCTTCCCATTTGGGTAATGTTAAAGACTTTTAGAGAAGACATCCTCCTCAGCTGTCCTTAGGAGCCTATTTTAAGTGATTAAAATTCAATGCTGTCAAGAAGTTCTTACATTATGTCAACTTAAATTTGTTTTGCAAGTTAAGCCATTTCCTGCTGTAGCTCTGAGAGCAGCTGGTCACCATCTTTTTTATGTTCATACTACTTAAGTTTGAAGATAACAAGAAAGTCTTCCAAAGACCTTTTTTTCCCTTTCCTTTTAGTCCAAGTCATCACAGCTTATTCATGTTTTTTTCTAGGTTCTTATTTTTCTAATGATACAATTTATTTTCAGGGCCACTAAGCTTTCTGCTATCCCTGGGAGATTAGTGGATGGCAGCTACTGGTCGTTTTCATTATAAACAGTAACTTGCCAAGATGTTTTCAAATTATGGATGCCTATCTTTTAATACACTGAAATGACACAATGTTCCCTAAACAACACAAATATAACTGACATCTGTAATTAACATTAGGTCACACTTTTCTCTCACACATTAAAAATGTCATCTTTGAAGCATTATTTCAATGGTTATGTTTGTGCCAATATAGAGATAACCCAGATATATTAGCAGTGAACCATGCAAGAGGGAAAGCTTAAATCTTCAAATGCCCTTCACACACCAACTATTTTTAAATCCTCTGAAACAGGGTGTGAATAACTGCCTATGATATTAAAGGGATATTTGTTTGTTTCTTCCTTTTTCTCCACAACTGGACATGGGAAGTCTGTGTTCTTACCATACTATTCATGACACTTAAGGGTGAATAGTTGGGTCACTTATCTTTATATGTCAAGAATTGGAACTAGTTTTCCTTTGATAGTCAGTAGGTATAACCTATGAAAAATTATAGGAATGATTCCAGTGCATTTGATTTTTGTAGTTAAGTACTCAAAAATTACAAGCCATTAGGCTTAGCTTATTTATTCATTTGCATATTTCTTTGGTAATACATTTAGGTTTCAGAGGCTGTGAGCTACCTTTTTCACTCGTTTTGTAAGCTTTCTTTAATGGTGGTTATTGAAATGTTCTTTCGGTTTTGGCTATGATGTTTGAGTTAGCTTATAAAGATACAAAAGATTCTGTCTAAGTCAGAAAGAAATAAATATGATACTTATTAGACTTCCGTGCATCTGCTGCTAAAGCAATAGTCAACTGACTCATAGCTCTGCTTAGCATAGTTCTTCTGTTATATTTTATCATTATATTCCAAACTAGTGGGAAAAACCAGCAGTTTACCAAATGATACATGGAACACAAAACACATGGGATATTTATTCACAAGATAATTCTGTAAAAAAAGACAATATAATTAAATGATTATCTGAGTGTTGGAATCATGCGTTATTTTTATTTCTACTTTCTGTGTTTTCCATAGTTAATGTCTATTTACTTATGTAGGAAGAAAAAGAAATAATATAAAACATTCTAAAGTGAAAATCAGCTGCAAATACTATTAAACCAAAAATAATCTTTTAAAGTATAATTTAAAAATTTCAGAGTATCTGAGTTAGTTACTATGCATATTGATCAACAAGGCTCTTGCTTCATGTGTTTTTCTCCTGTGAGTGCTGAGCTTCTAAGTAATCTTCATGCGCACTATTCAAAGGTTAACTAGAGCAAGTGAGCAAAGTTGTGAGTCATCCCTCAACCGCAAGCACAACAGATCATCTCCTACATAAGTATAGTCCTAGTGGGATAGTGGAAGTAAAGAACTGACAGCTGGTGTGTGTGGTGGAAGCAATGGGGAGACATTAAGTCCCACGATAATATGCAGGGGCATTTGTTTCTACAAATAAACGCGCAGTTATGTTAGGAATGTCATGTAACCATAAGGCTGTCCATCCTGCACTCCAGTCTTTGTGGTTGGAAGCACCAGTTCAATATTCTAAAATTTCACAGTAGAAAAAAAAAGAATCTTCCTCAATGCAACTTAATTTGAGTTACTTCAAACATTGCTTTAGATGATTAACTATTAAGAAACTATATTAAGGAAGATGTTGTCAGCATAAAGACTCCATTCTTCTGTTGCAGCTAGATGTGTCACACCTCTGAAGTCAAGAATCTTATCAGTTTATTTTCAATGCCTTCTTTAAGTTCAAACTTGGACCATATTCTGTTATTTTGGTCTTAGAAACAGAACTTTAGAAGGAACTAAAATGTGTTTTCAACAGAGAAATAAAAAACAAACACATGAACTTGAAATATATTTTATCTTTATTCCTTCATCTTTATAGATAGAATATAATGTAGTAACTGAGAAAGTACCTTTGATGAACATAACCAGGATGTGTATTCCCAGGTCAAATTTAAAGAGCTGTGAGAGAATTATGAGATTGCTTAGTCAAACTCATAACTTAAGATTTATAAAATAATAAATGTACATTGTTAAAACTGCTATAGTAAACAAGATAAATATATATTTATAAACAGTACTAACCTGTTTAGTGATGTATGCAAAGTATTCTATCAAGGTTAAGTACATTTAAATCAACACATTTATGAAACGCTCACTATGTACTGGACAATATGTTAAATGCTGGAAAACGGCTAAGAGCACTGAAGTCACCATGTCTAGACTCACTGAACAATTAATCTCAGCAATTCTAACAAGCAATTCTAAGTCACTTGGATGAGGTGATGACAAAGGTGATTTGAGTTGCTGTGAAGATGCATACAAAGAGTGCCTACATCATGTCAGGGTAGATTTAAACTAATAATCATGATTATTTTCAGATGAGCGAAGTAAACAGTGCAGTTGGGAGTTGCGGTCTAAATTCTGGTCAAACACATACTCAGCTACAGGTCAGGGTTTATGTTAGTTCAGAAGAAAACAGACATGGATACTTTGAGAACTATAGATAGTCTTGATCTTTATCTTTAAACACACACACACACACACACACCAAACACACACACACACACACACAGAGAGAGAGAAAGAGAGAGAGAGAGAGAGGAATACTTTGAAAACAACAGATAGACTTAATCCTTATCCCTACACACACACACACACACACACACACACACACACACACACACACACACACAGACACACACACAAGTATAGCTCTCATCAAAGAAACTTCTTTTTTAAAAAGATGGAGACCAAGACAATAACCTATGACTGGTCAAAATATAGAGAAAAACTGACTGTAAGTTAGGTGTTCATTCATGATCAATACATCCAGTACATACCCTTACATCTCAAACTCAGGGAAGACAATTGGACCTGAGGACTGCAGCATCTGTTGTGAGATAGAATCTTCTATATACTCATGAAATCTTAACAGTGTGGTTCCCTAGACAAGACATTCACAATAGCTGTACCAATTGACAACCCAGTGTGACTAAGGAAAATCTCCTAAGATAGTGCTCCTAGATGAAGAACTGCAAGTGCCTAGTGGCTACTAAGAGGGAGAATCAATCCTCTACAGTTACAAGTCCACAGATAGGTACATAATCCTGAGGAATAAATGTTAAATATACATAAATATGGGCAACACTAAATGACCTCAGCAAGTTGTATATATGCGGGTGTGTGTGTAAAAAGGTCATGAATTTGAGAGGGAGTAGGGTAGCATGGGAAGAGCTAGAGAGCGGAGAAAGTGGTGTGGAAATAATGTAAGTGCAACGTATGTATGAAAGCAGTAAGTAGAATGAAGGAACTGGGAAATGATTCTAGGAAATTCAGGTTGATAGTGGAGACCATTAGTCTATGCTGAAACCAAGCTGCACATTTGTTTGATTTTCATCGATGCTGCCTAGTTGATCATATGTCTACTGCTGGAAAAGCCGTGGTCCTGGTACTCAAATCCAAGAATGCGATGTGCACAGCAGATGTTTACTGGAAAATAACTACTCACAAGGATCCCTTTTTGTGTGCAATTTTACAAGGAGACACGATGTTTCTTCTGGGTTATGATTAAACAGCTGATGATACCTGTTTTAATGCTTGTTACTCTTTAAGATGTGTATCAGTCTTAAAAAATGATATGTTTCCTCATTGATGCATGATTTTCCCAGTAATATTTGTTTTACAATTACTTGCTAAATGTATGACTACTTAGGAAGTTGTAAAACTTCACTCTCATTCAGGTCCAATCTTTGCATCCCATATGCTAACCACATTTTGTGGATGAAATCAATTGGATGTGTAAATTCTTTAAATAACAGCAAATGGAGAAAATTGAATTTAAAAGTGGAAAAAAGGAAAAACCTGAAAAGCAATGGTAAGAAGGTCATCAGCAGAATTAACAACAACAACAAAAAAAAGGTCTGGCAAAGTTACAGTTAGGCATCCAGTAATACTCTATTGATCAGACTTTCTCAATCAATGAGGCTGTGCCTAGATTATTGATGCAAAGGTATTAAGCAAAATTTTATTTCACCTAACTTGTTGGCTCAGATGTCAACTGAAAGTCATTTCCCCAGTCAATCAAATATACAATAAATCTGAGCAGATTTAGCTCGAACATTTTTTGGGTCTATTCCACTTCCACTCATCTTAGGGTGACCAATAATTAACATATGAATGAACACAGTGTGAAAATACCATAATAATTCTACAAGTAAAATCAAAGAGTATATACTAGAACGAAAGGAAAAATAGATGAATATTATGTGTTTAATGAAGAGAGCATAATTGAAATAAAACATTGAATTTCCTTCTTTAATTCACCATTTTATTATTGACTCCTGGCATTCCACTATGCATTTGTAACCATTACTGTGGTGCCTCGTACATCTAGAATTTGTAGTTAAAGAAAAAAACATTGACGAGAATGGTAGACAGATGTGTTGAGAAGATTTTGTTTTTGTTTTGTTTAACATTAAAACTTTATTCTGTGGTAACTTCATACACAGATACAATGTATTTAGATGATATCTGCTCTCTGATATCCTTTCAAGCTCTTCCTGGTCATCCTGCCATATCACACTTCCGAATGTCATAAATTGATTTTCTTAAAATTTGTGTTTATCTTCAGTGCTGCAGCAGATCTGTTAGGGCACTTAATGCTGTATCCTACAAAATGAATCCCATCTTCCTAGGTGTGATCATATGGATAGATATTTGCTTTTTTCATTATTTGACATGTCTGAGTCAATAACTTCACTATTCACAAAACCATCTGGCTTTTAATACCAAGGCTTTTATAGCACTGGCAACTACATTAATATTAATCTTTCTATGATTCAGCTCTAATCTTATGGTTTGAAAGTTCTTTCTGAATCAGCCCCGCGTTTTTCACTCTCTCTTTCATTCCAAATCAGGCCATTTTATGCAGTTCTAAGCAAAATCAACTAAGTATCATGGCCACTGACAATGCAAGCCCTAAGATAACCATATTACAAAATCTATCTCAAAATACCCACTCCCTGGTGTTTCCAGTCAGTGTTTTACAACAACCACTAGAAGAAAACTAGGGCAACATCTAAAACTTGGACAATCTTCAGTCATACACTGGATGGGAAGCTGCTGCCCATGAATGCAGTGTGACTGGTAACACATTGTCCTATCCTGCTAATTCAGTATGCTTCACATTTGCTTTTATGTCCAAAGTCACATAAAGAAAGTTATTTAAGAATCTATTGCAAGTTGTCTCCCACAGCTGTCATACCAGAATAGCGCAAAGTGGGTGGACTTATTAGGTTTCTTCTGATTGTCTTTGTCTTGCTGATTCCCTCTTCTGATAATCATTCTCATTATTTCAGGGTATTAAGACCTACCCTACTGACTGCTCTACATGGTTACACTGTCAAAGATCTTTCTAAATAAGGTCATGTTCCCAAGTACTTGTAGCTAGGACATCAATAGTACTTCTGGGAGCATGATTTAACCTACAACAAGAATGTGGGTAAGAACACCTTTAACAACTACAGAATTTTATTATTTCTTTATTCTACTACCCCCGGGTAATTCAGTTGAGATTTATTCAGTTTCCATGATTTTGTAGGCTTTCTGTAGTTTGTGCTGTTGTTGAAATCAAACATTAACCATAGGTGATCTGATAAATACAGGAGTTTATTTCAAGTTTTTGTAACTGTTGAGATTTGCTTTGTGACTGAGTAGGTAGTTAGTTTTAGAGAAGGTTCCATGATGAATATGGAGAAGGTATATTCTTTTGTGGTTAAGCAAAATTCTCTGTAGAAATCTGTTAGGTCATTTCATAACATCAGGTAGTTCCCTTGTATCTCTGTTTAGTTTCTGTCTGGAAAAGCTGTCTATTTATGAAATTGGGTTGTTGAAGTTTCCCATTATTAATGTGAGGGGTTCAATGTGTAATTTAATCTTTAGTAATGTATCTTTTACAAATATGGGTGCCCTTGTATTTTGGCATAAGTGTTCATTACTGAGACTTCATCTTGATGGATTTTTTCTTTTGATTAATATGAAATGTCCTTCTCCATATATTTTGATTCATTTTAGTTTGAAATCTGTTTTGTTATATTAGGATAGCTACCCTGTACTCTGAGGAAATATCTATCTTTGATGTTAAGGTGTGCTTCTTCGGTACAGCAGAAGGATGAATTCCATTTGGTATTCTGTAAGCTTCTTATACCCGTATAGACATGTCTTTTTTAAGAGTTTTTCATTTCTTCCTAAAGGTCCTCTATCATCTTTATAAAGTTATTTTAAGGTTGTTTTCTTGAGTTTCAGCTCAACTGGAATTTTCATGTCTTGCTGTCATAGGATTGCTGGGCTCTGGTTGTGCAATACTGTCTCTCTGTTATTGAATGCATTCTTACATTGTCATTTACGTAGCTGCATTTGGCGTGATTATAGGTCTAGGTGTTGACTCTCACATTGTTCTTCTATGGATGGGTGTTTTGTTCCCTTGTTTTCTGTTTCATGTCTTGTCTTCTGGCCTAAGTGGCCAAGGTATCTAGTGATAGATAAGTTTTCAGTTCCAGCAGATTGTCTCCACTGGAGTTTGTGGGGCCATGGGTGCCTAGATGCAGCCGATCCTCCTGTAAAGCAGAAGTCTTCTGAAGTTGTAGACCATAATATGGATCCCAGTGGAGGTGTTACTGTTCTTCTTACTGGTGTGGGCTGTACCTGGACATACGGAGTCTGATGGAACTGTGAAGGACTTGTCCATGGGGGGAGGGTGATGTTGAGGTTGGTATAGTTAGACAGTAGAATAGGAGTTAGCGGGAAAAATCCAGTTGACAGTGACAGTTCAGCTGGCAGGCAGGTCACTCACCTCTAGAATTTTATTTTTGAGAATTGTGCTTAAGCAAATCAAAACAACTCTGAGATACCATCTCACTCCTGTCAGAATGGCTAAAATCAAAAACACCAAAGACAATTTATGCTGGAGAGGATGTGGTGAAAGGGGGACACTCCTCCATTGCTGGTGGGAGTGCCAACTGGTTCAGCCACTTTGGAAATCAGTATGGAGATTCCTCAGAAAAATGGGAATAAACCTACCACAAGACCCAGCAACTCCACTCTTAGGCATATATCCAAAAGATGCCCATTCATACAACAAAGATGTCTGTTCCACTATGTTCATAGCAGCTTTATTTGTAATAGCCAGAACTTGGAAGCAACCTAGATGTCCCTCACCCGAAGAGTGGATAGAGAAAATGTGGTACATTTACACAATGGAGTACTATTCAGCAGAAAGAAAACAATGGAATCCTGAGATTCGCAGGCAAATGGATGACACTAGAAGAAACCATCCTGAGTGAGGTACCCCAGTCACAAAAGGAGAAACATGGCATGTACTCTCTCATATATGGATTTTAGACATAGATCTGGGGAGTGCCAGCCTACAATCCCATGGCCAGAGAGTCTGGGAAACAGAAACTTCATTTAGTGGCTGATCGAAGAAGAGGCAGACTCCCTTGGTTAAGTACTGAGCTGAATTCAAGAAAGCCAGTAACAGAGAGGGAGGACTGATGATCAAAGGGATTAAGACTGGGCTGGTTTAACCCCCAGAAACAGCTGACCAGACAAAGGTTAACTCTTGAATCCCAGGCATCAGCCTGGGAATCCAGCATGGGACTGATCAAGACCCCCTGAATGTTGGTGCCAGTGAGGAGGCCTAGGGAATCTATTGAGCCTTGGGCAGCAGATCAGTACCCATCCCAAGTATACACACGGACTTTGGACTCCCATCCAACAATGTGAGGGGCACTCTCGCCCTGAACTCTTGAGGAAGGGTCTAGGCCCTGCCCTATATGAAATGACAGACTATGGACACCCCCATGGAGGGCCTCACCCTCCCTGGGTGAATGAGGGGATAATGGGGGGGGTTAGGAGGAGGGCACGAGAGGAGGGGAGGGAATGGGAGAGGGACCTGGAACTGACTTGTGAAGCAACCTCGTTTCTTATCTAAATTTAAACTGGCAAATAAAAAAAAAAAAGAATTGTGCATGCCTATGGGCTATACTGCAGCCTGAAGCCATGTTGATGTCTGGCCATACTGTTGCCGAGGACCTTTTTGATGTGTGTGACTTGTATTGCCAACTGAGGCCAGGGTGATGTTCAGGTCTGTGCTGCCATGGAGGACCATGTTTGTGCTCTATGCTGTCAGTAGAAACCATGTTGAAGCCCATGATCTATGCTCTTGCTCACTGTAAAGAGCAAGGAAGCTACTTTGGCAGTGATACTGATTACTCCAGATGCACAGATGAGAAAGTAGGACATGGAAGGCTTCTGTGACAGTCCCTACTTCCCACCCCCCCAAAAGTAACAGCCCAAGCAGGAAGCCACTGAATTTGTGGTGGTTTGAATAGGTATGACCCATATAGACTCCTGTATTTGAATGTTCAACTAATAGTAACTGGCACTATTAGGAGATATGACCTTGATGGAGGAAGAGTATCACTGTGGGGGTGGGCTTTAAGGTCTCCTATGCTCAAACTACACCCAGTGTGACTCACAATTCACTTCCCGTTGCCTCGGTATAAAGATGTAAACTTTCAGCTCCTTCTCCAGCACCATGACTCTTGCATGCTGCCATGTTTCTTGTCATGATGACAATGGACTAAACCTTTGAAACCGTAAGTCAGCTCCAATTAAATGTTTCCCTTTATAAGATTTGCTGTGGTCATGGTGACTTTTCACAGTAATAGAGACTCTAAGACAGAAGACAACTCTTAAAATGTATAAGGAAGATGCTACAGTGTAACTTTCCATAACTTATGGCTTCTGGTGGAGGTGTGGAAGAGGAAGGACTCAGTTCTATTTAAGTGGCAGGCAGCTGATAATTTGACGATAGCCAAGTGAGTAGATAGATAATACAAATGAGACTACAAATTAGACTTTTCTTCTTTCTTTTATTTTCATTTGTTTATTTTTATTTTTTGTTGTTGTGGGTAAAGTTACAGGACCAGAATGGGCAGACATGGTAAGGCTGGGAAGTGTGTCCTGAGAGTATGATGTAAATTTACCAGAGAACTGACAAATTACTATGTTTAAAAATAAAATGTATTCTTAACAGAAAAAAATCCTAGGCTAATTTTGACTGACACAAGTACAAAGTTCCTATTATTTGATCTAATGATTTGTGTTTAGATTAATTCTTGGAAAATGTATTCCCTTTAAGCCTTTTGCTTCTCTACCATCTCTTTGAAAAATCTCTGTTCTGTATATTTCTTTTTCTAGATCACATTTTCAAGTGATTTGTATTTTAAAGCATTTACATTTTATTTCTAGTTAATAGCAAATTTCAAGTCAACATAATTACTTAATTTCTAAATAATTGACCTCCAAACAACTAATTATTAATAATTTTTCATATGCATCAAAGGATTAATAGGTATGATCTTTTTCTTTTATTCTAGTACATTCTTAGCATCTTTGATAGCATTTGTTCTTTTTGACTTACATTGTAATACAATGTTTACTTTGATGTAGAAATATACTGCTACTTTATTAAGTATAGGACAATATAATCCAAAGATATTTATGATAATTAGGAATATAAAGAAACAGCATATATGGGAATTTATGTCTTATTTCTCTGAAACTAGATTGTGAGATAAATATTTTTTAAAACTATAACACCTCCAATTTATAAAGGTTAAAAGTGAATAGTATACAAGTCATGTATATTACAACATGTTAATAATTTTCTTTTTTTCTGGTGTTTGTTACTTTTTAGCTTATTTGACAGATTAAGTTGGACATTTGTAGCAAATAAATGCATATATTATATAATATTTCAATTAATAGTCTTAAACAAAATTGCAAGGAATTTCATAGCTATATTTTTTAGTTTAGAATTTCTTATTTGGAGTACAATTCACAAACAAAATATACAAACATTTATTGGTTTGGCCTCTCATTATAAGGATTTGGCTTTCATTTCTATAATATAAAATATAGAAATCACCTTCACTGTAATATGTAGTAAGAAAAGCCAGTTTTATCTGTTAGTGATTAACCATAAAGCTTCCATATGTGGTATGTCTTTGGATTTAGTTTGTCCACTGTAACTTGACCAGAGGTATAATTATACCCTTCCTGAATCAAGAAAGTCAAATAATGTCAAAAACAATCATTTTTTAAGTAGATGTTTGGAGAATTAAAAGCTGAAAAAAGGCAGGTAGTAGGATAACATGTCACTGAATTGAGCTGAAAACATCGTGCTCTTCTCAAGTAGAAGCCTGAAAGTTCTGTGATTAAATAACACTCCAGGAAATCATGGGAATACTCATGTCTTTAAAATATACATCTGTTGCCTTTTGACTGTTGTCAAAACTGATAAGATAACAATTTTTCTGAAAACACTGGCTGGTGTAGATATTACATCTTCTAACTGTCTTGGAATTTATTTACTTTCAAATACTTTATGCTATTGGAACAAGCAAACAAATGGCCCTGACCTTAGTAACAATGCTTTATGCTCATAATTTCTGTGAATGATCTTAGTAGATGTACAATACAAATATCACATTTTAAAGCAAATAATCAAAGACAGAATGAAGTCAGACAGTTACTCAGCATCACTTTTTAATATAAACAAAAAGAGAAGACACCTTTTATATATCTCTATACTTGAGAAAATCAACTGTTCTGAAAAGAAAGCTAGGATGATGGAAACTGAAGTGGAATATTAAGATAGAGGACAGTCAGTTTAAGATAAGATTGAGTTGAATACAGCTACTAGTAGAGACACCAAATTAATATGGCCAATGGGGAGCAATAAGGTCAAAGTTAATAGACAGTCATAGAATTAAGGTGTGAGGTAAGCATGGGCCACAAAATTCATAAAATAATATTTGTTTTTGTTTAACAACAACATCAGTACCACAATGTCTCTTGCCTAGGTTTGCTGGTTAAAAAAACACTTTAATATGAAATGTTTATACCTTTGCATGGATGCATCAACAAGTTTGAAGCTATGTTCTGGCATGTAATAGTGTCACCAACTATGCCTGATACTAATTTATAGCAGTAGATTACTGTAGTATTTCTACAGGAGTAACTAATTACCACTGTGGTGTTCTATATTAAATATTATATATCAAAATCACATTTCCATAAATTAACTTTTATTTAATGGCCAAGGAATAAATGCATCATACATTTGTCTGTATGCTTAAAAATTTAAGTGCATGTAGTATAATGAAGGTAGTTTCCTTTGAAAACAGACAATAACAGTATGTATGGCATAGATTATTTCTCTACAGAAAAACAATGTCAAAACATTTAAACTAATTCTTCCTAAAAGCTAGAATGATTATTTTTCATATTTGCACACAATGCACATTGATGAAATTGAACAACAAAATCAAGTCCAATCGAATCAAATATGATAAAATATAAGATTATAAAAGATTATGACTAGATCTTTCTTTTATCTCTCTCACACACATTCTCTCTCTCCTTCCTCTTCTCCTGCTGCCTCTTTTTTATGCTGTCTCTCCTGAGTTCCCAGAGACAGTTACACAAGTAGAACATTCAGTTTTAGACACTTGCCAGAAATTATCTTCACAGCAACTGTTATGAGGCCACAAATGATGTGACAGACTTTTATGATTCCCATGTGGAAGACCTCACCATCCTTGGAGAGTGAGTGGGGTGCACTGGGGGGAGCTGGCGGGGGACATGGGAGGATGGGAGGACAAAGGAATGGGGGATTGTTATGTAAAATAAGGTTTTTTCTAAAATAAATATTTTTTAAAAAAGGATGAATTCCAACTGAGTCCTGCCTGAGTTAGTTGTTCATAGACCAACCTGGACTGTAAGTTGATTCCCAGCTTTAGAGGTCTTGCCCCATTATTTGACATTCTTGACTGGAGCAGCGTATAATTATAGGCCTAATCAAGTTTCAATAGTCAGCCTTAATAAGAATCAGAAGCTTGAATTTCATTGTCAACTATCATTTCAGTTTTGTAAGGGGAATTCCAAGAATGATGTGTCCTTTATGAGTGAGTACATAGCAGTCTGAGATCTCTCTCATTCAATATGGCACTCCTATAACATATTCATAAATGTAGCAGCAGGGGCAGCATTTGTTTTATTGATACTCACTAGCCCAAACTGTATAAAATATCATTTACCCTTTTTATAATAACATATCATACATCAACACTGTAACAGTGACTACTCAAAATAATACTAAGTATAAAAAATACTTGTGGAGCACTAGGGCATCTCCTGGCCTGGGCACTGCAGGCATTTCAACTGGCTCCAGGCTCACCAAGCAAAGCCAGTCTGCTCACAGTACTGTGCCAACTCAGCTACCACCCACCTGGAGAGGGAGTGCCTCAGACCTGCCTGCACCCACCTTGAGACCCATCAGAGTATTGGACCTGCTTGCATTCACTGGAAGAGAACCTTGGACCCATACCCACCCACCAGAAGAGAAAGAGACCCCACCTCTACTCACTGGAAGAAGGGATGGGAAGATGACAATATAAGAACACATTCATATTCCAGGGGTCTTGATCAGTCTCATGCTGGCCTCTCAGCAGTCTTTCTGGGTTCCATGAGTACCCCCTTGTTCAAGTCAGCTGCTTCTAAGGGCTTCATCAGCCCAGTCTTGATGTCCTTGCCCATCACTCCTCCCTCTCTGCAACTGGGTTCCAGGAGTTCACTTCAGTGTTTAGCTGTAGGTGAATGCCTCTGCTTCCATCAGCCACTGGATGAAGGCTCTAGGATGGCACATAAGGTAGTTATCAACCTCATTATAGAGGAAAGGCATTTAAGGTAGCTTAGATTGCCAGTTGGTGTCATCCTTGTAGATCTCTGGAAATCTCCCTAGTGCCAGATCTCTCCTCAAACCTATAATTGCTCCCTCTAGGCATCTGGCAGTGGATCACTATTTATACCTGGTGTACAAATGAAATTTGGGAGCCTATTCCACAGGGAGCATTGTGCTCTGGGACTGGACACATGTGGGAGGGCCTGGACCCTGCCCAGGATGATATGACAGACTTTGGGGATCCCCCATGGAGTGTCTCACCCTCCCTGGGGAGCTGAGGGAAGATGGGATCTGGGACAAGTGGGGTCAGGGAACGAGGGGAGGGAGAGGGACCTGGGATTGACATATGAAACTGGCATGCTGCTGATTTTAAAAAAAAGAACCCATTCAACAACAGGAAAAAAATATGTCACCACCAGTCTAGGGACTCTACACCAGCAAGACCTGAACATCCCAACAAGATGAAGCAGAAGAGAATGACGTTAAAAAGAACTTCATGAGGGATCCAGGTAAACAAGGCCCCCGCATCCCAGCATGCCTTCCAGTGACTGGGGATGGCCAAAGAGCTTCCCATCCCAGCAGCAGCCAAGCACCCCAGATCTGAGGTCTTCTCTTCCACCAAGGAGACCAGGGGACCAGCTAGTCCGGAGGGACCAGGCAAAACATGCCCTGCTTCCAGGCCTGCATTCCAGTGCCTGGGAACTGCCACAGAGCTTCCCATCCCAGCGGGAGCCATGCATCCCAGATCCCAAGACTTCTCTTCCACCAAAGGGACCAGGGGACTAGGTGGGAGGCTAAGCACCCCAGATTCCTGATCTTCTTCTCCACCCATGGGACCAGAACTAGGATGAGGAATAGAAAAACTACCAGATTATTGGATTTGCTAGCACCCACTGAAAGGGAACTCTGGTCCACTAACCACCAGACCAGAAAGGGGCTCTTTCTGCACCCACTAGAAGAAGAGATGGGAAAGAGACAATACAAAAACACACTCAGCAACAGAAAAACAAAATGACACCGCCAGATTCTAGAGATTGCACACCAGCAAGACTCCAACATTCCAATACAAATGAAGCAGAAGAGAATGACCTTAAAACCCCCTTCATGAAAATGATAGAGGCCCTAAAAGAGAATATAGGAAAATCCCTCAAAGAAATGGACGAAAAAACAAACCAAAAAATGCAAGACATGGACAAAAAAAAAACAAAAAATGCAAGAAATATAAGAAAAACAAATCAAAAAATGCAAGAAATGGAAAAAAACAAAAAAGGCAGGAAATGGAAGAAAAAATGAACCAAAAAATGCAAGAAATGGAAGAAACAACAAACCAAAAAATTCATAAAATGCAACAAATGGACGAAAAAATAAACCAAAAATTATAAGAAACAACTCCAACAGTGCAAGGGTTGAAAACTGAAATAGAGACAATAAAAAATACAATCTGAAGAAAGGCTGGAAATAGAAAAGATGGGCAAATGGTCAGGTACTACCAAAAAAAGCATTAACAACAGAATACAAGAGATGAAAGAGAGAATCTCAGGTGTTGAAGATACACTAGGAGAAATGGATTCATCAACCAAAGAAAATCTTAAATCCAACAAATCCTTAATACAAAACATCCAGGAAATATGGGACACCATGAAAAGACCAAACCTAAGAATAATAGGTATAGAAGAAGGTGAAGAAAACCACCTTAAAGAGGCAGAAAACATATTCAACAAAATCACAGAAGAAAACTTTCCCAACCTAAAGAAAGAAAGACATGCCAATGAAGGTACAAAAAAGCCCCTCGCCACAAAATAATCAAGATCCCAAAAACACAGAATAAAGAAAGAACATTAAGAGCAGCTAAGGAAACAGGTCAAGTAACATATGAAGGCAAACCTTATTTCTCCATGAAAACTCTGAAAGCCAGAAGGTCCTGGAGAGATATTCTACCAACACTAAGAGACCATGGATGCCAGCCCAGACTACTATTCCTGGCAAAGTTCTCAATTACTATAGATGGAGAAAACAAGATATTCCATGACAAAACTAGATTCGAGTAATATATATCCACTAACCCAGCCCTACAGACAGTTCTGGAAGGAAAGCTCCAACCCAAGGAAGTTAACTACAACCAGAAAAACATAGGCATTAGATAATCTCACTTTACCAATGTAGGAGAGATCCTCTATGGTGCCATTAATCATGTGACTTACTAGAGGCACATACGGATGAGGTAATAAAAGGGCGGTTTACCACACCACTAACCACACCCACTTTAATCATGACTAAAGACATATACGGCCGGACATAAAGACATATACGTACGTAGGCGGTGAACTATGTCACTAGCCAGGCCCACTTTCGGGCATGGCTAGGGGGCGTTACGGGGGAAGGCATAAAAGCCAGCACACAGGAAGTCTCGCTCTCTTTTCCCAGAGTTCGGCTTCCAGTTCGGCAGCGGGAAAACTACTTGGCTCATCTGGGTTACTTGTTTGGTATCTTGTGAGTAATTTCTACAATAAATACTTAGTTTTACTTTCAGTAATTGTGTCGATTATCGTTACAGCGTCCTTTGGAGCCACATACCAACAGCCAAACGAATAAAGGGGTGGGATTCTACACATAATTCCAACAACAACAACCATTCCAAATCAAACAAGAATGAGCAATCAATGGTCATTAATATCCCTCAAGATTAATGGCCTTAACTCACCCATAAAAAGACACAGGCTAACAGAATGGATTCGAGGACAGAACCCATTCTTCTGCTGCATACAAGAAACAAATCTCATTCTCAAAGACAGACATTACCTGAGAGATAAAGGTTGTGAAAAGATTTTCCAATCAAATGGACCCAAGAAACAAGCAGGGGTAGCAATTCTAACATGTAACAATTTAGACTTTAAAATAAAATTGATCAAAGGAGGTGAAGGAAGTCATTACATACTCATTACAGGCAAAATCCACCAAGATGAAGATTCTATTCTGAACACCTATGCCCCAAATTCAAAGGCATTCACATTAGTAAAAAAACATTACTAAAACTTAAAGTACATATAAAGCCCCACACACTTATAGTGGGAGATTTCAACACACCACTCTCACCACTAGACAGGAATACCAGACAGAAACTCAACAAAACTGGGATTAACAGACATCTATAGAACATTTCATCCACATAAAAAAGAATATACTTTCTTCTCACCACCACATGGAACCATCTCAAAAACCGACCACATACTTGGCAACATATCAAACCTCAGCAGCTACAAAAAAATTGGAATAACTCCTTGCATCTTATCAGACCACCATGCTTTAAAACTAGAATTCATCAACAACACAAACTGCAGAAAACCTACAAACTCATGGAAATTGAATAATGCACAACTGTACTATTCCTGGGTCAAAGAAGAAATAAAAAAAGAAATTAAAGATTTCCTAGAATTCAATGAGAATGAAGACACAACATACCCAAACCTACGGGACATTTTGAAAGCACTGCTACGGGGGAAACTGGAGACTAGTTATACAAGAGAATTAACAACACAGCTGAAAGCTCTAGAACACAGAGAAGCAAACTCCCCCAAGAGGAGTAGACACCAGGAACTAATCAAATTGAGGGCTGAAATCAATAAAGTAGAAACTAGGAAAACAATACAAAGAATCAATGCAACGAAGAGTTGGTTCTTTGAGAAAATCAACAAGATAGACAAACCTTTGTCTAAACTTACCAAACAGCAGAGAGTGAACATGCAAATTAACAAAATCAGAAATGAAAAGGGGGACATAAGAACAGATTCTGAGGAAATTCAGAAAATCATCAGGTCATACTTTGAAAATCTCCACAAAATTCGAAAATTTAAAGGATTTGGATGAATTCCTGGATTGCCAAAATTAAATCAAGGACAGATAAGCAAATTAAATAGACCTATAACCCCTATGGAAATAGAAGCAGTCATCAAAAGTCTCCCAATCAAAAAAAGCCCAGGTCCAGATGGCCTCAGTCCAGAATTCTACAAGAAATTCAAAGAACAGCTTATACCAATTCTTCTCAGAGTATTCCATGCAATAGAAGCAGAAGGGTCTTTGCCAAATTCTTTCTATGAAGCTTCAATAACTTTGATCCTTAGCTACACAAAGACACAACTAAGAAAGAGAACTTCAGACCAATATCCCTCATGAACATTGATGCAAAAATACTCAATAAAATACTGGCAAATTGGATCCAAGAACACATCAAAACAATCATTCACCACGTTCAAGTAGGTTTCATCCCAGGGTTGCAGGGATGGTTCAACATACGAAAATCCATCAATGTAATCTACCATATAAACAAGCTGAAAAACAAAAATCACATGATCATCTCACTAGATGCTGAAAAAACCTTTGACAAAATCCAACACCCCTTCATGATAAAGGTCTTGGAGAGATCTAGGAAAACAGGAACATACCTAAACATAATAAAAGCTATATACAGCAAACCAACGGCCAACATCAAACTAAATGGACAGAAACTCAACGCAATTCCACTAAAATCAGGAACAAGACAAGGCAGTCCACTCTTTCCATACCTTTTCAATATTGTACTTGAAGTTCTAGCCCGAGCCATATGACAACAAAATGACAGCAAAAGGAGATTAAGGGAATACAAATTGGAAAGAAACAGGTCAAAATTTCACTATTTGCAGATGATATGATAGTTTACATAAACCCAAAGAACTCTTACTGATGATTAACACCTTCAACAAAGTGGCAAGCTAAAGATCAACTCAAGAAAATCAGTAGTCCTACTATGTACAGATGATTAAAGGACTGAGTAAGAAATCTGAGAAATATCCCCCTTTACAATTGCCATAAAAAACATAAAAGACCTTGGGGTAATGCTAACCAAACAAGTGAAAGACCTGTATCTCAAAAACTTTGAATCTTTAAAGAAAGAAATTAAAGAAGCCCCCAGAAAATGGAAAGATCTCCCATGCTCTTGGATAGGTAGGATCAAAGAAGAAAAAATGGCAAGCCTGCCAAAAGCAATCTACAGATTCAATGCAATCCCCATTAAAATACAAGCACAATTCTTCACAGACCTTGAAAGAACAATAATCTATTTTTTATGAAAAAACAAAAGACCCAGGATAGCCAAAACAATCCTGTTCAACAAGGCAACGTCCAGAGGTATCACCATCCCTGATCTCAAGTTCTATTATACAGCTATAGTCCTGAAAACAGCTTGTTATTGGCACAAAAATAGACAGGTAGACCAATGGAATTGAACTGAAAACCCTGATATTAACCCACACATGTATGAACATCTGATCTTTGACAAATAAATTAAAAATATACAATGGAAAAAAGAAAGCATCTTCAACAAATGGTGCTGGCATAACTGGATGCTGGCATGTAGAAGAATGTGGATCGATCCATGTCTATCACCATGCACAAAACATAAATCAAAATGGATCCAAGACCTCAATATAAATCCAGCCACACTGAACCTCTTAGAAGAGAATGTGGGTGGTACCCTTGAATGAATTGGTACAGGAGACAGCTTCCTGAACATAACACCAGTAGCACAGACAGTGAGATCAACAATTAATAAATGGGACCTCCTAAAACTGAGAAGCTTCTGTAAGGCAAAGGACACAGTCAGCAAGACAAAAAGGCAGCCCACAGAATGGGAATAGATATTCACTATCCCCACATCTGACAGATGGCTGATCTCCAAAATTTACAAAGAACGCAAGAAGCAAATCTTCAAAACACCAAAGGATGCAATTAAAATGTGGGCTACAGAACTAAATAGAGAATTTTCAAAAAAGGATTCTAAAATGGCTGATAGATGCTTAAGAAAGTGCTCACCATCCTTAGCCATCAGGGAAATGCAAATCAAAAAAAGTCTAAGATACCATCTCATTCCTGTCAGAATGGCTAAAATCAGAAACATCAACGACAATTTATGCTGGAGAGGATGTGGTGAATGGGGAACACTCCTCCACTGCTGGTGGGAGTGACGACTTGTACATCCACTTTGGAAATCAGTATGGAGATTCCTCGGAAAAATGGGAATAAACCTTCCACAAGACCCAGCAATTCCACTCTTAGGCATATAGCCAAAAGATGCCCATTCATACAACAAGGATGTTTGTACCCCTATGTTCATAGCAACATTATTTGTAATAGCCAGAATTTGGAAGCAACCTAGATGCCCCTCACCCAAAGAGTAGATAGAGAAAATGTGGTACGTTTACACAATGGAGTACTATTCAGCAGAAAAAAAATGGGATTCTGAAATTTGCTGGCAAATGGATGGCACTAGAAGAAACCATCCTGAGCGAGGTCTCCCAGTCACAAAAAGAGAAACATGGCATGTACTCTCTCATATATGGATTTTAGACATAGATCTCGGGAGTCCCAGCCTACAATTCTAGGGCCAGAGTGTCTGGGAAACAGAACCTTCATTCAGTGGCTGATAGAAGCAGCGGTAGACTCCCACAGCTAAGCACTGAGCTGAACTCAAGAAATTCAATGACAGAGAGGGAGGACTAATGACCAAAGGGATTAAGACTGGTCTGGTTTAACCCCCAGAAACAGCTTACCTGACAAGGGTTAGCTCTTGAGTCCCAGGCTGATGCCTGGGAATCCAGCATGGGACTGATTAAGACCTCCTGAATGTGGGTGTCAGTGAGGAGGCCTAGGTAATCTATTGAGCCTTGGGTAGTAGATCAGTATTTATCCTGGCTATATAAATGGATTTTGGACTCCCATCCAAAAATGAGAGATGCACTCTCACCCTGAACTCTTGGAGGAGGGTCTAGGCCCTGCTCTTGAGGAAATAACAAACTATGGACACCCCCATGGATGGCCTCACCATCCCTGGAGAAATGAGGGAATATCGGGGGGGGCGGTGTTAGTGGGGGGGCACAGGAGGAGGGGAGGGAAACCGAGAGGGACCTGGAATTTACATGTGAAGCAACATTGTTTCTAATTTAAATTTAAAATATTTATTCATGAAGATGATAGAGACCCTAAAATAGGAAATGGGAAATTCCTTTAAAGAAATGGGAGAAAAAACAAACCAAAAATTGCCAGGAACAATTCAAACCGTGCAATGTTTGAAAACTGAAATAGAGACAAAGAAAGATCATGAACTACAGATGCAAGCATAATGAACAGAATACAAGAGTTGCAAGAGAGAATCTCAGGAGAAATAGATACATTTCATAATAAATCTCAGGAGAAATAGAATCAACGACCAAAGAAATTCTTAAGTCCATCAAATCCCTTATGCAAATTATCCAGGAAATATGGGACACCATTTAAAGGCCTACCCTAAGAAAAATATGTATAGAAGAAGGTGAAGAAAGCCAACTCAAAGGTACAGAAAACATATTCAACAACCATAGTAGAAAACTTTCCTAACCTAAAGAAAGACATGCCAATGAAAGTTCAAGAAGCCCACAGAACACCAGATAGAATTAATCACAAAGAAAAATCCCTTGACACATAATAATTAAAACAACAAAATACAGAATAAAGAAAGAATATTAAGAACAACAAATGAAAAAGGCCAAGTAATGTATAAAGGCAAACCTATCAGAATCACGCCTGGATTCTCCATGGAAACTATGAAAGTCAGAAGGTCCTGCATAGATATTCTACAAACACTAAGAGACCATGAATGCCAGCCCACACTACTATACCCACCAAAGCTTTCAATTATTATAGATGGAGAAAAGAAGGTATTCATTCCATAACAAAACCAGGTTTACACAATACATATCCACAAATCCAGCCATACAGAAAGTACTGGAAGGAAAACTCCAACCTAAGGAAGTTAAATACACTAACACAAAAACAGGCAATAGATAATCCCACTTTACCAAAAGCCAAAAGAAAAGCAGGGTAAATCCACAAATAATAACACTACCACATACAAATAAAAAACAAACAAGAATTAGCATTCAATGGTCCTTAATTTCCTTCAATATTAATGGGCTTAATTTGCCTATAAAAAGACACAGGCTAACAGAATTGATAGGAAGACAGAATCCATCCTTCTGCTGCATACAAGAAACATACCTCAACTTCAAAAACAGACATTACATCAGAGTAAAGGGTTGAGATAAGATTTCCCAAACAAATGGACCCAAGAAACAACTTTGTGTAGCTATCCTAACAAATTAGACTTCAAGCTAAAATCAATCAAAACAAATGCAGATGGTCATTTCATATCATTTACGGGAAATATCCATCAGGAAGAAGTCTCAATTCTGAACACCTATGCCCCAAATACAAAGACACAGAATTTCCTAAAAGAAACATTACTAAAACTCAAATCACACATAAGACCTCACATATTTATAGTGGGAGACTTCAGCACCCCACTCTCATCACTAGACAGGAGCACCAGACAGACAGAAACTTAACAAAAAAAAAAAGGAACTAACAGAAGTTATGATCCAAATGGGTTTAACAGACATCTATAGACCATTCCATCCAAACAAAAAAGAATATACCTTCTTCCCAGTGCCACATGGGACTTTCTCTAAAATTGACTGCATTCTCGGCAACAAAGCATACCTCAAAATATAAGAAAAATTGGAATAACTCCTTGTATCTTAACAGACCACTATGTTTTAAAGTTAGAATTCAACAACAAGAAAAAATGCAAAAATCCTACAAACTCTTAGAAATTGAAAAATGCACAATTGGACCATTTCTGAGTCAAGGAAGAAATAAAGAAATAAATTAAAGAGTTCCTAGAATTCAATGAAAATGAAGACACAACATACCCACACTTATGGAAGACTTCGAAGGCAGTACTAAGAGGAAAGTTCATAGCATTGTATTCTCATGAAGAAACTGGAGAATAGTCACACTAGAAAATTAACAGCACAACTGAAAGCTCTAAAACAAAAAGAAACAAAATCACCCAGGAGATGTAGATGCTAGGAAATAATCAAACTGTGGGCTGAAATCAATAAAGTAGTAACAAAGAAAACAATACAAAGAATCAATGTAGCAAAGAGTTGGTTCTTGGGGGGGCCGGGGGATGATAGACAAACATTTATCCATACTAACTAAAAGGCAGAGAGAGAACATGCAAATGAACAAAATCAGGAAAGAAAAGGGGGAAATAAAATGGACACTGAGGAAATCCAGATAATCTTCAGATTACGTTGAAAACCTGTACTCCTCAATATTGGAAAATGTAAAGGAAATGGATGAATTTCTGGATAGATATCACCTATGAAAACTAAATCAAGAACAGATAAGCAATTTAATCAGACCAATAACCCCAGTGAACTAAAAGCAGTCATAAAAAGTCTCCCAACCAAAAAAGCCCAGGTCCAGATGACTTCAGTGCAGACTTCTACCAGAAATTCAAAGAGCTAATACTAATTAATACTCCTCAAAGTGTTCCACACAGTAGAAGCAGAAGATTCATTACAAAATTCTTTTTGTAGCTACAATTACTTTGGCACCCAAATCACACAAAGACACAATTAAGAAAAAGAATCATAAATCAGTATCACTGATGAACATTGATGCAAAATTATTCAATAAAACACTGGCAAATAGAACCCAAGAACATATCAGAGAAATCATCCACCATGATCAAGTAGGCTTCATCCCAGTGATGATTCAATATAAAATCTATCATTGTAATACATCATATAAACAAGCTATAAAATAAAAACCACATGATCAATTCCCTAGATCCTGAAAAAGCCTTTGACAAAATCCAACACCTCTTCATGATAAAGGTCCTGCAGAGAACAGAGATAACAGGAACATATCGAAACATAATTAAAACAATATACAGTAAACCAGCAGCCAACCTTAAACTAAATGGAGAGAAACTCAAGGAGAACAGAAAAGGTTGTCCACTATCTCTATATCTCTTCGATATTGTAGTTGAAGTTCTAGCTATAGAAATAAGACAACAAAAGGAGATCAATGGGATACAAATTGGAGAGGAAGAAGTCACCACCTTTCACTATTTGCAGATGTTAGGGTAGTTTACATAAGAGACCTGAAAAGCTTTACACAGGAACTCCTATAGCTGATGAACACTTTCAGATTAACTAAAAAACAAATCAGAAACCCTACAATATACAGATGATAAGTGGTTTGAAAAAGAAATCAGAGAAATATCACACTTTACAATAGCCATAAACAACATAAAGCATCTTGGGGTAACACTAACCAAACAAGTGAAAGACCTGTATAGCAAGACCTTTGAATCTTTAAAGAAAGAAATAGAAGATACCAGAAAATGGAAACATCTCCCATACTCTTGCATAGGTAAGAAAAAACGTAGTAAACATGGCAATCTTACCAAAAGAAATCTACAGATTCAATGCAACCCCCATCGAAATACCGGCACAATTTTTAACAGACCTTGCAAGGACAATAGTCAACTTTATATTGAAAAACAAAAGACCCAGGATAGCCAAAACAACCATGTACAATAAAGGAACTTCTGGAGCAATCAGTATCCCTGACTTCAAGATCTATTATAGAGCTATAATACTGAAAATAGCATGATTTTTGCACAAAAGGAGACAGGTAGACCAATGAAATCAATTTGAAAAACCTGATATTAACTCACACATTTATGAACACTTGATTTTTGACAAAGAAGCTAAAATTATACAATGGAAAAAAGAAAACATCTTCAAAAAAATGACGCTGGTATAACTGGATGCTGGTATGTAGAAGACTGCAGATAGATCCATGTCTATCGCCATGCACAAAACTTAAGTCCAAATGGATCAAAGACTTCAACATAAATCCAGCCAGACTGAACCTGTTAGAAGAGAACGTTGGAGGTACTCTTGAATGATTTGGTACAGGAGACCGCTTCCTGAGCAAAACACCAGTAGTAGAGATATTGAGATCAACAATTAATAAATGAGACCTCCTGAAACTGAGAAGCTTCTGTAAGGCAAAAGACACAGTCAAAAGAAAGTCAGCCTATAAAATGGGAAAAGATATTCACTAACCCCACATCTGACAGAGGGCTGATCTCCAAGATTTACAAAGAACACAAGAAGCAAGTCTCTAAAACACCAAAGGATCCAATTAAAAAGTGGGATGCAGAACTAAATAGAAAATTCTCAATAGAGGAGTCTGAAATGGCTGAGAGGCACTTGAGAAAGTGCTCAACATCCTTAGCCATCAGGAAAATGCAAATCAAAACAACTCTGAGATATCATCTCATTCCTGTCAGAATGGCTAAAATCAAAAACACCAAACAGTTTATGCTGGAGAGGATGTGGAGAAAGGGGAACACTCTTCCCGTGGTGGTTGGAGTGCTAACTTGTGCAGCCACTTTGTAAATCAGTATTCATATTCCTCAGGAAAATGGAAATCAGTCTACCACAAGATTAAACATTTCCACTCGTAGTCATATAGCCAAACAATGTGGATTCATACAAGAAGGAGATATATCCACTATATTAATAGCAACATTGTAATAGCCTGAACCTGGAAACAACCTAGATGTTCCTCAACTGAAGATTTGATGGAGAAGATGTGGACATTTTCACAATGGAGTACCATTCAGTAGAAAAAAATAGAATCTTGAAATTCACAGGCAAATTGATGGCACTTGAAGAAATCATCCTGAGTGAGGTAACCCAGTCACACAAAGACAAACATGGTATGTACTCACTCATATATGGAATTTATACATGGAGTAGGGGATTGCCAGCCTATAATACCACTACCGGAGACTCTGGGATACAGGGAGCACCCTAAGACAGATATGCTTGGTACCCTGGAGAAAGGGAATGGGACAGAATATCCTGAGCATATTGGGAGCATGGGGAGAAGAGAGAGGGAGGTGGGAGAAAGACAGGTAGAGAAGAGCAGGGGAGAGGATGACATGGGAGAGCAGGAAGGTTGAGTCAGGGGAAGAATAGAGGAGAGAAGGATGAGACAAACCATAATAGGGGGAGTCATTACAAGTGTGAGGTGTGATCTGGCACTAGTGAGATTTCCAGAGGTCTACAGAGATGATACCAACTGTCATTCTAAGCAATAGTGGAGAGGCTACCTTAAATGCCCTTTCCTGATAATGAGATTGATGACTACCTAATGTGCCATCCTAGAGCCTTCATCAAGTAGCTGATGGAAGCAGAGGCAGACACCCACAGCTAAACACTGAGCTGAACTCCTGGAACCCAGTTGCAGATAGGGAGGATTGATAAGCAAAAGGGTCAAGACTGGGCTGGTGAAGCCCACAGAAACAGGTGAACTGAACAAGGGGGAGCTCTTGGAACCCAGACTGATGGCTGGGAGGCCAGCATGGGACTGATCCTAAATTTGGGTGTTGGTGAGGAGGCCTTGGCAATCTATGGGGACTAGGTTAATAGATCAGTATTTATCCCTTGCATATGAATGGATTATGGGAGTCCCATTCCACATGGAGGAATGCTCTCTCAGTCTGGAAACATTGGGTAGGGCCTCACCCTCCCTGGGGAGTAGAGTGCAGATTGGTTCAGGGTAGGGTGTGTTGGTGGGGAGTCGGGGAGTTGGGGAGGGAAAGGGAGTCAGGATTCACGTGTAAAGCATGCTTGTTTCTTTTTCTGTTTGTTTGTTTGTTTTGTTTTGTTTTTTTTTTTTCGAGACAGGGTTTCTCTGTGGCTTTGGAGGCTGTCCTGGAACTGGCTATGTAGACCAGGCTGGCCTTGAACTCACAGAGATCCACCTGCCTCTGCCTCCCAAGTGCTGGGATTAAAAGCTTGCGACACCAACGCCCGGCGCATGCTTGTTTCTAACTTAAATTTTTTTTAAAAAATTAAATGCTTGCGGATTAATGTTTACCTTTAATAATTTGGGACTTTGTTTAAAAAAATGACAAACTGAAAGAAGCCATTTTGCAATCTTTCCAATAATTGCATTGCTACACTTGAATCTTGCTGTATAGAATCCACTTTGTTTTATCCATAGAACAAAAGTATGGGACTGCCTGGGTGGTACTATACATTACTGTCTACAATCTTCTTCTCAACTGGCACATCACATGAGACACCAACGAGTTCTCGAAGAGTTTGTCTGAAGACAGAGGACAGTAGTGTATGAAAAAATATTTGTTGAAATACATTATTATTGTTATATATATATATTTTTTTTTTTTGGTTTTTCGAGACAGGGTTTCTCTGTGGCTTTGGAGGCTGTCCTGGAACTAGCTCTTGTAGACCAGGCTGGCCTCGAACTCACAGAGATCTGCCTGCCTCTGCCTCCCAAGTGCTGGGATTAAAGGCATGTGCCACCAACGCCCGGCCTGTTATATATATTATTGTTATTAGTTTAGTATTAGCTTTTTATAATACTAGTGTCATGAAGGAGCCTACTAAAAATATTACTTTTGTTTGGCAATAAACATGTTGATAAATCCTTGTTTAAATATTGTCAGATTTACTCATTACCTCTGCAGCTGGAATGCAAAAAACAATGTACACATTCAGTGTTCTTATGGACTTCCCTTTTAAAGAGGTCCTACCCACCCTCCTTCCCCCCCCCCTCTTCTTATGATCCTATCTCCAGAGACTTGTCTCCCCTTATTCTCCTCTTTTTCCATTCCCTTTCCCCTAATAAAAACCCAAACCCTTCCATGTGAGCTCTGTCACATGGTATCTTTCTCTCTTGTGCTGCTTTTTAAAATTTCAAAAAAACAAAAATTCAGAAAAGGAAAAATCCAACCAAATATTAGGTTTAAAGCAGTCATTAGTCTGATGGGAAACAAGACTGACCAGAAGAGAGGACAAAATTAGGATGGGTTCTTGAACTAAATTTAATGGTAATCTTAACATTATTTCTACTTTGAAATGTATTATTTTTAAATGTAAGGTCATATGAAACTCTACTTTCAACCTTTACCCAGTGTAGGAAAAAAATAACCCTTTGTGTTGCCAAAGGAGTTTTGCCATCTAGACACTGCTGTTACTCTATGTATGTATGTATGTATGTATGTATGTATGTATGTATGTATGTATATAAGTATATATAAATTTTGTTTAAATTAGAAACAATCTTTTTTTTTTTTTTTTTGGTTTTTCGAGACAGGGTTTCTCTGTATTGTTTTGGAGCCTGTCCTGTAACTTGCTCGGTAGACCAGGCTGGTCTCAAACTCACAGGGATCTACCTGCCTCTGCCTCCCGAGTGCTGGGATTAAAGGCGTGTGCCACCAACACCCATCGAAACAATCTTATTTTACATATCAACCAAGTTCCCTCTCCCTCCTATTCTCCCATGCCCCCAATGACCCCCATCCTGAACTCCATCCATTCCCCAGGGAAGGTGAGGTCTTCCATTAGGGATCATTAAATATGTCAAGTTATTTGGGGCAGGGCCTAGGCCCTTCCCTGTGTATCTAGGCTAAGAGAGTATTCCTCCATGGGAAATGAGCTCCCGAAGTCTGTGCACTAGGGATACATCCTGGTTCCACTGCCAGAGGCCCCATAGACTTCCCAGTGCTCCTAGCTGACATGCACATTCAGGGAGCCTGGTTTGGTCCAATGCTGGTTCCCCAACTGTCAGACTGGGGTTCATGAGTTCTCACTTGCTGAGGACAGGTGTTTCTGTGGGTTTTCCCAATGTGGCCTTGACCCCTTTGTTTGTCACTCCTCTCTTTCTGGATTCCAAGAGTTTGGCATAAATTCTTGGCTGTGGATCTCTGCTTCTGCTTCCATGAGCTACTGGATGAGGGTTCTAGGATGACATTTAATGTAGTCACCATTCTCACCATTGGGGACAGGCATTTAAGGTAGCCTCTCCACTATTGCTTAGGGTCCTAGTTGGGGTTATCCTTATGGATCTCTGGACATTTCCCTAGTCCCTGATTTCTCTTTAAACCTATAGTGGCTCCCTCTACTGATGTCTCTTTTCTTGTTCTCCTCTATTCCTCTCCCCACTCAATCTTCCTGATCCCTCATGTTCTTCTCCCTCCTCCTCTTCTCCCCTTCTCTTTCTCCTACCTTCCTCCCCTGTTCCCACATACTCACCATTTGTTCAGGGGCTCTTGTCACTTTCTACTTCACTGGGGGATCCTGTATGTCTCTCTTATGGTCCCCCTTGTTTCCTAGCTTCTCTGGAGGTGTGGATTATAGGTTGCTAATCATTTTCACTGTGTCTAGAATTCATATATGAGTTAGTACATACCATGTTTGTCTTTCTGTGACTGAGTTACCTATGTAAGGATGATTTCTTCTAGTTCCATCCATTTGCCTGCATATTTCAAGATTCCATTTTATTTTTCCATTGAGTAGTACTCCATTGTGTAAATGTACCACATTTTCAGTATCCATTCTTCTGTTGAGGGGCATCTCTGTTGTTTCCAGGTACTGGCTATTACAAATAATGCTGCTATTAATATAGTTGAACAGATATACTTGTATGAATGTGCATCTTTTGGATTATGCCTAAGAGTGGAATTGCTGGATCTTGAGGTAGACTTGTTCCAATTTTTGAGAAAAACAGCAAGACTGATTTTCAAAGTGGCTGTACAAGTTGCCACTCTGACCAGCAATGGAGAAGTGTTCCCCTTTCTCTACATCCTCTCCAGCATAAACTGTCCTCAGTGTTTTTAATTTTAGCCATTTTGGCAGGTGTAAGATGATATCTCAGACTAGTTTTGAGTTGCATTTCCCTGAAGGCTAAGTATGGTGAACATTTTCTAAGTGTCTTTCAGCCATTTTAGATTCTTCTATTGAGAATTCTCTATTTGGTTCTGTATCCCATATTTTGTTGAATTATTTGGTGTTTTAGTGACTAGCTTCTTGAGTTCCTTGTATATTTTAGAAATCAGCTCCCTGTCTGATGTAGGGTTGGTGAAGATATTTTCCCACTCTGTGGGCTGCTTTTTTGTCTTGTTGACTGTGACTTTTGTCTTACAAATGTTTCTCAGTTTCAGGAGGTCCCATTTATTAATTGTCAATCTCAGTGTCTGTGTTACTGGCAATATGTTCAGTGAGTGGTCCCCTGTGCCAATTCATTCAAGGGTACTTCCCATTTTCTCTTCTATGATGTTCAATGTGGCTGGATTTATTTTGAGTTCTTTGAATCATTGGGACTTAAGTTTTGTGTGTGGCGATAGGTATGGATCTATCTACAATCTTCTACATGTCCATATCCAGTTATGGCAGCACCATTTGCTGAAGATGCTTTCTTTTTTCCATTGTGTAGTTTTAGCTTCTTTGTCAAAGATCAGGTGCTCATAGGTGTGTGTATTAATATCAGGGTCTTCAATTCAATTCCATTGGTCTACCTGTCTATTTTTGTGCCAATAGTAAGCTGTTTTCATTACTATAGCTCTATAATAGAGCTTTATGTTCCTTTATTGTACAGGGTTGTTATGGCTATCCTGGGTCTTTTGTTTTTCAATATAAAGTTGACAATTGTCCTTTCAAAGTATGTGAGAATTGTGCTGGGATTTTGATAAGAATTACATTGAATCTTTAAATTGCTTTTTGTAGATTGTCATTTTTACTGTATTGATTCTACCTATCTAAGAGTATGGGAGATCTTTCCCTTTTCTGGTATCTTCTTTAATTCCTTTCATGAGTCAAAGTTCTTTTCAAACAGGTCTTCACATTTTTGGTTACTGTTACCCTAAGGTATTTTATGCTGTTTGTGGCTATTATAAAGAGTGATGTTTCTCTGACTCTACTCTCAGCCCCTTTATTGCCTATATATTGTGGGGCTACTGATTTATTTGAGTTAATCTTGTATCCTGCCACTTTGCTGAAGGTGTTTTTCAGCTGTAGGAGTTCCCTCGTAGAATTCTTCGGGTTACTTACATAGACTAACATATCATCTGCAAATAGTGAAAGTTTTATATCTTCCTTTCTAACTTGTATCTCCTTCATCTCCCTTTGTTGTCTTCTTGATGTACCAAGAAATTCAAGTACAATATTGAAGAGATATGGAGAGAGTGGACAGCCTATGTTATTCCTGATTTTAGAGGAATCATGTTGAGTTTCTTTCCATTTACTTTAATGCTGGCAGTTGGTTTATTGTATATTGCCTTTATTATGTTTAGGTATGATCCTGTTATCCCTGCTCTCTCCCAGACTTTTATTTATCCCAGACTTTTATCATGAAGGGGTATTGAATTTTGTCAAAGGAGTTTTCAGCATCTAGTGAGACAATCATGTGGTTTTTGTTTTTCAGATGGTTTATATGGATTACATTTATATATGTTCATATATTAAACCATCCCTACATCCCAGAGATGAAGACTACTTGATCATAGTGAATGATTTTCCTACGTGTTCTTGGATTCGATTTGCCAGTATTTTACTGAGTATTTATGCATCAATGTTCATGAGGGAGTTTGGCCTGTAATTTTCTATCTTAGCTGTGTCTTTGTGTGGTTTGTGTACCAAGGTAAGTGTAGCCCCCTAAAAAGAGTTTTGCAATGATCCTTCTGTTCTTATTGTGTGGAACAATTTGAATAGTATTGGTATTAGCTCTTATTCGAATTTCTGGTAGAATTCTGCACAAACACCATCTGGTCCTGGTTTTTTTTTTTTTTTGGTTGGGAGACTGTTGATGACTGCTTCTATTTCACTCTGGTTATAGGTCTATCTAAATTGCTTATCTGTTCTTGATTTAATTTTTGTAAGTGGTATCTATTCATAAGATTATTGATTTCAATTAAATTTTCAAATTTTGTTGAGTACTGGTTTTCAAAGTATGACCTGATGATTCTCTGGATTTCCCCATTGTCTGTTGTTATGTCCATTTTTCATTCATGATTTTGTTAATTAGCATGTTCTCTCTCTGCTTTTGGTTAGGTTGGATAAAGTTTTGTCTATGTTGCTGATTTTCTCAAAGAACCAACTCTTTAATTAAATCTTTGTATTGTTTTCTTTATTTATCTTTTATTGATTTCTGCTCTTACCTTGATTATTTCCTGGCATCTACACCTCCTGGATGATTTTGTTTCTTTTTGTTCTAGAACTTTCAGGTGGTCCATTAATTCTCTAGTGTGGCGCTATTCTCCAGTTTCTTCATTTGGGCACTGAGTGCTATGAACTTTCCTCTTAGAACTGATTTCAGATTGTCCCATAGGTTTGCATATGTTGTGCCTTCGTTTTCATTGAATTCTAGGAAGCCTTTTCTTTCTTTTCATGGTGTCCCATATTTCCTGGATATTTTATTAATTATTTGTTTGATTTAAGATTTTTTTGGTTCAATTAATCTATTTCCTCTAGTTTATACTTAGTGCCTGAGATTCTTGCTTTCATCTCCTGTATTCTGCTCGTTATACTTGCATCTATAATTCCTGATCATTTATCTAGCTTTTCTATTTCCATTATTCCCTCAGTGTTTCCTTTATTGTTGCTCTTTCAGTTTTCAGGTCTTGAACTATTCATCTGTTTGCTCATTTTTACTTGGCTTTTCTTGCTTTCTTTAAGAGTTTTATTGATTTCTTGCATGTTTTGGTTTGTTTTTTTCTTCCATTTCTTCAAGAGATTTTCTCATATCCTCTTTGAGGGCCTCTATTGATTTCATGAAGTTGTTTGTAAGGTCATTCACTTCTGTTTCATCTGCACTGGGATGTTCAGGTCTTGCTGGTGTAGAGTCCCTAAGTGTCATATATGTCTTTTTGTTGTTGGATGTATTCTTATACTATCCTATTCCCATCTCTTCTTCCAGTGAAAATAGGTATGGTATCTCCATCTCTTGGCGGATATGGGTTCAAGGCTCTATCCTCTCCTCTCTTCTGGATGAGGAGGCGCAAGACAAGAATGGCAGCGAATGTTTTCTTCAACCTCCAGGTTCCCCTACTCTCTTTCTCTTTCCTGGAGGGTGGAGGAGCAAGACAGGAATGACAGACAATGATGCTGGCTACTTTGTACTACCTCCATGTCCCTCTGTGGGATTCTGTGTCTGGAGGCAGAAGGTCAGGGAACTCAAAGATGGAACGGTGGGCTAGAAGAGCCCCTGGGAGTCACCTCTCTATAGGAGGGTGAAGGGGCAACACAGGAATGGCAGGCAATGATGCTGGCTGCTTTGTTCTACCTTGCTTTTACTTATTTTTGCAATCATTTGCTTGTTTTTGAGATATTGTTTTGTTTTGTTACCAATACAACAAAATTCTTGCTCAAAAGATTCTCCTACTCCATGTTCTGTAGTTACAAGAATATGCTACTTCATCAGGCTTGCTCCATTTTTCATAAGTTCTACCATAAGAAATGAACAAATATTACGAAACTCTTCTTATACATGCTCACCACAGAGACCTCATTTAAACTGAATTCCACATTCATTACTACCATGGATAAACCAATTATTAATCAGTGTTGATAATGACATGTCTCTTAATTCAAGCAATGGATTTTTGACTCTCTTTCTCTCCTGTTATTATACACATTATACTGTATTTCATCAGCTCCAGTATAATTGCTTCCTAACTTATTCTGATATATACCTTCAAGGATGAATATGCTACAGTTTGAGTATGTTTTCTCCAATTCTGTTGGCTATTTTATTGATTTACATAAGCTTTTCTCATTTTAATATTCTAAAAAAATTATAGGTCCATAGTACTGCATCAAGATCAGGGTGGACCCATCACAGCTCACCTTTTATTGAGTGATTTCAAAAGTCATTTGATACTCTCCAGTTGTGTGCTTTGCCTTCGCTTTTGCCATCCCAAGACTGCACATTTAGTCAGTCTCCTTTTAATATTGTTAGCCCTCCATGTTATCTTGAAATATATACAGTTCCAAAATTCTTTATTTTTATAAATTCCATTTCTAGTAACAAATATTAACATAGCTTTTTTCTTCAATGTAGCATATTATGTACTACAGGCCTGTCATGCATCTTTAGAAGTTCATGTCCATATATTTATTTAAAAATAATTAATGAAAAAAAGAGTCCATGAATTTGAAAGAGAGAAAGGGGGATGGAAGAAAGAAAGAGAAAGATGAAATAATGTAGAGATACCCTAATCCTCCCAAATAAAAGAAGTGTGTAGAAAGATTTACTCATTGGGTATGCAATATCCCTAGGTAGGTATGTCATCAGATAGTATGGATTTCCTGAATTTATAAGAAAAAATTAGTCTACCTGTGGTGAACAACAGTTTAGCATTTTGTACTTAGTTTATAATGTCTTGATGTACTTTAACTTTAGTTTACAGCAGAGAATCTTGGTTATTTTTAAGAAATGGTTAGTGATGAGTGCCGTTAAACTGAAAACTAGCTAAGGGATCTTGACCCATTTTGTCAGACATAATTTTTAATCTCTGTTCTTATATGACCTCTAGTCTACCTTTTAAGATACACACATATTTCATTTCAGACTCATGATCCATTGTACCATCTATCCATGTTTATTATTGTTGTTTTTTGTTTGTTTAAATTGAATGCTTCAGACACTGTTTCATTTGACTACATAGCATTGAAAAATGACATCCTTATTCTTTTATTTCTCTCTTCCTTTTTTAAAAATTTAAGTTAGAAACACACTTGTTCCACATGTCAATCCCAGCTCCCTCTCCCTCCCCTGCCTTCCCCCACCGTCTTTCCCACCAGGTCCCCTAGTCCCCATCCAATCTCCACTCAGATTCCCAGGGAGGGTGAGGCCCTCCATGATAGATCTCCAGAGTCTGTTGTTTCATCCAGGCAGGGTCTAGGCCACCCCATGAGAGCCCAGACTGAAAGAGCATCCCTCAATATGTGATGGCACTCAAAGTCTATTTGTATTCCAGGGATAAATGCTACCTAAGACCCCATAGATTACCTAGGCCTCCTCACTGACTCCCACATGCAGGAGATCTGGGTCAGTCCCATGCTTTCCACACAGCCATCAAACTGGGGTCTAAGAGCTCCCCCTTGTTCAGGTCAACTGTTTCTGTGGGTTAAACCAGTCCAGTCTTATCTCCTTTGCTCATCACCTCTCCCTTTCTGTGACTGGATTTTCCATGAGTTCAGTTCAGTGTTTAGCTGTGGGTGTCTGCCTCTGTTTCCATCAGTCACTGGATGAACATTCTGTTTCCCAGACTCTCTGGCCATAGGATTGTAGGCTGGCACTCCCCAGATCTATGTCTAAAATCCATATATGAGAGAGTACATGCCATGTTTCTCTTTTTGTGACTGGGTTACCTCACTCAGGATGGTTTCTTCTAGTGTCATCCATTTGCCTGCAAATTTCAATATTCCATTGTTTTTTTTCTGCTGAGTAGTACTCCATTGTGTAAATGGACCACATTTTTTCTATCTGCTCTTCAGTTGAGGGTCATCTAGGCTGCTTCCAGGTTCTGGCTATTACAAATAATGCTGGTATGAACATAGTGGAACAGAAGTCCTTGTATGAATGGGCATCTTTTGGGTATATGCCTAAGAGTGGAATGGGTGGATCTTATGGTAGACTGATTTTCATTTTCCTGAGGAATCTCCATACTGATTTAGCTGTATGAGTTGGCACTCCTACCAACAGTGAAGGATTGTTCCCCTATCTCCACATCCTCTCCAGCATAAACTGTCATTGGAGTTTTTGATTTTAGCCATTCTGACAGGAGTAAGATGGTATCTCAAAGTTGTTTTGATTTGCATTTCCAGATAGGTAAGGATGTTGAGTACTTTCTTAAGTGTCTCTCAGTCATTTTAGACTCCTCTACTGAGAATTCCCTATTTAGTTCTGTTCCCCACATTTTGATTGTATCCTTTGGTGTTTTGGAGACTTGGTTCTTGAGTTCTTTGTAAATTTTGGAGATCAGCCCTCTTTCAGATGTGGGGTTAGTGAATATCTGTTCCCAATCTATGGGTTGCCTTTTTGTTTTGTTGACTGTGTCCCTTTGCCTTACAGAAGCTTCTCAGTTTCAGGAGGTCCCATTTATTAATTGTGGATCTCAGTGTCTGTGCTACTGGAGTTATGTTCAGGAAGTGGCCTCCTGTACCAATTTGTTAAAGGGTATCTCCCACTTTCTCTTCTAACAGGTTCAGTGTGGCTGGATTTACGTTGAGGTATTTGATCCAATTTGGACTTAAGTTTTGTGCATGGCAATAGACATGGATCTATCTGCAGTCCACTGCAGGTCAGCCTCCAGTTATGCCAGAACAATTTGTTGAAGATGCTTTCATTTTTCCATTGTATAATTTTAGTTTCTTTGTCAAAGTTCAGGTGTTCAAACCTGTATGGGTTATTGTCAGGGTGTTCAATTTGATTCTGTTAGTCTATCTGTCTATTTTTGTGCCACAACCAAGCTGTTTTCAGAACTAGAGTGATTGGAGATGTCATTCTGTTTATTGGTTGTTGAATAAAGCACTGTTGGCCAATATGGAAGCAAAATAGGTGGGACTTGGAGTCTAGTAGGATTCTGGGAAATGTAGTGAACTTAACAGTGGCCATGTGACTCCCAGGAGAAATGATGTGGCAGGAATGCATCCTAGCAAAGATAAGCTCTTATAAAATATATATGAGTAGTTATTAATTAATAAGCAAGTCAGACTTAGGTGATAAGAAACCACACAAATGGTCAACAGCTTATAATTGATATAGTGTCTCCTGTGTTTTTGGGGGACTGCAACTGTGGCAGGGCCCAGGTGGCTGGCGGGGGGGTGGACCAAAGCGGCTGCCAGGAAAAAATACACTCTACACTATAGCTCTGTAATACAGCTTGAATGGCGATGCTCCAGATGTTACTTTGTTGAAAAGGGTTGTTTTGGCTATCCTGGGTCTTTTGTTTTTCCATATAAAGTTGAGAACTGTTCTTTCAAGGTCTATGAAGAATTGTGCTGGGATTGTGCTGGGATTATAATGAGGATTGTGTTATATTTATATATTGCTTTTTGTAAGATTGCCATTTTTACTATCCAAGAGCATGGGATTTCTTACTAAATTAGTAAAATTAAAAATAAAAAGTGAAATGTAACAACAGATACCAAAGTCAAGAGAATCATAAGTAAGTATGTACTCCACCAAAATTGAAAATCTAAAAGAAATGAATGTCTTTCTCAATAAGTACCAGTTTCAAAATGTAAAATCAATGTCAGATAAACAATAAAAACAGACCTATAAATCCTATTAAAATAAAAGCAGTCATTAAAATAACCTAACCCAAAAAATTTCAGAGTTGAAAGGGGCTATTACTGAATTCCACCAGAAGAGTTATGCCAATACTACTCAGATTGCTCCAGGAGATAGAAACATAAGAAACCGTTGCTAATTCATTTTATGAGATCACATTTACCCTGATACCCAAACCAAATAAAGGCACAGTGAAATCAAAACAAACAAACAAAAAGAGGATTATGTAGGTCCAGTTTTTTCCATCCTGGCTACTGCTTCCAAATAACCATTCTGACTGAGGCTTATATTAATTACAAATGCTGAGCCAATAGCTCCAGATTATTACTAACTAGTTCTTACATTTTAAGTAAACCCATTTTCCTTATTTATGCTCTGCCACACGACAGTACCATTATTAACATGGCATGTTCAACTCATGTCCCCTATGTGTCTGTTGGCAACCCCTCAGACTCCACTCTTCCTCATCCCTTCATTCTTTTTGGCTTTCTTGCCTAATTGTATTTTATTCAGCTATTGTCCAGTCAGCGAGTTTATTAAACCAATCACAGTAACATATATTCACACAGTGTAAAGGACTACTCCATAGCATTTCCCCTTTTTTGTCTAATTTTAATTTTAGCATAGTAAGATTATATATAAAAAATAACAGTTGCCATGTAAGAATTATTGGCACACTATCTAGTCTATTTTTATTTAGCAAAAATTGGAGAAAATATTTCATTATCTATTTTATCTTTGTGACTCTGAAGTGTTACATTTAATTTAATTTTTTATCATAATTAAGGAAAATTATAAATATGTAGTCTTCAGCTCCATCAAAGACCCCAGAAGGGTGAAACATTATCTAATGATGGGACATCAGGCTGCCAGGACAGTCAACCTACGTTCCTCTGCAACACTGGGGCATTCAACTATAATATCTGACACACATTCTGGTCAAGCAGGGAATTATGAAGCATCCCCATTTTGACTGTCCTACGTTGTCTTGGCAAAGTTTCCCAGTTGCCTTTTTTGTGTCCCTACTGGTCTAGCTTGGACAGTATATTGTCATTAATTGAGGCAAAGACAGTTTCTTTGCCCATATGACTAGCTTTTGCCATAAAGAAAACAAACACCATATGGAGTTTCTTTGATACCCCCATATCTTCTCTGAAGTAGATTGGCTCTGTCAAGACCAGGTATGTCTACTTGTCATGAAAAGCCTTAGGTTATTAAACAGTAAATGTCATATTCTGTGGTCTTTGAAGTATTTTAAGACCATCTATCTAAATATATCTGTATATGACCTTGAAAACATACCTAACATTACTGTATGTTTGGCTAATATAGATAACTATTAATCTGTATTTATCATTTAACATTACATTTTTAAATGAGCTGCAAAAACACAATACCTTAAACAAGGATAGAAATATACATATAGTATCACAAAATTGTTTTAAATTTGTACCAATGAACCAAGATCCATACCAATGTAAAATATTTAAGATTTGGCTGCTTTTTGGATTAAAGTAAATTCAATAATCTACCTTTTTATCCTGTCATTTATATATCTTCCCATTTCCTTTTCAGAAAGTGATCTTTGAATATAATCTCCTTTATTCATCTTTCTTCCTGACCATTATCAATAAGAGCTTGTAAATAAACCCCTGAAATGATAAGAAATATGCATATTCCATTTTTTGGGAAATGTGGGTGTAGTTTTCTGGAGTAGTTCCTATTTATTAGAAGGACTGGTATTATTCTGGGAGTACTGAGAAAATTTGAGATAATTGTTTAGCTTGGGTATAATATTCTATGAGATTGATCATCTCAGTCAGCAGCATTGAAGCTGTTTTTGGATGCTGGAATACTTGGGTCATTTTTATTGGTGCCTGGTGTCCCTTTACTCTGAAAACATACAAACTTTTATTTTTTTGAAAATACATAGATTTTAAAGGTAACATCCTTTTTTTTTAAGTTTATTTATTTATTTTTTATTTATTTTTCAGCTTAAATTTAGATAAGAAACAAGGTTGCTTCACAAGTCAGTTCCAGGTCCCTCTCCTTTCCCTCTCCTCCTCCCGTGCCCTACCCCCAACTCCCCCCCACTATCCCCTCATTTCCCCAGGGAGGGTGAGGCCCTCCATGGGGGTGTCCATAGTCGGTCATTTCATATAGGGCAGGGCCTAGACCCTTGCCTAAGAGTTCAGGGTGAGAGTGCACCTCACATTGTTCGATGGGAGTCCAAAGTCCCTGTGTATACTTGGGATAGATACTGATTTGCTGCCCAAGGCTCAATAGATTACCTAGGCCTCCTCACTGACACCAACATTCAGGGGGTCTTGATCAGTCCCATGCTGGATTCCCAGGCGGATGCCTGGGATTCAAGAGTTAACCTTTGTCAGATCAGCTGTTTCTGGGGGTTAAACCAGCCCAGTCTTAATCCCTTTGGTCATCAGTCCTCCCTCTCTGTTACTGGCTTTCTTGAGTTCAGCTCATTACTTAACCAAGGGAGTCTGCCTCTTCTTCGATCAGCCACTAAATGAAGTTTCTGTTTCCCAGACTCTCTGGCCATGGGATTGTAGGCTGGCACTCCCCAGATCTATGTCTAAAATCCATATATGAGAGAGTACATGCCATGTTTCTCCTTTTGTGACTGGGGTACCTCACTCAGGATGGTTTCTTCTAGTGTCATCCATTTGCCTGCGAATCTCAGGATTCCATTGTTTTTTTTTCTGCTGAATAGTACTCCATTGTGTAAATGTACCACATTTTCTCTATCCACTCTTCGGGTGAGGGACATCTAGGTTGCTTCCAAGTTCTGGCTATTACAAATAATGCTGCTATGAACATAGTGGAACAGACATCTTTGTTGTATGAATGGGCATCTTTTGGATATATGCCTAAGAGTAGAGTTGCTGGGTATTGTGATAGGTTTATTCCCATTTTTCTGAGGAATCTCCATACTGATTTCCAAAGTGACTGAATCAGTTGGCACTCCCACCAGCAATGGAGGAGTGTCCCCCTTTCACCACATCCTCTCCATTGTAAATTGTCATGGTGTTTTTGATTTTAGCCATTTTGACACGAGTGAGATGGTATCTCAGAGTTGTTTTGATTTGCATTTCCCGGATGGCTAAGGATGTTGAGCACTTTCTCAAGTGCCTCTCAGCCATTTTAGACTCCTTTATTGAAAATTCTCTATTTAGTTCTGCAGCCCACTTTTTAATTGGGTCCTTTGATGTTTTGGAGACTTGCTTCTTGAGTTCTTTGTAAATTTAGGAGATCAACCCTCTGTCAGATGTGGGATTGGTGAATATTTTTTCCCATTCTGTGGGCTGCCTTTTTGTCTTGCTGACTGTGTCCTTTGCCTTACAGAAGCTTCTCAGTTTCAGGAGGTCCCATTTATTAATTGTTGATCTCACTATCTGTGTTAGTGGTGTTATGCTCAGGAAGCTGTCTCCTGTACAAATTCATTCAAGGGTACCACCCAATTTCTCTTCTAAGAGGTTCAGTGTGGCTGGATTTATGTTGAGGTCTTTGATCCATTTGGACTTAAGTTTTGTGCATGGCGATAAACATGGATCGATCCGCATTCTTCTACATGCCAGCCTCCAGTTATGCCAGCATCATTTGTTGAAGATGCTTTCTTTATTCCATTGTATATTTTTAGCTTATTTGTCAAAGATCAGATGTTCATACGTGTTTGGGTTAATATCCTGGTTTTCAATTTGATTCCATTGGTCTACCTGTATATTTTTGTGCCAATACCCAGCGGTTTTCAGGACTATAGCTCTATTATAGAGCTTGAGGTCAGGGATGGTGATGCCTCTGGACGTTGCCTTGTTGAACAGGGTTGTTTTGGCTATCCTGGGTATTTTGTTTTTCGACACAAAAATGATTATTGTTCTTTCAAGGTCTGTGAAGAATTGTGCTGGGATTTTAATGGGGATTGCATTGAATCTGTAGATTGCTTTTGGCAGGATTGTCATTTTTACTACATTGATCCTACCTATCCAAGAGCATGGGAGATCTTTCCATTTTCTGAGGGCTTCTTTAATTTCTTTCTTTAAAGATTCAAAGTTTTTGAGATACAGGGCTTTCACTTGTTTGGTTAGCATTACCCCAAGGTATTTTATGTTGTTTCTGGCAACTGTAAAGGGTGATGTTTCTCTGATTTCTTTTTCAGCCCTTTTATCATCTGTATATAGTAGGGCTACTGATTTTCTTGAGTTGATCTTGTAGCCTGCCACTTTGCTGAAGGTGTTAATCAGCTGTAAGAGTTCCCTGGTAGAGTTCTTTGGGTCATTGATGTAAACTATCATATCATCTGCAAACTGTGGATGTTTGACCTCTTCCTTCCCAATTTGTATCCCCTTGATCCCCCTTTGTTGTCGTATGGCAATGGCTAGAACTTCAAGTACCAAGTTGAAAAGGTATGGAGAGAGTGGACAACCTTGTTTTGTTCCTGATTTTAGAGGAATTGCGTTGAGTTTCTGTCCATTTAGTTTGACGTTGGCTGTTGGTTTACTGTATATAGCTTTTATTATGTTTAAGTATGTCCCTGTTATCCCAGATCTCTACAAGACCTTTATCATGAAGGGGTGTTGGATTTTGTCAAAGGCTTTTTCATCATCTAGTGAGATGATCATGTGATGTTGTTTTTCAGCTTGTTTATATGGTGGATTACATTGATGGATTTTTGTATGTTGAACCATCCCTGCATCCCTGGGATGAAACCTACTTGATCGTGGTTAATGATTGTTTTGATGTGTTCTTGGATATGATTTGCCAGTATTTTGTTGAGTATTTTTGCATCAATGTTCATGAGGGATATTGGTCTGAAGTTCTCTTTCTTAGTTGTGTCTTTGTGTGGTTTGGGATCAAGGTTATTCAAGCCTCATGCAAAGAGTTTGGCAAAGACCCTTCTGCTTCTATTGTGTGGAATACTTTGAGAAGAATTGGTATAAGCTGTTCTTTGAATTTATGGTAGAATCCTGCACTGAGACCATCTGGACCTGGACTTTTTTAGGTTGGGAGACTTTTGATGACTGTTTCTATTTCCATAGTGATTATAGGTCTATTTAAATTGCTTATCTGTTCTTGATTTAGTTTTGGCAAGTGATAGCTATCCAGGAAGTCATCCATTTCCTTTAAAATTTCGAATTTTGTGGAGTACAGGTTTTCAAAGTATGACCTGATGATTCTCTGGATTTCCTCAGAGTCCGTTGGTATGTCTCCCTTTTCATTTCTGATTTTGTTAATTTGCATGTTCACTCTCTGCTGTTTGGTAAGTTTAGACAAAGGTTTGTCTATCTTGTTGATTTTCTCAAAGAACCAACTCTTCGTTGCATTGATTCTTTGTATTGTTTTCCTAGTTTCTACTTTATTGATTTCAGCCCTCAATTTGATTAGTTCCTGGTGTCTACTCCTCTGGGGGGAGTTTGCTTCTCTGTGTTCTAGAGCTTTCAGCTGTGTTGTTAATTCTCTTGTATAACTAGTCTCCAGTTTCCCCCATAGCACTGCTTTCAAAATGTCCCGTAGGTTTGGGTATGTTGTGTCTTCATTCTCATTGAATTCTAGGAAATCTTTAATTTTTTTTTATTTCTGGGCTGGCATCCATGGTCTCTTAGTGTAGGTAGAATATCTATCCAGGACCTTCTGGCTTTCAGAGTTTCCATGGAGAAATCAGGTGTAATTCTGATAGGTCTACCTTTATATGTTACTTGACCTTTTTCCTTAGCTGCTCTTAATATTCTTTCTTTATTCGGTATATTTGGGGTCTTTATTATTATGTGGCGAGTGGCCTTTTTTTGTGATCCACTCTATTTGATGTTCTGTAAGCTTCTTGTACCTTCATTGGCATGTCTTTCTTTAGGTTGGGAAAGTTTTCTTCTATTATTTTGTTGAATATGTCTTCTGCCCCTTTGAGGTGGTTTTCTTCTCCTTCTTCTATACCTATTATTCTTAGGTTTGGTCTTTTCATGGTGTCCCATATTTCCTGGATTTGTGTTAAGGATTTGTTGGACTTAAGGTTTTCTTTGGTTGATGAATCCATTTCTCCTAGTGTATCTTCAACACTTGAGATTCTCTCTTCCATCTCTTCTGTTCTGTTGGTAATGCTTGTATCGGTAATATCTGACTGTTTGCCCAGCTTTTCTATTTTCTGCCTTTCTTCAGATTGTTTTTTTTTATTGTCTCTATTTCAGTTTTCAACCCTTGCAGTGTTTGCATTGCTTCTTGCAATTTTCGGTTTATCTTTTTGTCCATTTGTTGCCTTTTATGAATTTTTTGGTTTGTTCTTTCTTCCATTTCTTGCATTTTTTGGTTTGCTTTTTGTTCCATTTCTTGCATTTTTTTGCTTGATTTCTTCTTCCATTTCCTGCCTTTTTTGGTTTGTTTTTTCTTCTATTTCTTGCATTTTTTGGTTTGTTTTTTCTTCCATTTCTTTGAGGGATTTTCCTATATCCTCTTTTAGGGCCTCTATCATTTTCATGAAAGTGGTTTTAAGGTTGTTCTCTTCTGCTTCATTCGCATTGGAATGTTGGAGTCTTGCTGGTGTGGAGTCTCTAGAATTTGGTTGTGTCTTATTTGTTTTTCTGTTGCTGAGTGTGTTTTTGTATTGTCTCTTTCCCATTTCTTCTTCTAGTGGGTGCAGAAAAAGCCCCTTACTGGTCTGGTGGTTAGGGGACCAGATTTCCCTTTTTTGTGGGTGCTACCAAGTTCAATAATCTGGTAGTTCTTCTATTCATTGTCCTTGTTCTGGTCCTGTGGGTGGAGAAGAAAAACAGGAATCTGGGGCGCTTAGCCTCCTACCTGGTCCCCTGGACCCTATGCTGGATCCTGTTGTACCTGATCCTGTGGCAGGAACAGCTGCTTCCCTGGACTCCCCAGCTCCTCTGGTTTCCTGGTCTCATTGGTGGGAGAGAAGACCTGGAGTCTGGGGTGCTTGGCTCCCGCTGGGATTGGGAGCTCTGTGCAGTTCCCAGACAATCTGAAGGCACTGGAACAGAGGCCCAAAAGCCGGCCTGTTTACCTGATGCTGCAGCTAGATCAGCTCCAAGCATGATTTTCTTAATCCAGAATGAATCCCCAGCCTCTCACTTCTTGTGGAAATTAAAACATATACTCTCCCCCAAAGTAACACTTGAATTTTGGAAGTCAAAATATTTTTAAAACATATAGGTTGGTTGAGTCTATCAGTTTTCATAAATCAGTGTCTCTTAGCAGCCAAAACTTCAAAGGCAAAACAATAATATACAGGATCCAGACTCTCTGAATATTTTCTAGTTTTATATGGCCTATTCTATTTTTCATTATTCTATTACTTTTAGACAGCTTTTTCTACCCTTTTTTCCTTTCTCTGCCAAGTTTATGTGTATTTTTAAATACACAGTAACCTGTTTAGAGGTATTTTTCCCATGTGAATCTCTCTTTACTGCATATCTGCAATCCTACTTTATCTATTTTGACTTGAATTTTATGCATGGTGATAGATATGGATCTATTTGCAATTTTCTACATACTGAAATCCAGTTATGCCAATGCCATTGTTAAAATGTTTTCTTTTTTCCCATTGTAGAGTTTCAGTTTCTGTATTATGTTCATAGACCTCGAAAGAACAATACTCAACTTCATATTGAAAAACAACAAAAAACTCAGGATAGCTAAAACAATTGTATACAATAAAGTAACTTTAGAAACATTCACCATCCCTGATTTCAAGCTATAGTATAGAGTAAATTAAAAACAAAAACAAAACAGCATGATGTTGGCATAAAGCAGACACATGGACCAATGGAATCCATTGCAGACCCTGACATTAATCCACACACCTATGAACACCTGTTTTTTTTTAAAAAGCTCTTACTTTTTAAGTTAATCCATATCCATTATTTATGCTCTACGATGTGACAGTGTGACAGTACCATTATTAACGTGGCACATCTATCTCCTGCCCCCTTTGTATTTGCTGGCAACTTCTCATCCCATCATTCTCAGTTTGACTTTCCTGCCTAACTGTATCCTATTCAGTTATTGGTCTGTCATCTTGTTTATTAAATCAATCACAGCAACATATATTCACACAGTTTAAAGGAATAATCCATTGCAGGATTAAAATACCATAACCCCCAAATCCCACAGCAAAAATTCTTCCAATCCAAATCCAAGAACACATCAAAAATAATCTACCATGAACTATTTATCCCAGAGATGCAGGGATGATTCAATATACAAGAGTCAATAAATCAATAAATATAATTCCTCATACAAACAAACTTAAAGAAAAAACACATACTAGTCTGATTAGATGCAAAAAATGCTTTGACAAAAGTCAACACTCCTTAAAGATAAATGTTCTGGAGGGATTAATCATACAATGATATATCTCAACATAATAAAGACAGTTGTCAGAAAGTCCAGAGCCACCATCAACATAAATGGAAAGAAATTCAAACCAAATGCACAAAAATCAGGAGCAAGACAAGTTTCTCTTATCTTTCCATACATATTTAATATTGTACCTGAAATCAAAAAGGGAATAATAAGAAAGCTGAAAGAGATCATGGGTATACAAATGTCAGAAGCCAAAGTATAATTATGACAGACGATATGATATTTAAGTGACCCTGAAAGACTACACTTTAAATAAAGACTTTCAGCCAAGAATCCAGTTGCAAAATTTTTAGCTCTCCTATATACAAATGAAAATTGGTCAGAGAAAAAATCAGGAAAACAATACCATTCACAATAGATTCAAATATTAATTACATAATATCTTGGGGGTAACTCTAACTTAGAGAGTAAATAATTATAGGATGAAAAATTTAAAGACTTCAAAGAAAGAAAATGAAGGAGGTATCAGGAGATGGAATGATCTTCCATGTTTATATAATGGTGTGATTAATATATGAAAAATGGTCATCCTACCAAAAGCAGTCTATAAATTCATTGCAATTTCCATAAAAATTCCAACACAATTATTCATAGATCTTGAAAACTCTTAGGTTCAGAGAGACACACAAATATCTCAGAAAATTCTGAATTGCTGGAATTCTCACAATTCCTGATTTCAAATTGTACTACAAAGACATAGTGATAGTAAACCAGACACATTAATCAACAGAATTGAAGCCCCAAACACAAACCCACTCATCTATGGACATCAGGTTTTTGATAAAGAAGTCAGAAATACACACTGGATAAAAAGACAACATCTTCAACAAACATTGTCAGTTAAACTGGATGTCTGCATGTAGAAGAATGCAAATAGATTCTTATTTATCACCCTGAACAAAACTCAAATCCAAGTGGATCGACAGCCTTAGTATAAAAGTAGAATCACTGGGCCTGATGGAAGAGGAAGTTGGCAATAGCCTTGAATTCATTGCCTAGGAAAAGACTTTCAGAATAGAACATCAATTTTACAGACATTAGGATCAACAATTAATAAATTGGACTTCAGGAAACTAGTAATTTTCTGTAAGGCAAAGGAAACCATCATTTATACAAACCAACAACCTAATGAAGAGGAAAAGAAATTTTTAGCAACTTCATGTCTAGTTGAGGATTAATATTCAAAATATATAAAGAACTCAAGAAACTATATACCAAAATAAATAAATTAAATAGAACTACATACTCCCAATTCTAAAAATAGGGTGCAGATCTAAACTGAGAATACATAATAGAGCATAGAGGAAACCGTAATGACTGAGAAATATTAAAATAAAATCTCAATATCCTTAGTCATTAGGGAAATGCAAATCAAAACTATGTTGTGACTTCATCTTACCCCTGTCAAAATGGCTTATATCAAGAACACAAGTCACAGTTTCTGCTGGTGAGGATATAGAATATTTGGAATATTCCTCCATTGCTGCTATAAGTGCAAACTTATGCAACTACTATGGAAACCCGTGTAGTTGTTTCTCAGGAAAATGGGAATCCATCTACCTCAAGATCCTCTAGCTGAACCTCCTTGGGCATATAACCAAGGATGTTTCAACCCATCACAAAGACACTTGCTTAACTATGTTAATTGCTGCTCTATTCATAATAGCCAGAAATGGGAAACAACCCAAGTGCCCCTCAATAGAAGAATGGATAAAGAAAATCTTGTGTATTTACACAATGGAGTGTTACTTAGCATTTAAAAACAGCAACAACAAACTACATCATGAAAATTATAAGCAAATGGATAAAACTAGGAAAAATCATCCTGAGTGGGGTAACTCAAACACAGAAACATAAATATGGTATATATTTGCTTAAATGTGAATATTAACCATTAAGTACATGACAGCAAAGATAAAATCTGTAAACCCAGAGAGGATATGTATAGGTAAAGGGACTATGGAGGACACATGGATCTCTCTGGAAGAAGGAAATAGACTTTATGGGTAGACTGGCAGATAGCAGGAGTGGGATGATCACTTAATTAGAAGGAATGGAGAAGGGGTTGAGAAAAGGAATGTTGGGTGAGAGAACTAGAACTGAGAGGCATTTTAGGGGTACTAGGTAAACCTCTTACAGTGGTAACTAGCCATAATATATGAAGGTGATCCTAATAAAGTCACCACCAAAAAGATTTTAATACCAGTACTGGCTACATCCAATTAAGTTGTTAGTCAAAGGAGATCCATGAAAATCCCCAAACAACCTAGGGTGTTCCAAGATAATAGGTTGCTCTTCTCCACAAACTGACAGCAAGCCCCCATTGTTGAAGACAACACACACACACACACACACACACACACACACAAACTCATTGAACTAGTAAAGGTTCATCTGGTGTCTAAATAGAATATTTACCCATGCTTTCTATTGTCTTTGACAGAAAATGGTACTCTACAGGCTTCCAAAAGAGAAAAATAAATACCAACTGAGCTCCCAAACCTTACCTACAATGTTGTCCTGCCTGCAAAATATGCTATGGTAATGGTGGCACAAAAAATGGTGAGAATCACCAACCAATGTCTGATTTGAATTAAGGAAGACTCCCTGAGATGAAACCCATTCCCTATACTGCTAGTGTATATAAGAACTAGAAACTAGACTGCTCAGGGACATAGAGTAAAACCAAATGTTACTGTTTTTTAAAAACTAAAGTCGTGATAAAATGACTCATAATAATATTCTGCTATACTGACAGATCGGTGCCTTATTCAGCCATCATCAGAAAAACCTATACTGAAGCAGACAGGAACAAATACAGAGACACACAGTCAGACAGAAACAGGTAGAGAAAGAGAGACAAAGACATAGAGAGATCTTAGAATACACAACTCTAAATGGGATGCTTCATTTAAATCCCTGCACTCAGAACTCAAGGAATGTTCTTCCCCTACTCCAGCCTCCACCCTTGGAAGAAGATGTATAAAGAATATAAGAGCTAGAGGAGATGGATGCCAGGAGAACAAGGCCCTCTAAATCAATTAAGGAAACCCATATGAACTAACAAAGACTGAAGTCCCAAGCACAGGCCCTGAGTGAGTCTGCATCAAGCCCTCTACATATATACTGTAGTTTTCAATTTACTGTATTTATTGGACTCCTGAGTATGTGATCACGTGGATCTCTGATTCTTGTGCCTTCTCTTGAGTTCTTTTAATTCTATTGGTTTGACTTGTCCAAATTAGTTGTTATGGTTTTTAATCTTATGTATTTTATTTTGTTTAAAAACTAATGAATCCTAATAGTCAAGAAACATAAGTGTTTCAATTACTTTTTCATATATAATTAATATTTTTATACAATTAATTAATCTTTTATTACATTCTTCCTGGCTTTGAATAGTTAAAAGACTACCATAATTATAAAGAAATAAAAACATTGAATTTGTTGATTTTGCTTTTCCTTGTCTTAATTTTTTTCTATTTGAGTTTGTTGAAAGTGTGTAGCTGGCTTTTTTTTTATATTCCTGGAAAGTTATTCTAACACTGATTTGTTAGTCTTCATTACCCTTATTTAAGTATCCACATTTATCATGTTCTCAATACTATGTGCAAATTTCATTCTTATTTTTTTATTTGGTTTGTGAATGTGCTCTTGTAAAATGTCATACACCTTTGGTCACTGGAGGTTTGCTAGTTTTCACTATATAATACTAGTTTTTCATATTTCATTATCTTTTGACTGAAAACACTTAGTTGATAAATGTGAAATTAAAAAATATAAATTATAGATGTATGTGGAAAGCATACAACATTAGTTGAAAGAGAGCAAAGAATAAAGAAAGAGTTTAAAAGTTTCAAAAATAAGGAATGCTGTAATTGTAAATGTTCAGTGCAATGAATGTGGGGTGCCACCTAGGAGGCCTGGGTAGCCTATGTGACCTCTAACAGTGGATCCAGTATTTATTCCTAGTGCACAAATGGCCTTTGGGAACCCATTCCCTATGGAGGGATATTATTTTAGTTCAGATACATAGAGGAGGTCCTAGGCCCTCTCCCAAATGATGTGACAGACTTTGATTATCCCCCGAGGAAGGCCTTACTATCCTTGGGGAGTGAGTGGGTTGAGGGGATTTTTAGGGGTCATGTGAGGATGGGTTGGAGAGGGAATGGGTGATTCATATGTAAAATGATTATTTCTAAATAAAAAAGAAAAAGAAAAGAAAAATACATAATGCAACATGAGTGGAGTTTGACAAATATGCCAGACACAGATGAATACATGTTGTGCAGCTCTACTTACAAGAAATGTTCAGAATACATTCAGATCCTTTGAGTTATTAAGACAGTGATTTCCCAAAACATCATTGCTTGCTAATATGTTTGGGGCTTTTTTTTTTTTTTTAACGGTAGTTGTACACCTTTGTGAATAAAGTAAGAACATTGAATTTTACTATTTATTTACTATTACTATTTACTATTTATATGACATGTAAGTTATATGACTAAATTTATTGTTTAAAAACATGGTAAATATAATGACTGATACCCCAGAACCACTCAAAGCAGTACCATTAGCCTTTCTATTTGCTGGCAATGTTGTCCTCATTACTACTTGCTGTCACTGTGTCTCCATTACCAAGTCACAGTGAGGAAAAGTAAGCAAATTGTTTCCCTTAAGCATGACTTTGATAGTAAAATTTTAGAATTAGTAAGTCTCAACCCTGAGCACATCTTTACCACTTTATTTATTTTGGTTTTTTGATACAGGGTTTCTCTGTGTAGCTTTGGAGCCTGTCCTGGAACTCACTCTATAGACCAGGCTGGTCTCAAATTCGCAGAGATTCACCTGCTTTTACCTCTCAAGTCCTGGAATTAAAGACATATGACACCATTGCCCAAATAATATAAACTTTATTAACAGGAAAAATAAATAATGAAGTGTTACGCTATGGACAGTAGATTAAATTTTAAAGTATTACTTTCTGTAAGCTTCAATGGACTCTGTAACGATACGCGACACACAATTACTGAAAGTAAAGCTAAGTATTTAATGTAGAAATTACTTACAAGATACCAAACAAGTAACCCAGAGGAGATAAGCAGTTTTCCGCTCGAACCGGAAACCTGGACTCCGGGAAAAGAGAGACCGAGACTTCCTGTGTGCTGTCTTTTATGCCTTCCCCCGTAACGCCCCCTAGCCATGCCCAAAGTGGGCATGGCTAGTGACGTAGTTCCTCCTACGTACGTATACGTCTTTACGTCCAGCCGTATACATCTTTAGTCCTGCCTAAAGTGGGTGTGGTTAGCAGTGTGGTAAACCGCCCTTTTATTACCTCATCTGTATGCGCCTCTAGTAAGTCACATGTTTAATGGCGGCATGCAGACTTACTCCTACAACTTTCATTTGGCATGCAATAGTTTCATGGGCATACATTGGGAAAAGAGTTTATCCATCATTTCAAACAATTGTTATTTCTTTATGATAATGACAACTAGAGACTGGGAAGGCAACATCAATTGGTGTTTTAGTTTGTTTTCTATTGCTATAGTAAACACTACAATCACAAAGGAACTTGGGGTGAAAAGGGCACTTTTGGCTTTCAATGTATAGATTATCTAAGAAAACCGATGGAGGCTCAAGGCAGAATATGAAGCATAGATGATGGGAAAAGTCTGCTAGTGGTTTTCTCTCAGGCCCAATACAGCTAGCTATCTTATATACCACAACCCATTTACAAAGGAGTGGTCCTGGCCACAGCTGAACTCCTAGGATATCAACTAGTAATCAATACAATGCCCCCCCCAAATATGTCCATGGGCCAGTCTGATAGAGGCAAGTACTCAACTGAGGTTTCCTTTCTTCCCAGGCAAATCATCTTGATAACTAAGATTAGTCACCAGAGTTAGCAAAGTGACACTAAGCAAGCATGAAGAATTGAGTTCACATTTCCAGAACTCAATTACAAAGCTGGAGCAAAGGCACACATTTATAACCACCTGGGGCAGAAGCTCAGATATGTGCATCTCTGGGGTGCATTGGCCAGCAAGTTTAGGCCCAAATGGTGAGATAAAATTGATGAGTGAGGCCATTGAGACTTCTGGACTCATAAACATGGACAAATTTACCTGCACACACAAAAAATAAGATTGTGCATGCACAAAAACACATATGCACACTCATGCACACTTACACAGAGACAGAGAGAGAGAGAGAGAGAGAGAGAAAGAGAGAGAGAGACAGAGAAGTATTGAGAATCTAGCTCTTTTGCAAAATACCATACTCACCATAGAGTGAACTATCATGCCAGAGATTACTCTTTCAGTCTATAACTATACAAAAAAAATTACACCTCAAGTAGTCTTAGATGCAGATTGAATGAGATGCCTATTCTTAGGACACATTTTTACTTCAAAAATTTCATCGAGAAACAGACTATAATTATTCATATTTGATGGAACTTTTCTTAGATATTTAGCTGTTGGTACCAGTCAACCTGTTCAAAAGTGCCTGAAAAGCAAAGTGAAGACTAAGAAAGACAAGACACAAAAGACAGAAGATAGAGTTGGGAGGGTTTTCAGTGAATCCTGCAGCAGCCCAAAGTTTATTGCTTATAGCACTTATATACCTCAAGCAAAAGGGGAGGGCAAAAGATTTCCCTATCATTATACAAGGAACACACAAGTTCATTTACCTACCTTCTTAATTCTCAAAACATCCAGTAACCATGCCCTAAGTCAAATATCCTGTTATTTGGTCTTGAAGAGCAAGACATCAAGTAGCCATGACTTTAACCAAACATCATGTTATTTAGTCTTTTTCTTTTTTAATGTGGAAAGTTTTATTGGGGAAAGGGAGTGGGGGAGAGATAGGGAGAGAGTGGGAAGAGAGAGAGAGAGAAAGAAAGGGTCAGGAGACTGGTGGAACAAAGACTTGCCTGCCTCTTCAGAGGAATGGCAGGAAAGTCTGTTATTTGATCTTAAGGAGCAAGAAGTTTAAACTCTCTGACTTTAAGTCAAGATGGAACAGAGTCAATACTGTGGGCTCCGACATTAAGCAAGCTGGTTATCCCAAGCAAAATAATTATCAGTGTTTGAAGTAATGACATTTGAGAAAACAAATGAGAATTAAAATTATTGAAAGAATTCATCTCCCACTATATCCAATACCTAAGGAATTTGCTGATGACATTAGCAATACCATTGAGAATTGTTTTATTATTTCAAATAATTAAATGAGATGTCACATCAAAGTTTCCCAATGACTCATAAGGTTTTCCAAAATCATGTCTATAAATGTTCCATTCAATTTATATGTAAAAATCAATGTGTTTCAATATAAAAGGAAAGAACATGATTTCAAAGTATATTTTGGAAGTGGTCTCTTAGAATTGACCCTTTATCAGCTCTAGAGAAGTGTGAAAAAACATTTGGAAGAGTAATGTACAATGACATGTTTGCAAGCAAATACACGAAGATGTATATGTGAAACTTCAGATCTTTCCTATTGAACCAACTATCATATTTGCAAAATAAATGTATCATCACTCATTATTTTAATTTTTGAAAATTTATTTCTTTTATGCAAAACTGGTTTTGCTTATAATATTCCACTTAGGATTTATTAGTTCTTTCTCAATTAATTTAAAATGAAAATCTTCAATTATCTATTAATTTGAAGCACACTAAATCCCAGTGATCTATAGTTAATGAGACTTTTGAGATATTAAAATAAATAAATGTTGAAACTCACTGCCCCAGTAATATAATTATTTAAAATTGTATATTTATTATTATTGTTATGTGTATATATATGTGATAACTTCTGGAGCTGATTCTCGCCATCCGTATTTACAAGGCTTCTGGGGCTCAGTCTACTCATTGTGTAACAAGTGTTCTCCTTTTGAACCATCTCACCAGTCTTAAAGAATTATTTGCCACAAAGAAAGGAAAAAAAATCCCTTAACTTTCCATTCTAGATAATATTTTGAATATAAAAAACTCTATCAATCAGAGTAAGCAAATACAATTGCACTGAACAAATAGTGCCTAATATGTACAAGACACTATCACAAGAACCTTCCTCAGATAGACTTATTTAATCTATTACATAGCTTCATGAAGGGTGTAATGTTACACTTCACAGGTTTTCTAGCACTGAGAAGTGAAGCAAAGTCAAGGCCAATGAACTAGGTAAAATGGAAGACAAATTTAGCCTAAGTACTCTGCCAGCAACATTTGTGCTATCTTGTCAATTGTGACTGCGTGGATTTTGATCACATGGTGTTTGGTAGCCAATTGTACTATCTCATCCAACATGACTTTATGAATTTTGATCATGGGGTCTCTGGTGGCCAAGTCCTGTAATCCCAGCTGATAGGGAGATAATGAAAACAAGAGCTCAAAGCCACTATGTACTATAGAGTGAGTTCAATACCAGTTGGGCAACTAGCTGAGACTCTTACTCATAATAAAGAGTATAACAGGTGGTTTATTGTTCACTGGCTAACAATATGCAGAGGAGGCTGTGGGTTTCATCTGTAGTACTGAAAATAAAATAAGCTGACTACAGCCATATTTTTATGGTATCATTAGTAAAGATTCCCTGCTATTTCTAAGAGACAATATTTCACAAATGGTGCCCTGGTCCTCTAGCTCTTGTAATCTTTCTGCCTCCTCTAGTCCAATATCCCTGGGACTTTAGGTTCAGGAGTTGTGTCGATACATCCTTTGGGGCTGGAATACACAGGATCTGTGATTTCTGCATTATGACCTATTGTAGTTTTCTTCAATAGTTTGCTGTACAGAATAGCTTCTTTGATAAGAGGCTGCATAAACAAGACTTCGCCAATGATAATATCGATAGCCGTGATGACACTGAATGGGGAAATCTCACAGGATCTCTTTTTAGAAAAAGAACTATAGGTAACTGGTGGCTGCTAAGAGAGGGAGATAGGCTGCGTGTTGGTGTCGCACTCCTTTAATCCCAGCACTCGGGAGGCAGAGGCAGGCGGATCTCTGTAAGTTCGAGGCCATCCTGGTCTTCAAGAGCTAGTTCCAGGACAGGCTTCAAAGGCACAGATAAATCCTGTCTCGAAAAAACAAAAAAAACCAAAACAAACAAACAAACAAACAAAAAAACAGAGAGAGAGAGAGAGAGAGAGAGAGAGAGAGAGAGAGGGAGGGATAGACATAAGGCCCCAAGTTGTTTTCCAAAACAAAGTGTTTGTTCCTAAAATTGTATGGGTGAAAGCCACACTAAACAGATTCTGTAGATTGTATCTATCTATGTAGTTATCTTATATATTAATATATATATGTGTGTGTGTGATAATAATGAGAATAAATGAGCCATCAATTTGGGAGGGAGTAAGGAGTAAAGGGAGAAGAGGGACATAAGAGGGTTGGAAGGAGAATAGCGAAGGGAGAAAGTGAAGCAATTCTGTTTTGATAAAAGATATTCAATTAAAATTCACAGATTGCATCATACACCATCAGGGCCTAAGTAGGACACATCTACTTCTTGTCTTCTATGTATTCAAGTCACTGTGGACCTGTCTTTCATTCCTAAATTAAATAGCAAGCACTGTCCAAACCTGGCATTAGACTTATTTATCTATTTATTTATGAAAATGGGAAGCAATGAGATAGAGACTTAATCCACTAATCACAGTTAAGTATACATTCTCTGTATAACATAATTAAGACCTCAGCAATCTGTTTAGTTATGCGACAATATCTTGCCTTTTTTACTTACAACTCTACAAGGAGCCATTCCAGTATTCTATAAGAAAATTGCTTTATAACAAATAAAATCTCAATACAATAATAGTCTAACTACCCTCAATTACTAGGAAATCCCTATTATTATAATGCATGGGAAAAATGGTGAACAGTCTGTCATCTATCATCTACCTACTAAAATTCAGACTCAGGGTTTTGAATACATATAGGGATAGTCTTAATGTCAGAAATAAATGCCAGAAAATATGGCCTGTGAGATTTTTTTCATTGTTTTTGTTTATTTATATTTCATTTTTTACATACCAACCGAAGTTTCTCCTTTCTCCTCTCTTCCCAGTTCCTTCCCCCCACCCCCTCCCATCCTCTCCTACTCTGCTTTCTCTTCAGAAGAGGAATGGACTTGCATGCATATCAGCCAACCTTGGAATATCTAGTTGCAGTGAGAATAGGCACCTTGTTTTCTATTAAGGCTAGATGAGGCAATCTGGTAGGAGGAATGAGTTCTAAAAGCTGGCAACAAAGTCAGAGACATCCTCTGTTCTCACTGTTAGTAGTCTTTCGAGAAGACAAAGTTACATAACGGTTATATATATATATAGCCTAGGTGAGTCCTCCTGATTGTTGGGTCAGTCTCTGTGAGCTCCTATGAGCTCAGATAAGCTATTTCTGTGGGTTTTTTATTGTGATGCCCCTGACTCCACTGAGTCCTATGATCCTTCCTCCCCTTCTTCCACAGGATTTCTCAGTGGGCTTCTGTCAGCTTCTTAACAGACAGCAACCTTTCTGTCTTCAAATGCTCACTAAGTCCCATTATTGTTGATGATGGAGAGGTAGTTTGGTGCTTAAGAGCACCTGCATTTCTTGCAGAGAACCTTGGTTCAGTTCCTAACAAACACACGGCAGTTCACTGCTACCCATTAATACCAGTTACAGGGACTCTGGCCCCTCTTCCAACTGTCATGGGCATCATGCATCAGACATGCACATGGTACACAGCTATACGTTCAGGAAAAAACACCTATATACATAAAATGAGGTAAATAAATTTTAATAAAGAAGCTCCATTTCTTTTAATAATAACGAGTTATTCTCTATAGCTCATGTGTGGATAAGGATTAAAATATTAAAGCAATAGGAAATGATTTTAAATAAATTTGCTTTGATAATTTTTAGGCTTTTAAGGAATTTTTCCATTTCTGAAAATGAGTTATGGAGAATAATATTTGTTATTAATTTAAAATTTTTGGTTTCCAACTGGCACAATCTTTATTGTACAAGCAAATTACTAATATAAAGACATGCCTTCTTCACCTTCCTGTTTTTCTCAGTGTAACAATTTTATTTGACCTCAGTTTTAATGATATTTCCTATTCCAAAAGAGCCACTTTAAAATACCTTAGTTCCTCCAGGTTTGGAAAACATAACATAGAAGCTAATTTATATGTACTGGTCCAAGCTTATGGTCATGTAGTATGCAAAGTCTTTCCAAAATGCTCCTCTCTTATTTCTGGCTAGCAGTCATCAATTGCACTAACCAATTTCCTTTTGTATGCAGGCCTCTGTTTATTTCTATTTTAACTTGGTTTTTGACCATGCTCAATTGCCACCTCAGATCATGTGTACACTAGAAGGCACAAGGCATACTGAGGCCTTCATTATCAATAAATAAGGGTTTCCCATTAAGATCTAATGAGTTCTTATATTGTCCCTCTGATTATTACTCTCATTCTGTTTGGAATGGAAAACATTCCATCTTTTTAATTTTCTATTCCCCCAGACTACCTTTCAAAGCCCAACTGTCTTTAAGAAACAGGACTGAGACGGAACTCCCACAGCTTCAAACCTGCTTTCTCTCACTCTTTGTTGAGAGAAGTGGTAAAATATTTGTAACGAATTAAGAATTCTGCATCTTAAATGATTCAGGGTTTTTGTTGATTCCCTATGCATGTGTGTTGCATAGAGATTATTGGATAGTGTTCAGTCTTCTTGTGCTCTGATTTTCCTTTCTTGTCTTTTCTCTTCTTCTGTTTAAATTAGAAACAAGATTGTTTTACATGTCAATGCCAGTTCCTTCTCCCTCCCCTCCTCCCTTGCTCCACACCTGTCCCCTATCCCTTCCCCTTTCTGCTCCCCAGGGAGGGTAAGGCATTCCATGGGGGATCTTCAAAGTTTGTCATATCATTTGGAGTAGGGGAGCCTGTGTGTCTAGGCTGAGAGAGTATCCCTCTATGTGGAATGGGCTCCCAAAGTCCATTTGTGTACTATGGATAAATATAGATCCACTACCAGAGGCCCCATAGATTGCCCAGCCCTCCTAACTGACACCCACATTCAGGGGGTCTGAAACAGCCCTATGCTGGTTTCCCATCTATCATTCTGGGGTTCATGAGTTCTCCCCTGGTTTTCTTGATGATAGTTTTTGCATTGTTTGGTTTGAAATCATGAAGAGGCAAAACATCATTGTATTCATTGCCTGGTACATTATAAATGTTGAGCTCTTTGTAGTTATGATGACAAGAATAAATTGACTCAGAATTTTGCCTTCACCATTCACTTTTTCCTTCCAACATGCTGGTTCTTCATTTAATAGTTGGTTATTTTTGTAGTACTGGGAACTGAACTCAGGGCCTTGGGAATACTCTTTTATTTCTATATTAATGAGATGTAGCTTTCCCTGGATATTTAGAAAAAGCTATATGGTCATGGATGGAGAAGAAAAAAATTAAGTATTTCTTTGAAATATGTTAAAGTTTTTTCTGCTTTTGATTAAAGATTAAGTAGTCAGAATTATATTTAAATTGCAAGGGTAACGCAACATCATAAAAGTTCATTTGAGAAATCTTGAGTAAAGAAATAGTAAAACACAGAATCATACCTTGTTCCAAATTATGATATTGGTAGTAGAGAAATAAGAACTCTTAATAATTAATTTACAATAATACCATAGAAATCAATTAAATAAACTCCATAGTCAAATCCTTAAAGTGATAAGAGGATATGCTAAACTAATTATAAAAACATACATCATTATTACTTATGTCAATGTTATTACAATGTTTTTATAACTTATGATTGATGTGAGTTTCAAATAGACAAAAGTCTGCTTGTAAGATTAAAGAAATGTTTTACAAACTAGTTTGAAATTAATGAAAATAAAATAAGGCCATCAGTGAATAATATCAGGCTACTCAATCTTTTGCAATAAATATTCCAGGAAAAATGAAGTAAAGAAAAAGGAAACAGTAGAAGAGAATACAATGTCAAAAAATTCCAGAATAAAATGCTCCCAAATGAAGAACTTGAGTGTCAATAATATTCCATACAGGATGAAATTAGATGACATGAAATAGTTGAAGCCCAAATTTTATTGTAATTGATTTTGGTACCCCCCAAATTGTAAAATTTACTGTTAATATGAATCTTTCATAATTTATTTTACTATTTTTATAGTAGATTTTCTTCTGGCTCTAAATAATGGCTGTTACATTTTGACTGCCTGGAGTTATTTCTAAACAAAAGCAAGGGGCTGTGGATGTGCATTAATTGCCTGACAAGTTTGATCCTCAACCCTGTATAAAACATGGCTCATTCGAGCACTGTAGAGATAGAGGCAGTTGGGGAGGCTCATTCTCTGCTATGCGGTAAGGTTGAAGGTAGACTGATCTATAGGCCCATGAAAAAGACAAATAAGCAAAAGAAATTGTGCACATTAATAATGGTAAGATAGACCCTTAATTTGAACTTACATATACGATTACCAAAAAGTGGACAAACTTCTATGTATCAGAAACATGCCTGCTTTATTTTTAGTACATTTACTAAAATTAAAACAAGGCAGAGATGTAATAAATTACATATCTAACTTCTGAAAGCTGGCTGATAGTTACATATTATAATCTATTTTGGATATAAAACATGGTGTCTATTCTCATGAACAACATTTGTAAAGATTACACTCAAGAATTAATTCAAAGCCTGCTTTTGACTTAGATATGTGGAAATACAATCATTTTATGATATGCCAAAGAATTTATCAATACATAAAAATGAATACTAAATTTGCTGTGCTCATGAAATTATGCAGTTATTAATTTCACCTCTAACAGTTATGAAAAATAAACACAAGAGATGCATTCTGAAGTCTTTTCAAACTAACTGGAAATCTTAACAAATAAATTCCTTTAATTGCCCTGCATATTCACTGCATTTATTCCTTTAAGAGAAACAAGTAGAAAACCTTTCTATGAATTCTCTTGCAATTAGAAAATAATTGTGTTTTCCTTCCAGCAAGTTGTTTCAGTGAATAACAAATCTGAAGAGAGTTATAAACATTTTTAAAAATTAGATTTTAGTCACTATTATAATAAAAAAACACAAAAGGTCCTAATTATGTTCTACCTACACAGAAATGCATAGTTCATTGTGTTCTGAGTCTTTATCACTAGGAGAAATGTGACTTCATTCTAATCTTCAGATGAATGGTAACAAGGAACAAATAGTGTGCAACTGGGAAATAAGAGATTGCTGCTACAATTTGATAGTCTAAATAACTATATTTAACCTATTAGTTTAGGTACAATAAGTTTTTTTTAATTTCCCATATATAAAAAATAAAATAACCATTTGTCTCCTGTCTTCTAAAGATTTCTACTTAATTACTAATATAATGTGATGAAATTTCCCTCTTTTGTTTGCAATATGAAGTATTGTGTTTAAAGCAGCATCTATCCAAAATTACCTTAACTATTAAAAACCTACAGTGTACATTAGTCAATGTCTGTAAAAACATTTCTCCTTGCCCTTTTTATTTTAGTTAGCTAATTACTTAGTTAATTTCCTGCCATGGGGTCTTGCTTGCTGCCCAGTTTGTTAGTTTGGCAAAATGAGAATCCCATTCTAGTTATTGTGGTATTTGAACCTTAAAGAAGGAAAGACTCCCAGGTTCATAGTATGAGGGTATGAGTCCATGCTGGCAACAAAAGTTTTGCAGGAGCATGAGGTGCCTGGTCATAGTCAATGTCTGCAGTCAGGAAACAGAGAAAGGTAAAGGCAGAACCCCAGCCAGATTCATGGAACAGTGCTTCTGACATTCATGGTGGGGCTTCTCATTAAGCAGACCCTCTCTGCAAAGCCCCTTACTGACATGCCATCCGATTTATAGTTGAATCCAAATCACACTGATTTGTCAATGAAAATTACCCAACCCAAATCTATGCCTTGTCAACATGATACTGAAATATATTCCTTTTATGCATTAAATTCCCAATATTTATGCCCCTCTGCTCATAAACCTAGTATAAATGCAGGAGTCCCACAACTTTTTTTTTGTGACCTTTTCCTTTACAGACCTGTGCGTCAGGAATGGGCACAATAAAAAATGAATATTTGTTGCTTTGGCAGCACTGTGAATTTGTTGAGTTTGAGGTGTCCCTAATCTGCCCATTTTCCCTTATTTTTAATTAATTTTTATTTTTAAATTTAAATTTAAATTAGAAACAAGGTTGCTTCACATGTCAATCCCAGGTCCCTCTCCCTTTCCCTCCCCTCCACCCATGCCCTCCCACCAACCCCCCCCCAGGAGTGAACCACCCATGAGGGCAGGGACAAGTAAATTAGCACTGGTAGAGATAAAAGGAAGAGAAAGGAAAAAGGACCTCCTCTTTTGGAAGCCAGCCATGCTTCTAACTCCTAGCTTGTGTGACTCTCTCTCTCTCTCTGGTAAATAAATATATTGTATCTCCTATAGCATCGGCTATCATCATTAACCCCCCCCAGTACTCCCTCATTTCCCAGGGAGGGTGAGGTCCTCCATGGGTTGTCCATAGTCTGTTATTTCATCCAGGGCAAGGCCTAGACTCTCCCCCAGAGTCCAGGATGAGAGTGCATCTCTCATTGTGTAATGGGCACCCAAAGTCCATTTGTATGTGAGGGATAAATACCCAAGGCCCAGTAGATTGCCTAGGCCTCCTCACTGACGCCTATAATCAGGGGTTCTTGAGCAGTCCCATGCTGGATTCCTATTCTAGTGCACACCCATCATTTCCCAGTTCTTGTGCTTTGCAAGATCTTTGACTAAGATACAAATACCTTGGCAGTTTCAAACATTACTGGTCCTTCCACAAGAATGTAATTTTTGTGTAACTTAGATATTAATTGTATAAGACAAAGCTCTGATTTTAGTATGGCTAAATTTACACTGGGCCTGAAGAGGACCTCCAAGTTCTGATCCTTCTGACTCTACCTACTGAATACTATGATTAGAGGCAGTGTGCACCACTGTGCTCAGATTATATGGTAATGGGATTGAACCCAGGGTCTGTCCATGCCAGGCATGCGCAATGCCAACTGAGCCACACCACAAGCTCCACTTTATGAATCTTAAGTACATTTTATTCCACTACTAGATTACAGATATTTCCCCAGAAATATTTCAAACTTTGAATTTGTGTCTTCAATCCAGTGTTTATCTTGTTTTATAAAGCAGGGACATAGTTTATTTTGCTCCATATATTGAATTCTTTTCTTTTATTTTATTTAAATTAAAAACAAGCTTGCTTCACATGTCAATCACAGCTCCCTCTCCCTCCTCTCCCCCCCATCTCCCCACCAGGCCCACCAGCTCCCCACCCAATCCCCAGTGAAGGAGAGGCCCTCCATGGAGAATCTCCAGAGTCTGTCATTTCATTCAGGGCAGGGCCTAGGCCCTCCCCCAAGAGTCCAGGCTGGGAGAGCATCCCTCATTGTGGGACTGGCACCTAAATCCATTTTTATGCCAGGGATAAATACTGATCTATTACCCAAGACCCCATAAATTGGCTAGGTCTCCTCACTGACACCCACATTCAGGGGGCCTGGATCAGTCCCCTCCTGGCCTCCCAGCCATCAGTCTGGGGTCCAAGAGTTCCCCTTGTTCAATCAGATGTTTCTGTGGATTAAACCAGCCCAGTCTTGACCCCTTTGCTCATCAGTCCTCCCTCTCTGTCCCTGGGTTCCAGGAGTTCAGTTCAGTGTTTAGCTGTGGGTGTCTGCTTCTGCTTCCATTGGTCACTGAATGAAGGCTCTGTTTCCCAGATTCCTTGGCAGTGAGATTTTAGGCTGGCACTCCCCTGATTCATGTCTAAAATCCATATGTGAGTGAGAACATACCATGTTTGTCTATTTGTGACTGGGTTATGTCACTCAGGATGGTTTCTTCATACCTGAAAATTTCAAAATTCCATTGTTTTTTTCCCGCTAAATTTACCACATTTTCTCTATCCACTCTTCAGTTGAGGGGTATTTAGGTTGCTTCCAGGTTCTGGCTATTATAAACAATGCTGCTATGAATGTAGGTCCCACAGCTTTTTCAAAGACAGTTTTGATCCTTCGATACTCCATTCTCCAAAGTTTTTTTCTGAGACTCAAGGCAATCCCCGACTTTGAGTCCTTGATATAAGTTATGTACTTCTAGTACAGAGTGACATAACTTAAATATTTCTATTGTAAAAGGCAGAAAATGGATGGAATATTTTAGTTTAAATGTAAATTTAAAGCAAGATTAAAGCAAAAATGACACCTGGCAGGGAAAACACAAAATACTTTATCCCCAAGGGAACTTTGACAACCATAACAGAAGCATTTGTGTATACAGTCTCAATCTCATCCTTTGTGTCCCTCTGTGACTTCATCTTCTTCTCATTTGGTACTCACAAATCATGTGTCAAGGCTTGAGCCTTCACAATGATCCTTTGGGAAAAAAGACAATGTAATGCCTCCATCTTCTTGTCAAGAAAGGCAAGGACATCAAGGCAGTAGTCTTACCTATTTTGGAGGATGAGGAAGGAAGGAAGGTTCTAGAACCCAGGTGTGGAGGGTGCCAGATGATACCTATTCCTATATCTCTGTCGTCTTCTGAATGCGGAACATTTCTCCTGAACTATATTTCCTTCTTGACTGCAGAGTTCTTCAGCAGAGGTTCCATGGTCATAGCATCTCCAACATCAGTGTATCTTCATTGCAATTTAAGCAACACCTTCTCAGCTTCATGTAATGGCTTCACAAGGTCTCCTTCCAGGAAATTATACAGTGTCATACATTGCCCCTTTTTAGATGCTGTCTGTAACCTTGATGCAAACTCTACAACCCCACCCTCTTACATATTTCATGCTTGTAAAACTAGTACCACAGGGATGTTGCCCCCAAATTCTATAATGTAACTATGAGAGGTACCCTCTCTCAGACCCAGTAGCCTTGGCCTCTGCATGGCATCAGTATGACCCTGGGGAATTTCTCACTTTATATTCTATTTTCAAATGACTTGCATTTTTACTGGTAGAAGCCTTTGATGGGCAGGGTCTTGCTCTCAGGGCACCTTTTCTGTGGCTCCAATGCTAATCTCTTTAACTAATACAGGTGCGCTGTCTGCACTCTCCTTGTTCACAACTTTAAATACACTCACGTTTCTTCCCTGGCAGAGTTGCACCTATCCCTATCTTTCTCTTTCCTGGTCTCTCTGATAACAGATCTGAGGAAGAGCAGTGAGTGATAATCATGCTGCAGCTGCACACTATGTTGTTTTGAAATCCCTCTGACCAAGTACTTCGTCCATTATTTTTAAATGGCTTAAATTTTGAATAATGTGAAATACAGCATGAATGACCTCCATCCAGCCTTCTGCCTGATGCATTCCCATTCTTCCATGAGACCTCGTGTGCTATTCAAACTCCTCTTAGTATTTTGGTACTCTGAATCCCCACCAGAATGCACGATAAAGCTCTGCTAGAGGAAGGTAGGAAAAATGGAGCTAGGAAAACTTTAGATTTGTTAGCATAGTTATGGTTGCAGTGGTTTAAGGATCATCACTTAGCTATGTACCAGCCCTCAGTTTCAATATTCTATATTAGTTATTTTATCTTATTGTTGTAAAAAATATCTGAGACAAAAACAAAACAAGGAAGAAAGAGGCCAGGTGAGGAAGTTTTGATAGCATGAGGTGGCTGGTCACAGTCAGGCTGCTCTGAAGTCAGTTATCAGAAAGACATGTATTCTGGTTCTCATGTTTTCAACATTTTTATGAAATAAATGCCCCCAGCCAATGGAATAGTACAGTCCTATTGAAAGTGCAACTTCCTATTTCAGTTAAACCACTCTTGAAAGTCATTCACATATGTTTACTCCATAGATGGTTTAAATTCCTTCTTGTTGACAATGGGTGGCAGGGGGAGCTAACAAAATAAAATGAATGAACAAAATAAGTAATTTCAAAGGAACTTATTTTGGAAATCAGCAGACTTTCCCAGTGAGCAGTAGAAGTCACTGGATCGTGCAACCATCATATAGGTTCTGTAAGTCTGTTTTATACATTATATTACAAATCCACTTTGCTTAGAGTAATAATTCAATGTTTTAATAATTGTGGATACACATTAATAATTATGTTTCTAATAGGTGTTATTACTTATAGTGATATAAAATGTGTCAATCTCATTTAAAACTGCAGTTCTGGGAATAAATAATCTCTTTACCTTTGTTTTACGAAGGTTCTGAATCTAAGAGAGTTAAGGTGCTAGTACTTCCCTGAAACTCAGGTAGCTGGAAAATTGTGTAATCCAGTACTGAAGACACTGTATTGTATTCAAGATCCTCAACCATGAAAAAATTAATTCTATGTATAATTTTATTCTGGGAAAGAATAAAGATGCAAGATACTGTCATATCTTGAGAAGAATGTTTTAGTAATGAAGGCTATGAGATGTTCATACACATTTCTAAAGGTATGCGTCAAATATTTTCCTACTGTGACAGAAAGTGACCTAGTGATCAATAATAATTATAGTAGCTAATGTTAATGAATGTCAGTTATATTGCTAACAGTATGCAATGCATTTTCACATACAAACAATGCTTTCATTGCTATTTATCAATTAAAGAATAAAGTTAGAGCAGTCAAATTGTCATCCAACAGAAAAGCCAGATTTACTGAATTATTCAGAAATAAAAATTACCTTGTCCTGATATGCCACAATATCACCATGGTAGTCAAAGTCACCTGTGTAGGACAGAGTTGAAGAAAACTAGAATTAATCAGAGCCTCAAATTATTCCTGGATAAGGAGATTCAATATTGTAAGAATGCCAATTCTCTCTAAATTAAGCTTTAAATTTAATGAAATCACAATCAATATTCCAACTTGAGGGCAGAAACAGGTCAGAAGGGTGACAGCCATAAGGGAACAGTTTTCAGCTCAATCTAAGAAAGTATCTTCTGTGAGTTAGAGTGATCCAAAAATGGGAGAGAATTGTGAAATAGTTGACATTACATTGCCTAAGAATTCCAGTGGAGTGTGAATTGACCATGTGTTGAACATCAGAAAGTGATCTTTTCATAAGAGTTTGTCCTCCAGGCACTAAACTATCCACTTTCACTCTTTGTGACACTTAATTATTCTATTTTCTTTACTCAGCAGGTACACAATATGGTCCATCTTGAGGAAGAACATAACTTGTACAATCATATGGATTTGGATTGGATTTAAGACCTACTAAATCCTAGTAGCAAAAATGAGAACTGTCTGACTCCTAGGGTTCTTCTTTCTCAGGCTGTAGTTCTTCACAATAAAATATTCATGTGAAATGCATTCTTACAGGGTTAAGTGTAATTTTATTATAGGAACATGAGTACATTACTGGCTATATGTTTAGTTTTAATAAACAAAGTTGTTATCATTGCTACAGAGACACTGAAAATCAGATGGGTTAAGTGATGGGATTAGGAAACAGCAAATATGTAACTGAATTAATGTTTAAATTATTTCTAACTAACTTCCTATAAAATTGTGGATTTGTAATTGTCTCTTTTCAGTATTGCAATTTTACAAAATCATGATGTTGTGAAATCTGAACAGTGTTAAGTAAAATGCAGGTATTACCTACATAACCATGCATTACCAGTTTAATTTAATGGTAAGTATTTAAGTGAACTAATTTTCCAGTTTTGAGAAATAAATGGAAGGAAATTGAAACCAGGAAATTCATCAGGTTATGAACCTGGATAAGGCCTAAGTTCCTTAATAAAATGGAGAATACCTATTTTTATACTCAGAGGGAATTGTAAAGTATCAATGCTGCAGAGAGGTAAGGGTTTATTTCTTTGCTCTTTGGTAGAATATATAGAAATATCTCTATAATAGAGGAAAAAGGACAGATTGCTTCCTCTCCACTGGGAATGAACCAGGACTGCTAGTGCAGTATGAAGAGGTGTGCTTTAAGCATGTTGAGAAACAAGTAATATTCAATATCTTATAACTAAGTTAGGATACACCAGTGGTAGACCTTTCTAGGACCCTCAAGTTAGTAGGCATTAATAAACTTTAGTTTCTATGTATTTTCATCATTGAACCTAGATATGTAGACATAACATGGATTGAAACTGATGTATACTTTCAAAATGTTGTGAGTGATTGAGGGTGATATTACCTGTCTTCATCCAATAAGGAAGGAATAAGGGAAAGATTCTAACAGCTAAGTTGCCTGAAAGGGAGTTATGTGTGCCAAAACTGACAATGACAGTTTTCTTGGCTTGAGAAGTTTTTGGGCAAAGACAAACAAAAATTGGATTCAACAAAGTGAATATAAAATTGCAGGTTAGATTCTGACATCATAGGAGTTACATGGGTGTGGTTAGAAGATAATGGTTACCAATAGTTACCAAATAAACATTTTTCGAAAGTGCAGCAATTACAGCCATGATGGGTTTATAGCTAATTCTGTTAAAATATTATTGAGACAAAATTGGCACATATTTGATATGAGAGTTGGTTATTTTTGATACATTTATAATGCCTGTAAAATCATTTCTACAATTAAGTGAAAATACATTCCTTACCACCAAAACTTTGTCCTAAAGGTCTATAATCCCCATGTGTCCTTTGCACTTCTGCTGCCTCCAAAGCTATGCCCATCAAATCAATAACATAATATCTTTTACTAGGCTAATTTTATAATTTCTAGAACATTGATAAAGCACAGACTATACGTAATTTGGTTTATTTTACTTAGAGCACATCAACCTTCTATGCTTCAACAATCATTTCACTCTTAGTTATGAGGTATTATTTAAGTATATCTATTATTTATGAATATCACAATTCTTTGTCCATTCAACTATTAGCAATCATTCTTTCCATATTATCTAAATTTTCTGTTAATATTCATATTCCTGATTTTTTAGTTCATCTGGGATGCTATAAGTCACCATACACTGGTAGTTTACACTCAACAGAAGTTGTATTTCATAGATTTGGAGGTTATAGAGTCCAACATTAAAACAGAAATAGATGTAGTACCTGGTAAAGATTTGTCTTCTGACTCATAGATGGAGGCTTTCACTGCATTCATATAGTGGTAGGAGAGGTAAAGGTCCTGCCAGTTTGTTTCTCCCACGTTATGAATCTCTGTCATAAATCCTGAACCTTTATAATATGATCACCAATCTCATGTTCCCATTTCCTAACACCTTCACCTTGGCAATTAGATTTCAACATTAGAAATTGGAGGAGACATGTGTTGAGAGAACCACCATGCAATTATATTCCTTTTTGTGTATTGGATCAACTAGAACTGGAAAGCCTGAACTGTCTATCATAGTGACTGTATACATGTATGTCTTATGAAATAATCACAAAACTCTTTTCTGGGGTGGTTGTGCCAACAGTACATGAGAACGTTGCATGCTCTATCTACTAATAATCCTAGTAGGGCCAAGATTTTAAATTTTAATTGTTATAATAGGTATTCAGCAGAATCTATCAAGGTTTGATTTTTTTCTTTCCTTAATGATTTGAAAAGTCAAATAAATTTTTAAATGTGTATTGGACTTTGCTTATATCTGTGGTAAAATACTTTTGCATATTTATTTAAATTTATAGACTATTCCAGTAGCATTAAGTTTGCATGTGGTATGTACATTTTAGGATAATGGCCTTCATCATCTGATATACACTTGAAAACATTTGCTCTCAGTCTGTGTATTCTCAGTGACTTTGTTCTGTTAAGAGTGATTTCCAAAATCACAGTTAAGGTATAAATTTTTATAGAATTCTGTTGTATATTATACTTTGATATCTTATCTAAAGAATGCTTGACCTTCTTTTTCCTTTAATGATTTTCAAATATTTTGATATGTTGTATTCATATTTAGTTTTATTTTCCCTGTAGAGTTAAGTTTTGTATATTATGCAAGATATGTGCTCATGTTCTTTTTTATAAGACAGATATCAGCATATAATTTTTCTAGCAGTAGTTCTATAGGAAAAATACAATTTTTCTACTCAATGATCAAATTTAATCTTTTCATATATATTGATATATCCCTAAATACTCTATTCTTTTGTATTTAAATATCAATTGATTTGTATCAATGTTAAATTATTTGATGTGTGTGTATATATAGCTTACTAATAAATTTTTAAATCATCATGGTCTAACAAAATTGTTCTTCTTTTCAAAGTTTCTTGAATTACAATAAGATTCTTATATTTACAATAAATTTTAGAGTTAACTTCTTGAAACTTCCTTCCTATGTATCTTTTTTTCTTCTGGATTCTACTAAATATTTTTGCCTCAAATTTTTATCAAGTTGATTATTATGTATCTTGATATTGTATTATTTTGGAAGTTTGTGCTTGGACCTTGCTGAGTTCCTTCCATTTGCATTTTACTTATTCAAAAAATGCAAATTTCTCATTCACTGATTTTTCAAATAATTTTTTCATTTGGGTCTATGTTTGTCTTTCTACTGTCTTGGGGAAAATTATATTAAGATACATGAAATTGTGCAACAGCTTACTGGAGATACGCTTATTTTTAAATTTTGCCTTTTTCTCAAACAGAGGCTATTACTGTACATACAATACCTGCCTTTCTTTATATAATACCTATTACTGCTTTTAACTTAAATACCTAAAGAAATAACTGGTTGTGACAACTGTAGCCATGCTGACTTGAAATTAATGGAAATCCTATTCCATCTGCAGTCCCACATGGAGACTGCAGGTGTGAACCACCACGTGCAACTGATTTGTATCTTCTTCATATTATTCCATTTCCTCTTAATTTCTTGAACATATGTTAAAGTGCCCTAAAAACTTTTGTATGGCCTTATCTTCTAATTAAGTCATTGATATGACTCATTGGTCCATTTTGATCTATTATTTTTATCATGCACCTTTCCCTTTGTAAGGTTAGTAGCTGTATTTCTCATTTCTATGACAGGATACCTTACATTACTACCTGAAAATGAGACACATTATATTTTGATTCACTGTTTGGGAGACACTTTCATTTATCCTCAGTGGGCAGAGAGATATCATTTCATCGAGGACATGTGGCAGAGAGCAGCATTTCATTTCCTAGCCAACCAGGAAGTAGAAAGAGACAAGTATGGACCTGGGACAGGATGTCTCCTGCAATCTGTCCCCGATGATCCACTTTCCTCAGTGAGGCCCTACCTAGCAATAGTTTCACAATCTCTCCAAATAGTGCCACTAGCTAAGGACCAAGTACAGAATGCATGAACCTACGGGGGACATTGCATATTGAAGCCATATCAGGTATCAGTTTGTATTCGAATGTTAGGCATATGACGTGTACTTATTCAGATACTGGATGTTTTCCTATATATACATTTTAGATTTCTTCTTCAGTTAGATTACTTGGAAAGTGCTTGATCTTTCTTGACACAGCTCAGTTTTTAACATCTGTTAGGAATGGATCAGAGTAATATTCAGTCTAAGACTAATGTTTTCTCAATATTAAGGCAAAAATTTTATGTCCATGAATTGAATTGCAAGGCTTTTGCATCAGATCAGTTGGAAAGGAGCTGTTCCATACACTTAGTCTTACGAATACTGCCATACTCAACATTGATGAGTATTCTCTTCCTTACCCTCTATTACCAAGTCTTAGCCATTATCCTCACTTCTATATGCTAATCAACTTTTTGTTGAAATCTGAAGGGGGTGGGTATGGTAATCTTTAGGAGTCATCCCTTTGTACAGTCCTTTCTTTCCAGTTATTAGTCAAGTGAACCCTAGTTATCCTGGTTTCCTTGAATTCTCTGCTTTCACTTATAGGGGCTACTGAACTCCAGAAGAGATTCCTTTCCTGTGACACACAATGGGGGAACTTATTCACGTTCTGTATTTATGTGTTAATTTTGTGGCTCTCTTTGTCTGTGTTTTGGTCTCGTCATCTCTGTCTGCCTCTCTCTCTCTGACTCTGTCCTCTCTCCTATGTCTTTAATTATTATTCTTGAAGAACTGAATATTTTCTTTCTTTTTGTTTTTGGGGAAGGGGGTTAGAAGATAACTCGGTTACTATATGCTATTATGCCTGAAATGGGACTAATATTTGCTTTACCTATTTATTTACTTTTATAATTTGTACAAGCAATTTTCGAAAGAAGTATTGACCAAGTCTAATCTTTCTACTCTGCCAAAGAATAACTGGAACTTTCTACTTAATCAGTTAATTTAGCTGTGCCTATATTCATGGGTATAGACACTTAACTCGTGTCTCTTTCTTTTCTGTTTTCTGTTCATATAAATTGCTTAAATCTTACTATTTTAAAGGTAAATATATATAAACAATCTGACAAGATATTTGTTTCAGCAATGGTCTTCTAAGTAGAAAATTGAGTAGTTTGAGTATTTTAAGCCAATAACAACAACTGTGTTCATTAAGCACCTGCTGGTTACTACCACACAGTTAATGTATCCAAAATGTAGAGCCTGATGAAGCCAGAAGGATTCTTAAAAAAGACAAAAATAATTACAAACATGTTCATTTCTTCCTCAATTTTCTGTGGAGAATAAAGACATTAAGGTGGTATTATTCCTTTTTCTTAATAGCTGACAATTTTTTATGAAATTTAATTCCCTGTAGTGATATCTTGCCTTGCCAGTGAATTTGTGATGGTAGCCACATCCTTTTGGTGTGGTTTCAGGTGCAGATGTGACCTATTAAAGGCAGAGGAGGGGCTGCCTTGTGCTTTCTTGTGTTGCAGAGGGTATCGGAATGGCAGAGACTAGATCAACTGGAGCAGGTAGACTAAGGTGGTTATTTACTCTCATCTGTGTAAGTGCTTCCCTAATAAATACCATTTATCATTTATCTCTGGTCTGGTGGACTTATTTAAAGTCTACCTTCATTTCTCACTGGTGTCTTCCTTGGATTCTTCTCTGTCGTTGCAGTGGCCACAGACGGACATAATATTTCCACATTCTCACTAGCCAGAAACTCTTCTAAGGATTATAGTTTTGTGGATTCAGTTTAGAGGTCTGGAGTCCCTACATCCCACAGAGGTGTTGTCAGTCTGTGAGAAGATGCTGGGGTTTAGCTAGGTCCTTGTAGGTGTGCTGCATCACAGGGTGAGTCTCTAGACTCTAACTCCATCTCTACTACCTATAAAGTTGAGCTAGATTTCACACCAAAGTTTTGTTGGGTGCTATAATGGTAGAAAGAGATAGTGGTTAAAAATAAAATGGAAGAAATACAAGGACTGGAAATGCAGCTCCATTGGCTTGAGTGACATAACCTAACCCCATGCGTTGGTGTAAGCCTGTAATTCAGTATTGTAATTCCAGTAGAAAGTGAAGGAAGTGACATCAGAAATGAAAGGTCATCCTTAAATATATAGTGAGTTTGAGCACATTTTGTGTTGCATAGGATCCTGTTCCTTCAAAATTAAGAAAACCCACCCAGTTCTACACATCATTCAGAATTTTTTATTAAACAAAAAGAAATAGATTAGAATAAAATTATTCTTAAATACACTGATGTATATAATTTATCAAGCATACAGTTTACAAGATGCTTTGAAGGCAATTTCTAAAGCAAAATAAATTACTGCCAAGGAGTCTATTCTTTCAGAATGTCCGTGTACCAGGAAGGGTCTCCCAACAGCACTTGTTACTGATTCCATTTGACAAGTGGCTGCTTCTCGATAATTACTGTACAAACCATTACTTCCAAAATAAATTAAACTCTCATCACTTTATCCTGCTCTTCTACACTCATTAATAAGAACCTTGTAAAATAGGTGGCTGCACCTGCATTAGTAAGCACAGAAGCTATATTGAAAGACTGTGTGTGCTTTTGAATATCTTCTGTCTTTGAGAGCTACACTGAACTCATCTATGATGAAAGTCCTGGCAATTTTGTCAGTGAGGGATGGGGTGGAACGAAGTCATAAAATCAAAGGGATTAAGTCATTTGAATTTAGCTAATAATACATTCATTTATTATCTGTCTGAGGCCAGTTACAAAAGTGAAAGAATGTGTACATGTGATTCTGTCCATACTATTGCTTTTCACTGAGCAAAGGCTCTGCTGCCATCTGGGATTCAGCCTGTTCCTGGATCAGGCCTAACCAGGAATGAACTGAAGCAAAACTGGAAGATATTTTTTCTCATTTTAAAGATCTGTTTACAATTCGTGTCTGTGGTTTGCATTAGTTAGAATCCATCATCATTGAGTTCATTTCTATTCATGTAACAAGACTTTTCAGACATTCCCAAACTGAGATCAACATCACAAAGCAAGAGTCTAAAGGTAATGATATGAAGTCTCTGTGTGGAAGGAATCACTGTACATCTTTTAGCTTCTTACTGATGTTAAAAATGCTTGGTTGCACTGGCATGTAGAAAACTGCAGATAGATCCATGTCTCTCACCATGCAAAAAACTTAAGTCCAAATGGATCAAAAACCTCAATATAAATCCAGCCACACTGAACCTCTTAGAAGAGAAAGTGGGAGATACCCTTAAACAAATTGGTGCAGGAGACTGCTTCCTGAACATAACTCCAGTAGTAGCACACACACTGAGATGGACAATTAATAAATGGGACCTCCTGAAACTGAGAGGCTTCTGTAAGGCAAAGGACACAGGTAAAAAGACAAAAAGGCAGCCCACAGATTAGGAAAAGATATTCACTAACCTCACATCTGACAGAGGGCTGATCTCCAAAACACCAAAGGATCTAATTAAAAAGTGGGGTACAGAATTAAATAGAGAGGAGTCTAAAATGGCTGAAAGTCACTTAAGAAAGTACTCAACATCCCTAGCCATCTGGGAAATGCAAATCAAAACAACACTGAAATACCATCTTACTCCTGTCAGAATGACTAAAATCAAAAACACCAATGACATTCTATGCTGGAGAGGATGTGGAGAGAGGGGAACACTCCTCCACTGCTGGTGGGAATGCCAACTCATACAGCCACTTTGGAAATCAGTATAGAGATCCCTCAGGAAAACGGGAATCAATCTACCTCAAGACCCAGCAATTCCACTATTAGGTACATACCCAAAAGATGTACATTCATACAACAAGGACATCTGTTCCACTATATTCATAGCAGCATTATTTGTAATAGCCAGAACCTGGAAGCAACTTTGAGGCTCCTCAGCTGAAGAGTGGATAGAGAAAATGTAGTACATTTACACGATGGAGTACTATTCAGCAGAAAAACAATGGAATCTTGAAATTTGCAGGCAAATGGATGGCACTAGAAGAAACCATCCTGAGTTAGGTAACCCAGTTACAAAGAGGCAAATATGGTATGTACTCACTCATATATGGATATTAGACATGGATCAGGGTAGTACCACCCTACAATTCCACTGACAGAGAGTCTGGGAAAGAGGTAGTACCCTAAGAGGGATGTGCATCGTACCCCAGAGAAGGGGAAAGAGGCAAGATCTCCTGAGCAGATCAGGAGCATTAGCGGGGAGGGCAGAGAGGGAGTGAAGAGGATGGGAGAGGAGGACATGGAGAGCAGGAAGGTTGAGTCGGGGGAAGAACAGAGGAGAGCAGAATAAGAGATACCATAATAGAGAGAATCGTTATAGGTTTGAGGAGAGATCTGGCACTAGTAAGATTTCCAGAGATCAACAAGGATGACACCAATTGGCAAACTAAGCAATAGTGGAGAGACTACCTTAAATGCCCCTCCCTCTTAATGAGTTTGACGACTTCCTTATATGCTATCCTAGAACCTTCATCCAATGACTAATGGAAGCAGAGGCAGACATCCTCAGCTAAACACTAAGCTGAACTCCTGGAACCCAGGAACAGAGAGGAAGGACTGATAAGCAAAGGGATCAAGACTGGGATGGCTTAACACACAGAAATAGCTGACCTGAAAAAGGGGCAGCTCTTGGACCCCAGACTGATGGCTGGGAGGCCAGCATGGGATTGATCCAGACCCCCTGAATGTAGGTGTCAATGAGGAGGCCTAGGCATTCTATGAGGTCTTGGCTAGTAGATCAGTATTTATCCTTGGCATACAAATGGACTTTGGGTGCCACAATGAGGGATGGTCTCACAGCCTGGATTCTTGGAGGAAAGCCTAGGCCCTGCCCTGAAAGAAATAACAGACTCTGAAGATTCCCCCATGGTGAGACTCACCCTCCCTGGGGATCGGAGTAGGGATTGGGTATGTGATGGGGGATGTCCTATGATTATGTCAATAAAGCACTGTTGGGCCAATAGGGAATCAAGATAGGTGGGACTAGGAGTCCATGAGAACTCTGGGAAGGAGAAACACAGAGAGTCAAGATGTAACACCATGGGGTAGGAAGCCCGGAACTATTCTCCGGTAAGAGAAATACTTAGATTAACAAGTATGGGGTAATTACTTAAGTCAGAGCTAGCCAGGAAGAAACAAGCAAGGCCAACAGCTTCATAATTAATACAGCGTCTTGTGTGATTTTTGGGGACTACAACGCGGCAGAGCCCAGGCGACTGGCAGTGATAAACCAAAGAGGCTAGAAAGGAAAAAGCTTCTCTTTACAGGTATGGGCTTGAGGGGCCTGGTGGAGGGATGGGGGAGGAGGGGAGGGAGAGGGAACTGGGATTGACATGTGAAGCAAGCTTGTTTCTAATTTAAATTAAAAAATGCTTGGTTGCTCCTGATGACAATTGAGCATCCTGCCTCCAAAACTAGAAACTCCAAATCCTCAGTTTCTCATTCCAAGTGCTTATCTTTCAACAATTACTTGAACATTAATTCATTTATTATTGATGATTGAGTGGTTACTCATTGCTCTATGAATATGTCATGTTTAAATTCTATTCCTGTTAGTCTATATCAGCTTAACCATAGCCATGTGCAGTATGTTTTGTTGTACAGAGCCACACATATGTCACTCAATAACCTGTAATCAAGGTGAGCAGAAAACTGAACAGCAGTCTCTGGCTTTAACCGACTACATATTTTATTGCCACTCCAAAGAGAGTTACCAAAAGTTGTTTTCAGATGCTGCCTCTCCTTTTCTAACTATGTCCCAAATTTTCTCACCTTATACTGTAAATAACCTTGCCTTAAGAGATTTTTGAATTACTGCCATAAGACCCCAAAGCGAACAATTATTCTCTAAGACAGTTCTGATATGAGATATAATGTCTCCAAAGATGCTCTGACAAATGGCCACACCATCATGACAGTGTAAAATGAAGCATTGCAGAAAAGCCGAGATTTTTCTAGAAATAAACAAATAAATAAATCCTTCTCTGTCTATAGAATATTATTATGTGATAATATAATATAAGGCATGATAGTATTTCTTGATACCTAGACAATGATTTTTGTGAGCTTTGCCATAACCCAGAGTTACTGCATTTCTTCACTTTGAATATAATGAAAATGTTTGTAAATATTAGTTACTCAGTCAGTCATTCTATAATTTATATAGAGAATTAAGTTCAAATTCCATGACACGCAGAAGCTCTTAGATATTGAAAGATGCCAAAACTCTTAGGTCCTAATCTCATAGATAATATGAACAGCATCCATGCTTTCTCTCTTTCTTACTCCTTACTCTTTGTCTTCATTTTTCCTACTATATTTTTCATGTAAAATTATAGCAATCTAAGTTGTTTGATAGGAATTTCATTTATTTTCATGCATAATTGGAATCAAATCATTTGTGTACTCAAAACAAATATGATGATCTATGTCTAACAATCTAATAACTTTCCTTCCTTCCTTCCTTCCTTCCTTCCTTCCTTCTTCCTTCTTTATTTGTTCTTCTTCTACTGACTTAAAATCTATTAGATTAGTTTAAAAAATGGCCTCTCCTTAGCCTCCCAAATAGCTAGAGACATGGGGCTGTATCACCATGAGCAACTAGAGGAGCATCATTGGAGCTTGTATTTTCCTATCTGCAGTCCAGGAAATCAAAAGACAATGATTCTCAAGTAAAAAAAAAAAAAACCAATAGATAAATTAATTAATATGTAAAATTGTGTTCAGAATAGAAAAATTAATATAATTCAATATAAATAGAGCTTTGAAAGACAGCTAAAGAGGCCTGGGCATTGGTGGTGCACACCTTTAATCCCAAAATTCAGGAGGCAGAGGCAGGTGGATCTCTGTGAGTTTGAGACCAGCCTGATCTACAAGAGCTAGTTTCAGGACAGCCTCCAAATCCACAGAGAAACCTGTCTCAAAAACAAACATTCAAAAAAGACAGTTAAAGAACAAGCAGTTCTTTAAAGATAATTGATAGTTCATTTGTGTCAGTCAAATCATGTCAGAAACATGAGCAAGAGAATAAATAACTTTATTGTGAACCCTTTGCATTGGAAATAATTAAACTCATCATAATTGCTAATTCAGGGATGCTTACCCTATCGATAATGTTGAAAATAGACTCTAGTCCAATGCTCCTATAAAACTTTGAGATTTCTCTAAAGTTTAGAAAAGTTATTCTGTTTTCAGTTAAAGATCTTCCCTTGTAACTCCTCCAGTGAGTACAATTACTTTATTTTGAAGCAATACAAAAGACTTAAAACCTACAATAATTATCATTCTAACTGCAGGAATTTTTTCTTTACAGTGAAGAAAAGCTTCTTTGCCTTAATTATGTAAGATTTCATTGCGTCAGATTCTGATTTAAGTCTTGGGCTCTTGGGGTTCTCAAGAAGACAAAAGTTAGTTCTGGTGTATGATGTTGAGGTGGCCAAACAAACCTAATAATTAAGCAAACTATTTTGCCAAATGCAGTCTGAAAATGTCTCATCTACTTATAGAAAATATATGGTAAATAAAATCAGCCCATTTAAATAAACCTAGCTCCAATATGAGTAAACTGAGAAAGATGATTTACCAGGCAGACATGATGGCACACTCCTATAGTTACTTCCAATGATAAAATACTTGGATTATAATATTTATTAAATAAAATTGCATCCTCAGCAAGATATCTCTCTTCAATCTAAATAATAGCAAAAATGGAGATCAAATTGAGCCCCAATATATGTCAAATTGATAGGCTTTCAGAATGAAATCTATTTATTAAAACTCTACTGTGTACTTGGTTAAGCAATCACTATACCACCTAACACTAAGACTTTGTGTCTTTGAAGATGAGATATGCCAAACAAATTCATCTGAATTTATCACAATAAAGTAGAAAGTATTTCTATTCCTTTAGCAATTGTAAAACCTTAGAGTTACTTTCTCAAATAAGATCATGTTAAAAATAAAAAATAGAATTAATAATGAAATCTATAAATTGTCACCACACAAAAACTCAGGTCTAATTTATCTGTGTTTATATATAGTGACCCCAAATAAGAATCTAAAATAATCTTCTTTGATATGCTTTTAGTTTTTTCCATAATTTCATTTTCAATCCTACAAATTGATTTTGACCCTTTGATTATCTATGATATATTATATAAAGTTTTTCTATGGTTTCCATTCTGTTATGTCTTATATTACAGAATTTTATACATTTATCTAGATCTATCTTTCATAATATCAGTCTGGTTTAGTCAGTTTTTTCCATCACTGGAAGAAAACAACCAAGAAAAAAAACATTTAAAGGAGGAAAGTCTTATTTTGGGTGCTGATTTCAGAGGATTTAGTCCATGTTATTGTGTTATTGTCTTTAGGTATCCAGACTCAGGGTCCTTTTGTCCAATTCTTACTGCTGTAATAAAAACCATGACAAAAAGCAACTTGTAAATGATTTATTTCATATTACAGTTTATAGCTCTTCCTTCAGAAAGTCAGGGCAGGATATCAATGCAAGAACCTAGAGACAGAAGCTGATGCAAAGACCATGGAGGAGTGATAACTACTGACTTGCTATTCAAGACTTGTTCAGCCTTCTTTTTTATACACTTCGGGGCCACCAGCCCAGGGTTAGTACCACCTACAATGGGCTGCCCCTCCACAATCACTAATAAGTATGTGAGATGGGAAGATGGCTCTGATAGTAGGTATTATAGGCTATATCATCATTCTGAGCCTTGCCAGGAAACCCAAGCTGGAGCTACTGAGATCGTAATTGTATCATAGTCCTTGATATCAATAACATCATAAAAGCTGTAAGTAGTTAGACAAGGAACTTCAAGAAACTCACAAACCGTAGTCGCCACTGTCTCTTCTATTGACTGAATTCTCAAACTAAGCCTCTATTGTTGAAGAAATTACATGCTTTGGTTACAGTATACAGAGAAATCAAACAGAACTTGATCTGGAAGACTGATTCATGTTGGGTGGCCTTCCATATTAATAGGAATCACTATGAAGGCTTCTGGAGACAATTTTCACCAGTAGAGTTGCTCAGGTACAAATCCTGTGAGGTATGCTACCCACATGTCAGTCAAGACATTTCTACTGGTTTAGTAGTGGCATGGCTATTATTATTGGTTTACCCTTCTGGTTTCTACTTGGATTTAAGCCCTACACCACAGAAGGGAACTCATATTCACTGTTGTGAGCCTGGGAAAACAGTCATGGTTAAAGAATTCATATGGCCTAATAGAAGTACAATAGTATTGCTTTTTCAAATGGATGTGCTGTTCCTACTAAATTGCCTTATAAATATCTGCATTCATACCTATTGATTACTTCCACTGTCAACTTTCATTGGTTTTAGAGGTAAACTTTTTGCAATGATATGGTGGTATGTATCAAAGATGAATAACCTTTCAAATCCTGAAAATAAGTGATCATTGCTGTAACATTGTAGGCCAGTGTTCATCCATAAATTTAAAAATTAGAATCAAACAAGATATCTGACCATTATTTTAACTCCTCCAAGGCTCAAGGGACATCACAGAAGATAACATAAAAGTAGTATACGAGTTAGAGGAAGTGTGGTATGTTGTATTGCTGCTTCTTCCAAACTAAACATGCTATCAAGAGCAGCTCACAACTATCTCCAGTTCCAGGAAATCCAATGCCTATGATGCATGTAAATACATTCAGGCACATACATATTAGATAAAATATTTTCTTAACAAATGAAATATCCTCTAAGTCATAAGTTTTGGTGGATACAGAGCAACTGTATAACACTGGGATCTTTATGACTAGTATCAGTAAATGGTTGATGTCCAATCTTAAAGGAAACAGTAATCTTTAAGGAGACAGAGAGAAATATAATTCATATAACAGGAGATTCATAATAGTGTGGCATCATGAAAAACAAAATGAAAAATATTTGTATACAGTGATTGACTAGTCAGTAGTACTAGATCTGTCCTGTTGAAGAATAATCAGAGTCAAAGTTAGAAAAGAGAAAAAAGAAGGTAAACAAGGAGAAATTGCTATCTGTGTTTTTTTCTATGACACACAAGTCTGTTAAGTGCCTTGTATGAGTCATCATATATGCTTTCCCCAACAATTATATGAAAGAAATACTTTTGCAGATAAATTGCATGCATTATGTAAATGCCATTGGCTCTTAAGCCTAGGAATTACAACAAATCAGGTGCTCTGCCTAATTACTCATTTTGTAGACTTCATTGTAACACATGCCTATAATACCATGGCTGATTTAATGGATTCCCACCTACAGAAACACAACAGGATTTACTGAATTACTCCTGTTTGATAGCTGATTAAACTAAGCATAGATGAGATGCTTCCACATTCCATAGTCATGAGACTATCAAGAAAAAGCACATTATTTTCACTGGATCCTACCAACCTCTACTTTATAGTGCACTCATCATAGGCTTACTAAAAGAAAATGTTTGCTATTTCAATGTGGCTTCACAAGCTCTTCTACACAGAAAATATGATGTTGCCACTGGTCATAAGGACTGTGTTAATTAGCATGTAAGAGTATCATGAACTTGAAATGTTTTATACTTCATAAATACTAAATTAATTATCTTTTAATATCCCATTTAAACTGATTCTCCTTCTAGTGATGTGTATTCCCTAAATACAAAATGAATGAGTTTTTTCTTAAGGTTTTTTTTTTAACATTTAGTATTTAGAAGTGAGGGAACTTGAGGACATCAGTATTAGAATTTCCCAGAAACTCAACATCAGTTCCTTTTCTCCAGGCAGAAACAAGTGACCTATTTGTTGAGTCTATTGTTCACTTTCATATATGAAACACTAATTAACATTTTAAGGGCCCACCAACCATCTAACTCTGATTAGAACTGGATATTAAAATAACTTAAAACAACTACAGACAGTGAAGAGTTTTAAGGATAAAAATTATACCTTAAGTGCCCAAGATCTTTCAATTGAAAAGGCACTAACTTTCAAAAGGAAAAGGCAGCTGATGTTTCAGGAAAATGACCACCATTTCTAATTAGTATATCAATGTGAGCCTGAGTTTTTGAAAAGATTCTTATAAGAAAAGACACTAAAAGCAACTACCTATAAACCAATTTTCCTCCCTTACATTAGATATCTTACAGTATCTATTTTCTACCATATGACAAAAGACACATTTTGTTTAAGAAATTAACCTTTGCTGGGAAGGACACACTGGATAGGACATGAGATTTTTCAGTATGATTTTTTGAGATTTGATCCTATTTGTTACAAAAATAACACCAAAAAACAAATAATTACAGATATTTTACATATCTATATTTTTATTATTTCCTTCTACAAGAATAGGCAAGTAGTATACTTGGCAGGATTCATGTTAGAAAACAGAAAAAAAAAGATTTCTCTAGACCCCAAATCAGAGTGAAAATGTATAATTAGACATCATCATCATCAATTAAATTTGATTTTAAAAGGGGCTTCAGTCTCCCTTGATGGGGACATCCTGTGTATATGTAAATAAAGCACTGTTGGCCAATAGGGAAGCAAGATAGGTGGGACTAGGAGTCGAGGAGTATTCTGGGAGGAGAAACACAGGGAGTCACCATGTAGCTGCCATAGGGGTAAGAAGTCCGGACCCTTTCTCCGGTAAGAGAAATACTTAGATTAACAATTATGGAGAAAATACTTAAGTCAGAGATAGCCAGTAAGAAATCAAACACACGGTCAACAGCTTCATGATTAATACAGTGTCTTGTGTGTTATTTGGGGACTACAACGTGGCAGGTGGAGAAAAACCAAAGTGGCTGGCAAGGAAAAGGCTTCACTCAACACTCCCTTTCTCTCAAAAATACAAGGGAGGTCACAGCACTAAATGGCCATGATAAACTCCAATTGTGTGTCCTGCTAAAAAGGTGAATTTCAACTAGCACGTCTTTTAGAAACACAAGCAATGCCATCAGAACTTATACTAGCAGCATTTGACTTATTTCATGTTGCTTTCAAAATTCTAGGAGGTTGTTTGTCTTAATATTAAAGTCTCTTGTAGTCAATAAATTCAAACCAAAGCTTGCTTCATCATTTGCTTCCCATCAATTCAGAAAGTCTAACAAAGCATCCAATAGGTTCTGAGATCTGTGCTAGTTCCCAAGGGCAGTGTTACAATCTGGCTAAGCACTGTATTAGCGGCTTTTCTTAAATACTGCAACAAAAATACCTGAGAACATAAGCTAAGGAAAGGCAGGTATTTTCTGCCTTCAGTTCAAGGGGATATATTCCAACATTACAGAAAAAATACAGAGACACTGTTTACATTGTGATCAAAAATTAGGAAGGAAAAAGAAAACGGGGGTAGAGTCTGGTTATAAAACATCTTGGTTGTAAAACCAGCTACTGGATACCCACATCCTCCAGTGTGGTTCCATCTCCTGAAGATAACATAGACTTCCCAAGGAACATCACCAACCTGAAACCAAGGTGGTTCTTACGTTGTTCATTCCAATAGCCTATGGAGTTCATTCCGTATCCAATGCACAGTCGTTTTAGAGAGAGAGAAAACTGAGTTCCTACCATTCTAAGTGTGTTATTTCAAATAAAAAGCTCCAAGAGCTGAGTCTGAACAGCTGTCACTGCTTTTGTTTGACTGGGCTTATGATCTTTACCCTCCCTTCTCCGACCAATTTCTCCCTGGCCATCCTTGTGGCCAGATTTTATGTTATACCTGAATGTCATGTTATGCCTTTTCATCTTTAAACTTTCTGAGAGCCTCAACTTGCATGTACCATAAAGTCCACTGTTTTCCCCATGACAGAAGTCCTACCATGATCAGGCTTTGTTCCCTCCATCTTTATCTTTGCCAGCTCCCTTTCTGTACTAGCATAGCTGGACTCTGTTACTCACAGTTGAATCCCAAATCTACCACTTGCCCTGACATCAGTACCAAATGCTGCCTCTCACCTCATATCTTGTAGCTTGCTCCTTCTATGCATGTGACTGGTAGCACAAATGTTACTTTCATAGTAGCCTTGCTGGACCTCAGTTTACATTAATCTCTTTAGAAGGTCATTGTTCATTAAGGATACAAAATACCAGCATTATCTGACGATATCACACTTATTTTGCTGATCTGAACACAACTATTATCCATGCACTGTAGATTTTGCAGAGGAAAGAGCCCTGTTGTCATGCCTTTCACCAAGACTGCTACATCCTGGGACTCAGTTACTGTGATTTAATAAAGAATCTATACACATTAACACCCTTTGTCATATTTAAATAACAAAAAAGAGTCTGATTGAATTTCATCATTGTATAAGGAATATACAAAATTATATTCTGGAGTAGTTTGACTGGCTTAATGATCCATTCTTAAATGAATGCTCAAACTAAGAGACTAACATAATGAAATAAAAGATGCAAAATATTTGTGGCATATATTCCTTAGAGTCTTTGGCTAGTATCATTAGCCTTTCTCAGCACTAAATTCACGAATGTAAGGAAAATTAAAAATAAATTGCCTTCTTCTCTTTTCTCAGCAGTACCACTGTCTTTGAGAGTCCCCCCAAGAGGGTACACAGGGTCAGTTTGCACATAACTAGCAAGGTTGAAACACTATTTCAGTTTGGTTGTAATCTTCCCTTTATGGGAAGGCTAACATTCCAGTATTATTAAAAATGCAAACCCATAAGACATAAAATGACTTGCTTATTGCTAACATTTATGCAAAACCACTTAAAATGTTAAAAATATTAATCTCCTACCCTGTGTAGCAATTAATGCTGTGCAGACGACTACAATCGTTTTCTTTCTACTGGAAAAATCACCAGCAATCTACATTCTCCTCTTCTACTTAATTAACACAAATGTGTGTGTGTGTGTGTGTGTGTGTATATATATATATATATATATATATATCCTTCAAAGTCACAGGAAACCACTGTAATTGCCTTTGTAAATTCAAATAGTCTCCAGTGAAGAACAGATTGGTAAATTAAATGCGAGTAATCTGAAGCTTGAAAAAAATATCAAGAATATAGACATGCTTACCTCCATGTACCATGAGGTGATCTAGAGGTCAGTGACCGAAAGAAAAAAGTAAGAATTCCTATATCTACAATTTTTTTCTCTGTTGAGTTATCAGAAATATTTTAAGACCATTTGTGAAGCAGGAATTCTGATATATAAAATAATTATACTTTATAATCAGCCACAACAGTGTTGACAACATAGATGTGTACTGAATGGATTTGCAGTCAAAGACTGAGAGTGCGTATTTGCTTACAATAACACTATAGATTCTGCAAACAGGAACCAAATGATTACAGACAGCATGAACAAGGAGGAAAATAAAGTTTGTATAATTTACTTATGCATTTCTGGTTAAGAAAAAAGAGAAAGAAACGGGCAAGAGGAAAATGAGATAAGCCAAAGACTGTCAGAGCAGTGGAATACACTATTGATGTACATTATTTATGGATTCTGTGTTTGTGAATTTGTCTACTTACTGATATCTATGATATTGACATGATATCAACACTAGATGGGCTTTTTACATAAGCACATCTTCAGGACAATATGAGGAATAGAGTTTTATGATGCATTGTCTGCTGAGATCAAGCTAGGTGTTGCTCTGACTTCTGTTTCAATGTTCATGTTATGAACACATGTTGGCTTTGTTATGTTTAGATTTGTAGTCTTTGTAGGTTTATGCATATGGATGTTTGAAAGGTCCATAATCATAGTGTTGAAATATCTCTAGTGTTTTTCTAAGAATAAGAAGGTTGTGATAAGACTTAGAGAAAAATAATTTGTCTCATACCTTTGTAGTGGCTATAAGTTTTAGTTGCCTTAATAATAATGAACTAGTACTACAAAAATAAATTGACTTTTTAAAAACATACATAGAGCAAGGCTACTAGTCATTGAGGAAAATGTTAGGATCAAGAACTGATAGGACTAAACACTGAACTGAACTCCTGGAACCCAGTGACAGAGAGGGAGGAATGATGAGCAAAGGTGTCAAGACTGGACTGGTGAATCCCAGAGAAACAGCTGACCTGAACAAGGCAGAGATCTTGGACTCCAGCCTGATGGCTGATAGACCAGCATGGGACTGATGCAGACCCCCTGAATATGGGTGTCAGTGAAGAGACTCAGGCAATCTATGGGGTTTTGGGGTAGTCGATCAATATTTATCCCTGGCACACAAATGGACTTTGGAGACCCATCCCACAATGAGGGATGCTTTCTCAGTTTGGACACTTTGTGGGAGGGTATGGTCTCTCCCCCGGAATGAAATGACAGACTCTAGAGATTCCCCATAGAGGGCCTTATCCTCTCTGGGGAATGGAGTGGGTATTGGGTGGGGGGCTGGGGAGGGAGGGGGAAGAGAGTGGGCGTGGAGGGGAGGCAGAGGGAGCTGGGACTGACATGGGAAGCAAGCTTGTTTCTATTTTAAATATATAATAAAAAAGTGTAAAAAAAAAAGAACTGATAGGAATCTAACTTGATATGTCCCCTAACTGCAATTATTCACTATTTGGTAATTCTGGTCTGTGGTGACTTTCAAGACTATAACAATCTCAAATAATGGAGGGGGGAGTGTACATGAGTATGTTTATATGTGATAGGAGACAGAGAGGAAAATAGATCTTGATCAAGTGTTAATTACTTATCTCCAATAGATTTCAAGTCAACAAATAATCAATGCAACCAGAAGAAAAGAGTGAAAGCAAATTCAGAGTGGAAAGTTGGAGGCAGGAGATAAATGAGAACAAGTTCAGCACTGTGTTTTTGTAAGTGTTACATTGATATAGCTTGTAGGGATTGGCTGAAGATTTGAGGAAGAGCATCCAATCACAATTCAAATCACACTCTCACCCCTTCTCTGGGCCTTATCTCACTAATTTTACAAGATGGAGAAAAACTTGTGTTTCACAGAATTAGTGAATAAAATGAGACATCAAAGACTATAGCAGTAGTATATAGAGCAGTATTGTAGCATATGGCACAGATTCAAGCACTTACAAGACAATTTAATTACCATTCAATGGACCTTTAGATTTATTTAGAAAATTGTTAAAATAAACCAGGCCTCATGTTTCCTTATTTTTATTCATTGCTTTTCTCATTGTGCCCTTCTAGGCCACAGAAGTAGCAGGTAGGAAGACTTGCCTCTGAATGTCTCCATGATAGGTAGTCAGAGAAAGTACATGGTACCTCATATATTCTTTCATAAAGCACAATACTGAGTCAAAGGAAAAGTCTCATAGTAGGTAGTTAAGAGAAAGAGTCACATTACTAATTTTCTCCTAAAATTGTTTCTGTGGAATTGAAGTACTAAAGCAGACTGTTTCAGTTGCGCTATACCCAACCATTAGAAGTTATAAAGGGAGTGGACTTGTCGTCCCACTGTGATAGCAGAGCCAAGTTAACTTTAACTGAAGCCACACTTTCAGCCCCCACCCCTAAGTCTTGGAACTGTGATATATTGGAGCCATGAGGCCACTTCTCACCTAGGACTGCCATTGGACAACTGACAATCTAGAAATTTTCAATCTCTATTGCTACTTGAGGTAATCTTTCTCTGTGTATATAAATACAAATGTACTTACATATATGCAGCTCTATACCCTCTATATATGCACAGAAAATAAACAGTAGGTATTTATATATATATATATGCATTATGTTAGTTATATTTTCTTTGCCTGAGAATCATAGGTAATATAATATATTTAGTGTCATGTAGTCACGGACATACTTAGAAATTCTGTGCAACTTTTGCTTCTGTGTGTGTTTGCATGTACATCCGTGTTTAAAGGTGTCACTTCACATTATAGAATGGAATAATTGAATGTACAACTACTATTTGAAGCTATTTAGCCCATCCTATTTTATCCATGTGAATGGCTGGTCCAAGGCTGCTGAAAGCAATCTACAGATCTTGCATCTTTGCTGCCTGGATTAGATGAGATAACATTGAAGAATGCTTCAAAGACCTTTGCCTTGATTTTTTTTACTCCTTTTCCCCTCAGGGATGCTGGTAAAAGTTCATGTTTTGGTCTTTGGAAGCTCACCATTTTGTGAAAAATAAAGTCACATTATATCTATTTGTTTAGTTATTTACATGTGTATTTAATACAAGCCATTTCACAGGACTCTGGTAAGAAGCCAGAGTATCTGTAACTTTAGCTTTCTCTAACAGCAATGACTTAAGTGAAGTTAGTGCTTTTCACATACAAAAGGAAATGATGGCTCATTTTTAGCCATTTATACTGAAATTTTGGAGAAGATTCATTCTGATTCTCCAAGACATGACTAGCAAATACTATTAATGTCAATTTCTACAAGTATTCCAGCTATAGAACAGTGTGATACTTGCTTTTTTGTGTTTGCAGCCATGTATATGAGGGCATATCATGAGAAGAGACAAGATTATATTTCAGTAATTTGTCCCCGGTGTACATTATTTATTGTATATTTGAAGGTTGATAAACTCTGAGCCATGAAAGTTCACCTCATTGAATTTCATGGCTATTACAAACAGGTAAAAAGACTCTAAACAAGTCATCACAGCTGCTAAAACATAGTGTTTATTTTTTACCCATTTCTATAGTAAGATAAAGGCATTCCTATCCATTGGAGAACACAGCTAATGTATAAAAGACCATTAAACTACCATCATTTAAGCGTAGCTGTCTCTTGTGTCTATACAATGTTTCAAAGCTACTTTAAGCCATTTAAGCTTTTCAATTTATGCAAAATATTCAGCAAGAGACTGCCTATTACATCTAGTTATACTGTTTTAAATGAACAATATGACTTTTAACAAATTTTAGAGTAAAAATAATTTCTAAAGATAAAACTCGCATGATTTTTTTTCTCAGTACATCACTGGCCATTCAAATTTAAATCCTCAAAAACCTCTTAGAATCACTAGGCAGCTAGATTTTGTCCAGATCTAACATGAATTCCAAGGAGTTAATCTGTACTTAAAGGAAAAGATAACTGTAATTTATTTCCATATTTCTGTGTTCCCAAAGTAACTGAATGAATTATTTCACTAAATGGGAAAACAACAGGAAAAGCACGAGGTATTTTGAAGGTAAGAATCAAAATGATAATGGCTTCTTGGTCACATTTTGGATATGCTAAGAGTGTTGTTTAGATCAGAGTAATATGTTGTTAACCAGGACATCCCAGGACCTGGTAAAGAGAGCTTTGAAATTTTACCTGGAAGGAGCTGTGTGAGGACAGGAAAGGATGGGACAACTCAGGCATAAAGACAGAAGACAGATCACAAAGGAGCTACTGATGGCCTTTGTCTGCAGCCCACAGAAGCCTGAGGGAAGGGCAACTGCATTCTCCTTATGTCACATGATAGAAAGTTTTATGTTTGTTTCTGTCATTGGGCAAACAAAACCCTTTTGAGTGCTGAATCGGACTCTTGTTTTGAATCAGCAAGCTGCTGCTCATTCCTACCCATGAGGACTGAGCTCCTAACCCTCCCTTTGCTCTTTCTTTTGGTTTTATGGTGTTAATTGTGCAGGTGGGGAATATGGACAGAAGTCCTGAGATAGAATCTCTGACCACCCCTGAGTTTATATACCTTCAGAGTACACACACACTCTCTCTATCTCTCCCTGTCTTTCTCTGTATCTGTCTCTGTCTCTGTCTCTCTGTCTCTCTGTCTCTGTGTCTCTGTGTGTGTGTGTGTGTGTCTGTCTGTCTGTCTCTATCTCTGTCTCTTTGTTCTTCAGAGAAAGGGCTGCCTCAGGGGCTTCCCAGTCTCTTTGCTTTAATGAACAATGTAAGCTGGGATTCCTAAAGACAGTTTAGCAAAAGGCTGATTCCTATTCTCCCTCCAGAACAGGATGCAACACTATCAGCACGATTCAGCTTTCCTCATCAGGGTCTGTGCACATTGTGAGGGAAAGCTGTGAGGGAGCCCTTCCTGCTTTCTTCGGTCCCTGTGATCTGAACTCACTTGAGGTTCTGAGGTTCAAAATTTGATGACTTGGCAGGAAGAGATAAATCTCACTTTTTAAAGGCATGGAAAAGATTGTGTTCTTGTGCAGGGAGCTATAGATTGGAAGACTAGAGACACGTTTTATATCCCTTGATTGCGGCAGGTTTTTAAATACATACCTTCCCTTTGAATTAAAAGTATCCAGAGAAATGAAAATAATTTCTTCTCTTTGTGGCCAGACTTTGAAGAGGAGAAATGTGAATCTAAAAGCAAATAGCATAACCTGTTTTAATCAAAAGGAGTCTAGCAAGAAACAATCAATTAAAGAACAGTCTGATTCTCCACGACATCAATGTATGAAAATCTGTTAGACGCCAGATTGTGTCTCAAGACACATATGATGAACTGAACAAAATGACCTGCTAATAGCTTTTACGGGTAATAAATGCATCATGTTATTGGTAATTCTGCAGATGGTAAATCAAGCTAATATTGAAGCTGAAACAAGCTACTTGTTAAATATAGCTCAAAATGATCCTGTTATTCAAAACCTGGATTGCATGGAAAAGAGCGATGATTAGTCCTTATATTTCTAAGCATCTTAAATGGATAAACATTCCCTCTGCTATAATGACATTTTTAAATCCTTTGGAGAGAGCATGTCTGAAATAAATCTAAGCCATGTAAAGTTATGTTTATTTAGATTATGCGTAGGAACTAAAGTGTAAAACCTGTGCAGAAATTGGAGTGTGACTCTACTGCACACAATGCACATTAAGGCATATTTCCCATCAACATTTGGAAGGCTGACCTGGCAAATTTGCACACGGAGCACAAACCATAGTAGCAGATGATGAATGGTTGGGCATGTTGTTTATATGATTGAATCTCATGGGCAGTCATCAGATATGTACAGAACGCTTTAGTTTGAATTTGATCACTGTAAAATCTGATGTAGGTGGCAACACATGTATATAGAGAATGGGGAGGTACAACGAAAAGGGAGATAGACAAAGATCCAAGAGAACACTCATAGGTAATGGAGCACTGGTGTAACTGAAGACATACGAAAGGGAACAATCAAACGGAAGACTAAATTGGCTTTTCTTTTAACAACAAGTCAAATTACTGAATCCCCAAAAGTGCCCTTACCATCTTTGTATTCATTTTAATTATCTTGATTCTTTTAGTTTGACAAGTTGTATGTCACAAAATAAAATTGATGGTGTTTTCAAAGATAAATTCTCAGTACTTCCTATGTGCATACATGCAGGAAATTGTTAATATTAGATTTATTTTAGAATACAAGTTACAGATGATGTATTTGTTTATATGTGTTTCCGTATATATTTATGTTAATAGTATATACATAATGATTTTACAAACTGCTAGTTCTAATTCAGTTCTGAGATAAAATATATATCATCTGTAATGAAAATATTTTTATTTGTTTCTTCTTAGGAAATATATTTTACATTTGTAAAATCAATATCAGCAAATTGCATATATTTTGTGTTACATTTCCCTATTACATGAATCATAATAAAGAAACTCAGTTAATTTTTTTAATACTTATGTTCTTTGGTTTGCTTTGGTTTGGTTTTTGAGATAGGGTATATCTATGTAGCTTTGCCTGGCTTGGAACTTGTTATATAGAACAGGTTAGCTTTAAATTCACAGAGTTCTGCATGCCTCTGCCTCTGAAGTATTGGGATTAAACATGTATGCCATTATGCCCAGAAAAGTTTTAGTATTTAATGTCAACAAATTGTCAACTACTTATCAATGGCCCCATGTGATTGTCAACAGAAATGGCACCCTATCTGTCAGCATCAAGAAAAGAGTCACCTTCTTGGAGAACAGATGTTTACAAGTATTAACATCTATTAATTTACAGAATAATCAAAAAATGTTTAATAGGGCAACCCCTAAGCCAAACTGTACAGCTAGGCATCATTACAATCACCAGTCCTTCGAATTGCCCCACATGTCTATTTTCAGCATTTAATGCTTTCCTTGGTTCTAAGTCACCTTGTCTTTATCATTCTCACCTTTGTCTGCCTCCCCTATTAATTCTCCTGACTCCAGCACTATGGTAAAATCATACATACGATAATATAACTCTGCATTATTTAGGATTGTTTTAGCTTTAAGTAACAAAAAGCCCAACTGAAAATGACATAGACAATAAAGACATTTATCATTTCATGTAACAAATGCCCAAAGGCAGGTCATGTCCTGAGATAGTGCAACGGTCAGCTCCATATTAGGATCATGGTATGCCTTTCATAGCTCTCTGGATCTTCAGTATAATAATGGACCAGTAGCCTTTCTTTGAGAATTCCCCTTTGTTCAGAAGCTTCTATACTTCCTGGTATCCTAAGCCTTGTTTTAGACCTTTAGAATACCTGGTGACCTCCTCATAGAATCAGAGTGTGTCTGTGTGTCAACTAACATAAACATGTAAATTCCTGCAACATTTAACTTGCAGAAACTTATTATATTTGTCTTAAACATGACTAATTAGAGCTCCAAGAGGTCAGGGGTGATTGCACCTTTCTGACTACAGGAGATAATGTACATATAAGAAAACACTACAGTCTTCTAGCTCTTGGCCTCTTATGCATCTTCCCTCTCTCCAAGACCCTTTGGGAAACTGAGTTGGACAACAGATCCATGTTCCCTGAGTGTCTCCCTCAATACCTGATTTTCTTCCACCAACTCTCTCCTCCCAAGTCTTGGCACTTGAGTTGTGAGTAGGCAAACTTTGATTCAATAACATTCATCTACACGTTTAGGCCAAAACAATACTGCAATTATAGTTCTTTGACTCAGAAATAGAAAAATATAGTCTACTTTTTAAAAAAGCAATAATTTCTACAGATCACTGATTAGATAATCTCTTAGTAAAATGTCCACCACATACTCAAGCCTAAACAATTTATTTGTTACTAGAAATCACATTATCGTTCTTGGCTCCAACCACTTAGGACTCATTCCTTTTTCATGTAATTTGATGTTGAGAATTGTAACCAGAGGTGACAGGGAAATTAAACAACACTAAAACAACTGTCAGTTAACAATTTATCTTGGCTGCCAACAGTGAGTGGAAAAGACATAAGTAAAGAGAAGTACAGATACCAGGGGTGGTGTTGCATACCTGTAAGCCCAACACTATGGAGGCAGAAGCAGGAGAATGTCTTTTAGTTCACTGCCAACCTGGTCTACCTAGTGAGTTCAAGATATCTAGGAACTCATGAATTCCTCGTGATTTCTGTCTTAAAGCATTAACAATAACAACAACAAAAACAGGCCCAGAACAAAGATGGCAATTTTATAGTTTCTTCAATTTCACATTTATTATGCATATCTACATTTTCAGAAACACTACAGAAAATCCAGTATAGTTGCTCAACTATGTAGCCCTCACATCTGCTTTTTTTTACAGGAAATTGGACAAATGATGAGAATGGGGGCAAGATTAATATTCCTTTATATAGTTTTTACCAGAAATTATTATATAAACACATGCTGTTTTGGCAGAAGTTAAAAACTATAACCTTTCAGCTGATACAATTGATTAACACAAATTAAAAAATGGGAATTCTTCTGTGGAAAGCACAAGGGAATATTAAAACCAAACACACTCTGTCACAGATATCAGTGTTTAATAACACAGCCCATGCTGATCAATAAAATAATTTTAATGTTATAAAATATGAACAAAGTCTAGCTGATCTCCCATGTTTCCTCATTTCACATTATTCAAACATTCTGTGAGAGAATATTAAAAATATTATTTAGTCTCAAAGAAAAATTAACTAAAAATATAATTTATGTTGAAGAGCTGTGCAAGCTGATTAGACATTTCTAGGTAAACCAACCTAGTTTACAGTACTTGCCTCGCAAATCAAAGACCCTGGGTTTGACACCTGAAGAAAATGCTCCTGGATGAGATGGATTTTTTAAGGTAGTTGAAAGCATTAACAAACTTTTAAGACAATAGCTTACTGTTCTGTATACACTGTCAAACCATTTGGGCATGGATGAGTTCAACAGGTAGCAGAAAGTAGTCATGAGTGGCTGAAAAACCACACAAGCTCTAGTACAAAGAATGTTTTGACCATGCTCTCTGTTCAGACTTCTGTAAGAGTGCAATGGTGTTGATTTACATCAACCTTGCTTTTTGTCTTCTTTTCTAGCCACTTCCCATATCTGTGTACAATCATGTTCTATTCTTATATTTGCATGTCTAGTTTTGTGACATGGAAAATATCTTAAAAGGGTCAACCAATGGTTACATTTACTCTAGCCCGTGATCCTGTTTCCAATTCCTTTACGCATTCTGGAGTTATGACTCCAATTTTGATTCGGGATTTTCTTGGGTGTATAATGGAGGTAAATGCATTCACGAACACTCTTCCACACAAATTCAAATACATAATGATCTAGCTGTTTTTGCTATTAGTACTAGTAACTACACAGATAGCAGTCTTCCATTTACTGACTTTTCTTTACAGCATTCTTGTGGAACACCAGCATTCAGTCTGAATCACACTAGTTGCTTTATGTTTTCTAGTATGATTTTGTTACTGACATTATGAGAGAAACATAATCACGTCTTATTTATAAGATATATTTATGTTGTGTGCATTTTACACAGGAGGCCTCAAACTATTAGTTCATCATTTGTCACTAGGCAAAAAGTAATTCTGATACTTGTTTCTAAATGTTTTAACATGTATGAAATGGTGGCTATGAGCTATTAGCAATGAGTAATGAATAAATGTGCTTTACAAAGAAACATGAAAAACTTTCACTTTTTTTCTGTTCCTTTTAATGCTTAAAGATTTTGCCATCACTGACTGATGTGGAGATAACCTATTTACACTGACTCAAACTTGACATTTAAGTGCTAAAAAAAAAACAACACTATCTAGGCAGTGGAAAGAATATAGGAATGACATTCATGAATACTTTCAGCTGTCAACAAGTCTGTTTTCATACTAACTGTGAGCTCTTGAAGTATTGTGTGCTTTGGGAGAGTGAGAAATACTGTTAACTCAGTTGTTTTGTATTTTTTTAATTTTTGAAACCATATACTTGTCTGTACTAATTAGCAAAATATCATGAGCTGTTTCTCTCATCCCACATCTAATGTGCATTATTCTCCCTTTAAAACAATAGGAGAAAAATACCTCAGGCATTCAACAGACAGATGGAATAGGTGATCACTCACATGGAACCAAGGACACCACCATCCCATAAGAAAGAATTTAATTGCTATCTATTTTTAGTAAGTAGGTAAGTAGACGTGCAAACTGTAAAATATCCCTATGTATATTATTGTAGAAAAAATGAAATAGTAGTCTCACTTTTCTTTCATCTTGCAGCAGAAATCATAACCCTTGCTTTGAGCATTAAATTAAAACAGAATGACAGCAACAAGAAGTCTCACTTACGTCTCTGTAGGACCACCCACCTGTCTGTTTCCACTCTGTTACCGAGACAAATGCTTTCTGTCTGTCTCCTGCCTTTTCCTTTTTTCTGAAGGGATGTGGATCTAGGATCACAAAAGTAATGCCAGGAGATCTTGTATCACACCACACTCCTTTCTGAGAAATGACCTTACTGTGGAATGAGACCCTAACTACTGCATTGTGTTGATGTGTAAGGATGTTTATAGTTGCTAAAAAAGACAATTGTGTGAAAGGGTGATTAGGTATGATGAGCTACTGAGCCTGACCTTTATTGCAAGCTCCACCACTTGCTAATTGTAGATGCATAGTCAATTATTGACTTTCCTGACACCTCAGTGTTCCCATCTGTAAAGTGAGGCCTGCAATAGTATGCATGGTTACAGCTGTAGGGATTTTTAGCACTCAGAACCACATGTGGCTCACACAAATGCTTAGTTTACTTCCCTGTTCATTTCAGTCCTAGTTTTAACATTTCTAACTTCTAATTTGGGAAGGTGGTGACTAAAAATGTTAGGGAAAGGTATTAATCGCATAGGTAGGGTCATCATGATAGCTTAAAAGAGGTGGGTTAAGAATGAATGACATACTATTTTGTGTGGAATCAACATTTTTAATATATTTGAGGAGCAAAGTAAGGTGGTGTGATTGGAGAGTTTCTGGTGTCCCCATACTCCAAATTCATCTTTTGTTAGCCATTGGTTTATTAATCTATGTATGTATCATGTAACTAATAATTTCAACGAAGAGTGATTTGAAATTATACACACACACAAACACACACATATTGAACACATATATGATTTAAATTTTGCATTTTTATGAGCATACCTTAGCTGAGCATTCTGGCTCAAGCTTTCTGATGAGATTTCTGTCTACTGAGACCTCACCTGAAGGTGTTACTAGAGAAGGATCTTCTTCTTATCTCCTTAACACAATCAGCTCAGTGACATCACACAACCTAAGGAGAGACACAAACCACAATTTACATAAAAAATAAACCCAGAAATCCTGGGTTTGTCAATTAATACTGATCCCATCCTGAACACTGCTTTGCTCAGTTCTTGTCTAACAATAAAGTTAAGATACACACTTTGCCTCCATATGTGGGGAAAAGTTGTGAAGCTTGGACTATCTAAGGGGCCCTGTCCATAGGACCAAGATACAAACCTGGTACATGAGCTAACTTGGGAGAGCCCATTCCTCATGGTGGGATGCCATGTTCAGCCTTAATGCATAGGAGAGCAGCTTGGCTCTGCCCCAATCTATTGTGCCAGACTTTGGTGACTTCTCATGGGAGCCCTTACCTGTGAGGAGGAGTGTGCTGGGGGGAGTCAAGGAGGGCCAGGAAGTGGGGTGGGATGGAGAACTCTGGCTGGAGTGTAAAATAAACTCTAAAAAAATTAAATACACACTTTTATTATCAGCTTTTTTAAATTATTGATGACTTTTTATTTACAAAGTTTAATAGATTTAGCAATTTCAAATTTTTAAAATGAGAATAATCTAGTTTAAATTCTACTTTTTGTTATTATACCTAATTCTAAGAAGGTAATCGTATTTTAAAATTCAAAAGATAATAGCAAAGGGACAGTTGATGTATTAAATTGCTATAAAGAAAAACATAAATGTAGTTTTCACTTCATGCTAACACGAAGATTTTGAAACTATAAAGCAAAAGCATTAACTGCTTGTTAACTGATTTATTTTCTTCAGAAAATGGTTGGAACTTTTCATTCTTAGAGTAGCTTTTTCCTTTAACAGTCACTAAGCAGAACATTTAAATGATCACCACTTAAAAGCCATCAAGAAAAATGCTGAGAAAGTCTGGAGTTAATTGAGGTAGAGCTTTGTCATTGACACCTTTCATTCCAGCTCTACCGCTAACAGGGAATGTGTCCCTATCCCCGATTCAAAAAGTGTCTTCCCCTGCTTATTGTTGCTGATACCTATCTTCTACTTTAAGTGCCTACTACAGTGCTGCCCAGTTCATACCCTTCTGGGTGTGTCAGCGAGGAAGCTAGTAGATACTGTTTATCAAGATTCGAAGACTCACCTTGACTGTTGTTTTCTCTGACATTGAAACCCTCCAGTTAGGAGGGAAATTACTTAAGACACAAGCTACCAAAAAAGAAAGAAAGAAAGAAAGAAAGAAAGAAAGAAAGAAAGAAAGAAAGAAAGAAAGAAAGAAAGAAAAAGGAAAGGAGGAGAAACAAAACATGTTCCAAGGGGAGGTGAACAGTCCACCCTGTAATGCTATTTGATAAGATCAGGAAGGAAACAGGAAAGGCTTATGAAAATCCCTGAAACTGGTCATATTCACTAGGCTCCTCCCTTCCTAGGCACATACACTTTAAGGGATGTTGAGAGATAACTCTCAGATGAGCTGGGTTGCTTAGAAGGGGTTCAAATAAGATGAGACATTTGGAAGAAGCAGAGAAAATCTGAAACTGCCTGAAGTGGACCCACAGAGATGACTGAAAGGGACACCAACCACCTGAACTACCTAGGAATGGCAGTCTTCAAGCTCTTGAGTGGCCTTCAAGCTTGGCAGCACACTGCAGGTTTGTGATGGGATTTTAGTGATGTGGCTGTCTTCGAGTCATTTATGCTCCCATCAGTAACCTGTCACCCATATTCCTGTAAGTAACCACAAGACTAACTAAGCTCAGCAATTCAGACTGTGGCAGTTTCTTTAATTTGTTCTGTCATCTGTTCCCTATCTGAGGTAAGGCGATATTTGCTCACTGCTGTCCAGGAACAGTTTTACACAAAATCTGTAGATGGTATCATTCCATGGGCTGGAGTCCTGTGTTGTTTATGTTATTTGTTTTTAACTAGAAAGAAAACAAAATAGTGGCATTTATCTCTTTCTGCTTTCTAGGAATTATTGAAACAAATTAGATTTTAATAGGGCAATGTTTCTAGAAATGATTCTTAAGCTCCAGTTTTGTACGTTCTATTGAACACTACAAAAAATCTAGAATAAATACGTTGACCTAGATGAAAACCCAAGGTATAAAAATATCTACAAAATTTCACCTGACTAGCAGGTGATGTGGCTAAAAGAGACCAATGGGAAAGCCTAATTAAGTGCATGAGTATAAATCTATTTTTCTCCTTCTTAACACATAGGCAAGGAAAACTTTTCAATGGCACAAAGTAAGTCGCTAAGTCATTAAAGGCCATATTCATAGATTGTCACCAGGAATAGTGGCCATTCCTCCTGTCAGTTTCTTTAGATGAAGTTACTGTTAGGACAACTATTAGAACACAATTTATGATAACTTATCATGGTAAGACAGCCTCCCACTTATATAATAAACAAAATAATTTGTATAATAGTTTTTTATATACAGTTTTAGGCTTTATTTATCAAAGTGCTTTCTATTTGTCCACTTTTTCAGTAATGGAGTTCTGTAGGGGTTTGGAAAGCTGGCCCAGTTAATAGTTTTTTATGTGTAAACACAAGCACCTGAGTGTTGATCTATAGCATACACATAAAAAAACTCAAGCACAATAGTGATAAACTCGGCCCTGGGGAGGCAGAAACAGGAAGATACTTGTAGCTCCCTGGACAGCCTATCTAGCTCCATCAGTATCCTTCAAGTTTAGTAAGAGAGCCAGTATCAAAGCTAAGGTGGAGAATGGTGAAGAAATATATGTCCAACCTCTGGTCTCTACATGCACATACAAACATACAGACACACCTGTATGCACATGTGTATGCATGCACTTGAGAAAATCAGTAGGAACTGAGTGACACATTGTTAATAAATTGACTATTATTATGCGCTCAGGACATGCTAACAATCTTCTTTCTTATTGTCTTAGCTATTTCTCTGGTGGGGACACCAAAACCAGGGCAACTCATAAGGGAAAGTATATAATTTGGGGGTTCCCTTACAGTTTTAATGTGCATCCATAACCATCATGTTGGGAACCAGGAAGTAGACAGGCAGACATGGCGATGGAGCATGTAACTGAAAGTTTACATCCACAGGTAGGAGGCACAGAGAGAGAGAGAGAGAGAGAGAGAGAGAGAGACAGAGACAGAGACAGAGACAGAGACAGAGACAGAGACAGAGACAGAGACAGACAGAGAGAGAGCACCTAGCTTTGGCTAGTGGATTTTGAAACTTCAAAATTCACTTCTAGTCAACCACCTCTTCCAACAAGGCCACAGCTCCTAATCATTTTCAAAACAATTCCCAAGGAACAACACTCAAATGTATGAGCCTACAGGAGCCATTTTCATTCGAACCACTAACTTATCTATACAGTAATACTAGGAAGTAGCCATTATTGCCACATTGATTCGTTTATTTATTTATTTGATGATGAAAATTAAGTGCAACTAATTCATGTATAAATTTAAAAAGTATTGATGTGCTCTCTGCATATATTACCTTAGACAAGATAGAGACAGTGATTGCACCCTCTAGAACACCCCCATTTGAAACAAGGCAACACTGGGACTTGGTACAGAAGGTTCAGCTCTTCCAAACCTTCTCCTGAAGTCCTTCTTTCTGCCCTTCTTTCTATGGGGACCTGTTATGTGACATCTCTAGAGCCACATCCTGACCATTCTGGTTCCTGAAGAAATGGAAGAAATTTCTCTGACACATTCAACAAGATGGCCACAATAATGAGAATATAACTAATATAACTTCAGGGCCCACGTTAAATTCTTTTCACTGCACAAAATTCCTAACAGCTAATTGTTCTCATCCTTATCCAGACAAGAGAGAAGGAAGCTTAAAGATTCTGAAGTTAAGAACTTGCTGTGTGTGCCTTCAGAGGAGTCATGACAAAAGTGCTACTCATTTAAAGTCACTCCGTCTAAACTGTCTCCAGTATCACCTTTGTCAAGCTGAGCGGGGTTACTTCGTATGGTGGTTTGGAGAAGAATTCCCTGCCATAGGCCCATATAACTGAATGCTTGGTATCCAGTTGATGGGGCTATTAGAGAAGGATTAGAAAATGTGCCTTGTTGGGATAGGATGTAAGCTATCAGCTATTACGTCAGTGACATATTTGCTTGACTATTGCCATGATACCTACCATGGTGATCACAGACTAACCCTCTGAAACAGGAAGCAGTCCCCCAGTTAAATGTATTTTTGCTGTTTTTTTTGTAATTTTGTGTATTTGTTTATGTACATTGTCTTGGTCATGATGTCTTTTCACAGCAATAGAACAGTGATTAAGAAACCACACAAAAGTGTGATGAGATATAGTCACATTGGTTTGACTTGAGTACAGTGCCAAAGACTGTGACCAGAAGGTATAATCTTAATACAAAAAAAAGAATAGCCAATCAAGGGTCTCCACTGTAGTCTTAGTGGCAGAACAAATTGTGGATGTGAATAGGTACCCCTTTTTATTTAATCCCCAAGTTACAAATTTACCTGACTTACACAGCTTTAGTATCATGTTTTGTTGCTAGCACATTTCACAAATGCCAATACCAATACAGAGAAATAAAATGTATATGGAGAAAAATAAGGGGAAATAAGACTTCATAATGACCCTTTATACCTTCACCCGAGGTTTTATAGACCTTATTCATCTCCTTGTAGTTAGTAGCAGAACTATATAATAGCTATTTCTAGAAATATTGGTTCAGAAGTTTCTAGAGAGCAAACAGGCAAGAAAATATAAGGGTGTTGTAGTAAAAACTCAGAATATTTACTTTCTGTAGTTATTTCCCAAGCTTTTTTTATGTAACAAAGTACAATCAGAGGTATGCTGTAAATATCAGAAATTTACCTACCAGAAGAATGATCTCTTCTACCTTTTCCATCCTGTTCATTGTCTGTAGATGTCTGTGGTGGTTAATATTGTTAAATAGATGAGATTTGGTATCACCATTTGAGCAAAGCTTTGGGTGTATTTGTGAGGAACCGTTAGATTAAATTGATTGAGGTAGGAAGACTGGACTCACCTGGACTATGGCTACGACCATTCCATGATTTGGTTTCTTAGACTACAGAGAGAGAGAGAGAGAGAGAGAGAGAGAGAGAGAGAGAGAGAGAGAGAGAGAGAGAGAGAGAGTGAAAGAGAGAATGAGAGTGAGATTTAAAAAGTAAAAAGAAAGTCAAGTGTGGGCTTTATGCTTCCTTGATGTAGCTCAAGTTCCTGCTCCTATGACATCTGTGCCACATTGACCCAAGCCCTGGAACCGAGAGCACAGATCAATCCTTCCTACATTGCTTTTATTTTTATCGGATGCTTTGTTAACATCTACAAAGAAAGTAATCCAGAAATCTGTACCAGGAGTGGGGCTAATGCTGTGGTTCATCTGACCATTTTGTTGGTAGGCCTTTGTGTTTGGTTTAATGGAGGAATGAGTAAGAGTTTGAAACTAAGGGCCAAAATGTACCCTTTGATTATTGAGCTCTCTGCAGGAAATTTGGGGAAAAAAACAAAACAAAACAAAAAGAAGGTTATGAGGTTTGCTTAAAAAAACAAAGAGCTTATTGGGAACAGCTGCAGGTTGTTCTGTTTATATCGTGACAGAAAAATCTAGACATATTCTACTCATTCGATTCATTGAATAAGGCTGAATTTAAAAGTAATAGACTAATATGTTTAATGAAGGAAATTTCAAGGCTTGTCAGAATTCAGAATGAGTTATGGTTACTGCTTATTTCTCATATCTAGTTCTACAGTGAACAGGAGTAAAATGTATGCCAGATATAAATTAAAATGTGCAATTATGTATAGAAAAGAATCAAAGAAGTGTAAAGCCAGAAACAGAGGTTGTTGAAAGGAAAAGTATTGGCTCAGGACACCCAAGTCCAAATTCTCATCACAAAGGATATTTTTTTGCCATAAAGACACAGAGGTCAGGGAATAAGACATAAAGACAGGAGTTAGAGATGAGGGAGAACGGGAAAGGAACAAGGGAATGGAGGCTTGTGTGTTTGTCCCTGAGGGACAAAGGACTGCCTCTGGATGGAGAGGAGACATACATGACCCATAAGAAAATGGTAGTTTGTGATGCTATAAGGGGAAAACCTGAGTGTGGAAGAGGTGTTTAATTTTAATTGGGCATGTCAATTAGGTGAGTCAAAGAAGATTTGGGATTGCTGGACTTCAGTGCGTTGATAGCTGGACCTTGAAGAGTAGGTCCAGCTGGAGCCTTAGGAGGAGGAAATAGTGAAACAAGGGAATAGGCTTTGATGGCTAGTTTTATAGATGTACTGCAACAGTTTTTTGGAAAGTTAGATGGAATGGAAGAGAAGGGCAAGACCTGCCAGGAGCCATGTTTGCAATGCTCAAGCTCTCCAGAGTCCCTAAGCTGTGATTGTTAGACAAGCTGCATTAGTGAAAAACCTGCTAACTGGTACTGGAACAACAGAAAGGACAAAAACTGTGAAAGGTTCCAGCTGGTGAAACACAAATTCATTTGCAGTGTCTCAGAGTGAGTTCCATGCTCAACAAAAACTACCTAGAAAAATACTTTTGTGAAATCATCTAACAGGAAATATAGAAGTTGGTGAAACTCTGGCTCAAGATGAACAGGTATCATCTCAAGCAGGTATCAGAATCTCAAAGTATTATCCAAAAGATAACGATTTTGTGGGCATGAAAATGTCAAAACCAAGGGATTTATGGAAACTTGTTTTGTTTTTGCTAGAACTTGCTGAGACCAGGAAATAGAGTTGGGTGCCTGCTAGATGAAAGACCCCCCGAGTAAAGCTATGCAAGTGAAGACTAAATTATGGTAGAGCCCTTAGGATGTTGGAAATGGGGGACACTTCATGCATAAAGTTGAGTAAACTCAATAAAGAAGGCTATATGTATTACAGGTAGCAGATTATGAGAAGAATTACTAAGGCCCTTTGAAGCCCCGATAACTCCACAGGTTCCATGTACTAGACATGCAGCTGTAGGATTTAGTGTGTTCCCTACTAACTTTTGATCTTTAGTTTTGTCTTGTATTCCTTTTATCCCCTTTTGGAATGGGAGTGTTTACCCTATGGCACTGTAATCAGGAAGCCTGTAACTTAATTTCTGATTATACGGGGATCACAGCTTAAAAATTATCTGAATCTCAGTGGAGGTTCAGATTTTACACTTTTGAACAGTGATGGAACTTTTAAAGACCATGTGGACTCTTGAAGTAGGACTGAATATATTTATCATTATGAGATGATCATGGTATAAGCCTATGGGCACAAAAGGTAGATGTTATGACATAAAAGTTGTGTGTTGGGCTGTAAGGTTACAAAAAATAGACTAGTGATGATTAACATCTGGAAATAGTCATAGAAATGTACCTATGGGCATGTCTTCAAGAGAATTTTAGATTAAATGATATGGAAATATTCACCTGACTATGAATGGTATCATTTTATTGAATGGTTTTCTCAACTATATAAGAAAAGAGAAATAAATTAAATCAAGAGAGTTCATCACTTTCTGCTCCCTGACTACAAACACAAGTAACCGGATTCCTCAGTTTCTTACTGGTGCTACTGTACCCTGAAATTGTGATCCAAACTATTCTACTCATTCATTGTAGGGCTTTGGTGAGGTTTTTGTATGAGCACCAAAGACATTAATTAATAAAATGCATCATTCAGATATCTTTCTTTATAGCCAAACTCTCCCTGTATTGAACCTCTGTATAAATGACATTTTTGTAAGAATATGAACCATGTGGAATCAAGGATTCACCCTACGCTAGTATGATATCAAGTTAACTACCTGCAAATGTAAAGATTCTACCACCTAAAAGATCATATTCTAAGCAACCAAGTTAGGCTTTCAAATATTAATTTTGAGAGATTGAATTCAATCCAGAATAGTATCTCTAACAAGAGAGTGATGAGAGGCTACTGTTACAGCTCAGGAAGACTTGCTTTTGGCAGCTCTTTATTCAAGCCAAGGGAAGGTAGAACGCTAGCCATAACAGACAGTCAGGAAACTCCGGATGGTAGAATGGTAGACTGTCAGAAAGAGGATGGTTTGAGGAGTGGCAGAGTGATAGGGATCCTTCAGCCCCCAACGCAACAAAACTTAACAAAACAACATAAAATGCAGGTAGCCTCTGGATTAACAAGTAGTCAATAGATGAGTTTGGTAGTATCAAACTGTGGAAGAAGGACAGAAAATGACAAAAAAAAATACTGATATAGCTAGTATAAAAATACACCAGGATGGGCAATAGAAAGACTTTGAAATACTGGGTTTTAGTTGGTACTGATCCAAGATGCCACTGAGATTGTAAAATGTGGATGGTATGAGTAATGTACCAGAACAAATATTCAACTTTGACCTTGTTACTGGATTATTCATCATAAGGATTTATAAAAATAAAAACAATAAAAAAGAAAGAAAAGGAAAAATAGAGAAAGTGAGAGATCAAATATTAGGATGCAGAGTCATTCTTGAATTTATCAGAACATTTAGCATCATTATAAATAACATCGTTGGCATGACTTTTGTTCAGCAAACCACTTCTGAATATTTAAAATGCAATTAGTGATTTTTAAAAAAATATACATTTCCTGGAAACCGATTGGACATAATCAGCTTTGTCTAAGACATTTTCTTTGGAAGTAATAAATAATGAGGCTCCATAGACTGCAAGCTAAAGCCTCATTTATTAATGGGCTCTTAAATGAGCCTCTATACTTAGAATAGGGATCTGTGCATATAGCAACATTGCATGGAGGCTGGCTAGCATTATTGGTCTACTTTTAGTCCTTTACAGGGCAAAGTAAATAGAACAAAGTATAAAAGGACTGGAGTGAATTTCTTTGAGTCCTGGCCTCAGGGAAGAATATCTTTTCAGGTACTCTAATATTTACTCCAAGTTCCACTGAATATAATGCTGCAAAAACCTCAAAACTGACATTTGCAAAAAAACCCACATAGACTACTGTTTCTCTCTCCTTTCTCTCCCTCCCTCCCTTCTTGTTCTCCTTCATTCCTTTCTCTTTTTTTTTAACAGACATAAATTTAACTGTCTTTTTTTTCAGATTTCTAAAACCCTTCTTTTACAAATCACTAAAAGTCTTGTGTGCTGGCCAGTTTCATGTCCTCTTGACAGAAGTTACAGGTACCTGGAAAGCAGAACCCGTGGGCAAAAGTGTGGTGAAGACTCTTGATTGGTGATTGATGTAGGAGGGTCCAGGTCTCTGCGGGCAGTGCCATCGCTGGGCTGGTCATCTTGGACTAGAGACATCCGAGGGTTTGGGTGTTTTCCTGAGGATAGGTCAGCTAGCTTTTTCAGCAGGGGCCCTGTTTTATCGTCATGACAAGGAGTTTTCTTTCTCTCCCCATGCCCGGGAGCTGTTGGCTGGGCCTGGGTTTTGCTTGCCTTCTTTCTGGTGAAGTCAGCTGTCTTCACCAGAGCACTTTCCAGTTTCTCTGCCACTCCTCCTCTTTATGATTGTCTTTTCCTTCTTACACCAACTGTGCCTTAATTGGATTACCGCGAGGCAGCTTCTCTATGCCATCTTGTCCAAGAGTTCCAGTAAGTTCTTTCAGTGGCTTACTTAGAAGGAGTATTAAATTAGATTTCTTTAAAAGTAGAGGGTTTTTCTTTTCTGCTTACTTTGAACCTGAGTCCCACCACATGACTTAAGCTTTGAAGTCACAATGCTCTCCCTTTAGACTCCTGGGTACTGGAATTACAGGTGAGAGCTGCCACAGGGCACTGAAAGCAGGAGCACTGCAAAGTGAGAGATAAGAGTTAAGGCTTGCTAAGTGTGAGCACTGGTCTCTGAGTATGTGTGGGAATTCTAAACACTATGACGAATACAAATCGAGGCTCCAGTTGGAAAGATTTTCATTTACTACAAGAAAGTTCAAGGGCATGGGGATAAATTCCTATAAATAAATGATATTGTATCAAGGAAAATAAAGATCTGGCAGAAATGGTGTTGTTAGTTTATTTTCATTCTCAACTTCAAAAGATTCTTTCAATTTTTAATTTTTTGAATGCAAAAAGTTGAACAAGTATAACTGTATTTACGAGATGCAAAATGACAGTGATATATGTATATAATGTTAGGTGATTAAATCAAATTAATTTATCCATCTCTTCAAAAAATACTTTGTTATTAGAATATTTTAAATGTACTCCCTTAGCAAGTGAAACATATAAGATTACTTAGTATCATCACAACACCTTTCAATAGATACCAAAGCTCATTTCTTTCTAGCTTCTATAGATCTTTAGTATTCTTTTGTTTGCTAATCCTAATATTAGCTTGTTAAGTTGGTTCAAATGTTGGGAATATTCCTTTAGCAAATATTTAAATCTTGTTCGGAAAGACCTTTATAGACATGAAAAAGGTTTAGAAAGATTCTCATCAAAAGTGAAATGCCCCATATCTGACCCTGCCACCTCATCATCAAGAGAGGTTTTACTCATTTCCAGGCCCAGTTCCTCTAGCTAAAATCCTGAGAAAATAGTTTCTTACTACCACAAAGTGACTATAATAGTTTCTCATCAACACTAGCTATCAGGCTTCTCTTGAAGACCTTCAAGTTCTGGGCTGATAATTTGCTTTAGTTCTCCTCAGAGGTTCTTAACTCTCCAATTAAGTCTCAAAAATGAATTATACTGACTGACTTGGAAGTTTTCACATTCTTATTCCCTATGTTAATTCTACCTTCTATTAAATCCTTTTTGCTGTCCTCACCCAAACCCAATGTCCTACAAGGCATACTTTGAATAGCAACTCTTATTTGTTGATCCATTGGCATTTATTATACACTGCTTTAAATGATGGAATATCTTAGTTTCCCTGGCTAGATTATAGTGTCCTTGGAAGTCAAGCCTGTTATATAACTACCCAGCCCCTTCTGGGTGTCAGCCTAAAACATAATAAAAAGGACTCAAGAAAATTCCAGGGATCAGTAGGTTGTGACAGAGGCATAATAAGGATGCTTCAGAATGAGCAAAATTTCACTTGCCGTAATAATTATTTACTCTGTAGCAAGGTAGTTGAGATGGGCTTCAACATGGGTGCAATTCATGTTTCAGCTCCACCATTTATTGGGACTAATTGCTTACACTTTGGGTCATAGGCTTCTCCCCTGAAAGACAGAAATAATACTTTACTTATAAAATTCTTGTCGTGATCAAATGTAATGTTTGCTAAGGTTATTCCCACCATACATGCTTCAAAGAGTCAATAATTGTAGGTCTTCATAACCTTTAAAATTTCATCAAGTTTTTAGACAATTTTAATTTAGTAATGGGTCTCAATAATATACAGACGCTCAGTGGTCCCTAATTTATTATAGAAATTGAGAGTGGTAATCAGTAAACTAATACCATATAGTTTCTAAGTACAGGAGATAATACATAAAATGCAATTTTCATATCCTATTTATGAATTACCTCATACTGAAGGGACTTCAGGATTGAAAAAAACTACGAAGTGATAATTTCAAATTTGTGACTATAATTATACTTAGATTCATAAGGTTCAAACTTAACTACACCTAAAACCATGAGATGCCCTTGTATTGGTATTAAAAGTGGCATAGGAAGAGGAGGATGGTGCTATTGACTCTATATCCTCTATTTTTTCCTGTTCTTTCTCCTGGATTTGATACAGATATCTGTGTGTAATTGTATCTAGAATGAGCATGGAGTACATTTTTTTTAAACTTAGACTGAGATAAGAGAATCTGGCTACAGGACTTTTTTGGAGGTTTCTTTGTGTGTGTGTGTGTGTGTGCGTGTGTCTGTTTTTGAGACAGGCTTTCTCTGTGGCTTTGGAGGCTGTCCTGGAACTAGTTCTTGTGGACCAGACTTGTTTCGAACTCACAGAGATCTGCCTGCCTCTGCCTCCAGAGTACTGGGATTAAAGACATGCACCACCACTGCCCAGCCAGAGGTTTCTTTTTACTCCTCCAACCTTATAAGAAAAGGCACCATTGCAGTTGTGCAGAACTAATCTCAGTATTTTGGAGGCTGAAGCAGGTTGTGAATTCCTGCGCTTCCCAATGAGACCCTGCTTCAAAAATGTCTTCCTTCTGATAGCTGCTATGTCTAGATGCTACTCCTGGATTGCCAGTATCCTGTCACAACTAATAAGAAAGATATGAAGATCATTTTGGTTGTTGATTTTGTCTTTGCACATGTGATTTAACTGTCTTTGATTACTGATAATATGAAAATATTTTTGCATTAAATCAAGTTTAATTGGGGATTCAGAAGGCTGCATCTCAGAGAATCCTAACAATTATAATGAGTCTCGGAAAATATTGGGAGATGGGAATAGGAGACAAGAATGCAGTTCTAGATTTGAAGATTCAAAAAACTATCATAAGGATTTTACTGAGTAACAGCTTTTAATCCAAAGATCCATTTATCCCTGTAGACTGAATTTTGTAGCATCCCCAAATGTGACAAGCATTTCAAATTCACTTGTCAATGTGCTTAAAACGTGCATCACATTTTCAAGGAGAGGAATCAAGTAACTGCTTAAGCCAATGGGCTTGGGGGTCATCTTGAACTGAAAGCTCCCCTTTCAATAGATGAAAAAAACTGAACAGTCTGTGTGAATGCAGGCAGGAAGGAGTCCTTAAAAATATCCTTTAAAACCTCAAATATGACCTGCCTCCACTGAGATAATAATGAGTACGAAACCTGAAGTATATTCTTACTTATCAGACAATTAGACCTTCAATTAGAAACTTCACTCAAGTTCCCCAAAGAACTGGGTCCTGTCAACTGGGAAATGTTAAATATAGTGTAGTTTTCCTATGTAATGATTTTGTTTTCTATAATATGCAAAATCTCCTTTTTACTTTTTCTAGTCATCAAACAAAAATGTTAATTCCTGTCCTATGAGTCTGCCATCAAGGGTGAGTGAGCATGGTGACAATTCACAGTTCCTAGCACCCAGTACTGTTCAATATTATTTGAAGTCCTGGCAAATTCAAGATATTGATTGCCACACCTACATGGAAAGGTTGTTTAGCTTGATGTTATGATCTCAAATACTCAGGAAAGAACACGTGGATCTTATTTCTGCAAACTACCAAAACCTGTTGTCACATTTTTCTATATTGTAAGGCTTAACAGAGATCTACATCATTCACTAGATGCTGGGCTTCTACCTGAGTCTGACATTCAAATTGTTGTCCTCATGACAAATATTCTTATCTCTTAAAATTTACCACTTCATCTAGTACACTATCAAGATATGCACAAATTAACTTCAGTTTTGAGATTTTGCAAACTAAAAACAGCTATTGAAAATAAACTAACTCTTAAACCAAATTTATCATTATGGAGTTGTGAATACTGGAAAGGTACTTAACTATGATGACACTTTTACTATAGGAATGCCTCCTAAAAGTTCCTAAAAGTATAGTCTTAAATTGTTAATAATTGACCTACTTAGATATTTAGGTATGTATCTCATATACATGAATTTGATGCTCTTTCTTAGTCTTAAATATGAAAACTTAGAATGAGAAAGATGCCATTTTTATTAATTCAAAGTTGGGCCAATAAGATGGCTCACTGATGTAAAAAGTGCCCAAGTTTAACAACCAGATTCCATGGTGGAAGGAGAGAAATAATTCCTGAGAGTTGTTCTCCAACTTTCACCTATGTCTGGTGTGCCTGCATATTCTCCCTCTCCCCACCCCAATAAATTGAAACAAATGTAATCAAATATGCTTCACCTCAAGTTCTAGAAAAAATGACTTTTTATGAATTACTTTATTGCCTAACACAGCTATATGTTTCATCACCTCTTCTTTAATTAAGTTTTGATGAACTCTTTATAACCCAAAATCTTACATTTTAACAAAGAGATTATTAACTGAATTCCATGTTGAACTATATGAGAATTCAAACAATTTTCATAATATTAATAGCTTCTGAAATTTGATTTTGGCTTCAAAACTCATTATTGGCACTAGTCTATATATATTAAAGTTACTACCATGTTTGGGACACTTCTATCAAGTTTACCTTCTAGGAAAATTGTGTGAAGTAAACTTTCTGTTGTCACTGACATAGCTGATACCCTAGCAATACTGGCATTATAGTTGCTAACTATCCTTTAAAAAGAAATCAAGATGAAGGGTACAGATGGTGTCTACATTTATACATTCAGCTACAGTGAGTATATTCATAAAAACAAAAAAATTGTACTTTTACTAGAAGTTGATGGGATTTGTTGCAGAAAATTGTGCAAGTGTTTTAAATTATAAGCTTTTTTTCTAGTAGGACATTTTTCTGCCATGCTGTTCCCTGACACAGTCAGATCTGCTGGCTCTGGTGGGTGTAAGAAAGTAAAGCACTTGGCTGCTTTTGCTTCTGTGAACATGCTTGCATGGACTTAAGGCCATGATGACATGTCTGAAAATTGCATGAATGTTTTCCAGTATGCCCCCAGCTAAAGGTATCACCACTGAAGCCTCCTTGAAGCAATGTTCTTCAAAACCCATGGTCTCCAGATGACCCTAGACACAGATGTGAACAGGGTGGAGAGTTGGTGTTCACTGAATCCCTATACTAAATAGCCTTAGGTTGGGACACATTACAGAAGACATAACATGCAAGTTCACTGCTGCTCAAGTCTGCCCTGGGTCTTGGAAGAGGCCTATGCAAAGGAATATCTCTGCATCTCCAGTGTGATCAGCTTACTTAGGGGCCACTCTGATTCCTGTGTAATATGGATTTGCCGTTTCCACTGAGTACTCTGAAAGCTGGAAAGACCAGCAACCGGGAATGCCTTCAACTAGTAGTCTTTACAACTTTATTTGGTGAGTAGGCGAACAACCAATGTTTCTCAGAAGTATACACACACACACACACACACACACACACACACACACACACACACACACACACATCAAGTCTTGATTGATCCGACATGGGAGGCAGCGTGTGGAGAAGAATGAACTAAAATGAAAATACAATCGGGAAGAGAAACTTCAAAACAGCGCAAGCCAGACGAGAGCCCAACTGCTGACCCTTTATGACTCCCCGAAGCCCCATGCTCGCATCCTTCACTGTTAGCACCATGGCACACTCCTAGGCAGCCTGTGGGTCAGGAGGGAAAGCCTCTGAGTTCTCACACAGCAACATGGAAAAAAATCAATTTCAATCCTCCGAGGATGATATACTGCTTCTGAGGGTCACCAAATGCTATCAGTTCGCTGAGACCCTTGAGACTTGAAAGGAGATTTCCAAAAAATTACCACACCTCAAATTTTAGTCTGTGGGATGAAAGCGCACACTAAATTGTTTTCCTCTAGTTTCACAGCAGTTTCTCATCAGTCAATAAAAAGGCTAACTGTTGTACAGATCCACGTAAGCAAAATGATTTGCATCCTTTCAGGGAAAATATTTTGTCATTAATCATAGGAACTGACCTTTTGGTTAATAACAGGACAAAGTAAAATATTTGAGTAGTATTTAGAATGAACAGGAAAGGAGTTCGTACAACAGGAAGCATAAAACATAGGTGGGCCTGCCATGCTGTCCTCTATTCCTTCGCTTGAATGTGACATCTCAAAGATTCATAATGTCATGAATCTCAATTTTCTTGACTATGGTTACAGCACCCAATACATCAATAACCAAAAATATTGTCCTGATGGTAAACAAATAAAGCTGTGCATAAATGCTTTTATTTCACTTTTCTGTCTATACAAAGACTTTTCCTGTATGGATGTATGTGTACAATGATCATATAATTCTGCATAAGCCAGAAGAAAGTGCTGATTCTGCTGGGACTAAAGTTATAGGTAGTCATAAGCTGCCATGTTGGTGCTGGGAACCTAACCTGGTTTTTCTACAATAGTAGTGACAGCTCTTAGTCGCTGATCTCTACCTCCAGCCCCCAGAAGTGATTCATAGACTAATACAGTTCATCAACCTATTAAGTTTCTGTTTTGTAACAGACGGACCTAGTGCTCTGAAGGGCTGAAGTTTTAGAGGTGTGCATGAGAGGGCAAAGTGGAGAACAGACCTTAGAGCAAAGTACCTGTTATGGGAAAAGTGACCTAAGACTGGAAAGCTGTAGTCTGGGGGGGTTACCTGTCCACGAAGCCTTCTAATTAAGACCATGTGTAAGGAGTCAGAGAATTTAGATGGGTAAGAGGACCCTCAGATGGAACTATCTACTTTTAGGACCAATGGCTCTTATCACTTTTAAGACCAAGTTCATAAGCATACGAGGATGGTAGGCAGGTGTATGAGGCAACAACATGGACACAGCATCGAAGAGTGTGGAGTTTCCATTATAATTTAAACTCAGTCAGAAGACACACAGTCGCTAGTTGCTTCCCTTTCAAGGCCACAGAAACCAATCTAGCAGTTAATCATTGTTGTGGAGCCTCTCAGTCCACACAGCCATCAAGGACATGCAAAATGCTTGGACATACTTTCGTTTCTCCTGAATGCCCGACTCTACAGTGTAGGAAATCAACCTACTTGTGTCTGTCCTAAACTCAGTAGGTTTGACATCACAGTTTGTTATCTTTTAAAAGTCACTTGGCTGCTATGATGAGCATTCACAAGTATTTCTGTTAAAGCAAATATACTGTCCAAACAGAATTCTTTACCCATCCTTAAAGCAGTTACTCTGTGTTATTCAGGAGAGTGATGGCAATCGCCTTGGGTTCTGCATTCCTACCAAGGTGGACTTTAACTCCAACAGAAAGTGTACTAGACAGAAATCCCAAATAGGCAGAGTTTTGTGCCTGACTCTCAGGCTAAAATTCACTGATTAGAGCTTTTAAAAGTATATTTTAATTTAAATTTTGAGATTACAATATGATTATCTTATTTCCCCCTTCCTTCGGCTCACTCCAATATACCCCTTCTTGATCTCTTTCAAATTCATGGCCTCTTTCCTCCCATGAATTCTTGCTGCATGCATATTTGTATACATATATATTACTAAATATAACCTGTTCAAGCTATATAATGTTACTTGTATCCATTGTTTCCACAGCTGACCACTTGGTATTGGACAGCCAGTTGGTGTGCTCTTTCCTGGGGAAGGCTATTTCCTCCCATCTCAGCATTCCTTAGTTGCTGTAGTTATGACATTTGCCCTACTAAGAGCAGAGTGTTTACTGACATTACATTATTAAGTAGTCGCTTATTTCTGACACCACCAGACTGTGTTTAGAAATGCTAGCTTCACTCATAAAGTAGCCAGTGATTTTCTCCTTGGTGTTCTCACAGGGTGAAAATGCCTCGCTCTGGCAGCTTAGCATGTGAGAAGCAGCAACGGAGGGTGTCCGACAAGGGCAGCAATAAACAATATCCCAGCCAGTAATCTCTGGCTGAGACAGGTATTTTGCAAGGGGTGCAAACTAGGAAGGCATGCTTCAAGCGGAGAAGAAAGAGCTGAGAACTAGCCTCGCCAAATGAGTGAAAGTATCATGAATCCAGGCCTGTGAATAAGTGGTGGATAAGAATTCCAGGGTGGAAATTCTGAAAGTGGTCATGGTGTTGTGGCATGAAGAGTAACAGGTGGCTTAAGGACAGTCAGCACACAAGCAATTCTAAGTAAGGAACTCCTGTCTTTTCCAGAATTCGAGTGTCATCGCTGTCATCTGAATCCTCTGTATCTCAAGTATTACTGTATTATCCCTGTGTACAGCACTGGTAAAATGTCCATCCCATTAATACAGCTACAGTAATAACATAGGAGTAATGGTAATGATAGTTGCAAGAATTGCCTCACAATGCTCTGTGTTCTGAACTGATTACTCATTATAAAATATAGACAATTGTGTATATAAAATATTATTCTTCTTTGTAAATTTTACAGAGTAAAATTCGGGTGCTTAGTAATGGAAATGGTCTTTAGTATTTATCCTTTTCCTTGTTTTTAAGAGACTCTATATTAATATTGTTATTTTTACTTGTCATTTCTCTCCTTATGGCATGTGAATTAAATTGCTTCCATCTTAAGAAATAAGCCATGATTAAAGTTATTAGTTCTATGTAAAATATTATTATTCTTTGTTCATATTCCTGATTGGTTTGAAGTTTGATGTGGGATACAACTCCAACTAATAAAAACAGTGTTTTCTGGTGTCACCTTTAAAACTTCTGCCTAACTTTTCCATGAGGGCTTCTGGGAATAACAGTTAAACAGATGCTGCCAGCTTAGGTAAGGAGATGGGATGCAACTTTACAGCAATTGCTAGTTACAAAGGTCACATTGCCCTGGAATACTCTATCCTTGCAAATGTGCTACAGGTGATAGGCAACATAGTATTTGTCCTTCTAATATTACTTGTCTTAGACCTGGGAAATGGTGGCCATTTTTGTTTTCTCCCAGATGTTACTGAATAAACAAATTTGAAGGGACAGAATTATTCTCTATCACTCAGACGGGCACACTATAATTCTTAGAGCTTTAGAAGAAAGGCAGGGGACTGCTTGTCAGGAGAAATGACGAAGGCAGAGTCACATTGATGCAGTCATGAACTGGGAAGCAAGCAGCCTCTAGAAGCAGCCAAAGGCCAGCTTATTCTGTTCTTTGCTCCAGCCTATCACCCAACCTCAGACTGCTGGCTGCCAGAGCAGGAAAGAAATAGACATGCATCGTTTTAAAGCCTTAAGTTTAAGGAAAACAAACTCTACTAAACTTACAAAGACCCATGAAGTAACTGCCAATTCTAGATTTCAGCTAACTTTTAATTCTGCTTGAAGGTGTTTCACATATTTCACTAACAGACAATGCAAAACTACTTCCGTTCCCCTTCATCCTCTGGAGCAGTTCACAGAGTATGCTATCTATGTAGTTCTGTAAAGGGTCGGTGACTGCTGTACGTCATTTTGTTTGCAACTATTGTATGATGTCTTGAGTAGTACCCTTCCTTGAAGATCTCAAAATAAAACACCACCAAGACCCCACCACCAAGATCACACCACACTACCACCATCACCACCGGTGTTTGATTGGAAGACAACTTTGGTTTACTTTTTAGGCTACATGAGTCTCCCTGAATAAAATAAAGAGAAGTTTTTGGTGCAGCTGTACATTAAAAAAACAGCAAAATAGCTTACTACAGGTGATACAATTTCTGTTTGTAATCATATTGCTCTTTCAAAAAAAAACCAGGCTTCATGATGTATTTGCTCTGCTGTGTGTATTATGTTTTGAAGTCATTTATAGGGGAAGGATGGTGACCAAGAATGGTGTCTAGCGATGTTGAGTTGGATATTGAAAAGAATGTGCATTTACTATTCTGTGAAAAATAATCCAGTCACTGCCAGTTTTCCAAAGAAATTAATAATCGAAAGCACTTTTGTAAATATTGATAAGATGAGAAATATCTGAATTCTGTGAGAACTTTTCTCAAAGCATTATGCCCTAAATTCTAACCCAAAAGTCAAAGGAGTGTCATTTCTGTGACAGAGGACACCACAAACCCTCAGCTGAGCTTATGGAGGTTGTTAAGTGTTTTGTAGAAGTTGTTTTGTCTATGACAGGAAAAGAATGCCCAATAGAAAGCTTAAGACTAATTTGCCTTCCATCCGTTACTTCATCCTCTATCCAAGAAGTCATCCTTATAAATAGTACTTGAAATCTTGCCCACACTTTTCTTTGAAATAATAGAAATTAGAAGTATGAGGCCTATTAGAGCCTAAATTGTATCTTTCTTACCCAACTAATTTTACTAAATATAACAGATTTATTTTTTTCTACATATCAATTTCTTTGTAAAATGAAGCTAACCATAGTAATTACTTCGTAGAATTAATGCTGGATAAAATAATTCATTTATAGAAGCTAATGTGCATTCAGTATCCCATAAATATTAGGTAATTTTCTTTACCCAGATTTGGTTATGACTATATGAATTTACATGTAATTTACATGTCAGACCAAAATGTTTTCCAACTCTTACTGTATGGTCTATGTTTATTATTTTATTATTTATACAACAGGCTTAGTCCTTGTTAAACACTGTGGAACAGATTAAGGTGAGTATCTATTAATCTAATTGAGATCACAAGAGCCTTTCCATCATATAGTGCTGTCTTCCTTTTCTGAACTCACTTGAACCACAAGGTGAAAGATGCAGTAACTCTTTTGGGGCTCCCAAATGATGAAGTGAGGATACCTGTTAATTCTCTGCTTATTATAAAAACACATAACTCATAACAGCTTTAACAACAAGGCACCTTACTGTGTGCAAACATCTTTATTAGCAAATATGGAAAGGGATTTTCCATAGATGGGAGAAAAAAGGACATTTTTAGAACCTTGGACTATTCACATTTCCTCTGATAGCTGTAGTATCCTGTACAGAAGTAAATATTTGTGAACACATAATGAAGTCATTATTTATATTCACTTGGAGCTTAACCATGTCTTTTAGTCAACTAGGCTTCTGGGGCTTTACCATTTTCCAAACATTAGTTGTATAGATGCCCTGATGCAATTTATGCCTTTAAGGAAGCTGAAAGGAAAAGGAGACAAATCGGGACATAAATATACATGGGAAAGGGCAGATAGAAGATAAAATGTGGTGGGGGGGCAATGCCTTCCTGGAATATAACCGTGTGTTTTATGGTATACATTAATGGAAGAGGTAGATACAATGAATAAATAGCTCTCCAGACACATAGATTTGAGTATATCAGGATCCCTGAAAATTAATTTCTCATGGAGCAGATCCACATCTAATCTAATAACAGGATATGAAAACTACAACAGCAATTATATGAAAATAAAGGCATACTTTGCCATTGAGATGTATAACAAATATATCCGATATGTAGAATAAGCCAGATCAATAGGTGCCAGGCTTGGTTAGAAAGATATAAATACGTCAAATGTTCTTTTCTACCTCAAGTAATTTTTAAAGGTGTGTTGATAGTACACACACTCACACATGCTCTTTGTATCTCTGTCTCTCTGACTCTCTCACTCTCTCTCTCTCACATGTATATATTTAACTGAATTGACTTACCAATGAATATATTGGGATCCATGGTGTTTTTCGTTTCACTATGCAGTTCTCATTCACCTACTTTGTCACAAAACACAACTTATATCTTTTGCTTGTCCTGAAACTTTACATAGTTTTTATGCTGGATGTAGACATACAGGTTCCAAACAAAGAGGTTTCATAAAATGTTGCACTTGAAGACACTGTTGCCTAGCTTAGTAATTTAAAAAAGATACATTACATTAAAATGGAATATCTTTGCCATATTGGAAAATACTAAATTAAAATAGTTACTTTCAATTTAAGTTCTTGCAGTTCACTGGTTATTAAAGAACATTAATAAGACTGTGAGTCAATGACAAAAAATAAAGAAGGTGGGAGTAACTTAAGTCACCTTTCAATGATCAAAATTGAGATCTACCTGATTGCTTGAATTAAAATTCTAAAGAGAGATAGCTTTTATGGTCACAAAATCATCCTGAGTGAGGTAACCCAGATCCAGAAAGACAAATATGGTGTGCATTAACTCATAAGTGGATATTAGCTGAAGGGTAAAGGATAATCATGCTGCAGTCCATAACCCCAGAGAACATAGGTAACAAGGAGGGCCCAAAGGGCAACTGAAGCCCATGGATATCTCCCAGGAGGGGAAATAGAAGAAATCTCCTGAGTAGACAGGGGGTCAATGGGGATGGGAACATGAGGGATTGAGTTGAGGGGGTAGATGGAAGGAGAGAGTAATGAAAGAGATGTTTTGACTAGAGGGAGCATATTGGGGTCAGGTAGAAACCTGGTACAAGGGCAACTCCCATGAATCTACAAGGATGACCCCAGCTAAAACTCCTAGCAACAGTGGATAACTAGCTTAAACCTGTAATCAGATTGGTAAGTACTCCAATTGTCATCAGAGAGCTTTTCTCCAATGATTGGTAGAAATCAGAGTTCACAGGCAAGCACTGGGACAACCTCAGGGAATCCTGTTGAAGAGAGGAAGGAAGGATTGTACAAGATGGGTGGTCAAGATCATCACAAGGGAACCCACAGAAATAACTAACCTGGGCTAGCAGGAGATCACAGACTCTGAACCTACAGCTAGAGAATCTATATGGTACCAGCCTAGGTCCTCTACGTATGTGTTACAGTTGTGAGGCTTGATTGCTTGTGGGACCACTAGTGGTGGAAGCAGTGCCTATCCCTAATATTTTGGCTGGTTTCCAGTAACCGATTCTTCATACTGGGTTGCCTTGACCAGCCCTAATACAAGGGGAGAAGCTTAGTTACACCACAGCCTGATATGCTATGCTTTTTGAAACCCTTGGGAGGCCTGTCCCTATCTGAATAGAAACAGAGAAGGGCTGGATTGAAGGGAAGGTGATAGAGGGAATGGGAGGAGAAGAGGGAGGAGAAACTGCAGTCAAGTTGTAAGATAAATTGACAAGTTTAGTTAATAATGATAATAATAAGAAAGAAAAAAATAAAGTGAGATTATATAATGAGAATCCAGCATGACTATTTTAAAATGAAGGCTATCTTTGCAATTAAGTTGCCCAACAAATATTTTTTAAGTAGAATAAACCGGATCAATAGGTACAAGGATTGCTTTAAACATTATGAAAATATACAATGTTGTTTTCTGCCCCAAGCAATTATTTTCAGAAGGTGTGTTAGAATTATTATTGTTTTTATTTTCATGACGCTTTTATAGTGTATGAAGTTGAGTCAGGTGCCTCTTAGTGAAGGGATAACGTGACAATTGCCATTAGGAAAATTTCCATTTCTTTGCTGGAAGTCAAGAGATGAATTATTCAAGGATGGAATAAGTAATTAAAAAATAGACGGTTGTCATTTTGGCGTACATCTTAAATTGTATCCAAGGCATACGTTGAAGGTGTAGTCTCTAACTGATGATGCTTAAGAGAGATGTGAAAACATAAGGAGTAGAAGTCAACATGGAGGAAGTAGGTCACTGGACACTGGCTTGAACGCTGTACTGAGACACTACCTCTGTCACGTTTGCTTCCTGGTCACCATGAGGTGAGTTGCTTTTCTCTGCACTTTTCCACGATAAACTAACTCACTTCAGTATCAAAGGGAAGAACCCAGTGAACATGGACCAAAACCTCCATATTTATTAGTAGTGACCAGTGTCTCTGCTACTCTTTTTCCCTTTTAATGGCTCATCTCAGGTATTTTGTTGATATGTAAGAATGGACTGGTCTAGTTTCTTAAAGAATAAATAAATAAATGAAAAGCAAGAAAATCAAGTTTCAACTGAAGATAACTTTTTTAAATAAACGACTCTGAGTTTTGCTATGCAATTTGATATTTAAGAATTGAAAACACCATGCTATGGCAAAACACCTTATATCGACATTTATATGAGCTACTCTCATAAAGTACTCTCATTTATTTGAACTTGATGTCTTAAGATTATTTGTAAAAAAATAGGAATAAATGAATTCTGTTATTCCAGAAATAGGCAATATTCCTCCAAAAATATATGGAACATTCAAGACTAAAATAATTGCTTATCTACATTAAGGTAATTTTTGTCTAATAAATTTTTATCCTTGAAAATGTCTTAATCATTGTCTTAGGATTTCTAGTGCTGTGATAAAACACTATGAAAATAAAAACTGAAGAGGACAGGACTTGTTTCATCTAACAACTTGTACTTCATCATCCAGGACAGTCAGGTCAGAAATTCAAGGCCAGAAACTGGAGTCAGTAACTGATATAGAGGCTACGAAGGAGTGTAGCTTACTTATTTCCTCCTCATGGCTTGCCCTGTCTACTTTTTTATAGCATCCAGGACAACCTGTCCACAGTGAGTTTGGCCCTCCTACATCAATCATCAATAAGGAAAACACACCACCAGTTTGCTCACAGGACAATATGGTGGAAGCATTTTCTTGATTGACGTTTCCTTTTTCAAAGCCTCTGGCTTGTGTCAAATTGACACAAAAGTACTGGGAAAAACATCATTTGTAGTATATTCAAAATTGTTTGATTAATACCGTAACTCTACTGAGACCTACATTCTGGGTACTTTTAAATTTTTGTTTTCATATTTGTGTGTAGGTGTGTGTGGTGAGACACGTGTGCCATGCATGTGCCATGACATAGAAGATAACTTGCTGGAGTTGGTTTTCTTCTGCCACCATGTGGTTTCCTGGGAATCAAACTCAGGTCATCAGGCTTGGTAGCAAGGACATTTACCATGGGAGCCATTTAGGCAGTTTATAGAAGACTTCTTTTTAAAGAGAAATCTGTCATTTATCTTAAAGTGGTATCATACTCATGTAATCCCAGTCCAAAGGAGGCAGAAGCTTGTCCACAAGTCTATGATAGCCTGGCTAATATGTTAAAATGGTTTCAAATGAATGAATGACTAAATAAATAAATAAACAAATAAATGTACCTCTAACAATTTCTAAATCATAATTTGATTTGTCTGTATTATTTAGTTCAAGATAAATATGTCAGAGTGACCAGGAAAATTATTTCAAGCACAATGTTATAATACATTTGGTAAAAACTCTCCTTAGGAGATTGGAATGGGCTGTTCAATTAAAAAATTAAAAAGGAGGGTAAAATTTTCTTCCTGTTAAGTAAGACTATAAAGCACAGTAGTAGGGTAGGCAGCTATCAGCATAATGTGAAAGCATACATATATGTTAAAAGAATAGTCATTTTGGCTTACATACTTTCATCCACTGATTTTAAAATATAAGCTTAAAAAGTTTAATTATCAACCCAAAATTATACAGGAGCATTCCCGACTTGAAAACGTACATTTTCATAAAAAGAAACAGAGATTTTGAGATCATTTCTCCCAGTGTTCAGAACCATCTATCTCAGTTCAGACTGGAAAGTTCCTTTAGGGACAATTGTTTGTAACTGAGTCCCCACTCTTGCCCCAGGGAGGGGCAATGGATGACTTTCCCCACATTCCAAGCGCAGAGACAATGGCTTCAAAGAGAGTAGCTTTGTGGATTACACATTTAATGTCTGAATCCCTTAAGGGCACAGGAATCAAGGAATCCTGATCTTCATCTCCAGCGTGTAGATAACTGTGGTTCAGAGACTGCCATCTCCCTGAGCTGCTCTGCCTGCTGAATTTCTGCTACCCCCTGATTTCACACTCAATACCGGCTTTGTTCAGATTTCAAATACTCGATAGAATGAGAAAATATGGTTGAGCATAAAATATATACATCATATTTTAAGATATACAAGAAGTGACTTAATATGTTTGGTACTAAATGATACTGCATTATAATTAGATAGTAAAATGAAAATAATATAGGTTCATGATTATTATTAATGTGTATATGTGACTTTTTATCTGGAAAAGCAAAGTATTTCATATTTAATAAAGAGCAACCAACTTTAGCCAAGGGAGTTCTGTTTATCATACTGACTCTCTTTAAGCGCAACCTTTCAGAGCTTTTGTATGGCTCACAAGTCTCTGAGAGCAATGTGTTGTGAAATCGACTTCCTGGAATACTGATTAGTCCTTTGGTGATAGACAGAATAGGTAGCAGTGGTGGGAATCCTCCTGCCAGCCAGATGTTCTGAGAGCTGACTCAGATGGGGGGAAGGGAAAGTAGGTGATAGGAAATTTACAGTGATGAGGCTTAGTGTGCATTTGGATATCTGACATCTGAACTGTCTGCTAAACTTTCCAGGAACCGTTCTGTCTCTTGCTTGGCAAATATATTCTTCTGTGTCTTTTTGGTACATTTCTGATGTCTCGGTGCCCTTTTGCTATCCTGGGCCCTTTCTATAACAGACAGCATTTTCCTGGAATATGAAAAAGAAATGAATGCTTCCTGAACAATAAACAAACCAACAAACAGCTCAAATAGGAACATCTAGGGGCCATCCAGTCCCAAGGAAAGAGCCTGAAAGAGAAAAGGAAAGACACCTTCTTCACCTTGGCACTGGAAAACTTGGTGCTTTGGCCTGCCTCTCCCAAGTCTTGCTTTCCCTAGCTTTCATGTGTTGGGATGACACCCAGACATTTTCATTTCATAATGGAGTTTATCTTGTCTGCTTGTCTCCATGATAAGCTTGCTCAGCCATGTCACCTGTTCTTAGTGAGTTTGGGTTGCAGTGCTCATTGTCTAGATGCAGGCAGCCTTTCGCAGCTGCTTCCTGCAGCACACTCAGAGCTTCTGCATGCATCCCTTAGAATAGCCTTTCTCAGACCTAAAGCTCTGCATCCAGGCACTGATCAGCTCATCTGGGGCCCACACAATGACACCCATCATGAAAAGAGCCAATCAAAGCACTGAGCAAGACTCACCAAACTGGAAAGGGGTGAGCTGGAGAAGAAGAAGAAGAAAAAAAAATGACTTGGTTAACCCTTACCTGTCCCTCCCCTCTTTCACCACAGGCATCACACACACACACACACACACACACACACACACACACACACACACACACACACACACACAGCACGCACCAAAAAATATTTTTCCTTTGATTACTGCAGTGTAAACGAAACGCTGTGTCAGTATTTTGATGCATCCAGGGACTGAATGTAAACAACATGGTACAACTCTAGAAACTGCCATCATAAAATATTTTAAGAGGCAGAATAGAGTAAAATAAAATAAAAATGTCTTCTTATGTGATATCTCAGAGTAATTCAGGATTTATGGTACCTTAACCTTTAGAATCCAAAATATTAAGCTATGTTTCTTAGAGATAATAACTCGGTTGTCCCTCACTTATGTGTCTTAGATAAAAGCCTACTGCCACAGAATCCATGAATGTTCAAATACCCTTGCGGGCCCTTAGTAGTAAATCTTATGGAATAGCTTATGGCCAATGTAATGGCCCACAGTAGCCTGCGAATATCATGAATTCTAATAATACTTACATCAGTAGAAACATGAAGTAATGTCTCCATTGTAATTAAATGATGTATTTAGAGCAGTGGACTAAATGGTCCCCTAGTGTGTTGGTGATATATTCTAATAGTCTTCTCTTTACAGCCCCACACGGTAATATTCATGCTTTATTCTGGAGGGCTTTGCTTCTGACTGAACATTTGAATTGCAACATTAAGTGGTAAAGTGGATTATAGCGAGACCCCATGAATATGGATCCTGATCAAGAAACTAAGTGCTTAAAAAAATAAGATGTTACTATTTAAATAGAGTGATTACAAAAACATTTTTATATGGAGGAATGTCGGGAGGCTTTGCCCTGCTTTTGATTCTTTATCCCAGAAGTCGGACATATTTGCCACAATTAAAAATTTAGTAGGGTGAAACACCAGACTTTAAATCACTGTAATTTCTACTGCGCTTATTGAATTTAATTTGGGCTGTTTGAGGTACAAATTAGTTTTAATAATAATTACTGCATTCCCTCTTTATAACTTGTTCGTTTCCATGCTTATAGCCAACCATGGAGTACGTACGCAGGACACAGGACGGGACCATCTATCAGTTACCAGGGCCAAAAGGAAATTATCCTGCCGCTGATTAGTTAAAAACATCTCATTGTGGAGTTTCACTCTTTATTTTCCAGCTGAAGCCGACACTAAAGCAGTTGCTTGAGGCAGTAAGTGCCTACGGAACAGCTGAGGGCACTTCACTCTATCCAGGCTAGTGGGTGAGAACATGTCAAAGGAGAATCTATTGTCCTTGGTAATGGAGTAAGGCAGGGTCTGCCTGTGTAAAATGCAAAATTGCAAACTGAGAAGAACAGTGTGTCTATTTATTTGATAAACTTAAATGTTTATAAAATACTTTGTCAGTTAGTGGCTATTCTATGTCTGAGAGTTTTCCAGGGTGTTTGCTATAAGAATAAGGAAGCCTTTCCTCACTGTAAGTACACTAGAAAGGGCAGATCATGAGGATGAGACATGAAATCTGTGTTCTAACCTCCTTTCTGCCCCACAGAGTGAATGTTATTCTGTGGTGTACATGCTAGCTGTCTGTATGTGGTGTATGCCTGGTTGTTCATCTGTCTGTTTAAATCTGGTGGCTTTACGTTCCCTAAACTCTTGGAAGGGCACCATGTGCACTGCTGAGATGAACATACAATGGCTTTTGTTGTCCTTTATTATTTTACAATTAAAAGGTTTTAACATACCTTATTTCTTAAATCGGACTTTGCTGAATATAAAAAAAAGTTGGCACTTGTACTACAGATCCAGGAACTGAAACAATGTGTCCTTGTGTTTTCCACAGAGGAAATAATTGTTAGGTTGGGGTAAGTGTACATTAACCTTTATTTATTTGTTTATTCGCTTGGTATTACTTGAAATAGGACATTTGTGTGATGTACTCGAGGTTTCATAGAATGCCACAGAAATGTCTATTTCGGTTGTATTGGCAACACACAAACTTTTTTAGAAAAAGAAAGAAGAGGTACTAGCAGAAACATGGGGACTGGTCAAATATAGCACTCTGGCTAAATGAAGAGCTCTCTGTTTGGCCAGTTTGGATGTGGCTTTGGTTGGCAAGCTAGCTCTTTGAGTACCACCCTTGAAAATCATGCTAATGAGGCTCTTCACTTCATCAAGTAGGATTGTGGACCTTTCTGTCTGCATCATTAAGGCCCCAAATTGCCCCATTAGCAAGGCCTGAAGTTGCCCCACAGGGTCAATATTTAATGCAGGTGAGCTTGGGTTAACTACCTTCAGAAGCCTCTGGACAACACACAGTGTGGAGAGCTAGCTACAGGCAAATTCATTTTCTCCCTAAATTTCCCCTGTAACACTCCAATTTCCACATCGGAATTATGTTTTTAATTCATTTGGGAAAAATATAAACACTTGAGGATTATTTTGTGTTGCTGGTTTCAAAAGAGTGAATTTTAAAATGAAAGAAATTTCTCCATGAAGCATTTTTATCTATGGCTCAAAGCTTTATCTTTCCCATCTGTAAAATGGGAATAATTATACTGCTTTTGGGGAAACTTGAAAGGATGATATTTCCCTTAAATAATTAATGGAGACCTGATATAAAATAATAAAAATAATAAAAGTAATAGCAAAACTTACCAAGATCTTATGGAATTTTTCCATAAGACTTTTATCGTTTTAATGGCTATCCTTATTAATTATTGAATTAAAATTTATGAGAAGTTAGAACCATAAGTAGGACTTTTAGTATGTGCAAATGCAAAAATTCAGAATAAGACCCTAAGGTAGTAACAATAGGAGGATATGAAGGCAGGATGTTGCACATTTTGAAACATAAATACACAATTTTCTCACTCATTAAAATTTGCAGTGAGAGGGAAAGGCAAAATGATTCTTCCTACATCTCTCTTGTCCATCAGGCTTCCTGAAAACTGGTTAATACTCAATGGCTGCTAGTTTCCTCCAGAGACACTCAGTGTTGGGAGGGAATAGCAATTATCTCCCTAAGCATGCTCAGCAGAATACAGTGGTGAGGCCAGACCAGGAAAGCTTTCATGTGTAGTAACTGGAAGATGAGAGTGCCAGCTCTACTTTCCAGCAAGTATGTGAAACAGAAGCTTCAAGATTATACACCACATCTGAGTAGAGATAACATTTATGTTACTGTGTTAAGGTTAATTCCTGTGCTTTTAGGGCTCCTGGAATCCATATCACCTCTGTGGCTGGTACCTGCAAGTCCGTTTTGCCACTGAATGGGGGCCCCAATTAAGAAGTACTTGCTGGTGTCCTTCCAGCAGTATCTTGTGAGTTTGAACAATTTTAGTGAAATAAATGTAACAAGGAGAAATGAATTCTCTTTAGCCTCTATTCAGCCAAAATTAGCCTCCACGGATTCTGGCTCACAAAAGCACCACGGGCTCCTGGCTGTGCTCTGTAGCTGTGAAATAGAATCAAGATGCCATTAGGCATCCCAAGCTGCCTCCTTCTCCAGGGCAGACAATAAAAATGACAACAGGGGATTGTCCCTCAGCTAGTCTAACAAGGGGGAGGGTTTTTTTCTAAATGACTAGATGTCTGTTTAACTGAGGGAAAAATTTAAAGGGGCCATGGGCCACATTCTCTTGAATTCTATGGCTCATGTGTTTGTTTCTAAGGTCACTTTTAGGGGGACCTTGAATTCTACCTCTGTTGGTACATAGAAACCGTAGCATCCCTCCCACCTACGCACACACATCCACCACCACTACCACCAGGACTTTTAAAAGAAGGTGTGCTGAGACAAAGAGTCCAGATGGCAACAATGTTCTATAAGAAACAGAAGATTTGGCATTTGTTCATGCATTATGAATCTTGTCATTTTTTTTCTTTTAACTTGGGGATAAAGGAGCCCCCTAAATGAGATAAATTCGACCTTGGGGATGGATTTTCTGCCTTTGCGATTTCCAGATAAGCAACGGATATGGATGAATGTTTGCAGACAACTGTGTGGACGTGCAAAATGGGGTGCAATGGGTTCTGTTTCCTGGGCTTTGTCATTGCATGCTCCTAGGGCTCTCCTGAGGAGCTTGCTTATTCTCCTTTCTGTTGGAGGGGGTCAGGTGTTTAGCTTTTCTAAACTGGAGAGGCCTCCCTAGTAGACTATAACCTTGCAGAATGTCTCCTGATCATAAGTCCCAGGTCAATTTCTCAGTTTCTGTCCTGTACCCAAAGTGTAAAATAATAAATATTTTTCTCTCCATTCTTGGATAAAGTTGATATGACTTTCTCAGACCTCACTTAAACCTGATTAAACAGTCTTTCTCTTCCTAATTGTCCTGGCAAACAGAATTTCTCATACCTCTCTTGTCAGATGCCATTGAATAAAATTTAATACAGCTTGTCAGTGACTATCAGAAAGTTAAAGACTTCATCAACCATTCATAGTGGTTGTACAGCTTCACACAGGGTTATAAATGTATATTTCATGGTCATTTCTCCTTAGCTTCAATCAAAATTACTGGCAGGAACTAATATTATATAATCCACAGTGTCAATTACTGATGTTAGTGGAAAGTAAATCATACTGTTTTCATTATTGAATTGCTAATACTTAGAGGTTGTAACATGCCATATAGACAGTCTTTAGTAAGCAATTATTTATGTACTCCCTTACCGGATATTGCTGAACCAGGGCATTTCTTCAATATAAAGTGAAATTTCTTGTCAATAATCATTTCTGAAAAGCCATTCATTGATATGCCTTCCACAAAGTTGCACAAAAGAATAAGTTGCATATTTGTTTAATATTTTTGCTAAAAAAGAAAAGCAAAAATAAGAGCCCTGAAATTAATGTTTTAGGGACTTGTTTTTTGGAGGTAACTAAGTTATCCATCTGAAGTTAAGACTCATCCAATGTGTCTGGTACTGTAAACATAGCCAACAATTCATGGCTGGTGAGGTCACAGACCCTAGAGGAGAAACTACAACTGCCATTTTTCTAAACCTCTTATTTCTTACAGTGTTCTAAAAACTTATATCCATACAGGCACAGATAAGTATAGTTCTCAATATTCTCCAAAGGAGCTTCTTTTTGCAGCAGATGTATATCATCACAGAAAACTCCTACTGGTCAAAATACAGAGGGATTGACCAAGCCCAATTTACAATAAGACTTCTTTACCTAAGGCTCAGGAGACATCATGAAAGAGGAAACATGAAAAGCACCAGGACATCTACTGATAGATAGTGTCTTCTATATTTGACAGAGAAATTCCACCCATGAAATCTCTAAAGTATGGTTGCCTAAGTAAGACTGCACAATGGTAGCACTAATTGACATGCAAATATAGATGGGGGAAATCTCAAAAGGTCTCAGTCCTAGATGAGGAAATATAGGCAACAAATGGCTACTAACAGAGGGAGAATCAATCTTCTCTTCTTGGAGACCAGATCCCTGAAAGATTATTGAATCCCAAGTGGTCAGCCTTGAACACATATTCATATAATAAAAGCATACTCCACATAGAGGGTTTTTAATGCCCATTATCATTTTTGGAAATAAATTTGTGGTACCAGGAGCCTTAGGTTATTAAACATTTTTAAATACCATTTATGTAGGTTTGTGAACCATTTGAAGACCACCTATCTATCCAAAATATACAGTTAACCTTGTAAACATACATAACATGACTACAAGTTTGATTATTATCGATGACTAACTACTAACCTATATTTTTTAATTATCCTAAACAGTTTTTAATAATAAATTTTAAGTACTAGAACTTTATATTGCACTTTTTATACAATGCCTTAAACAAAGCAGGAGGATATATATGATATTACAAAAATAATCTTAAATTTGTGTCAATATACAAAAATTCATACTTTTGTAACATATTTGAGATAATAGTTGTATTTTTGTCCTATATTCCTATATACCACCTAAATGATGACAAACATCTATCACCCACTAAATGACCAAACACCACCCACTAAACATATTGGAGACATATGTGTTGTATTCTCTACACTGCTTTCTTTATCCTGAGGGTGACAGAATTCCCAGGGAACTCTGAGAAAAATAAGGTAATGGTAAAGTTCTAAGAAACTAATTACAATTTTTGTTGTCCAGTCTTTGTGTAGTGGGAAAGTACAAGGCTTATCTGATGTCCTGACTAGAATGGTCTGTGAGACTGAACCGTCTCAGGGAGCAGCCTTGAAGTTGTTCTGAATGCAGAACTCAAAGGAAACTGCAACTGAGGTACTTTGAAATAATGGATCACCTGGGCCATCCATTTTAATTAGGGTCTGATCCCCTTGCTCTGAAAACACATAAACTTTCAAGAGTAACATACATATCTGTGTTAACACAAGTATGGATTGAGCATTGTACATAGTCAGCCAATAATGATATGTTTTGTTTTATGTTTGAGCAGATAAATGGCATTTGTCAACCTTATAAATTTCTTTGAACTATGTAGTAGAACCACTATCCATGTCATATGAAAGGATGACATGTTTTAGTAAATCACAAGGATTGCAACCAACAAGATCTAAAATGCCTTACCCAATCTCCGAGGTGTTGCCATATGAAGGAATAAACATAACATCACCTGTCTTGTAGTTTTTTCTGGGTTTATTTCTTATGTATGGAGACAAGATTTTCAGAGGGTTTCCCCCAATCAAAGCTGGTTACTATTAATTTTGAAGGAATTCACAACCTTTCATTTCCTGTGGAAACAGCAGCATAACCTCTCCCCCAATGCAATACGTTTTCAGAAATCCATTTTTAAGTTAAGACATCCATAAAATATCTAGGCTGATTTAATTCAACTGTTCCTTTTACAATCCCATGTCTCTCAGCAGCTGTTATTCATTCATCAGCATTCAAAGTCAGTAAAGCATCATACAGGATATAGACTTGTGTTTTTCCTATCTTTAAGTGGCCCTTTTTAGTATTATTTTACTCATTCTTTAAAGACTTTACTTAATTATTTTTAAACTATTTATTATTCCTATGACTGTCTATAACCATTTTCTTTTCTTTCTTAAGCACCTATGTACATTATAACCAGTTTAAAGGTTTTATTTCAGTGTGGACATATTTTACAGTGCACCCGTGGCATTCTCTGACTTCCTAAGCCAAACCTTAAAATGCTAAACAGCAGCAAGGCCCTCTGCCATGCAGCTCTGGAAGTTGGCTCTGTCCCTTCCTCAGTCTGTCAGAGTTGAACTTTGTGCCTGTTGGCCTTGCTGAGAACTGCTCTTAACTAGGAACTGAGCGCATCTAACCTGCCCAGCTCTGGGAATTTGGTGCTCACCCTGTGGGAGACATTATGACTTAGCTTAGCTTGCTGTTTCTAATTAGCTAACTTAGCATGCTGGCTGCTCATGGGCAGTGTCCATTTTGTTTTGTTCTTTTTTTTTTCTTCAGTTTTTTCAGGCCCTATGTAGAAATTCAGGCCCCACATTGGGTATGAATCAACAAAGCCACAAAAGTTGAACCTAGTGAACTACAATATATTTACCACCCTGGCTAGATATACCTGTGAGTGCAATAATGGAATAAACATCATGGGAATTACTAAGTGCTTTATGATTGGATAAAAGCCTATTCCATAGGAGGAACTCAAATCTGGTACTGTAAATCTAGCCAAGAACCTGTGATTAAGGAGCTCATAGGCTCTTAGAAGTAAACTTACTACTGTAGCGTGCACACACAAACATACACACAAACACACAAAGACCCAGAGACAGATACTAGGGGTCAAGCTTCAAGCTGAAGATCAAAAAACAAAGCAGCCAGCCACTAGCTCTCACTCTACCTCAGATTGAAATGTGACCCTGACTCCATCATACCTCATATTGCAGCCTCTCCTCAGCTCAGCATGGCTGAGAATCCTGAGACTTCAATGTCTTCTTATCCTCAGCATGGCTGGAGAATGAATGCCTGATACTGACTACTGAAGACCCTATTCCTATTTTTATTCATCTATAGTGGTGGGATTAAAGGTATGTGATCCCAGGTGCTGAGATCATCTTTGTTTGAGCTGTTTCTCTTTAGGCCTGGATCAATCTTGTGTAGATCTGGGTGGCCTTGGACTCACAGAGATCTGTCTACTTCTTAATCCTGAGTTCTAGGATTAAAGGTGTGTGCCACCACTACCTGATCTCTATAATTGAGGCTGGCTTTACTTTCTGAATCCTCAGGCAAACTTTAATAAATCATAAATAATGTATTACCACATGCTACTATTAGCTTGATAAATGGAAATATTATTAAACTGCTTTCTAAATATGTATACTTATGTTTGTAGATTAGTGTGGCTCTTCATCCTCATCAAAGAAGTATTTTTGTGCTGTAAATGGAATTTAATACAGACATACACACCTAGTCAAAATCAGAGAACAATTGCACTGCTCAGTCATAAATAGCACATGTATAACACACACACACACACACACACACACACACACACACACTCACACTCCACACCGAAGGCTTAAGGAACATTGTGAAAGAGGGAGATAAAAAGCTTGTAAGATCTGGATGTCAGGGAGGACTTTAACAAAACTGTCTTCTGGATATCCTTGCACTGTTACAGTCATGAACTAGCAGGAACTGTGGTTGTCTGCACAAGGCCTGAACAAGATCAAGCCAAGCAACATTCCAACAAGGAGAGAATGGAACCATATAACATCTCATTCCTAACAGTCTGCAATTGACAGTTGATTGTCTCTAGAGAAGGGAGGCCCAGTTTTCTATAGAGGTGTGGTTCTTAGTAGGTTGACTATGCCACACTGGAAGGCCCCATAGCCATGAATATATGTACAGCAGTACTTGTATTCAAAGAAAAACTGAGCACATGACATAGGGAGGGAGACATGGAGGAAACCTTGGAAGAATTGGTTAGGATAAGTGGGGGTTGACTATGACCAAAGTACATTGTGTACTTACATCAGATTCTCAAAGAATAAACTAAAAAGATATTTAATAGTGTTATATATAGATGGAAAAGTTTTTTAGAGAATACTTTATTAGTTTTTGTAATCAAACCCACATAGATAAGACCTTACATATTTAATACAGTCTGTTACCCCTGTACAAATGGAAAAACGTTAAGTTCAACATTTCTAGACCAATATGGCTCCTAATTTCTGTACAATGCCAACTCAACATGGTAAACTGTGATACTTTTTTCCAAAGTTGACAACAGAGCTAAAGTTCCCAAAATTTAAAATTATATATATATATATATACATACATATATATGTGTGTGTGTTTATATTTATATAAAATACCAATGATAGCAGTATGTTATGTGCCAATAGCAGCAACAGCTTTTCCAGGTTCTGCAGTCATTTGAACAAAATTGTAGAGACATCCAGCACACTCCATTAAAAAAAAAGTAAAAAACAAAATCTCAGAAAATGGCACAGTTCTGTTACTCTTGTGGTACCTGGCACCATTTGTTATTTTGTTGTTGTTGTTGTTGATGATGATGATGGAAAAGTTGATTCGAATTTACTATTTAAAACTATAGATTGGGCAATGCCCACAATTATGAGAGTAGTTTGAATTATTTTTAAAATAAAGACTAATTTAGACAGGGAAATTTTAGGTACTGCACATCAGCAGTTTGGGCTACATGAAGACAAATCAAATCTGGGATAGGCATGATATTTTTGGCCCAAAGTAGGTGTTGGTTTTCTAGAAGGAAGGCAGAGTGAAGCCCTGAAAAGCAGAAGATCCTGTGCCCTCATGATGGACAGCTCTTACACTAACAGTGTCCATCTGCAGCCTGACAGGACTTGGGATGTGAGCAGATAACAGATCCAGAGTGTGTAGATGGAGTCTTGGAGGAGCCTTGCTGTGGGCCTACACAGGTACCAGAACCTTCATAGAAAAGGGCAGGAAATTAATGTTTCTCCCTTCTCATTGCCTATGGGCACATTCTCATTGGTAATCCCAGACAAAAACCAGAAGGCTAGGAAGATACCTGACATAGCCTCAAGGACAAAAACCATAGCAGAAAGAGGAGGGTGGACAAGAACAGTTGAAGGAAACTAAATTCACACAGTTCCCTTCAACAATTAATTGGTCCAGCATACAGAGTGTGTTTTCACTAGCATGTAGGATGACTGATGGTAGGAAATGCTGGGGATTAAGGAAATATTATGTGTATCGTATGACTTTTTTATTTTGTATATGATTTTATAATTTCACAGTACATAACCTTGTGATGCCTAGAATAAGCACCTTGTTACTTCTTTGCCTCACTCCTATCCTCCCATTTTGAATGAGTGAATCAAACAATCAAAGATTAGGTGACTTGGTAGAAGCCAATCTGATCTTACAAATTTTCCGCCTATCCCGTTGAGCAGTGTTCCTATCAGCCGGATCTTGGTCTCTAAGTAGAATAACTCAAAATTCCAGGTGAGTTGGATTAGTATGAGTTTGCAAACTGTTTATCTTAGCTTGCTTTTACATGTTGCAGATTCCAGGGTATAGTGATTATTCAAACTCTAATTTTACTTACTGTTTACCGTTACTCAAACATTGTGAACTGAAATTTAGAATAGCATGTTACACGAGGATTTTCAAAGATTTTTCTTATTTAGAAGATTTCAGAAATGAATTGTTTTGTTGTTGTTGTTGTTCTGTTGTATTGAAACAGCACTCTTATTGTGTAGCCAAGGCTGTAGCCAGAATTTAATATGTTTTCCAGGTTGGTCTCTCTCCTTAGCTTCCTGAGTGTTGTAATACTGGCTTGTGACTCCATGCCTAGCTAAATGATTTCCTTGCTGAGAGTATTTTTACAGACAATTCATACTAAAATGTCTGAAGACTGTCTCACATAAAACTACTGACTAGCTGCGTGTGGATATTGTTAATATCCAGGCATCTGTACTGGCCTACCCTTGGGATTTTGACAGGATACACCCTCAGCAGCATCCACTAAGAGCACCACCTGTGCACATTCACTTTTTAAAGGGCCCTGCTCATCTCTCCATCTCTCTCCCTCTCTGCCTCCCTCCCCTCTCCTCTCCCTCTTCCATCTCTCTCTCCCTGCTTCTTTGCCTGTCTCTCTGCTGCCTCTGCCTCTCTTTTCTCCTCTGCCATTCCTGACCCCAGAGGCAGGTCTCCCCTCCCCTCCCCTTTTACCTATTCCCTTTCCCCTACCCCCCAAAAGAATCCTCTATGTAATCTCTGTGGCATGGTGTCTTTTTCTCAAGTGCAGCTTTTTAAACTACAACAGATATTGAATAAAGTATATATATATATATATATATATATATATATATATATTAGTTTCTAAGTTGTATTAGTATAAGGCAAGGCAATAAAAAGTATCCTAAGACTAGAGGTAACATTTGAAAGCATTTTGTAAGTCTAAGAGATTTGGAAGCCCTATCTATTAGCTCACCAAAGGTTCTGAAAAGTCCTGCAAAGACAAGATAAGTTCATTTTCCTTAACCTGTAGCAGAGTCCAGCAGTATAAGACAATCAAAGTGAATAGAACCTATTCCTTCTGTAAGCCCTTACTTGAGACATGTACTTTTCTTTACTATTTAGATAATTTATAGCCAAGAAACTGATTCACTTTGAAGTGTTCTCTGAAAGCTATTTATTCGGTGTGAAGCATGCTTGAGGAGGTGATGCAGTAACTCTTCACTGAGTTAATTTTCTAAGGAGTAGTGGGAAGCTTGCTGTTGCGAAATCTCAGTGAACAATAAAATCGTAGGCATCACGTGTTGATTTAATTGCCGATTTGAAAATTTGCTCAAATTCAATAACTTCACATTTTTCCTTCCTCTAACATAAAAATATAAAGTTCACCAGTCTTCAGAAAGTTATAACTATTTCAGTAATATCTCAACATGTTTTCTTTTACAGTATCAAGATTCTTTCCAAGATATTGCTATAAAGTTAAGAAGAATTTGCAAAACTTTCTTTCCAATGGAGATAATTTATGCTTATACAAAATAGCAAAGCTAGGAGTGCTTTCCAGAATTGTTTTCTCTTCTGGAGCATAGTTTCTTTGGACCCTTCCCGCCTTCCATGAGCTCTTGAGTAGAGTAACTTGATGATTGCTCAAGGTATAGCCATTTCTCAGGTGCCCACATGCTGCTGGTGATTATGGTTGAACTCCAAAATGGGGCAGGGAAAGGCAGCACCAGAGAAAAAGAAATACTGAATGTGAGAGGGCTGGGGAGTTGGGGAGATGCTGGTTTGTCAAGAGTACTTTCTGCTCTTGTGGAAGATCATAGTTGGAGTCAATCCCCCATATTGGCACTCACCTACCTATTACTCCAGCTCCAGGGGAGGGTAAGCACACAGTTAACAATCATTTTTGAAAGAATATGTGTAAAGAGGGAAATGAGAAGGTAGAAGTCATTTTTATTCTGCTGTTTGAATTGAGGGAGTCAAAATTCTGTCACTTGCAACTAAAAGTGACCTCCTGATCACAGGAAGAGAAAGTTAATTTTTATCTTTGAAAATATTTATAGCAGTTGTATAATCTTCTATATAGACATTCTACATGCAGTAGTAATTCATGATCATGATGCTGACTGCAGCTAGAAATAATCCCCTTATTTAAATATAAAAAAGAAACCAATTGTAAGCTCCTTAAAGCAGTTGGTTGTAATATATATTCTGGTAGAAAACAAGTGTATAGACTATTTAGAAAAATGTATGTCCTGAGCAATACTCCATATATATGAGTAAGAACTCAGTAGACTTTGGCCTCTATATAAAAACACTAGGTCTCATTTCCCCAAAAATATGACTACAATGCATTAGGGTCTTAATTACTAAGCTGTTGATTGTGACTGGCAGAGATTTATGGGGATTTAACATGACATTTATCGACTGACTTACCCAAGGTAATTATATGTGGGAACACCACACCTTCAGCAGAGACCCACTTCCCCTTCTGCCTGGGAGTAGGCAAGCTGTAGACAATGTTTAGTAAAAACATGTTTACTAAAAATGATACAATAAGTTCTTGGAAAAGGCCTTCCCTCGGAAACCGCCCTGACCTCGACCTTGTCCAAAGACTAACCGCACCTTCAAAACCCCAAACACATCCACCTCTGGTGTCAGAGCAGAACCAGCCAGGGGAGAGGAGAGAGCAGAAGCTTCTCTGGTGGGAGCTTTTCTTAGGAGGTTTTCTTGAACCTTTTTGGGGCCTGCTTAAAGTTTTCTTTATATCCTTAAACGAGTCTCTGTGTTGTCAATCCCCGACACCCTCTGCACGTTCTCGGACACAGGCCGCGCAGCAGACGTGACAATTATAGGTATTTGTCTACATTTTATCTGCCCCAGAAGACAGGTATTCTGGGGATTTTTGGTCTTTTTGTGGATTCTGGTCTGCTTATTGGGTCAAGATTTGTAAATTATTAGCAACTGTGCAGTAAGAACATGCTGCATGATGAAGACATAAACACCAATTGCTGCCTTCGATGTCTTTTGGAGTTTGGCCGATGTGAAACACTGAAAAGGGATGCTTAAGTTCTCCATTTTGGTGCTCGATCTCTTGAATATAATGCCTTGATGCTCTTAGCGCTGAAAAGTGCTCACAAGCCTCACTTGGTCCATATACCACCATTGTGAGAAAGTAATGATTTGCTTCCCATACAGGACTAAAATGGGGATCCACCCGTGTCCTGTATAAGTTTTGAATATCACCCATCTAGAAAGTAGCATAGTTGCATGAATATATCAGTTGCCTTTTACCTCAAAAGCTAAGATATGCCAGTACTGCCTATCCAAACAAAATAACGAAGCTGATTTCCGTTTAGATTCTCACATTTTATCAACTGCATTAACATATTCAAACAACCCCATGATCTGGAAACTAGCTCACGTCTTAGAAGAAATCTTTGTATTTTCACATTTCATTACTGTATTATGCACTTCTCTCCCCCACAGCCGGCTTAATGAAGCCGAGGGAGGGCGCGGTAAGTTTGCACAGTAAATCATACCTACTTTGCCTGTCTTTGGCACGGTAGTTCTGGCAGAGGAAAGGACAGCCCTGGCTGCCCTCATCTGACCACTTGTCCTAAGAGGACACGAAAGAGTTTAATCGGAAAAGTTTGACATTTTATCCCAAAACAAATATTGGAGATTATCCATAGAATTAAATTATCCAAATGTCCACAGTCTGGGGAATTAACTCTCTATGAGAGATGGTGGATTATTTCAGAAATTGAAACCAAGCTCTCAGGGCACCCTTTTTACTTTATTCTCTGTGTTTTTTTTTTACAAGAAGCTATTAGGTTATTCTGGATGTTTTGACGGCTGCTTTTCGTTATGATCCCACTCAGTATGTACTGATGCAGTCGCTAGCTAGTGAGAAGAGTTTTTGAAAAATGAATTCCCCAGATAGCCCTAGAAGCAGACAAGTATTTCTTGAAAGAGAAAAAGGAGATTTCTATTAGGTTTGAGAGTCACAAGTGAACAGTAGAAATTTGAGAAGTGGAAAATACTCCACAGACTGCAATACCAGAGCCAAAACATAACCAACACAATTGTGACAAAATAAAATTCCCCCACAGTCTTCCCCCTATCTTTCTGATAGCAGCATTTTACAGACATTGTTTTCTGCATATGCACATCTGTCTGTACCTGTGACATATATGTTGCATATTATTTACAGTTCTCTAAATAACTGTACTTGTGATAAAAATCAGAAAAATGAAGCCAAATAGAAATGAACACAGTATTGTCCTCAGAATTTTTGAAAAGCCGAGACATTATTTAGCTATAAAAGAACAGCTAAGGGACATATACAAGCAGTAAGGAGGTTGTCTTCATTTTACTTTATTCTTTGCTATACCTATTTGTTAGCCTACTGATAACAAACTCTTTAAATTCATACCCTTTTCATTGACTTAAGTTTGTCAATATTATCACAAAAACAACAGGATTGGAGAATGGGCAGACAAGAAAGGAATCCACTCAGAAAATCCATTCTCCTCCTTCCTTGGACTCTCTCTGCCCAGCAGAAATGACGACACATGTGAATCAAAGCACCTTCAAGCCATTACCTGAGAAATTTTTACACGTTTTAAATGTCACAGAAACTAAAAATAAATTGTCTTCACTTTCTTTAAATTTTATGTTAGATTTCTACTGTGAGGCGCTTTCAGCAATCACAGATGGTTTTGTTGTGGCGTTTGAGCTAATTAAATGGTCTGCAGAGGTGGTGTCTCCATGTCTTTTTACTTACAAGGGTTAGAGAGCTGGGTGACAGGTGGTGGGAGCTTCTGGCTTCCTGCCGCGGGTAGGGCAGAGGGACAGCGGTTCTGCTTGATCATGCCATGCTCACCGATTTCCAAAGCCTTATGCCTATTCAAGTGATCAGGACTATGGCAAATTTCTCTGCACACACATTCTGAAATTAGGATGTAACATTCACACATGAGTCTGTGGTATATTGTAATCACATACCAATATAACACTGTATGTAAGCTCTATCCAGTACCAGTCAGGTTTATTATTTTTCTTTACTGCTGATGGGAAGGGAAGACTAATGGAAGACTAATAAATTATGAATGGCTTGTTCATCTACTCATTTCTTCAACAAATGCTTTGTTGACTTTGTTGATGTTTGCAGGACCATGAAACTGGCTTTCATTGGCGAAGTGAACTCTATGACATTTTACTTGAAGGTCACATATGTGTCATAGCATGCCTGTGTAAGTCAGAGGACAGCTTGCAGAAGTTGGTTCTCTCCTTTTAACATGAGTCCTTGGGATCAAACTCAGGTGGTCAGACTATACTTAGTGAGCAGCTATACCTAGTGAGCCATCTCAGTGACCCTGCTTCTAAGATATTTCTTTTACTTTATTTGCAGTTGAGTCACTTGGAAAATGGGTTAAAACACATTTTTGGGCTCCCTTGAAAGGGATTGCTTTTTTATTGAGAAATTCTATAAAAGGTCCAAGAATTTCCTTTATAAACTGATGGCATGAGTCTGATGTTGGCAAACTAGACCCAACACTTGGAGGGAGCTCAGAGTTGCCCACACCAAGCTTAGGTAGTTACCCAGGGAACTTTGAATATGTGGCACTTAGCAAGCTGGCAATCCTCGATGTGATATGACATTTAGTCAATTGCATAAATTCTTTCTTGAAATAATAGCAAAGAGCATGGAGACAAATATTAAGAATATTTGATATATTAATGAAGGAAGAGATATTCAGATTTTCCCAAGAATTTAGTTTGGTGCCAAATATATTGCATGAGTTATCTCAGTGTTGACTTAATTTCACAATGAAACTATCCTGACTAGAATGGAGACACTTTTGAACTTTGTTGCAGCATCTTGCTTATAACCATCCTAGATCCTGTGCAAAAAAAAATTTACACACACACACATACACCCACACCTACCCCCCCCACACACAAAAGAACCTACAATGTAAAGTTGCCATAGAAACCTAGAGTTACCCAGAGTAATGGATCTCACCTGAAAAATTGCCCAGATCAGACTGACTTATGGTCATGTCTGTGAGACATTTTCTTAATTTCCAGTGATGTAGGAAGATTCACCCTGTGGTAGACATTTCTATCCCTAAGAAGGTGAGCCTGGGCTGTATGATAAAGATACCAGAGCCAGCCATAGAAAGTAAACATAAAGCAAGCAGGTAAACACTACTCTATTGTATCTGCTTCAGTTGCTGTCTCCAGATTCCTGCCTTGGCCTCCTTGTTGATACTTGTCCTCTATAAGCCAAATATACTTTCTTTCTCAAATTGCATTTGATTAGTATCACAGAAACAGAAAGCAAAGTAACTAGTCCAAAAACTTAACCATTTTTTTTCTCATTAAACTTGTGTTTCAATGGGTCTCAAAATTCTGTGACAGATCTTTGGTCAAGTTGTTTCCACTAAAAAGTACTGATGTTGAAAACTAACAACTTAAAACTGCCACACAAAAATGAGTTCTGCCTCATGAGCCTGCAGGAAGAGGCTTAAATTACACAGGTTACTGAGGCATCTGCCATGTCCAAAATTGTGTTCTAAGAACAAGCAGAAGGATGCAGCTCTTCATAAGTATGATCCAGTTCCACGCAGCAGTGGGAGCTCTCCTGGCCCATTTGAATACTGCAGTGTGCACACTGAATGAATGGGTCTCACCCTTCATCAGGAAGTTTTAATAGGTACAATATTGGGTTATTTCCAATTTAGTTGTAGTAGTTATGTGAATTTTGCATTAATTTATTTATGTATTATATCTCTCTGGTATATGTGCATGTAAGGAAATATGCAAGAATTAGAATCATTAGAACAGTTTAAAACCAGTAAAACAGAGTTAATACAAACAAACTATAATATATAGTTCAGCAAAATAGTCCCATATATGCATTTGAAATATCTTACAAGGTACACCAGAGTTTCTAAATTAGTTATCTGTTTTTTTTCCTACATATGAATAACATAACTAAATATTAATTTTTATTGCCATTTCCCATATAAAATATTTATATTATACAGATCTTCATGTTCGAATATTTCTTTTAAAATTAATTTCATAAAATATTTTGGGTTTTTGCTCCTTTAGAACTCCTGATTGTCTCTTCTAAAATGACTCAGAAGCTGGAGGCAATTGTAGCAGAGGTGAAGAACACAAGCGTAGTGGTTGAGAGGAAAGTGAAGGGCTTTCTTCTGCACTTTCAAAGCCACTCTGACCAGAGACTATTAAGTAATAGAAAAACACTAAAGAAGCAATGAATATTGCTTGGTATCGTACTCAAGAAATTAAATGGTAAAATAAACTTATGGTTTATTTTAGATCCAGTGAATATTTTATAGAAACTATAATTCAAAGGGCTTGAAAATAAAACAACTATTCTCCCCAATTTAATGACTGAAATTGAGGTTCCATAAAAGTAAAAAGAAGTGTTTACTAACTGCTTGATCTAGATGGGGCTTCCTTTCCTGTCTTTTATAATGTTACCCTAAGAATTGCTTAATTTGCTATGTAATACAAGCTTCCTTCTAAATTAATCCTTTTTATTTTTGATATTACAACATAGTTACATCATACCCACCTTCTCTCTCCTGTCTCCAAACTCTCCCTTATGCTTCTCCTTGTTCTCTTTCAAATTCATGGCATCTTTTCTAATCAGTTTTTGTAACATACATCTTTTTATATGTGTATATATGTATATATTCCTAAATAAATGAGTATAACTTGCTCAGTGTCTACCATGTTATTCACATGTATGATTTCAGGGCTTGTCCTTGTTGGGTATTGGATGTTTGACGGGTGTGGTCTTCCTTGGGGAAAACTGTTTCTCTCATGCTCGGTATTCCTTGGTTGCTCGCAGTTCTGCGTATAGATTTGAGGCCTACTCAGCTTTCCTTATCCATGATAGTGCTGCTATCAGAAGTGTGTGGCAAGAATCATTTCTGAGGCCCACAATTCTAAATAGCATGAGATCTCTCTATATGGCCCTCTCTATTGCAATCAGGGTTATCACTCATCTCCATTATGTAGACCCATTTCCCTCTCTTAGAGGAAGTGGCCTGCATCCCTGTATACAGATGAATCCAAACCAAACATGCCCAGTTTTCCACTCTCTACAAATAATTGCATATTATTTCCTATTATCCCAGATTGAGGGTCACATGCCCCTGATCAACTATTTTTTTATTTGAAATCTACTTTATTCAATCTCTTAAATACTAACCTATCTCCCCAGTCTACTTCATTGTCCATACATTGCTAGTATAGGGCTCATAGTTTTTGCTCTGACATTTCACTATGGCATAAATTTTGCTTTATACCCTCAGTGTCCCCTAAGGAAAGACGTACACTGATTCCATAATCCCAAATTATTCCATTATAAAACATTTAAGGGAACCTAGAGGGCTGGCTCAATGGTTAAGAGTGTTAGCTGTTCTTGCTGAGGAACAGAGCTGGGTTCCTAGCATTGACTACAGGTAGCACAAGACTGGATTTAACTCAAGCTGCATGGGATCCAGTGCCCTCTCTGGTCTCTGCAGAGATGTCTTCTTTCAGCCTTGGGCTTTCCTTACCTTTTATGTACATAGAAATCATGAATCAGAAACTTCAAGTGGTTCTTTCTCTCTCGAGTTCTTCCTTCTGTCAGTTTATCTAAGAGCATGTTCTGGAATGAACCATGTTTCCATTATCCACGGGACCATTGGCTCAGCCTCCAGTCACTCCCTGGAGGTTTTTCAGTTATGCTTTATGTTTCCATCTTCATCATAGTATTCCATTGTCCTCTGGGTTCACAGAATTTTTGTAAATTGAATGCACACAGTTTTATACATACGTACCTAAAATTGATTTCAACTTAGCATCAGTTGGTGGTTACCAGAGCATTCAAAGGAACATGCCACATAAGTTATCAAAGATTCAAAAGCATATTTACTTTACTATTTATTCAGTTACAAGACATATTCAGGAACAAGACTTTTTCCATATGTATAAAATACACATCAGATCCCATACAAGTCTGAGGCCTTTAGCACATTTCCTATCAACAGTAGATCAATTTAATCATTACATTATGCTAGAGGGCCTGACAGACCCATATGGGAATTAGCTATGTTGAGAGATTCTTTATGATCCATTAACATCTGACTTCAGTCCTCACATGTAAAATCAGGATTATTATGATTTCTGTATCTTAACTTTTCAAACTAAAAAACATAAGTAATATCATCATGAGAGTTATGTATTAGTCATATATGAATATGAATTCATTGTATTCTGCTCTGTCTTGGTTATTTTGTATAGTTGATGCCAGACACATAGTAACAATTAGTTTATTACTTTCAACATTTTAATATTTATTTTGTTAAATTTGACTAAGGTCTTCAAAACACTTTTATTTCATGACTGTATTCTGAGACACACCTCACATTTACACAAGTATTTGCATGATGATCTTTGTTTCACAAACATACTACATAAGCATGCAGCATCTTCTGCATATGTAACCCAGCATGTAGTCAAAGGATTTGCACTTACATGTTAAGGAACTTACAGTGTATATATGTACTTAAAAAATAAGCTCTCCTTCAAGTAACCAACACTGTTTCTGTGGAAAGTAAAAGAAAATATATTCTAAATTTAATAATAAATTATGGAAGTTTGAGACTCCTAATGTAAATGTATAAACTAAGTTATTTCACTTCATTAATAAATAGCATGCACACACAAATAAAATACACTTTTGGTCTTCCAACATTTATAATCTAGTACAAAATATAAAGTTGCAAATGCACAGTTAATATGCAATTGCTGAAACACAAATATCACAGAGCCACCTCTTCATGATTCTCAGATTTTTGCAACACAGCTTGCATGTGCTTGGCTTCAGAATGCCTCATATGCTTCCACAAGTTTATCTTCCCTAAATATTTCAAGAAACTTCTGGAAACGTTCACCTCTGTGTGTGAGCAGGTACTCACACAGTGGCACTTATATTGTCCATTGATAACACTGTAAGGCTTTCCAAATTGCAGGACACCTTAAGACTGGGCATTAGCTCCTGCTGTTTTGCCTTTTATTATTTCCATCAGTGATGCTGAAAGGTAGTGAGACAGGAGTGGCCTTGCTCTTACTAGCAATAGACCTTTGCACTTAATTATGCTTGACAGTTAATTGAGAGTAAGAAAGAGTCTGAGCAAGGTTGTACTCCTCTGGGAGGTTACCACGATAGGATTGTCTCCTTCAGGTCACATTGCATGGTGCTATAGATATTGAGATGCTTGCCCTAGTCCCTCTCCTCAGAAAGTCTTCCTACTTGGCTTTCAGGGCTGCCTGTGGCAAACAACTTCCAGCCTTCACCTTTTGCAAAGTCTCTTCTGGCTGCACAGGATCTCCCCACCTAACTTTCTCCCTCCCTGGGACAGTATGCGCCGCTCTGATGGTCAGGATTTGCTCCAAATGTCCTGGTAAGTTATTCTCATTACCGAATCCTACTTTACCTCTTCTTTCTCTCACGAGCATTGGTACTTAACACACAGACATCAATTTCATTTTGCTTCTGAAAAACCACACCTAACAAGATTCTGCCCACTTATCCTATTGGCAGGCCCTTGAGGCAGGATCTATCACCTTAGTCCCTCAAAAATGAAAGCCTTTGCAGGGCAAAAGTCCTCTGGTGTTCAAAGTTGGGCTGCATTCCTCCCTTCTTCAAAGAAACTCCTCCCACATGCCCTAGACAATAATCCTTCCATGTGCTCAGCCTAGGAAACAAAAGCCAGCAAAAAACACTTCTGCAAGCAGGTCCTGCTTCCTGTCTTAATCTCCACTTTCCTTCTTCCAGAAAGCTCAAGTTTGTTGGAAGGTTTGTTACAAGTCAGGAAAATATAATGAGAATACAAAATATATGATTTTATAATAAATCATCCCAGGGTTTGAATAAGGAGGTTACCAAAACCTAGCCCATGCTTTAGCAAAAGAACTATTGCAAAAGAATAATGAACTCTATGTTGGATGGTAGAAAAGGAAGAGGAGACAAAGAACTCTGTTTGAGCTTAGGCTACAGCTAAGTAACTCCCCCACTACAGAAAAGTCTATGGGGATGGAGGGGAGGAAGCTGGTAGTCACCAGTCATTCTAGAGTTGCCTGATTATAAAAGTTACAGGAAAAAAAAAGAAGAGGAGGGAATCAAAAATGACAAAGGGGCTACTTTGAGCTAATGATAAGATGATGTTACAAACAGAAAGTCACAGAAACAGAAAGAAAGAGCACCGTTTGGATAGGGAACAAAAGGAATTTAATGGGGAAATGGCAGGATTTTAGTTAGCTGTGAGGAAACAATTATATGGGTAGCTGCTAAAATGGCTTTATCTATGTTCACCTCACCCTTTAACCCCCCTCCCTCTATGCCCTATTCAGTGCTAGGGATTAAACTGTCCTTATGTATGTTTAGCAAGTGCTTGGTCACTAAGATTCAAGGTGTTTTGTTTTGTTTTTTAATAAGATTTCTTTGTACCAGTGAGGCAATTTAGCAAACAAGAGACTTTTGACTAGTGGAACATTCAATATGCAAAATCTGTGGTTGGCCTCGCTCATTCTACTCTTCATATACCTGTAATATGTTACAACTAATAGTCAAGATGTATATTATGTTGACAGTGAATAAGGAGCAATTAAGCATACATAACTCAGACAGCCATGCAAGAGATATTGATATGATTCCATAGTTTGGAAATAGAGAATAGTAGGAGTTCTTCTGGTCATCAGGTTGGGGAGGACCATGAGACCAACCACCCCCACTCCCAGCAGCTCCCTCTGCTCTGTTCTTTGCTACCTGATGATTAGGTAAAGGGTGTTTCTCTCCTATACACTCACGGCATCACGCCTTCTCCTCAGACTGAGACATCCAAACTGTGAGCTAAAATGATCCTTTCTCTATCTCAGAGCTTTCATTAAAAAAAAAATTCACAAAAAGTTGACTTAACATAGATAAATAGAAGACCAAGAAGTGAAGTACTATGGTGGAATATTAATTTACTGTGTGTTGCAATCATTTATGCTGTGGAACATTTTTTAATGATGCAAAGATGTGTTGTGTTCTTTTATGTTGCATTTGTTTAACTCTGCAAAACTGGGTTACTTTGCCTATCTAAAATGCCGGACTTGTCTAATGAAGAGGTGAACAGCCAGTAGCTAGACAAGAAAGGGGAATAGGTGGGGCTGCCAGGTAGAGAGTATAAACAGGAGGACAAATTTGAAAAGGAAGAAAAGGAGTGAAAAAAGGAGGAGGAGGAATGCGCCAGGGGCCAGCCACAGAGTGAGAAGGAAAGTAAGACATACAGAATAAAGAAAGGTAAAAGCCTAGAGGCAAACAGTAGTTAAAAAGAAATGGGATAATTTAAGTTGGAAAAGCTGGGTATAAACAAGCCAAGCTAAGGCCAGACATTCATAAGGAAGAGTAAGATTCCAGTATTTATTCAGGAGTTGGGTGGCAGGCCCCCAAAGAGTAAAATAAAAACCAAAAAAACTACAAAATAGTTTCAAGGATTAAAAAAACAGCACAAAAGAGAAAGATCCAAATAAAGCATGTAGAATTTATATTTCCTAACCCATCTTGTTCCTTCAAGAAGGCAAACCTGAGTATTTTATTTCATCATCAACAGGGGCCAGATTAAGCAAGAGGAATGGAGCTCTGCAAACCGTTTGACTTCATTACATTAACAAAAGGAGAAAGCTTTTGACCCCAAATGAAAAATTCCTTTCCTGTCATTTAAATATTAGCCATTAAATCTCTGCTTCCTGGAATCTGAAATAAAAACTCCAAATCTTTTGGAAATCTCTATGAAACAATTTTTTATGCATAATGTGGCTTCTTGGTAAGACACTGTAGATGCTAATATGGTAATTCACATTTTTTTCATTTGAAGGTTTTAATAAGATGCAGTTTTTATAATGTAAAGATTAGTTTAAATAATATACAAGTAAAATTTAGTTAATAATTATAGCACTTGAAATTTAATATTAAGTGAAGTATCATGTGTCATTTGAGCTGCTTTTCCTTGCAGAATTTTTTCCCCTAAAGTCCACCTTTTGAGGAAGGTATAATTAATGTCCCTACTTCACACATGAGAAAAACGAGGACAACTGAGCCTCTCTCAAAGTCATATGGTTTGTGAGTGGAAAGAAAAAGACACAAAGATAAAGATATCTATATCTATAGAACTAAAGCTGTCTGATATCAAATCTTCTTTTTAAGGAGTGGAGGGGTAGTGAATTTAGCACAGGTCCTTAGTCATAGGATCTACAATCTAGCCCCTGATAGGGAATGCTCTGTCTTGACTTCATGTCCCTGAATTTGGATATTTTCTTATTGAAAAAAAATATATATGTTGCATGAATTGTGGATTATCATTATCTGTTATTATTATTGCTAAGTACTGTAAAAGAAGGCAATATTTTAAGGAATGTTAAGCGTTTATAGCTCTGAGCATACAGAGGTTCCGGGTGTAACAGTATTTTACAAAAATTGGTATGAATTAACAAGAATTAATTCAGCTCACAGCTCTGTTATAGAGAGCTGTGGGATGATGATACAATAGATAACATTTCTGGTAGATTTTAAAGGAAACATTTACATTTTAAAACTTTAACGGGTTATTTCATCTTTTATGAACTTTGAATTAAAATTATATGATCTATTGTTCTCATCTGTAGTTTCCCTGAGGCTTACATATTTTCAACAGGAACATAACTCAGAATACTTAGCTAAAACAGCTAAATTGTTTTAAAATTATGAAACTTTTGATTAATCTGTCTTTGTCTTTTCTTTTTCTTTGTTCTTGTTTATTTGTTTGTTGTGACAGTATCTTGCTTTATAGCTCTGTCTGGTTTGGAACTCACCATGTGGAACACATTGGCCTTAAACTCACAGAGATCTGCCTGTCACAGTCTCTCCAATGCTAGTATTAAAAGCATTCACCACCACACATGGCAAATTCTATGATTTTTATAATAAGCAATTTACACACAATAATTTTACCTAGTTATGGGAAACAGCAAAATAATTAAGCATGCATGTATCTTATGTGGTGACCACATATGACAATTATCATTTCCACTTTTAAGGCAATAGTTCCAAAAAGCAGTTCATTATAGCTTGAGTCCCATGATTAACAATATCATGACTATTGTACTTTCTGTGACACTTTATATGATAGGACAATATTTAGAAAACAGATATTTCCTCTTCTTTCTCCTCCTCTTGTTTCCTTTGAAATGGGGTTTCTGGACTCTGAGATCTGTGCTGGCCTTGGATTTTCAGAAATCCTCTTACTTCAGCCTCTCAAATACTATAGGCATGTGTCATGTGACCAAAAGGTAGTGGTCACAATTTACAGTTTTCTAATTAATGACCCTCATTTTATGATACTCTAAAAGAGTTAAAAGCTTAGTTATCTTAAATCAAGCATACCTGTAAAATCTTTGAAAGATCTTCTTGTGACTATGGAAATGATTATTGTTCTGTTAATTCATATGATGATATCAAATAACAGAGAAATAGAAGATTCTTTGGAGTTGGGTGTTGTTTTAATGATAGCAATATCAGATTATAGTTTCATAACTGAATGGATTGACCCTGCCTGAAACCAGATTAATTTAACTACGGTTCAGTGGCAATGTGAGAAGTTTGGGGAAATGTAGGTGCAACAATCCATGTAGTTATACAGGGATCCAAAGTGATGGAGACCCATTATCAAAATGTACCATTGGCACCTATCCTGGAGGATTTGATTTGCTCAGTGTGTTTGTATGTGTGTGTGTGTGTGTGTGTGTGTGTGCGCGCGCGCGCATGCACGTGCACATGCTTATGGTCAGAAGACAGCTTTAGTGAGTCAGTTCTCTCCTTTCACCATGGGTGCTGGGTTCAAAGTAGGTTATCAGGCTTGCATAGCAATTGCTTTCTGGCCCACCCCAAAGATCATAAATTGTACAAAACACATTGCACTCATATTCCTTCCAGGAGAAACCAGTTCCCTGGAGACATCTTTCTGTAAAGTGACACTGGAAAACATAGTCTATTCATCCAAGAGGATGAGGAATGGGATTTAGTTCATTTTTGGTAATATTTTCTACAGAGAGTTATGCTTAATTCTCAACATTTAAACTTCTTTTATGTTAATTTAGACATATCACTTCGACTTTTAGAGTCTCCATTTCATATTTATAAAATGTTAAAACCAGTAATGCACTCTTATGCTATAAGACTAAGTACTAGAATGTATTTATGCCAGTATTTGGCAGTAAGAACTACTCTGTAAATTCACATTATTTACACTATCTTATTTATGTGAGGAGATATACAGGTACATTGTTTCTGGGGCTATAATGGATTTTTCAGACTGGTACTATGATTCAAAGTCATCCACAACTGAGTAAAATCATCAGCAAGACAAATTTGAAGGAAGAACAGTGTTTGTGTATGCTTCTTTTCTTATTACTATAACCAAATACCTGGTACGGAGCAATTGGAAGAAGGAAGAGTTTATTTTGCCTTGCATTTTGAGGTGATACAGTCCTCCATGGAGAGATAGGCATGGCAGCAGGTGACTTTCCATGGTGGGTGTGTGCACATAGGACAGCTCACCTCCACATATCTTGGCCAAACAGAAAGCAGGAGTGGAAAGGAAGTTCAGGCTGTAAACATCAATGCCGGAGTCCAGGGACCACTGTCTCCAGCAAGGATCTGTCTGCCTCCTGAAGCTTCAACAGTTTGCCAATATTTCACCAGGTGGGGACAAAATATTCAAACATATGAGTCTATGGGGGACATTTCCCATTCAAATCAAAACAATGTTCAGCATAGGCAATCATTGTAAGGATAGCTACTTTGCTGAATCTATAGGCAGTCTTCAGAGCAAATGACATCCAGAAAAGTGTATGCCTGACAATGTTATTCTCAAACGTGGTGTGGAGAAAGCAGAAGGAAGGGTGGAGTTTGGGGACCAGAGGTTTCTCTAGGTTGAGAGTAGCTTTTACTCTTTAGGAGAGATACAGCTTTGTTTCTGAGTGTCATCTTTGTTTCCCTCAAGTAAATGTGATCTCTTCTGCGTCTAAATCTCTAGCAACTTTATATGTAGCAACTCCTTTTGAATGCCCTGAATGCATTCATTCATTCACGTATCTTTTGGGCTTCTCATGTCATCCAAAAGGCATACACAATCATTTGGGTTTCTGTGTGAAAGTGACTGAAACAAGGGAATCAGAGTTCAGGAGACATTTTGATACAAGGTGGGGGTGAAGGTGGGGCGGAAAAGAGAGGAAGGGAAGTGAAAGGCCAGTAGGATTCTGCCAACAAAGGACCAAGATGCTACGCAGAGTCTTGTAACATATTTCAGGATTGCTAATAGCATCTCTCCTTTTTAGGACTCAAACAGGCATAACCAATACTGTCACTTCCTAATAGAGTAATTTATTGCTTATTTTTGCTCCATTTTTAAGTCAGAGCCTTTCCTAAAATATTCTCTCTCTCTCTCTCTCTCTCTCTCTCTCTCTCTCTCTCTCTCTCTCTCTCTCTCTCTCTCTCTCTCTCTCTGACACACACACACACACACACACACACGGTGCCCATGGATTTTAAATGTTCTTATCCATATGAATTTAGAAATCAACGACACACAGTCCCAACAGAAAACATGATGCCACTGGAACAAGCACTACAGGGAAAGCGTGCTTGCCATCTGAAATGTCGCAGAGGCACTATGGCTAAGGGAACCACACTGTAGCTCCCTTGAGCTGTACTCCAGCTAGATGTATCCCTGTGTAATGTAACAATTACCTTCACTCTCCCTGATCTAAAGTAATCCTTGCTACATGCATTCCTCATTGTGAGTGATGGGGCCTGCTGTTTGCTGAGTCTAAAACCAAATGGTCTTTCACCAGCAAAATTTAAACTTGAAATAGGATTCTCCGACTCCCAATTCGGGGTCTATTTTTTTCCATGTACTTTAAACATTCCCAAATCAGGTTGAAACTGGATACAGATGGTGCTGGTTTGTAATGAGAAGGGCTGGGAAGCTGCCCTACCTCCCAAGGGAGGATTCAGTAATGGAACTAACTATGTTTTGTCCACCTTCTCGACCAGATTTGATTTTTCAGTGTTTGACGCACTATGCTTATTTCTCAGCACTGAAGGGCTTCCATTAGCTTCCGGCTGATTGAACATAGACTATGCAGTAAGAAGGGACAGAACATCTCCCCTCCCAAATGCTGATGTAATCCCTTTGCCTTTACTGACAGCTGAGTAATGTTTACTGTAGGAAACTGTTCTAAATGAGCTGATATTTACAGTCATTAGTGACAAAGAATTGTTTTGATCACAAGAGACACAGTGAGCATTATTTTTTGGATGACAGACAACCTTTCAGAAGATTGGGCCTAAAACCAGGGCAATCAAGACCCTTAAAGAGAAACTGCTAAGGGTTTTTAAGCTGGAATTACCTTGTTTCAGTAAATCAGAAGATTAATATTTAAGAACCCATAAATTTTGCTCAGAGAGCATAGCCAAATATTATTATCATAACGAAAACAAAAACCTCAGCTCAGCAAATTAGTCACCAAAGACTGCATGTAAATTGACATTTTAGTTTCTTAACTAATGGAATCATTTGTCATTTTACTGAAGCAGTTCATTACAAAAATAAATTAAGAATAAGTAAATTGTAGTCATAGCAATCATGATGAAATTATTAGTAATCACATTTCCCGGCATGAGGGTTTTGCGCATGCTTCCTCTCAGTAGATATTATTCAAAACAAGTTCAGAAATAAGCATCAATATTATGCCAAGAATGAGGACTTTCTTTAATTAAGGAAAGCAGAGTAGAAGTAAAAAGAAAGTTTCTAATTAAAAAGGGAAGGAAAATATCCTTCCCCTCCAAATACACATAAGCTCAACTGTGCAATTCTAATATCAAAATGAAGAAATTGAGAAATTCCCTCTACTGCCTTAAATAGTAAAAAGAAAATGAGAAAGCAGAGACTAGCTCATGCAGGTCCTAAATAAGAGAAAAGGAAATTGCATTTCTCTGGGTAAATATTTACTTCCTAAAGCGTGCCAACAAAAGCTACTATTTTAGAAATGGGACGTGGTGGTAACTAACTAACTTGTACTTGGTTGATTTAATTGGAAATGTGCTGTTTTCCCCATTTAAGCCTTTGCTTTAATTGTAGAATAAGACATTTTCAATCTGATTTTCTAATTGCACCTGGGAGCTGGTATCCTGTTTATATATACACTGATCTGTGGGATGGCCTCATCTGTGCATTTGTAAGCTATATTAGAAGAAGGCCATCCCATTTACTTCTCCTTCAGCATTCACTTACAGGACATTCTCATATCTATGTTCTCAAAGGTAAATTGTACAGCTAACATTCAATTCATGCAGATAAGTTTCATGCCTGTTGTAATGTTTGAGTCAACCAAATTCCAAGTATAAACATGTGAAGTTTAAATTTATTCTTAACTTCATGTAATGTAATTTAAATTAAATGCAGGCAGAATAATTTTCATTGGCTAAGATCATGCCTATCTCTGCATGATGTATACACAGACTATATGTCCATGACTATGGTTATTTCTTGCTAAGTTTTTGCTTGTCAATGAGAAGACTTTGCCTTCAGTTTTGCTTGTGCACCTAGTTAGACGCAGGAAATAACAAAGGTTGCAAATGAAATACTTGTGATGCTTTTCATAGATCAAACTGTAACAAGTGTCGACATCTATTACAATACTTTTCTTTAAAAAACTTTCTTAGGAAAAATAAAAGAAAGTTGGACTGATACAGGTCACTCATTTGACATAGTGTTCAAAAGTAGAAGGGTCTGGTTCAAAGTGAATTTAGGAAAAGACATTATCATGGCCAGATAACAGAAAATGGTTACTGCAGTCCAGGGACTGAGTGGCTATCGTGAGGCTGGAGAATGGAAAGCTGGAAGGATGAGGGAAAGAAATGAGGAGGGGGCATGAGGGAGCAGTGAATGGTGAGAAAGGGAGCTTGAAACCACAGAATGCATTTGGGATCTACAATTCAGGGGCATCCTTGTTGGCATGCCTTTAACATGGAGTGGGTTACACCTGCCTCTCCATTTGTGTAGACTGCTGAGAAACCTGTGCCTTTTCTAAGGACTCACACCTTCTTACAACTCAAAGAACTGACTTATAGCTTCCAGGCTGGCATCAGTGACTTGATAGTCAGTAATACAGTCTACCTATGAATTGGAAGAATATTTTTATATTACATATAATATTAACTATATAATAAAAGGATATTTAGTTAGTAAATGGCAATATATGTTTAAGATGTTTCCATAAACCTCTCAGTTCAAGAGCCACATAGAGAACTCCCCAACTGTGTAAGTCTGAATATTTGCACAATGCGGACTGGTGACATTTTATCACAATAACCCAGTGAAAAATAATACAAGTAACAGGAACAATTATTACTGCCTTCTTTCGAGAAACTTCACAAGATCTGTGAATTTAAATATACTTCAATCATAACTGCTAAGGGTTTAGCCCACAACAAGTTGATTTATTTTTTATAGTCGAGTGAAGAATTTGTATTTAGTAGCATCTCTGGTTTCTCTTTTATTTTTGTCAGTGGGAATTTTGTGTGGGTGGGTGAAGCACTCATGTGCGTGAGTTTGTACATGTGCACACAGGGCTACTTTGGGGACCTCATGCAGTAAGTTACAGTGATGGAGCATGACAGTCAGAATGGCACACACTATTAGCTGGGCCTCAACTCTATTACAGTGCTATGTTTGGTGACATAGAATCAAGAGACTCAAGGATACAAGGTCAAAGGTAGCAAAACATTACATTAATCTGTTCTCTTCAGAAAATATCAGGGTATCTCCTTATAAAATACAGCACCAGCTATTTAATTACGGGAAACAAATGCCCAAGGATATCATTTACAAAGAAAAAAGAAAAAAAAAACAAAAAAACTTGTCTTTTAGCTTTTGCTAAAGATTTGTAGATATTTTCCAGTATGTTGGTGTGTCTTGCATTTTATGACCTTAAGAGTTATTACTGGAATTGCTGGCTACACTGTAAGTTGACTTTAAGGCTCTATATTCATTTAATCTTTGTTCTTTATTGTTCACAAGGCTAAAACATGAATAGTCAATCTAAAATAAACCAAATTAACCGATCATCTGGCAATGTGCACACTCTGTTTAAGTACATATAGATCAGCTGGTAAGATTAGCAGGAGGCAGCGCTTCAAATTTTTCTAGCCAACAAACATTAAGGGCAACAAATAATATAACGGCCTTATCACTTCGAAGTATGTAATTAAGTTTCAAGGGAGTAGGCTTTACTGTGGGAATGTTATGCCAACTTTACATCCTTTTAAGGTGGTTGGTAAAGTAGCTATTGTATTTATCATATTCAACCTCAGTTACTAACAGAGATCCTTTTTTTGTAAATGTACTACTGATTAATATTCCAAATAGTGGGATCTGCTAAGTGGTCAAATAGCTCCCAGGGACAGGCATAGATGATATCAAGCTACTAGACCAATCTGGCATATTTAATTACCACTTTAGTTTTCCAAAGAATATACATTATAAAATAATAAAAAAATGTACTTTTAGTAGTTCAAACTTGGCACGATTAGGAGCTGTAACTCTGTACCCTGCTTGCCAAGACTAGGGAAATGTGTGCTGTCTGTGAGTATGCAAGGAGAGATGTAGATCTTGAGAATGCTCTCCCAGATGTGCACACACTCCCTGTGCTGTAGCCTCATACTCCCCATTCTCTCCTTACTTATGTCACAGCAAGCTCTAGGAAATGGGATTCAAAATGCCCACCCCTTTGAGAGGAAAGGCTGAAAGTACGCTGAACTGTTTAGCTGGTACCATGCAGTTTCTCTAACTGGGAAAAAAAACAGGCTTTAGCCAAGGCAACCTCAAAATATAAATAAATAAGAGAAGAATCGAATCTCTCTGAAATTCTTTCACATGGTCACTGCCTTTAACCTCCCTGCCTCAGTACAAAGTTACTCTGTGTCCTTCACTTCTCTGGTTACGACAGAGCTATTTTCTGAGAACCAATTCATAACAAAGAATTTTCGCTTGTGAGAGCTGTGCCTAGACTGACGCCACGGGCCTTTCCCCACCCCAAGAGCCTTTTGTTTTGTACCAGAAGAATTACTCCATTCATTATCCCCACAGATGCTTGGCCTGGAGGCAGAGAAAGTCAGTAAAAACAACAAGAAGCCGAGTTCTCCACCGGTCTAGGCTATCATTATCTACACAAGAGACGATGAGTTCGTAATGAAGTTGACGAGGCTTATTCAGGCGCTTGCAGATTGGCAAGAGGATAAAAAGTGTCTTCAATTTTCGTGTTGTCTGATGTTGAAGTTAGCTGTCATCCGGCACTAGATTAGTCACACTTTGAGGCAGGGCTTTGGAGAAGGGGTCAGAACAAAGCTACTGTACTATGGCATTTCACAGTCTGAGGAACAGAAGCATAATAAATGTACTCTGTAATTTAAATCAAGGCGCTGCTGTGGGAAATCGCTGCTTCTTTCACTGGAGGTATTAGAGCTGAGCGCTGGGCTTCTTGACATCACATAACATAGAAGGAGTCTGTCCAACTTTGCTCCTGTAATTGCAATGAATGCAGTGATTATATTGGATGAGGCTCTTCTGAATTCAGCAAAATAAAGACTCGCTCGTCACAGAGGACGCATTAGATTATGCATGTTTTATGCTTTTTTAATTCAATTGAAAAAATTGGCTAAACATGAATGAAATTTTAATTGGAAACATTTCACACTTTGGCAATGTAGATGGTATTTGATAAGTGTTACTGTTCCCCATTCAGGAGGGAATTCTTAGATCTGAATAAAAAATACGTTAAGCAGATTCACAAATTAACCACTTAACAGGATGAAATCCACAGGAACTGTAGGGCAAGCAAAATTCCCTAAAATTCTAGCAGCAAACTTTTAATGAAGGTGACTTTGACTATTTTGGAGGGAAAGGATACCGAAGTTTACAAACTAACTTTAACCATTTCATCTTCAGGGTACAGAAACAGCTATTTCTAGATTTTTAATTGAAAATGCTAGAGCTTCTAAGAGATAGGATAGATTAAAATACTTCAAAGTAACCAAGTGGGAGGTCTTCTATAAAATGTTTATGCTAGAGCAGGACCCTTGCTTTCAAACATTTCAAAGTTCCAAATGGATGTATATATATATATGTATATATATATATATTTGCTTTATATAAATTATATATATATTTGTTTTATATAAATTATATATATTTGTTTTCCTGGCAAGCCAAGCAGTCTACACCATCCTCCCTTCTGTTCTCAGCTACAATGACACGGACTTAACTTTGACAGTAGCTTCCACTATAAATATGACTCTCATGAGCAACCACATTGTGTGTCAATGTTTCCCACTCCCCCACACTCCTTGTTCCAGTTGGCTGGGTCAGAGGAAGCAATTCACTTGCTGATTGTAAGTGTCCAGCCATGTAGGCAGGGCATGGTTTGCCAGCCAATGGTCCATGAAGGATGTGGGTGGAGAGGAGGAAGAGGAAGACACTCAGAGTTGCTTTTCTTTATTCTTGTTACTTTGCTTGTCTTTCTATAGGAAACTTCTAGATCTAACATCTGTTTAAAGGCTGCTACTGCTGTTGATAGCTATTCTTTTTCAGATCTGTTAAGATCACCTTGACTCAGCAGATCTGTAATCCAATGGAAGAAAGAAAATAAAGACATTGGAGTAGGCTTTGTTGAAGATACCCCGTCTTGATGTTGATTATCGATCAGATGATTAAGGCAGATGAAGAGGTTTTTTGAAAGCCAAAGCCTCTGATTGTGTCTCTGCAGTGAGCCCCAAAAGGGGTTGGGAAATCAATACCCTCAATCAGAGCAGAGAGCATTTCTCTGTCAGTCGCATGGCTAAAGTGATTAGAATTGAGTCATAAGGCAATGAATAACTCGCACGGGCTTCCTGCTCCTCTTTTTCACCTCATAGACAGCCTAATGAACTCTCTAGGCTGAAGGGACAGACTTACAACTCTGGTAGTACAATTAACATAGCATCAGATGACTGCAAGCTCCTGACAGGCAAGAGTAAAGTTGTTAATTTCTATCCATCCACAGACTCATGCTGAGGCCATCTTCAGTCCACCAGGCAAACATGAAAAGGCAACACGGTGATAACACCTTTAAATGGACTTCTAAACCTATCACTATAGCCAGAAAAAGCACAGCCAGATCTTATATCAAATGACCTCATCATGGAAAATCCCAAAAGTGCTAAATGCGATTGTTTCTAGAATTCTCCAAAATAAAACATAATTAAATATTAAACATTTTTGATATCATTTTATATGTGTGTGTGTGTCATGTATGAAGTGTAGTGCATCCATATGTGGATGTCAGAGGACAATTTACAGAACTCACTTCTCTCATTTTATCTTGTGGTTACCAAGAATCAAATTCTCAATGTCAGACTTGCTAACAAGAACCTTTACTAGTGAGATGTCTTGTCAACCCTATATAATTTTTAAAAACACACTTGTATTTTTCTCTGGACATACAATAGCTTCTGGCAAGTATGGATGCAACACTTACCTCAGGGGAAATAATCCTAAACATTTAAGTATCCAAAATATACTCTCTATGGGATCCAAACTTTGTCTAGTCTCTCAGACAAAACTTTCTGAGTTACACTATGTGGAACCATTAATCTCTCCAGCAGTGCTGCTTGAAACACTCAATATGTATGTTAGTCATGAGTTCAGGTGATCAAATACTAACCTCTCACAAGGTAGATTTATGTTTGACAAGGCACATGACTCTAAGTTCTAGAGAAAACCAGAACACTATAATGCCAAAAGCCAGACAAAATTAGCAATTAGGTTTTAAATTATGTGTACTACTCACATATATCAGCACTCTCATCTTTCTTGCAATTTGATTTTGCAAGTGGGGCCTATACACTTTGATATAAAATCCCTTAAGTTAGTAAGAGTGTCCCCCATATTGCTATGATCTCTTGTCACATCTGTGTCTTGGAGGAGGTTTTTGCTATTGATCAGACATTTCCTGTAGAATCACTATACAACTTCCATTTCCAAATCATTGACCTAACAGGGAGTCTGCACTGTATGCCAGTTCTCTTGTCAGGGATGTAATTTGCAAGAGTGAAGACAGGCCAGCTCATGAACTGCCCCTTATCCATTCTCCTCAATAGAACACTGGACTTAACAGCTAAATGTCCCTGCTTTGACTTCAAGGCTGGAAATAGGAAGCGATTAAAAGGATATACCAATGATTTATTTTTTTCAAAAAATATGATCTCATAATTCCCAAATCACAAAATTAGCAGGTAATAAAATGACTTGATTAACCCTTACCCCACAATTGCATAATAAAATACCTAAGTGATCGTGTTCTGTAATAGTGTCAAGAAGCCATAGGCTGAGGAAGACAGTACCACTTCAAGAAGATTTCTGGTATTTTCGTTGGTAAGACTTTACATGCACAACATAATTGTCATAATTTCCTGCAGATAATGCAAAATTGTCAAGTGTAAAGTGTATTTAAACAAGAACATGAACATGTGTCACCATACTAAAATTAGCAATTTCTCTCTTATTGGGCAATTATTACAGGGCAAGCACTTTCATGTGAATTTTTGCATTGAATTTCCATAGTTGAATGGAAAAGAGACCATATATTCATTCTTTATATAAGAAAACTGAGGCTTAGAAGGTGAAGTGCTGGGAGACATTATGCCACTAGGATTTTGTTTGTTGGTGTTGAAATTCAGAGCCATGAAGGTTGGTATCATAACTTATAGTCTTAACCCCTCTGATAATCTCTGATAGTTTATTAGCCCTGGTAAGGAGAGAGAGAGAGAGAGAGAGAGAGAGAGAGAGAGAGAGAGAGAGAGAGAGAGAGAGAGAGAGAGAGAGAGAGAGAGACTGTGAAAGCATAGGGGTAATGTGAGCATACTATTTTGACAGACATGTCCTTAATCTTTGCTCCTGGTCCCACTTTCTATGTGACATTGAACTGATCACAGACCTTATCATCTTTAAAACAAAGTTATTGCTAGCCATGTCCTAGAGAAGCATTTCAAAATTACAGGAGGATTAAGTGAAATGGTATCTAAAGCTCTCAGCAAAAGCCTTAGCTCTTTTATAAGTACCTTTAATTGTTAGTAGTAAATGATATGAATCTTAAGACTGATATCTGAAAAGTGTGGTTGAAATTCATCAGTTGAGGGCTCTAACTATCTGGCTGGCCCTATACTAGACATGGAGATAAAGGAACAAGTCTAACATCAAGAGTTTGTTGTCCAATGATACAAAAAGGGCATCCATTTAGGTTGACTCCAGTTAATGATAATATCTCATCATTACCTTGGACAATGACTTAGACCCAGCTCACAGTTGATAACTAAATATGTATGTGTTTGAAGGAGCAGGCAGATGTTTCTGGGTTTCACTTGGTCTGCTTAGACTTAGATTCTACTTGAATGTCTTCTGAGACACAGCTCAACAAATTTCAGTATGCTTTCCTCTGCTTTGTTTCCAGAGTAGCAAAAAAAAGCTTGAACTGGGGCAGACCACTCAGGTCATGCCACTTTCCTTTGATATTTTTTTAAAAACTCTATGTAAACAACACATGAGATTAATGTGGTCTAAATTTTATCTGTATTATTTAGTAGAATCTCCATGAAATCAAAAACATAAAATGTTTGTCTTGAAACTATAAACAGTAGTAACAATAAAATGTATAAAATGTTAAAATGTCAGGCAGAATGGGCATCATCTCAAAATCATCATAGTAGCTTCATTTAAACTTTTCTTGTTGAACATCAAGTCTGGATATAAATTCTGAAGAAATAGGAGTTTGCCTTGGATGGTGGTTTCCCAGTGCTTTAAAACTTTTTAATCTCTCTTTTTTTACTCTATGATCCAAAGTATTTATTGTGTAAACATGTTCACTTTATAATTAGGAAAATGATAATAATAATATTTTAAAAGGAAACTAAATATGCTCAGAGAAGCAAAGTTGGATTTAACAAAAGGTTATTAGGATTTAATGTCTGCAATTGAATGTATAAACTCACTATATTAAAATACAAATACAAAATAAAAATAGAATTGCAAAAACATCTAAATTTAAAAAAAATTAAAATTCAAATGTCAATTAATGAAGGTTAACAAGTGGAGGCAGAGAGATAATGCCTGAATATATTTACTTTTATGCTTATCTTTTCTGGTCATTCATTTTAATTCCATGATGTAAAGTTCAGAAATGTTTAAAATATTATTTTTAAAATATCACACATGAAAGTTTTATTAATCCATTTTGCAGAAGAGACTGGCACCTTTAATAACTTACCATTTTCACTTTCTAAAATAAATTTTTATTTAAATTAAAAACAATCTTATTTTACATACCAATCAGAGGTCCCTCTCCCTTGTGCTCTCCGTGGCCCCACCGACTCACCCATCCCAACACCCGATCCACTCCTCAGGGCTGGTGAGGCCTCCCATGAGGGATCATCAAAGTCTCACACATCACTGGGAGCAGGACTTAGGCCCTCCTCTATGGGAGTATACCTCTATAGGGGATGGGCTCCCAAAATCCAGTCGTTCACTGCCAGAGGAGCCATAGACTTTCCAGGCTTCCCAAATGGAACCCATGTTCAGGGGGCCTGGTTTGGTCTTATGCTGGTTCCACAGCTGTCAGACTCGGGTCCATGAGCTCCCACTTGCTCAGTTCAGCTGTTTCTCTGGGTTTTCCCAGCATGGTCTTCACTCCTTTGCTCATCACTCCTTCTCTACAATTAGATAGCACAACCATTTTCACTTTTTGTACTCACTTTCCATCAATTTTTCTGTCTTCGTTAGACAAAGATGAATTCCATTGGTCATCATGTCTTAGTAATTGTTTAAACCTTTTTCAGTCTTCTTAAAACTTCAACTCAAAATAATGAAGATTTAAATTTCTTTCTAGATTTCTGATTTCTTTTATTTTTAAATAAATTTATTTGTATTTACATGCATGCATTTACATAGTTTTAGAATACAATATGAAATGTAAACATAAAAGGCATAATTAAGAAAAGTTTATATTGTTAGATCTCCCCTTGCATTACTACCAGTAGGTCTTGCCTCTCTAAACCCACCAGTAAGCCATTTTTTTATACTTTTGTAATTATATTATAAAATACTCTGAATTAATTCCTCTCTCTTTGAAGTTGATACCTTCCCCATGAGCCATGAATTGTTACATGGTAACCATTACAGACATGATTGTCATCAATCTTTCAATCAAGTCAAAGGTTCCCTTCCCTTTCCCAAAACATCTATTCTCTTATCTTCTTAGGCTTCTTTTGGTTTCCTCAAATGCCTCAAGTGATTTTCAATTCGTTTATATATTTTTAGCTGAGTCATGCATTTCAAATAAATAGTAGATAATTCTTTCAGACAGTCAGAAACATTCTTGTTCACAGAATGGAAGTAGTGATGTGCATTAGGTGTGGATGCTCCCTGTATAGAAGGAGCCTATAACTAAATCGAATGGCAAACATGATTCCAGAATAAATAGTTCATCTCTAAACCAGATGGCTGAGTAAAGTCAGCATATTAATGGCTCAGAGCATCTTGAGGGAAGAAAGTGTCGAAGATGGACCAGCACTTGTCAAAGTCCAGAGAGAACAGAAGTATATGTCCTTGGAAGGGTTGTGGTTCCTACATAACATTGTAGAGTAAAATGTTGGTTAAAAACTTACAAGAGGATAATGAGTATTGTTTCATGGAATATCAGGTTGATAAGTCTGGGAGAAGTAAGATAAGGAAGCTTGTATCAAAAAATTGAGACATTTAGATGATAATCTAGGAGTAACAGGGCAAGTGTAAGATGTGCATACTGGAAAAGAGCTAGTCTGGATCAGAGTGAAAGAAGGGAGAGATGTTATAAAACAGTATCTGGATGATATAAAACAGAAAATATCTCCATTAAATCTCCAAACTTGGAGAAGACACTTGTGGGTTTTTTGGGGGGGAGTTGTTTATTTGTGTCTGCTTTTTGTCACAAGTAACTTAAGAAGAAACCTTGCTGGGCAATTTAGGGCAGGTGAGGTTAATATTAGTATGCTTCACTTGGAAAGGATTTGTGAAAACTCTGATTGGATGTGGGAGTCTGGGGTCTAAACCTCAGAAAACGCACAGGGTTTACATATTCACCATGCTGGTGATAACTGAGATGGGTATAAATAATTGTACAGTGTCCCAGATATAGTGCCATATAATAGTTTTAAGCACAAATGGTGTGTTTAACTTGGTTTCTAAATTGTTGGTGTCTTTTAGATTTTTTATTAAATTTTGAATAGATCATATATTTGGATATATCTCTGAATCACAAAGTATAAATCTGTATAAGTTTAAAAGTATAAATTCTTCAATTGTCTCCCAAAGAAACTTTTGTTAATTCCCATGTTCTGCTTACTCACTTCAAGGAATAATACTAAACTGAGAAGACTAAAGACATGGAAGGACTGAAGATATACTTGGTCCAATTGCACCTGAATAAGACTTCCCTAGACCTTGTAGTTAGACCACTATGGCAACTCTTTGTACATATAGTCAAGTGTCTGATGAGTAAGTTATTACAGGAAGGGCACTTGAAAAGGAGCACTTAATAGAAACCTGAGAAAGTGCAGGAATAAGTTATGTAGATAATGGATAGAAGTTCAGTAGGCAGAAGACACAGGTACATTGTATGTCTGAGAAGCAGCAGGTGGCCAGTAGGTCTGGAAGAAATAGGCACTGTGATGTTTGGATTGAGATAAATCTGGAAAAATGGGTGTGTGCATGTGTGTGCGTCGGGGGTCAGTGCATACAAAGTCTACTTCATTATTTCATTATTTTTTCTATATAATTTCCATAAAAGGTATAATGATATCTCTTTTTACCTCTGAAAATGTCACACATATATACAGTGAAATATGGTGAAGTACATCCTTCATCTTCTCCCTCAACTCCCCCACATCTTCTCCAACAACTGGTCCCCTCCAATTTCATGTCTTCTTATTTTTCTGTCTTTTGATCACTTCCTGATTCAAAGTGCTGCTTGTCTGTGTCTAGCTTAATTGACAACCTTACTTATTTAATGGCTCTTGAACATCAAACACTGTTCTGGGTCCTAAGAAATCTATTTACTTAAATTACCATTTACACAGATAGGAATGGTCAACATGACAGTAAAAAGTCAAATTTGCACTGAGGTCTGTAATCTTTGTGGTGTCTGTGGGACATACAGTGTTTTAGATGAATGAGTTACTCAGTAGTCAGGGGTGAAATGATAAGTGAAGTAGAAACTTGAGTTATCACATGTGTGACTGCCTTTCAGAAAGTGGCAATTACAGCCATGAGGTTGAGAACATTACCTAAGGCAAAAAGAGAAGACGTTATGCCTGACCAATAAGCCCAGGTTTGCTGAAACATGACAAATGCATCAGGATGGTAACAAACACCCTCTAAATGGCTGTGAGTGTTGAGCTCTGGGAGCTAAGATGAACATCAAGAAAGGACGCCAGAGAGCCATGAGAAAGTGACCCTGCTGATCAATGACTGTCTTCATTAGCAGTTAGATTGGGAGAAAAGGGAGAGAAACTGAAATGAAAAACTGACTGGAAGAAAGAAATTGGGAACATTGTTAATTATTTTGAGAAGCTTTTAAAGAGTAGAGAAATGGAGCCTGCCAACAGTCTCCGGATTCTTTTTCTTCAGTCTTACCACTTGCAGTAGCTAAGCTAACCTTAGTTGCTCCAATAGACTGGCCCAAATGTCCAGTGCTAACCTCCATGTCATTGTAGTTTATGGAGCCTTAGTGAGTCCTGAGTAGTGAATAGCTCCTCTAGGGAAAATGATAGGATGATGTCAGCATCTACCTAGCAAAGTAAACAGCATGCGACTAACACAGAGAAGGTTTTGGAGGACATACATGAAAGGGTGTCATTTCTGTTTGCATTTCACTGACTGCAGATTACTGACAAAATGACTCCTAATTGTAAGTGACTAGAAAATGTAGGCTAATTGTATAGAAGAAGGGAAAACAGGGTTAGTGTCAGCTAGCAGTATGTGTTATACCAACAATGGGCCCAGAAGCCATTTAGTCAATGTTGATGCTATTTGCTAATGGAAGACAGGTAGGATAAAAAGAAGCACTAATGACTTTGGAGGAAAGTTCCTGAGAGATTAAGAAGGTCCTGGATGCAATGGAAGGAGAGATTGATCTTGAGTGTCACATAAGTGTGGATAATTTACTTTTTACATTTAGTAGTATTATCAACCAGCTAGCTAGGGTCATTTTTCTTTACCAAGATAAAAAAAAAACATGAGAAGGCAATAGAAGGATTTTTCTAGTGCTAGTGTTGGGAAACTTTTGGATCCTTCCATATTTGAAAGCAATGAAGAGCAGCATTAGGTAGCAGGAAGAAGGGAACAGTAACAGTTGGTATCCTGTAGTGTACCAGGATCCTTAGCTTATACTGACAAATACTGCCTGTTACATACACCTATTATACCTCTACTTTTAACCCTGCAGCAATAGATGTTACAGCTATTGTGTATTTCTAGGAAATAGGGATTCCCCAGACCTTGACAGCAGCTAGTGTTTTGAATTTTGTTACTATATACTAGAATTCCCATCCTTTGGCAGTGGCTAATGTTATAAATCCCAGGTTAGGGTTGTCAGGTTTCTTCAGTCATTGACAGCGACCAGTATGACACAATGTGCATAAGACCTTTGACTCTTGACTTTAAAAATCAGCACAATTTTTACAAACCATATTAGAAAAGTATGCAGGATGAAAGGAGTATATTCTTTTCATGCTAACAATGCACAACTTAGTGTGGCTTGAATAACCATTTGCTAAAGGATGCCATCCTGACCTAAACCTGAAAAAATATTTTTCATTATCTGTATATAAATTATCCTGTATGTATATTATGTTCTATTTTAAGTAAGACAATTTTTGTTTTGGTTTATTAAGAATAGAAGAATATTTAATGTCATGTATAGTATGCACATCCTCTTGATTTATTGATACACATAATTTTAATTAAAACTTAAATAGCAACATGCCATTTTTTCACCTATTTTAGACTCACTCTATGGGAGGGAATCTATGTTTGGTGTTGACCCACCTTTGGTATTATACTACTGGTGAAAATCTATGATTTAAGAGCTCATAGGCCTTTCCAAGGACCTGAATACTGTTATTTAGTTAATTGACTTAGGATAAAACTTTGTTTACACCCATAGAAAATTCTCCTTCCAGTGAACTGTGTAAAATAAAGAACTCATGGCTTCATGGGGTACTGAGAATAAGTTAAGTATGCTAACTTATATAACAGAGCCCCAAACAAAATATTAATTCTTTCCCCTTTAAGACTAGAGAAACACAGAAGATAAAGAAGAAAGAAGACAAGGGCCAAAAAATCGGGAGAAGGCATGAAAACTATCATCTGCTGGGCAAGACATAGCCATTATCATCATGCATTGCTAGCAGCTATGGATGCCTGCTTTGGGACTGTACATTAATAAACCTATCCACAGTCTGATGTGGATGGATCAAGGACCAATCACTGCTGAACTATTTGTTACTGATAGTTCCAGTTAACTGAGAAATTTTTGCCTTTGATTGCAGACCCACTGATGAGTCCACCAGGCTTGGCTATTCCCAATCCAATAACCAACACAGATTAGCCTAAGTAGATAAAGAGATCATAGGCAAAACCCAAAGTCAAGAGCTGGGAAAGGAACTGGTAAGGATGAGGAGGTGGTGATGGGGGTGGGAAGGAGATGTGGAATAGAGTAATCAGAATAGACTCTCTCTCTCTCTATCTATCTCTCTATCTATCTATCTACCTATATCTATATCTATATATGTGCATTCAATTCACAACTAACAAAATTGATCAATAATATATATGTAAATTTAGAAAAAATCTTGGAATTAATTAGGCAAAAAACCCTCAGTAAAATTAGATAAATAGCTAGTAAGCATGTAGAAAAATTATAAATATCAATACTTTTCAGAGAACAATAAATGATACTTAGTGGAAGAGAAAAGTGAAGAAAAGAGAACCATGTAGCACCACATTGTGAATATATTGAAGTCCTCTCCAAACAATCACTTAAACATCCAATAATACCACTATTTGGTATACATGTAAAATAAATAAAATTAGTATTAATAAAGGCATCTGCATTACCACATTCATTATACCATTATTCACAATAGCTAAGATACAGAAATTTTGTCTACAGACACACAATTAAATCAAGCACAGCATAATGATTTTGACGACTATCTTATATGCCATCCTAGAACCTCCATCCAGTGGTGGAAGGAAGCAGAGGCAGACACCCACAGTTAAACACTGAACTGAGCTCCTGAAACCTGGTGACAGAGAGGGAGGAGTGATGAGCAAAGGGGTCAAGATTGGGCTGGTTTAATCCACAGAAACAGCTGACCTGAACAAGGAGGAACTCTTGGACCCCAGACTGATTGCTGTGAGACCAGCATGGGACTGATCCAGACCCGCTAATGTGAGTGTCAGTGAGGAGACCTAGGAAATCTATGGGGCTTTGAGTATCAGAAATAGTATTTATCCCTGGAACTCAAATGGTCTTTGGGTGCCCATCCCACAATGAGGGATGCTTTCTCAATCTGGACACTTGGGGGAGAGTCTGGGCCCTCCCCCAGAAAGAAATGACAGACTCTAGAGATCCCCCATGGAGGGCTTTACCCTACCTGAGGAATGGAGTGGGGATTGGGTGGGGGTCTGGGGGGGCTTGTGGGGGAGAGCAGGCATGGAGGGGAGGGAGAGGGAGCTGGGACTGACTCAGGAAGCAAGTATGTTTCTAATTTAAATATAAAAAAATCAAGCACAGCAAATATGCAACCACGCACATACAAACACACACAAACTCACACACACACACACACACACAGAGAAAACCTTGTCACTGGTGACAACATTGATAAACCTAGAGGAAATAAGCACAGAAAGGCAAATGCTGTAAAAGGTTCTTGCATGTGTTATCTACATAGAAAGTGAATTCACAGCAGCAGGATGCAGAACAAGTAGTTGCCAAGGGCAATTGAGAGCAATGCCACGAAGCAAAAACAGGACAGAGCTGATAACCATTCAGTAAGGATGTATAAGTATGGCCAACTATTGTCCAACATGATTGTAACTTAAGAACTATCAAAAAGTAGGCCTGAATACTTTTACTAAATAGTTTTACTCCACCAGAAAAGTAAAACTATGGGAGGTGATGGGTATGTACATATTTTTAAATGTATGTATGTATCAAAACATCACCTTGTGCAGTGTAAACATACACAAGTTTGGTTTGTGGTTTTTGTTGTTGTTGTTACTTTTTTTTTCAATTATTCTTCAATAGTCTGGAAAAACTAACAAATGAAAACAAACAGCAAACAAAAATCTTAAGACTTCTATATCCCTCCTTCTACACTGCATAATCCAAAGAATTATAATGTTTTAGAAAGCCTTCCTGGGAGGAGGAGTTGGGGCTGTTTTAACAGCATTTCCAGGATTTTTCAGTGACTCATAGTTCTAGGCATTCATGTGAATTCCCAACTTGCATTTTAAACTTTGCAATCATTTAAAAAAGAGAATGCCTTCCAACTTTTCATGATAATGAGATAAAAAAAACTTCCCTAAAGAAAGCTTTAAAATAGTGTTAGTCTCTGCATGCCTTGTGCCTTCTCCCAAACACACATACACACACACAAACACACACAAATAAATAAATATAACACTGATACATTCAATCACATGGCTAGTGAAATTGTTTCTTGACTTTTGAAGGATAACCAGCAAGTGACAGAGGTGACATGTGTCTCAATTACACAGAAGGGTAAACCGGAACATTTTTCAGAACTTTAGAAGATGCCACACTGCATTGTAATTTTTCTTGGTCATCTTTGTCCAGTTTCTGTACTTAGCATGCTCATTAGCAAGCTGTGGCGACTAGCATTCCTTTAATTGCAGTCATTTTGACAGCAAACATTTGTTTCTATCATTTTATGTTTGTTCTTAAACTAAAAAAGCACTTCTCATCAAAACTGAAATTTGACCAAGTTAAACTTTTGAAAAGTTTATCATGTCTACAACAGAACAACACAAAGTCATAGGATCCTAAGTGCAAAATAAAGGGTGATTAAGTGTTTACCCCAGTGGATTGCTAAAATGTGGGTTTCCAGACAGCAGGGGATGACAAAGACAAGATGATCATTTTATTGCATCTTTGGGATGTACTGTCACGTAGCTAGACAGGGATTAGGAGGCCATTATGCTCACCCATTTATTTTGTACTTAGGATCTTTTGATTGTTGTTGAAAAAACAGATTTGTAGTACTCATTCAGTATTCCATGCACTTTTTATTCTAAGTTGTGGGCATGGATAGCTTGTTAATTCATTGTTATTCTTGAATAGGCATACCATAAAACCATTTATTTTATAAAGAATTGCCACATCTATGTGGGTTGCATTCTAAAATTGGGTGAGGGCTGCTCACACAGATTCTATGACAGTTTCAGATCTTGAAGCATGCCTAGCATCTCTGTTCCAGAAGTAAATGAAAGTAATCATCACCTTGCAAACGATCTTAGTTATTTTTCTATTGTGACAAAACACAATAGCCAAGGCTACTTAGAAAATAAAGTACTTAATTGGAGATGGCCCACATTTGCAGAGTCTATTACCATTATGGCGGAGAGCATGACAGCAGGCAGGTAGGTATTTCTTTGGAGAAGTCACTGACAGCTTGCATGTACAGACAATAGCCACAAGGCAGAAGGGGTGGGTTATAACTAAGACTGGTGTGGAATTTTAAAACCAGAAATCTCACCCCCAGCAACATACTTCCTCTAATAAGGTCATACCTCCAAATCTACCTAAAGAGTATCACCAACTGCAGACCAAATATTCAGATACAATAGCCTAAGGGAACCATTCTCATTCAAACCACCACATGACACATAGGCTTCTTGATGTCTTGGTTTAGACTGTCCCAGGATTGTCCCTTGCAATGAGGACAGGAATTTGGAATTTAACTTGAGAACTACTGTAAAGTACCAGGAAATATGTGGAAGACTGTGTCCAGTTTGTCACTGATTTAACAGCAGATGGGAACTTCTTTCCACAAAGTTTCATCCCATCTGTCCCAAGAAGGATCTAGCATGCTCACAAAACCATTCTTGCGAAGTTTTCTGTATGCTAAGAAAACACTTCATCAACTCAGAGACTTACATGTGTGTGTTGCTGGTCTGCGGCTGACTCCTTTGTAGCTTCCTGGAACAGGGCTCTGTTCAGTTTGGAGGAGCAAGGCTACAGGCTGAAGATGCAGATATTGGAGACTCCAGTTAAATGAATTTCTCTGAAATGTTCAGGGGTAACAACGGGAAACGCTTATTCTCAAAGTTTGTGTTACCTTCCTATGTAGTCAGGGAACTCTATAGTCTATGGGAATAAGCTTTTTTCTTCAAGTCTTTGGCTAAATCATTCAACCCATATTTACAAATTGTTCTGGTTCTTGTCATAGGCTTTTGTAAGCGAACAAGGAGGAATCCTAGTGAAGGTACTTATTGTTCTGTTGCTTCTCTCACTCCTTATGCATGGTTCCCTCTAACCCTGAGGCAGAACATACACAGTTATATGCTTATTGAAAGGAAAAGGAAGGGGAAAGAAGACAGAGGAAGAAAAACAGACTATTTCAAAGTTGGATGTTGTTGTGGTCCTATCATCCTTCAGAAGTATAAACTGGAAGAGTGTGTTATGAGTTCCTACATGTCTCAATGACTTAAGACAACACAAAATTATTCCTTACTCAGACCACAATGAAATGAAATTTTCTGGGGTGTGAAGTGGTAGGGACCCCTGACTAGTCTATCTTTTGGGATGTCATACATCTCTATTAATTTTCTTTTAGTGGGATAAAGTCTGTCAGATTAGTCTTGGCAGGTTATTACAGACAAGTATAAAGTTCTCTTCCCACATTCTACTAGTCAAAAATCAGAAACATGACTGACCAGTAAGTCTAGGCCATCTACACACTTAGGAGAGGAAGATAAACACAATGTCTAACAATTGGCCAAACATCTTTGCAACCCTTTTGATACTAGTTATAAAACAAAATGCTGAACTTGGAAATGGAAGTCATTGGTTTTTCACTACATTTCTCTACTTAGCATTACACTGTTTCCTAAACAAGTTGCTTCAGTTATACAAAGTGGTTATTGGCCTGTAAACTTGGGGCAAAAATCTATACTATTTATTCAGCTCCATAAACTTTCAAAACCTAAACAGGTACTAGTTTCAGAGTTCCAATATACTGTAAGATTTACTGCCCTCATTATATGGGCAAGACTGGTGACTACTAACTAACAATCTATGTTACAAAGTAGAAGTGAAATCTTCACTTTATTGTTTTTTCCAGGGTTTCTTCTCTGCACAGAACCTTGGGATTCACTGTTGTCTAAGCTTCTAGCCCATGATGCAGAGTAGCCCACTAGATTTTGCCAGTTAGTATTGGATCAAACTGGGAATCATGTCTTCTGAGTCACTGTTTGGTGTGTGTGTGTTCATTCTTTTGTCCTAAACTCTCCTGATGAATGTACACCTCCCACCCAGCATCTTGTAATGGTTGATGCTGTTAGGATTCAGGCAGACATCCTTGACCCAGAGTTAGTCATAAAAACTGGTACTGTATTGTGAAATTTCAAACTGCTGTTAAGATGATGAAAGAGACATTTTATAAATAATTGACTATGACATTATCAACAACTATATTTATTCTTCAGCATTTGGCTGAAATCCTTGCTATGACTGTTGCCAAGGAAATGAGTAAAATAATCTGTGTACATTGAAGGAAATGGACGGAGGTAAAACCCACAATATGCAACAGATACTATATGTGTTTCCTTTCTGTTGAAGACCATCTGGTTTTAATAAAATGTTACTAATAACTGAAATAATGAATAGTTTGTGGACTAATACCCATTTTAAAGGTAGTTTACTAAATGGTAAAGTCTTATAGGCAGCATTATGCTAAGAGCAGGTGTGAATGTAGCTACCAGCAACACAGCCCCCACACCGGGTAAAGAAGAAATAAATGCTTTGGTGGAAAGATAAAGGCATTCCTATTACATGAAAGATTTTTAATGTCTCAATGGCTTCTCCCTTTTCAAAAACCACTATTCATGCATACTCTTGAGTCTTTTAATATTTGGGCATTTTATTTATTTGTTCATTCATTTATTCATTCATTCACTTGTTAGGACACAGTTTCATGTATCTCAGATGGTCTTCAATCTCACTAAGTAGCTGAAAATGACTTTGAACTTCTGATCCTCCTTTCCCTGCCTTCTCAGTGCTGAGACTCCAGATGTCTTCTATTGTTCCTGATTTATGTGTGCTAAGGATATACTGCTTCATACGTACTAGTCAAGCAGTCTGCCAACTCTATCCTTACCTCCATTTTAAAGATGGTTTTGCAGTAATGGGGATTGAACCAAGGGTCCTGAAGATGTAAAATTACTCTAACTTTGACCTGTATTCAGCTTTCATTTTACTTTTTATTTTGAGCCAGAAATTCACTAAGTTGGCTAGGCTGGCCTCAAACGTGTGTTTCTTATGCTTCAACCTCTTGAATAGCCAGGGATGGGCATTTGCTACCCGGTCTGCCTGGATGTTTTAACTCAATGAAGTTGAAGATGGTATAGATGGGTCATTCCTGGGAAATGTTCATTTGTTCTTTCATCCACTTAACAAACAAAACCTGCATAGAATTCATAGGTAGTCACACAAGGTGATAGGGAATGAAAATATCTGCTCTCAAATGATTATGTGTGTGCAAGCAATGTGCAGGACTCAAATGAGTGCTGCATCAGCAGAAAGTGTAGATATTCAAAATGGTTCAAAACTGGATACAAATGTTTATCCATGGATACAGACACATTTAAGTTGATAAGAATAGAAAAATTTGTTCATTTAATTTATTGAGTGCATCTGCTTTCAAAATTGATCAATAAATATGAATTAGACAATAAAATGTAAAAACACCTAAATAAAATTTAAAACTGACCAAAGGCAAGCTTGGTGAGGGCTGAGACTTCATGACTCCCAGTTAGTAGTGGAGCCAAGATTAGGAGAAACCAAGGGACCAAGAAGCACCCCTGAAGGGCTTCATAACCAAGCTTGATCCTCTACTAATGATCTTAAAATCCAGGAATAGTTCATGGCATCTGGAACTTCTTCATGAATCAACATTAATACATATTTTCTACTGATGGTTTTCATTAAATTCATTGTGACATAAGCATTTAAAACATGCAGTTACATGATGGAAGAAACCTCTGAAGTCAGGATAGTTTCAGTAGCACATAAAAACAATTCCCTTTCAGACATGGCAGAAATAAAAGCCAAAAGAAAGCTACTTGTCAGACACTGAGAATACACACCACAGAAAAGGAAGTAGAGGAAATTTAAGAGCTGAGGTTGGAAACAACAGAGGTTGTGTTTGGCCACAATGAAAGCATAGTGTCAGAAAGGGGCAGCTTCAGCTACTGAAATGCAGGACAAGGACCAGCCCCAGAGCCAACTCTATGAAAGCTGAGTCTTTCAAGAATCAAACATTCTAGTCAGAAATATGTAACTGGAAGAAATGGTTTTTTATTTCTATTAATATTTTTAGGGATACAGAGATCTGAATTTGTGTCCTTTGAACATGGATATTTGTTCTTAATTAAAATGCTTCATATCCTTTAATCCTTTCTTATCCTTTAGTTTTTTGCTGTATATGAAATTTTAAATCATGTAGAATTAGTGAGAATGTAAACTGTCTTTTATAATGGCTTTATTTTCATACCAGCAAAATCTTATTAAAATGTAGAAATGTTAAAATATTAAGTGTCTGTAGAATGTGATGCTGGTATTAATTTGGGAAGGTTTAAGTTTTTGAAATGGATATTAATTGCTCTAAAGATTGCAGTGTTATTCTTTGATGTTTCTGGAATGTATTCATCCCTTGAGACATGCCATTACACACCTTACCTTCCCAGAAATTCTGCATTTAGGAACATGAAAGTTTAATTTACATAATTGACTCCTTTTCATTTTTTAACCCATTAAGTCTTTTAAAAGATCCTACTACCTTGATTTTTTGTGGTTTCACTGAAATACTGAATATGCTTATTAGGAGAGGAAATTTAATTGAAAACATTTTTGTAATGTATTTATGAAATACTCAATGACTCAAAAATAACCCAGAAAATAACTTGCATAAAAGGGCTGTAGCCTGGAAGGACTGGAAAAAAATCAACAATGGAAGAGAACAGAAAACAATTAAATATAAGAGTAATAATATTACAAGTCACTGCAGACTGGAATGATTATCAAGCTGTCATTAAAACTTGAGGGAAGAGTTTGCTTTAGGCTGAAGGAGGTGCTTTTCCCAAACACAAAATTCCAACTGAGTACATGAAAAAAAGTACATTTGTGCATGCGCGTGCACATATATATACATACACACACACTCACACACACACACTCACACACACACATACGGGGGGGGTAGAGGGAGAGAGGGAGGGGAGGTGAATGGAGAGGGAGAGCGAAAGGGAGAGGGAGAAAGAGGGAAAGAGGTGGCTCACCATTTTTGGAACTGTAATTTAGAGTCAAGTTCTCAGGGGCCAAAGTGAAGGCAATGGAGGAAAGAAAGAGAAATTGATTAGCAGGGGGAAAAATGCCATGTGAAGGTCAGGGAAAATTTGGATTGAGATGGGGCCACTGAAGGAGGTGAACTCCAGAGTGAAGTTTCCAGAGAGTATTAACAGTTGAAGCCACAGTTTAGAAGTCCAAGCAGAAAAACAGTTATGATAAATGGGGGCGGCAGGAATAGCCCACTCATCTGAGGAGAAGAAAATTAGGGTCAAAGAAAGTTGTAGAGTAAGATCTGTGTGGGTGTTCTGGATGGATAAAATGTGATGAAATGAAAGTCAAATATCTACATGAATATGTGAAAGGTACTACATTTCTCAAACACAGCAAATGGATAAAATTGCATCATTCAGAGCATTAGATAAATTTAATATTCAATGTACCATGAATCCCTTTGACACGTAAGCATCTTTACCTTCCAGAGATGTAATTTTGATAGATAGCAAAATTTAGTTTGCTATTTTCCTGCAACAAGTAATCACCAGCTATGACAAAACACCTTTTATGTGAGCAACAGTGAACAACACTGGGGAGAGTCAGGGGGAATACTGCTTTACTACCCAACTGGGCCTGCAGGAGCAAATTCTTCCTAGTCCTTTGGGACAAAAGTATGCAGTAACTCACTATTTGTGCTACTGCAATGGCAGCACCTGCTTTGGGATGGATACATGCTACTTATTCAGTAACCCTACCAATGAGGAGATCCTCCTTTCTGACAATGAAGTCCCTTGTCCATAGCTTCTGTGCATGCAGGTGTTCCCATAAATACAGATAACACAAAGTTATCCTCTGGTTCACAATACCCATTGTGAGGGGCAATGGGCTCAGGACAGGGTCATGTGACCTAGGAAGGGCTGTCCCTGTGTCCCCAGGGCTTTCACTGAAGGTGGCAATAAGAAAGAGGAATGTTTTTTATTTGCTCTGAGATTGCTACACTAGGGGACAAATAAACCCAGAGCTGCTAGTTATTGTTGCAGCAGTAGCAAAGGCAGATGCTTGAGAAGGAGGCAAGCCCTGAAAACTCAGGGCATGTCTGAGGGAACTGCATGCAGCACTCTCTACCTGGCATTATAGTAGTTTATGGACATATTTTATTTCTGCTACCAAGATGTGAGCTATGTTGAAGCAGAAATAGTCTTTAATCTTTCCAGATATGGATTATCTGGGAGACACTGTAACCTGGCTAGCCCTCCACCATCCCGAGATTTTGCCCTCTCTTCACTTCTTACTACAGACGTGGGAAAATTCCACATACTCAGTTTCCTGGTTGCCACAGCGAAAGTTGTCATATCGGCAATGCTGTCCGTTGAGATATAAGTGGAGTATGCTAGGAGAAATACTTAACCTTCTAACGAATGAAGTGCGTATTTGGGGCATTTCCTCTTGTTAGTAGTTGAAAAGGTTTTGGTTACTTTTCCTGTTGCTGTGATACCACAACCAAGAGTGACTCGGAGAGGAAAGGGGTGGTTTTATCTTGTGCTTCCAGGTCATAATTTGCTATTGAGGGAAGTCAAGGTAGGAAAATGAAGTTAGCAATGGAACCAGAAGTTATGGAAGGATGGTGCTTGCTCCTGTTCAACAAGCTTTCTTTATAACACAGGACCAACCTATTCAGTGAGTTGGATAGGCAGTTTCACATCAATTAACACTCAAGATAATTTCATACATATTTGGTCAAAAGCCAACCTGATTTAGGAAATCCCCCATGTGAGCATCTGTCTGCCAGTGAAATTTTTGGTTGTATCTTGTTGGCAATAAAAGGAACAAAGGTGGATGAGCAAAATTGATGTCTTGACCTTCTACAGTGCTATTAGAAGAAGGCAATGAGAATGAAATCAAGGAGAAATCAGGTTATTTACAATGGCTTCTGTATCCAGACTAAACTATGGACATCTAGACTTTGTCTGTAAACTTAAAATTTGACTAAATTTGTTTGTGCTCGTTTGGACCTTGCCTTATCAAGCTAGGAATTATGCCCCAATGTTCAAGTTCCTCACATGGTGTGCAAACTGCAATCTGGATATTACTTCCATGAATCAGCAATCTGAAGGCTGTGAAAATATTGTGCTAGACCACATATAAGCATCAATGTCAGAGGTCTTAAGTAGACTTCTATTAAATAGACTTCTATGGTTTAGTGGCTTTATGATAGGATCATTTGAAAGTTCATGATTATCTGTGCATTTATTTTATTATATGTGGGCATAAATAACACTAAGTACTTTACAGAGTGTGTACAAAAATTCAGCTGTGAAGCTCATGCAAATCTATGGTACTCATTCTATATTTTGTTGACTTTTAATTGTTATTCCATATGATTATTTATTTATGTACATATTTAATATATATCCTTTATTTACTTATTATTTGTGTGTCTATACACATGTGCCATGACATGCATATATAACTCACTGGAAAACTTGCAGATGGTTCTTTTCTTCTACCACATGGATCTCAGGAATGCAAATTAGGTATTCAGATTTTGAGAGAAACACCTTTTTTCACTGAGTTTTATAAGTGGTCCTATTTTTTTTTAACAGCTTCATCTCTACAAATCTAAGTTGTACTTAAGTTGTGGTAAGTGGTAGAGACCTGATACAATACTATTGCCTATTTTTATTTTATTATTTTTTCCTTTTATTTAAAATGGATTTTTCTCATATGCTGATTATGGTTTTCCCCTCCTAATTCTCCTAGTTTCTTTCTCTCTTCTCACCTGGATACATGCTCCATCTATCTGTCATGAGAAAACAAACAGGCTTATAAGGCTTAATAATATAGGCTATGATATAATAAGATAAAACAAAAACTAATACACCAGGAATAACAAAACAAACAGAAGAAAAACCCAAGACAGGGTACCACAAAAAGATACAGACTCATAGAACAACTCATTCACACATTTAGGTGGCACATAACACAATAAACTGGAAGCCATAATATATATGCAAAGGACTTTTAGGGCAAAAAAGAGTGTGTACATGTATGTATGTATGTATGTATGTATGTATGTGTGTGTGTATGTATGTATCTCTCACAAAACTATAACACTTAAAAGAAAAAAGTTCCGACATGACATGCTATACTGAACAAGGAACTTCCAAAAATGCCATTGAGTTTGTTTTCTCTTTGTCACGTACTGCTGGACGTGACAAAGAGTAGTTTCTTTCCCTAGTGAACTCCCTTGGAGGAAACCAAATTTTTATTTGCAAGTGGTTGTCAATTGGAGATCTCTTACGGGTTAGGAATGGAGGCTTTGTCCACCTTCAGATAGTCATGAGTCCCATCTGGTTCAGACCTGTGCAGACCCTGTACCTACAGCCTCAGTCTCAATGAGTTCCTAAGTGGTTTTTAATCCTGCTGTGCTTAGAGGGTCTTGTTTCCCTGGTGTTGTCCATCTCTGATGTATCTTCCACTCTTTCTGACTCTTCTGTAGGTTTCTACGTGCCTTGAGGGGGAAGGATTTGATTAAGACATCCCATTTAGGGCTAAGTATTCCAGAGTCTCTCACTCTTTACATATTGTTTAGATGTACATCTCAACATTTGTTCCCATCTGATATAAGAGGAAGCTTTTCTGATATTTACTGAGAAAAGCACTGATCCATGAGTATATCGAAATATATGAGTTATTTTATTGTTAAGTTATTTCAGTAGAATAGTACTACTTACTTTAGCTTTACCCTAGATCCCTTGGTCACCTTAGCAATGTAGGCTATGGGTTCCATCTTGTAGAGTGAACCTAAATCAAACCAGGTATTGGTTGGTTACTCCCATGAGCTTTCTGCCACCATTGGCCTAGCATATTTTGCAGGGAGGACAACTTTGTACTTCAAAGGGTTTATAGCTGGGTGGGTGTTAACATATCTTCTTTTGTAGTGCCCTGTACCAAAGACACTAGCATACAGAAGTAAAGGCTTTAGATACATACCAGTTTGACTTGTGCATATTTAACACGTTGTGTAGGTATTGTCTTCAAAATTGGAGCCTTGAAATCAGTTTGTAGAGAGCTACCTATAGTCTTGGCAACAGCCTGTGTCGTTTGGAAGGTTCCCATTGGGCTCCTTAGGCCAACAACTCAATTAGATAAACCCATCCACTGTATGAGAAACTTCAGTTGGTGTCAGGAGATGTCCAGTTGTGAGCCTTTGTCTCTCCCATTATTACATGATTTCATTGAGATCACCTTTGTATATGAATAGATTTTAAGATACTTCTAATGTTTTGTTTCCATACTACTCCTCAAGTGGGTACTCATTTTAGTTGTCTCTTTCTTATTCCTTCCTTCGTCTCCATCTCCCTTTCTACTCTCCACTTCGTCCTTCCTTTCAGTCCCACTGCCCTCATCCATTGATAGCTATCAATTCCATTTCTCTTTCCTAGATCCTTTATACTATTCTTGGTCTTAGTTCTGTGGATTGTAGCTTGGTTATCATTAAATTAAGAGCCAATATACACATATAAGTGAATACATACTATATCTTTCTTTCTGAGTCCAGGCAACATCATTCCTGATGATTTTTTTCTTTCTAGTTCTATTGGCTTACTTGAAATTTTCATAACTTTTAAATGGAGGAGTAAAATTCCATTGTTTCAAATTTCTGACTATTATTAATTGAGCAGCAGTGAATATGGCTGCTCAAGTGTCTCTGAGGTAAGATGAAGCATTCATTGGTTATATGTCCAAGAGTGGTATAGCTGGACCTTGAGGTAGTTCATCTTCCTGAGAAAGGATAACACTGATTTCATTGATAGTGCCTATATGAGTTTTTAGCCCCAGCAGCAATGGATGAGTGTTTCCTTTGCTCCATATTCTCACAAGTATGAATGCTTATTTTTTATTGATGTTAGTCATTCTGATGGATAAAAGATGAAATCTCAAAGTAGATTGATGTGCACTTCCATGAATAAGGATGTTAAACATTTAAGTGTTTCTCAGGCATTTGCATTCCTCTTTGAGAATTCTCTTTTTAGATCTGTATCCCATTTTTAATTGGGTTATTTGTTCTTGGTATCTAGATATTTGAGTTGTTTGTATATTTTTGGATATTACAACTGTATCAGATGTGGAATTGGTAAACATCTTTATCTATTCTGTAGACTATGGCTTTGTCCAAATGATGATGTCATTACCATGCAGATTTTCAGTTCCATGAAGTCCCTTTATTAATTATTTGTGCAACTGCCTGTGCCAATTGTGCTCTGTTCAGAATGTATTTTCCTGTGCTGATGAATGCACAGCTATCTCCCACTTTCTCTTATATCAGGTTCAGTGTATACAGCTTTACACTGAGGTCTTTGATCCAAATAGAGTGGAATTTTGTGCAGGGTGATAAATATGGTTCTATTTGCATTCTTTCACATATAGCCATCAAGTTTAAATACACTGTTTGGTGAAGATTTTGTCTTTTTTCCAGTGTGTACTTTGTCTTCTTTAATAAAAATCTAGTATCTCTAGGTGTGTGAATTATGTCTAGGTCTTCAATCAGATTTCATTGATCAATGTGCCTGTTTTTGTGTCAATGGCATGTTGTTTTGATTACTAGAACTCTGTGGTACAATTTGAGGTCAAAGATAGTGATCTCTCCATGTTCTTTTATTATTCTGGATGGTTTCAGCTATCCTGTTCTTTGCTTGTTTCTTTCTTTTGTTTCCATATGAAGTTGAAACTTCACTTCAAATCTGCGTTATAATTTTAATGGTGATTATATTGAATCTGAAGTGCTTTTGTTAGGATGACCATTTGTACTCTGATAATCCTACAGATGCATGAGCATGGGGGAACTTCAATGCTTTCAAGTTTTTATCATGAAAGTCTTTCACTTTCTTAAATTTACTACAATATATATTTATTTGAGGCTATTGTAAAATACGTTGTTTCCCAGACTTCTTTCTCAGTCCATTTGTCATTTGTATATAATAAGGAAACTCTGGTATTTCATACCTCTTCAATATTTTATTCGAAGTTCTAGCTAGAGCAATAAGACAACAAAAGGAGATCAAGGGGATACAAATTGGAAAGGAAGAGGTCAAACCTTCACTATTTGCAGATGATATGATAGTTTACATAAGTGACCCAAAGAACTCTAACAGGGAACTCTTACAGCTGATTAACACCTTCAGCAAAGTGGCAGGATACAAGATCAACTCAAGAAAATCAGTAGCCCTTCTATATACAGACGATAAGAGGGCTGAGAAAGAAATCAGAGAAACATCACACTTTACAATTGTCACACACAACATAAAATACCTTGGGTAATGCAAACCAAACAAGTGAAAGACCTGTATCACAAGAACATTGAGTCGTAAAAGAAAGAAATTACAGAAGACATCAGAAAATGGAAAGATCTCCCATGCTCTTGGATAGGTAGGATCAATGTAGTAAAAATGGCAATCCTGCCAAAAGCAATCTACAGACTCAATGCAATCCCCATCAAAATTCCAGCACAATTCTTCACAGAACTTGAAAGAACAATTCTCAACCTATATGGCAAAAACAAAAGACCCAGGATAGCCAAAACAACCTTACTCAACAAAGCAACATCTGGAGGCATCACCATCCCTGACTTCAAGCTCTATTATAGAGCTATAGTCCTGAAAACAGCTTGGTATTGGCACAAAAATAGACAGGTAGACCAATGGAATCTAATTGAACACTCTGACATTAATCCACAAACCTATGGACAGCTGATTTTCAACAAAGACGCTAAAATTATACAATGGAAACAAGATAGCATCTTCAACAAATGGTGCTGGCATAACTGGATATTGGCATGTAGAAGACTGCAGATAGATTCATGTCTATTGCCATGCACAAAACTTAAATCCAAATGGATCAAATACCTCAAAATAAATCCAGCCACACTGAACCTGTTAGAAAAGAAAGTGGGAGGAACCCTTGAAAGAATTGGTACAGGAGACCTCTTCCTGGACCTAACACCAGTAGCACAAACACTGAGATGGACAATTAATTAATTGGACTTCCTGAAACTGAGTAGCTTCTGTAAGGCAAAGGACACAGTCAGCAAGACACAAAGGCAACCCACAGATTATGAGTTAATTTTTAATCCAGCAACTTTACTGAAAGTTTTTAATCAGTTGTAGGGGTTTTCCAGTGGAATTTTTAGGATCACTTATGTATACTATTTTCATCTGCAATAAAGATATTTTGACTTCCTCCTGTCCAATTTGCATCCCCCTCATCTCCTTCAATTGTTTCATTGCTCTAGCTAAAATTCAAGTTTTATATTGAATAATTCCTGATTTTAATAGAATTGTTTGACTTCCTCCTCATTTAAGTTGATGTTGTCTATGGGCTTGCTCTAAACTGCCTTTATTATGTTTAGGTATGCCCCTTGTATTTCTAATCTCTTCTGGACTTTTATCATTAAGGGGTACTGAATTTGTCAAAGGCCTTTTTCTGTATCTAATGAGATTATTGTGTGGTTTTTATCTTTGAGTTTGTTTATTTTGTGGATTATAATTTTACTTATATAGAACCATTTCTTCATATCTGGAATGAAGCCTACTTGATCATAGTAGATGAACCTTTTGATATGCTATTTGATTTGGGTTGAAAGTATTTTATTAAGAAATTTTGTATCTATATTCATAAAGAAAAGTGCTTTGTATTTCCTAATCTTTGCTGTGCCTTTATACATTTTGGGTATCAGGGTAATTGTGGCCTTGTAATATGGATTAAAATATGTATTGGCATTAAGTTTTCTTTGAAAATCTTATAGAATTCTATGATAAAACTATCTGGACCTGGACTTTTTTTGCTGGGGAGATTTTAATACCTGTTTCTATTTCACTAGGGGTATTACGGTCTGTTAAAATTACTCATATGATCTTCATTTAACTTTTATAGGTGACATGTATGAAGAAAATTATACATTTCTTCCAATTTGCTGGAGTATAGTGTTTTTCCATATTTTTTAATTAACGTTTTACGCATGTCACTTTCAGTTCCCTCGCCTCCCCTCCTCCCTCACCCCACAATCCTCCCAACCCCTCACCTCCACTCCATCCCCCCCTCCTCTCCCCAGGGAGGGCAAGGGCCTCCATGAGGGATTTCCAGATTTTTAAAGTATGTCTTTAGGATTCTCTGAATTTTCTCAGTGTCTGTTGTTATGGCCCCTTTTCTTCTCTAGTTTTAAAATTTTTATATTCTCTTCCTGCCTTTTGATTACTTTGGATAAGGGATTGCCAATCATTTTGATTTTCACAAAGAACTCTTTTTTCATTGGTTCTTTCTACTGTTTGTTGTTGTGTTTCTATTTTGTTTATTTGGCCCTAGATTTGGTTACATCTTGCAATCTACTCATTTTGTTGTGATTTCTTTTTCTTTCTTTCTTTTTTTGTTTTGTTTTTTTTTTTGTTTTGTTTTGTTTTGTTTTTCCAGACAGGGTTTCTCTTTATTGTTTTGGAGACTGTCCTGGAACTCACTCTGTGGGCTGGCCTGGAAATCACAGAGATCCACTAGCCTCTGCCTCCCAAGTACTGGGATTAAAGCCTTGTGATTTCTTAGTCTTGGTCTAGAGCTTTCAGGTGGGCTGTTAGGTTACTAGGATTAGATCTCTAGGATGTTTTGTTTTTTGAAGGCACTTAGTGTTACAAAGTTGCCACTTAAAACTGTCTTGATTGCATCCCATGAGTTTGAGTATGATGCTTATTCATTTTCTTCCAATTTTAGAAAATCTCTAATTTCTTTCTTGACTTATTTTTTATTCAGTAGCAGGTTTTTCCATTTTCATGAGTTTATAAAGCTTCAGTTATTTGTGTCATTATTGATATCCAACTTAAACCATGGTGGTCAGATAGGATGCAAGTTTAATTTCAATCTTCTTGTAGTTCTTAAATAAGACTTGCTTTGTATCCAAGTATGTGGTCAACTTTGGAGGAAGTTCCATGAGATATGAAGAAGAAGGTATAATCTTTTGTGTTTGGGTGAAATGTTTTGTAAATATCTATTAGCTCCAATTGTTTTATAATGCCAGTTAGCTCCGGAATTTCTCTGTTTAGTTTTTGTCTGGATGTGAGATATGAAGAAGAAGGTATATTCTTTTGTGTTTGGGTGAAATGTTCTGTAAATATCTGTTAGCTCCAATTGCTTTATAATGTCAGTTAGCTCCAGAATTTCTCTGTTTAGTTTTCATCTGGATGACCTGTCTGTTGGTGAAAGTGGAATATTGAAGTCTCCCACTATCAGTGTATGAGCATCAATATATGACTTAAGCTATAGTAGGGCTTCTTTTAAGAACTTGGGTACCCTTGTGTTTAGTGTACAGATGTTAAAATTTACAATGCCTTGTTGGTGGAAATGCCCTTTGATGGGTATTTAGAGTGTTCCTCTATCTCTTCTGATTAGTTATGTTTCCTTCTATTTTGTCAAATATTAAAATTGCTAATCCAGCTTATTTCTTAGGTCCATTTGCTTGTAATATCTTTTTCCTTCCTTTACCTGTATGTGATGTCTATCCTTGATATTTTGGATGCAGCAAATGAATGAATCCTGTTTAGCATACAGTCTCTGTGTCTTTTTAATTATGGAATTGAGACTAGTATTAATTGGCAGTGTGTGTGTTTATTCCTATTTTATTTTTATGGTGTGGGAAGTGTAGTGTGTGTGTGTTTCCCTCTTTTAATTTTCTTGTCTGTGATTATGTATTCCTTGCATTTTCCTGACTAAGATTAACTTCCTTAGGTTGGATCTTTCCTTCTAGTAACTTCTGTTGGCCTGTATTTTGTAGTTAGACATTGTCTTCTTCTTCATAAAAAGAAAAGATTTCACTGTCAAAGAGATTTATTTTACTCTTTTTGAACACCATGTACTTTTACCATGACTTATTCCCGATCATGTTCTGTCCTAAGAAGGAACACAGAGATTCTGGGAGATGTTTTGTGTGGGTGGATGCAAAGCTTGTATCTGAGCAGTTATTTCAATGGACCAATGCTGTTGTGATGAATAATTATGAGTTCCATACTATCAATTTGGTACTTTTACTTGAAAAGTAACAGGGGAGAGTCCTTGAATGTGTCCAGAACTGCACTAGAAAAATTCAATATTTGTGTAAAATTTCATAGAATCAGCTGTTTAAACAACAGCCTGATTAAATATCAATACATGTTTTGCAAGCATTGTAAATTTTACTCTATTGTTGTCGGATAACACAATTTTCACAGGGTAAACAGGTTTTTCTAAAAACAACCAAATTATAGTATACTGTGTCCTTGTCCCAGAATGTGAATGTGTTCCATCAAAACATAACAGGGAAAATAGCAAGCCATCATCTTGCCTTCGCCCTTATAGTCCAAAGACTCCAAAGGTCACCTGTTTGATTTTAAACTATTTTCAGTGCAGACATGCAAGAGACTTTATGCCTTTATTTAGTCTTGTGACACACAGGGTCCTCTGTTGTGTGTTGTTGGGAACAAATTCTGACAAAATACAGAATTTGAAGAGAAAAAAAAAGATAGTTAGGAACTTTGTTTCCTGTTGAAATGTCCCTTTTCTTTGTCACACCTTTTCTTAACTTCTCAAAAGGTTGTTTATTGTGACATATTTTCCTTTATGTTTGGCCACTTGACTTTAATCACATCATAGGTACTTAGAGAATATATGACTGATTATGGCCATTTGAGGAAGTACACTATGGATACCTATTAATTTGAAAATCTGGGCTTATTAGTAGTACCAACTTCAATACACATCGATAGTAAAGCCTCCCCAATAAGAACAGTGTCCTGTCTCCTTTTTAAACACCCCAAGAAGGGGTGTGGAAAGACAAATTTGGTGACCAGCAGTGAGTCATTGTTTGAATGACACACACAGCAACATTACCACAAACTACTAACACAACCAGGTGAAATAACTAATAAGAACAAGAACTTGACATAAAAATAGTCTGGACTTTTTAAAAAATCATTTTCTTTCATTTTTACTTGTTTTCTGAGATAAACCATATCCAGGTCTATTACTACTATAAACTATGAAATGTTGTAGGGAGCCCCTGAAGTCCTGAGTAAATGTGTTGTTGATGTGAGCACAGTCAAGTCAAGGACCCAATGCCTCCATCCCATGGAGATGAACTTTCCCTGGGTGAGACACACAGAGATGACTGTAAAGGTTTACAGTCTGTATAGAATATGTCCACCAAAGCTTTCCCCACCCTTGCTAGATGTCTATGGCCCGAAGTCTGCTCCCCTGTCCTTACCAAGATAGTTTAAATCTGTCTTCTTGTTCAGATTTTTAAGCCCTACCTCCTTATACATTTGCAAAAACCCCTGCTGACTGTACAACAAACAGTCTGAGCACCCAAATGCTGCAGCTTCTCTATCAGAGAGCTTAGTCAACCTGCTCCCAGCTTTTCTGTGTCTGCATTTCTGTGTTTCTGTCCTTTCTTTCTTCTTTTGCCTCCCCAGTTAGAGCAACCTCTGGAACCATGAAAGATTGTGACAAAATGTTATTGAGTCAACTCTGATCAATAGAAATTGAAAAACAAATGGAAAATACAACTTTGTAAAGTCAGTGATTAGGAGTTCAAGATGAGTTTTCTTCATTATTGATACTACATTGAAAATCTATAGCATTCTTTCCCACGCAGAAACAAGTTAAATTAATTTCAAAACCAAATTACCACTTGCCTTATATCAGCTTTGAAAAACTGATTTTGTTTTTATTCATAATAGAACTTTTTCACCTATTATTAGATTGTTTTAGAATTGCTGCCACACCCATGATCTTCAGCCACCATAAAAGTGGAAAATGCAGTAATAAAATGTAAAAATTCATTCCTTTACCATTGACCTGAGTGTAAGAAGCAAAACTGTATATATTTTAATAATAAAATAATATAAAATATTTTATAAGAACACATTTAAAAATTTGGTTGAGTTTTCTTTACCACTCCATTGTACTCTTCGCAAGAAACAGGAAAAATAAAACAACAACAAAAAGTAAATGATAAAAAAAGGTGTGCTCACGTGACTTTCAAGAACTCTCCTTATGGATCTGTGCAGTGCTCCTAATTTCTAATGGTTGATTTCATAGCTTTTGAAGTATCGCCATTGAAATTTTCCCTTAATTTATTTTCAGATGGTTTCTCGTGGATTTATCTCAGTGGTTTGCAGAACTCCCTCCAGAAACCTGCTTGGAAGTCACCTGAGCTGCAGCCAGCAGAGGACTCTTGACCTATGTCCAAGGGCTGTGGAGCTCAGCTCAGGGAATTGTCCATCCTGATTGCCAGACACCATCCAAGTAAGGCCTTCCACTTCCATAGAGTTACTGGCACTCTCCCAGCACATTGGCAACCTGACTACTTGATGCCCCAGTGAACTGGCAGAAGAGAATCAGTTAGTGGCTGCCGGTGGCAATGTGGCTCAAACTACTCAAAAATGACACCTTGTTTCATAGAGGTGTAGGGAAATTAATGTAGTCATGGCTATTAAAAAAAAGCCCTAATGTTCAACAGGGAGGGAGCAATTGCTCACTACAAACCCTGGTCCTACCACGTAGCAGGTTGACAAATGAGACCTGGGTGAACTGATTTTTAAATATGTATTTCTACATCTATCCAGTTTTTCCTCTGCTAAAACATGTCTTCAGTTCTAGCCTATCACCTAACAGTCAATACGTTTTATTATTTTAGAGGTTTCTCTTTTTTCTGATACAGACTAATAATGGAAATTACAGTGTCATCACTAGTTTGTCTACATTTCTAGAGACCTACTGTAAGAATAGACTCCCCACAGCTTCAGTTATGAATGTTTGGCAAGATTTTAATAAACAGAAGTCAAGTACGTTATGAAACTCCTTGTGTGAAAAGACACGATTCTTTGAAATTATTTCATAAGTTCGCTGTGCAGACCCTAAGATCCTTTGATTAAATAAAATACTTAATACAGTCACACTCCTGAATCCTCTTTTTGTGTGTTTTCATGAATAAGAGATAAGATATGATTCCTTGGTTCTTTGTTCTGTATCTATGGATTTATTTGAGAATTAGGAATTAGTATTTTGTGGAACTTAGAATTAGTCTGACAACCTGTTAATATTACCTGTAATAAGAGATTTGATTTTGAAATTAGCACATAGTGTCTTATTTTAAAGCCATTAGTCATCTCAATAAAATGGATAATTGAAATCATAAAAACTCATTGTTTTTATATTTTTATATAACTTCTGACTTGTAGGCAATGTACAAGGAGAGTAAATGAATCCCTAAATATTTACATAGAAATCTGTTTCTATCTCTATTAAATGTATACATATAATCTCTTTTTGAAAATTGGAAAATAAGTTATGAGTGTTTAAGTAATGGCAAAATTGGACAAAAGAGAAATTGAATTATAAAGAATTTTATCTCAATTAATAGAAAGGTCTTGTTTTAACCAAGGCTCCTGGGCAGCACATGTTATTCTTTGAAATTTCTTAAATAGAAGTGTTGTTTTACTCTAGTGTATCCTAAGACACTGGCAATTTACATGAAAATGTCATTGACTCAAGGTGGGCACTGACCACCTGGAAAGGCCAACCATGTGATTACTGGCATAGGAAAGATAGGACTGTAGATTGACTTTAACCATATGGGCAATGATGCTTGCCTTCTTTATGGACCTCAAGGAAAACTGGAATATATTCCTAGAGTGACCTTGGTTCACATTACTATTTCAACACTTGAATGTAGGAGAGGAGGCGATGTTCTTCCTCAATCTGATGACAGATATGGCTCCAAAACTGTTCAAGACTTAACTTTTGTACTTTTGTCAATGTGTAATACTTTATATGTGTAATTAGTGCACATATAAAGTTCCCAATGAAGCATTTGAGGATTTTCTGGCAAAGTATTTAACTTGAAGGATCATATGAAATCCTGAGTGTAGGGCCAAAGGAAAACTCCTCCACCTTCTAAGCATTTTCTGGAGAGAATTGGAAACACATTAAGTAGAAGAAAGGACAAAATTATTACATGGGCAGAGGCAATTATAAAGTAGTCACCTATTATACCAACATGATAGAGAAGCCAATTAAAAAAAGTCCCTGTCCAACTAGAACATGTTTCTGTTAGGAAACACATATCATGTAGAAGCCACCAGCCTCAAGTGATGGTACTTCAGTATAGTCATTTTCAACTGGTTCATCTATTTACCCATACAAATAATGAAAAACCTACTTTGTGCTAAACTATTACATTCAAAGACTTACAAGGTGCCAGGCTCTGTGCTGGGCACTGAGGTGATACATCTTGGTAAGTTTCTGTCCAGGTCTTAAGGATAGTATGCTGTGTTGCTTATTTTGTGAGGAACCCATGGGAGAGACCTACTCTTCATACAGCTCCAGATCATGAGCTATGAATGACAAATTGTTTTTCTCACAGTTTCAGGAGAAGAAAAATCAGTGTTCCCTTAGAGGCCCAAAGTGGCCTTCAGTCACTCAATTTGTGCCATATCATGCTCTGAGGATATCAAAAGACTACAGAGTATTCATACACTGATGACGACAGTTGTGCTAAGTGGTTTGTTTTATTTTTTAAGCCAGTCACAACCTTGTAACGTAAGCGAAACTATTATTCTCATTCTCAACTTAGGAAAACATAAAGAGCTTGAGAGGTTTAACAACTTACCAGAGTTCATATTATCAATAGTAGAGAGGGATTGAAAACCCAAAAATCTGAGGTCAGAGCTTAATTCTCAGTCAGTAAGGTATAATAAGAAGAGCAAGACCTGTGATCTTGCCTTACAAGGATCTTAAAAATATGAAGTATGAAAATATTCAAAGTGCATTTGTGAGATATCACAAAAGCAAATAAAATACAAAGCCAGCTAATTAAGGGCATCCTCTGGACTAGAGAGGAAGCTTTATTGATTGCCTGGCAGAATCCTCAAGGTTCATGCTCATCCTTTTAACTCCCCAAACTCCTGCAGACCAAGGTTTAAGAGTACTCTGTACGTAGTCCATACAAGAGACTTACTCAGGAGCCTTCTTTTAAATCAAGATCTGCTGGGTTAAAACACTTTGAGGGCAAGTACTGTTCATGTTTCTATCCCTACAGCATAGTGTATAGCCACTTTGGAAATCAGTATGGTAGTTTCTCAGAAAAATGAGAATCAATCTAACCTTAAGACCCAGCTATACTACTCCTGGGCATGTACCCAAAGGATGCTCAATTATACCACAAGAACACTTGCTTAACTATGTTCATAGCATCATTCTTGGTAATAGCCAGAACCTGGAAACAACCTGGATGCCCCTCAACCGAAGAATGGACAAAAGAAAAAAAAGAATGTGGTGCATTTACAGAATAGAGTATTACTCAGCTGTTAAAAACAATGACATGATGAAATTTGCAGGCTAGTGCTTGGAAGTAGAAAAAAGTCATTCGAAGTGAGATAACCCAGACCCAGAAAGACAAACATGGATTGTACTCAAATTATAAGTGGATATTATATATAAAGCAAAGGATAACAAGGCTGCAATCCACAGCCCCAGAGAAGCTAGGTAGCGAGGAGCCTAAGAGGAATGAATGGATGTCCCTGGGAAGGGTAAATAGATGAGATCTCGTGGGTAAACTGGGGATACGGTTGGAAGGGTGTAGGAGGGAAGAGGATGGGGGACATGGGAATATGAGTGATCACTTTGGTTGAGTTGGGGAGAGGGAGAATAATGAAAGAGAGAGCTGGATAAAGGGAGCCATTTTGGAGTTAGAAAGAAACCTGGTACCAGGGCAACTCCCAGGAATCCACAAGGATAACCCCAGTGAAGACTCGGAGAAATAGTGGAGAGGGTGCTGGACTGGCCTTCTCCTGTAATCAGACTGGTGATTACTAATTGCCACCAGAAAGCCTTTATCCAGTAACTGATGGAAGCAGATGCAGAGATCCACAGTCAAGCACTGGGCTGAGCTCTAAAATCCACTTGAAGAGAGGGAGGAAGTATTGTGCAAGCAACAAGGGTCAAGATCATGATGGGAATCCACAGAGACAGCTGTCCTGAGCCAGTGAGAGCTGAAGAACTCTGGACCGACCTAAGCACTCTGCATGTGGATGACAGTTATGTACCTTGGTCTGTTTGTGGAGCCTCTAGCAGTGGGATCAGAACCTGTCCCTAGTGCATGAACTGGCTTTTTTGAACCTATTCCCCATTCTGGGATGCCTAGCTCAACCTTGATGCAGGAGGGAGGAGCTTTGTCCTGCCTCAACTTGCTATGCTATGCTTTGTTGACTCCCATTGGATTCCTGTCCATTTCTGAAGGAGGAGGAATGGATGGGGTGTAGAAGAGAAGTGGAGAGAGGCGGGAAGGGAAACAATGGTTGATATATTGTTGGGGAAGTCCTGTGCATTTGTCAATAAAGCACTGTCTGGCCAATAGGGAATCTAGATAGGAGGGACTAGGAGTCCAGAAGGACTCTGGGTAGGAGAAACACAAGAAGATTCAAGATGTAACGCCATGGGGTAGGAGCCCGGAACTATTCTCCGGTAAGAGCCATGCTTAGATTAACAATTATGGGGTAATTACTGAAGTCAGAGCTAGCCAGTAAGAAACAAGCAAAGGCCAACAGCTTCATAAAGAATATAGCCTCCTGTGTGTTTATTTGGGACTGATGTGGCTCTAGAACCAGGCTGGCGGGAAGGCTTCTCTCAAAGAAAAAGCTTCTCTTTACAATATATAAAATAAATAAAAAATAATAAAGAACAGACAGAATGTAGAGATGGGGGACTTGTTATTCTTTTTATCTAACCATAGAGGCAAAAAAGCAGAAAGAGACAGAGACAGAGAGAGAGAGAGAGAGAGAGAGAGAGAGAAAGAGAGAGAGAGAGAGAGAGAGAGAGAGAGGGACCTGGTAGCACATGTTTTTAATCCCAACATTCAGGTGGCAAAGGCAAAGGGTCTCTGAGTTTAAGGACAGCCTGAACTGCAGAGTGAGTTTCAGGAAAGTCAAGGCTACACAGAGAAAATGTGTCAACAAAGAAACCGCAGTAACAAAGTTGAGTTTGACCCTCCATGCCATAAGATAAAAAGTTCTTTCAAATATGTGTCTGATCAGACACACATCTGGATTTGAAATTTGACTGGTTATCCTGAATAGGTTGATTCCAGTGATACAAACACACAAAGGGAAACCCTCCCTGCCTCCCAACACTGCTTCCACTCCTAGTAAGGTGAAATAAAATCAGTATCAGTTCAGGGTTTTCGATGTGTAAAAATGTAAAAGAAAACTTCACTAATTTGAACTTTACTTTGGAATCCATCTTTCTATATTGGATTAACCTGAGCTCTGTCATGGTCTGCCTGGAGACTCACACTTCCCCACAGGGCACATACTATGCCCTGGGGCAGCCTGAAAGCTTGGCCACCACATTCAGCATCTCGGGGCACAACATCTTGCTCACACAGCTGGAATTCACATGCTTCCATTGAGCATCTGTGTGCCAATTCGAGGGTGAAGAGATGGATAATTGGGTAGTAGCATTGGCTCTTGTGAGACAGCGTTAAAAAGAAATTCTTTCGCTGTGAACTGGGGAAGAAAAAGAAAGCCAAGCAGACAAACCCTTGTTTGTACAGCAAATAAAGCTAAAGAAATCCTGAAGAACAGCAGTCCTTTGCATGGGTAGGATAGCATCACTGACCAGAAAACTCATGGGTAATATTTCCGATGTGATGGTATCATCGATTTGTGGTGTAACATCCAAGCTAGGGCTGGAGGCAATGCTCAGTAATAAAACCCTACCTAGCTGTGCAAAGGCCTAGGCTTAACCCCAGAAGAAAGATAAGAAGGAGAGAATGGAGTAAAACACACAGGGATGGAGGGAGGCAGGAAAGGAGAGAGGCAGGCAGGTAGGCAGGCAGGCAGGAAGGAAGGCAGGCAGGGAGGGAAGGAGGCAGGCAGGGAGGGAGACAGGAAGGAAGGAAGGAAGGAAGGAAGGAAGGAAGGAAGGAAGGAAGGAAGGAAGGAAGGTAGGTAGGAAGGAAGGAAGGAAGGAAGGAAGGAAGGAAGGAAGGCAGGGAGGGAAGGAAGGGTGAATGAGCAGGTGCAAACCAAATAAAGCCTTTCTTTCCCAAGATGATTTGGGTTATAGTGTTTATCGCAATGGTAGTAATATAACTAAGATACTGAGTAAGAAGAGACTATGGTAGAAAGGATTATTTAAAACTTTGTAGATCTCACCTGTAGTATAGAGAAAGAGAAAACTAATGACTCTGAATGCAGATGTAGGCATTAATAGTAAGGGCAGTCTATTATTCTATCCTGTACTTACATTAAGAAATGACGTCTGCACAAACTTGTGTTTCTGTATGACACAGTATTTTTTTATTTTTAGTGAATTTTTAAATGAAAGCAAAGCATTTCTAGATCACCCATATTTGCAAGGACTGTATGCACTGCCTAAATTGCCAGATAACTCTGTGAACTCCTATGTAGTTCATTTATGCTACTTCACTAGTAATGCTTACTACCCCATAAACCATTATAGGAAATAGGAAGAGAAATCTGCATAATGAAGAGCCACAATGTTTTTTTTATTCTCCAGATTTATTTTGGTAAAAAAATCAGATATAACCTTTCAAAAATTACATTAATGTTTAACATGCATTCAAATAACTTTCTTTTTTTTCCAGTTTAAATTTAGATAAGAAACGAGGTTGCTTCACAAGTCAGTTCCAGGTCCCTCTCCCATTCCCTCCCCTCCTCCCGTGCCCTCCCCCAACCCCCCCCCCGTTATCCCCTCATTCACCCAGGGAGGGTGAGGCCCTCCATGGGGGTGTCCATAGTCTGTCATTTCATATAGGGCAGGGCCTAGACCCTTCCCTAAGAGTTCAGGGTGAGAGTGCACCTCACATTGTTCTATGGGAGTCCAAAGTCCGTGTGTATACTTGGGATGGGTACTGATCTGCTGCCCAAGGCTCAATAGGTTCCCTAGGCCTCCTCACTGACACCCAGATTCAGGGGGTATTGATCAGTCCCATGCTGGATTCCCAGGCTGATGCCTGGGATTCAAGAGTTAACCTTTGTCTGGTCAGCTGTTTCTGGGGGTTAAACCAGCCCAGTCTTAATCCCTTTGATCATCAGTCCTCCCTCTCTGTTACTGGCTTTCTTGAGTTACTGGCTTTCTTGAGTTCAGCTCAATACTTAACCAGCCGCTAAATGAAGTTTCTGTTTCCCAGACTCTCTGGCCATAGGATTGTAGGCTGGCACTCAACAAATGGTGCTGGCATAATTGGAGACTGGCATGTAGAAGAATGTGGATCGATCCATGTTTATCGCCATGCACAAAACTTAAGTCCAAATGGATCAAAGACCTCAACATAAATCCAGCCACAATGAACCTCTTAGAAGAAAAAGTGGGTGGTACCCTTGAACGAATTGGTACAGGAGACAGCTTCCTGAACATAACACCAGTAGCACAGACAGTGAGATCAACAATTAATAAATGGGACCTACTGAAACTGAGAAGCTTCTGTAAGGCAAAGGACACAGTCAGCAAGACAAAAAGGCAGCCCACAGAATGGGAAAAAATATTCACTAATCCCACATCTGACAGAGGGTTGATCTCCAAAATTTACAAAGAACTCAAGAAGCAAGTCTCCAAAACAGCAAAGGACCCAATTAAAAAGTGGGCTGCAGAACTAAATAGAGAGTTTTCAATAGAGGAGTCTAAAATGGCTGAGAGGCACTTGAGAAAGTACTCAACATCCTTAGCCATCAGGGAAATGCAAATCAAAACAACTCTGAGATACCATCTCACTCCTGTCAGAATGGCTAAAATCAAAAACACCAATGACAATTTATGCTGGAGAGGATGTGGTGAAAGGGGAACACTCCTCCATTGCTGGTGGGAGTGCCAACTGGTTCAGCCACTTTGGAAGTCAGTATGGAGATTCCTCAGAAAAATGGGAATAAACCTACCACAAGACCCAGCAACTCCACTCTTAGGCATATATCCAAAAGATGCCCATTCATACAACAAAGATGTCTGTTCCACTATGTTCATAGCAGCTTTATTTGTAATAGCCAGAACTTGGAAGCAACCTAGATGCCCCTCACCCGAAGAGTGGATAGAGAAAATGTGGTACATCTACACAATGGAGTACTATTCAGCAGAAAAAAATAATGGAATCATGAGATTCGCAGGCAAATGGATGACACTAGAAGAAACCATCCTGAGTGAGGTAACCCAGTCACAAAAAGAGAAACATGGCAAGTACTCTCTCATATATGGATTTTAGACAGTTCCACAATGTTTATCTCAGTAATTTTATTACTTTACTAACAAAATTTCTTTTCTTTCCTTTTCTGCTTAATAAATCTAGTTCATTAAAACAAAATAAATCACAAAATTGGATAAATGAGATCTTAGCCAGAGCTGGAGACTCTCAGTAGTCAGTACTATTCTTACTACTGAGGAATGGGATGCACATTTTAACACAGTGGTTTTAGAATGCTATCCAAACTCATCACAAAATTTAATTGCTGTACCTATTCAAACAATGAGCTATTTCTTCACAGAACTTAATGCTGAGCTTCAGATTCACATTCTTGACATTGACCTCTTCATGAGCATTTATAAACTGTGGAATGCTAAAAACATCATCAGATAGGTGTGTTTGTCTTCTATCACTGCCTTAACAAATCGATAGAAATTTGTGACTTCACACAGCACACTTTTATTCTATTAGAGTTTTGTCGGTCAGAAGTCTGACACAGGTCACCCAAGTGTGAGAAGAAGGTGATGTCAGGCCTCCATTCCTTTTTGACTTTCTAAGGAGAATCGGATTCTGAAGTCCTGTTTCTCCAATGTCTGCCTTCTTGGCTTGTGGAACTTACCTTCAAACTGAAAATCAGCAATGTCCCGCCTCTCTTGATACATCCTCAGGACATATCCCTTTCTGTGATCAGAAAGGATGTGCTTTTACTTGTAACAGTGCATTCAATTTGAGTGGGCCTGTAAGGGTAACAGAGAATAATTCATCCCACCCTGATACCCAAACCTTAATTACATCTGTGATTCCTCTTTGCCATGTTCTTGGTCCCGGGTTCCAGGACAAAGGCTGGCTTTACTCCAGAAAATCCTTATTTGTCTTACAACAATCCAACTGATTTTATGATGTAATTATTAATTCTATCCCATAAATACTCCTGCAAGTTATTTAATTCATTTGTATTCATTAATTCATGCCTTCACTCTGACTGTAAGGAACACTTCCAAAGTACCTGTTTCCATTTCCTGGGAAGGCAGCTCATTTTATTTCCTCCAGTGCATTGCCCCTATGAATAAATGGTAGTTTAGTCTGTCTGACTTACTTTCTGCTCTTCAGGGTCATAATGCAAGAGGGACCTAGTGTGACAATCAACATACCATTTCTGATCCTCAGTACCTGCACAAACTTTATTTTTAAAAATGCATTGGCTTGCATCTTGAAACAAAAAATATACATTGAGAAATTATTTTTGTTCCCATATGTTAAACTTCTGTAGTAATACTTAATCACAAGAAAAAGAGCAAAGTTAATTAATTGGAGTTTGGAGCCATGTAATAAGAAAATCCACGTGATTTGCCAATTTTTTGAGGCCAAAATGGAGAATTATACAGAAATTTCCCTGCAGATCTCTTGAAGCTGCCAAAGCAGACCGCCAAAATGAAGTTTATAGTCACTCATATTTTTCAACAATGTGTCTCTCATTGCCAATTCAGACATGCTTTCTCTGTGACCTTGAGAACGGCTCCTCATGGCTTATCAGTTTCACATCTAATAAATTCAGGTTAATTTCTTTTATAGTAAATTGTCACCTGCATCTGTGATGCACAGTTTCTATTAGTGAATGAATGGACTGGGTTTTCCATCATAAACCAGTAAACTGAAGTAATATAGGGATGGAGGCTGTCTGTGGGACATGGATTGATAGACAAAGTACTGGGCAGGATCCCTGTAGACACGCATCCACATTCAGATTTATTCCGGTAATCGCCTCTGCTTTGCTACCCTATGGAAGAGCTCCCACATGCTCTGTTTCTCACAGATATAACCTGAATGCACTATGCACATTTACCCACATAAGAACACGTGTGTGGTTGCCTACTAATGTTTGAAGCTCATCTTCAGAATATAAAGATTTTTTAAAATAAAATTCTACCTGGAATTAAACAAGAAAGTAGTTAATTGTCCAATTTGGTCTCTAGTTCTCTTTCTTGATTAATTTGAAATCTCTTGTTAAAATTTTGTCAAAGCAAATAATTTATTTTTAATAAAGAATACATTTTCTCTAATTATCAGGAAATTGGACTGTAGGAGATGTTTAGATCCACATTAGAAGATCGTTTTGGGAATCTTTTAAAAGAATCAACCCATGGGCTTTGATGTCAGGCCTATTTTAGTCTCAGAACCTTACTGTGTCAATACCATGCTATAGCTTTACTATTTTTAACTCTTTAGACTTTAGTTTTCTCATTGAAAACTTAGTTCTACTATATTAAGATGTGAATAGCAAACAAATTATTATAAGGAAAAGGTTAGATTTTGCCTGGTAGTCAGAACAAGGTGAATCATAGGCATTGCTTATTTTGTTCTAGTAAAACAATGACTTTTTTGAAAAAAAAACTTTAATGCAACTGGGTTAAATGAAAAGCAAAGTTTGAAACATCTTGCTATTGATGTGATTTGTAGACAAACTTATTGTGAACTTTTCTCTGGATTACTTTTTTATTTTAGCCTCAGAGTATTATTTGTAACAAGCAAGTAAAAAAAAGTAAATTTACCTATTTTTCAGGAAAAATACAACAATGTACAAACATCTTGACTTTTCTTATAGACACAAATAGTAATAAATTCCCAAACTTGGCCAAACACTTGAATTTCATAGCCTTGAATGGGTCATATTTTACTGAAGCTCTACCAACACAAAGAGACTTAAGATGAAAAACCAATTTGTTTTATCAATATAGAGTTGATAAAGTGTCTGTGATCTTCGGATATCTATACTTTAACTTTTCAAAAAAAAAAAAAAGGCAATGCAATATATCTATTGGAGGGAAGAAAAGAAACCCCGTTCCTTGATAAGAAAAAAGAGAAAGCTGGCAACACCAGTTTTTATGTTGTGCCCTATCCAGCTGACACTGTCCTTTTGGAGAAGCCAATGACTTGTTAGTACCCCTAGCAGCAGTGTGAACAGATGCGTCCCTGACAGGCGATGGATGGTCAGGGTCCATCTGGCCAGTGCAGCTCGGACAGAAATGATGTATACAGCTTCATCAGCGAATGACTGTCATCAATCCTGGGCCATGGATAGCGTAAATGACAGCTATGCTGCAGCTGAGACCCCAGGTGTGAGACTGAGGAGGACCTGATTTAAGAATGGTGGGTAATCAGCAATGTATAGGCTCCTGGACTTTAATTTGTATCTTTAACCTCCTATAAATATCCTGCTCTACTGTAGCAGGTATGTGCTTTTTAGTGTCTCATCATGAAATTAGCTTCAGAATGACGACTGTTCTTTGCTCCCTTTTAACTACTGATGACTTCGGCTCCTGAGCTCCAGGTCTAAACGCATGAGGTGTCTTGGCTACTCTGTGGTGTGCACACAATTTAATTATTGTCTCATTGATTTTTCATATACTTCAATTTCCTCTTCTTTATGTCACAGTGGCTGTCCTATTCAGATCTTTGGGTTTTCTTTCCATGATTTCCTTATGGAATCATCTGAAGGAAAAATTGATTTTGTTTACCGACTCTCCTCCCCAGTGATGCCTCCACTGCTCTCAGGAATGTCTCGCTGCAACAGTCTTAAGGAGGCCTGTGTATGCAGATCATCCACAAAGGAAACTTCCAGTTAGTACAATATCTCAGAACGAAAACAATGTCCCACTGCTTATTCACCAACAAAAGGTACCTGATTTTTAAATGGTTTCTCTTTAGTATGCATTAAGGATCATGCATAATTTGCATCTATTAGCATTTTATTATACCACTGGCACTGGGGAAGGAAAATGAAAACAATTATTGTATCCTCAGAGGACATTTCTTTACTTATAACTATTTTACAATAAATCGTTTTTGTTTATCAGTTTACTGGATGCAGTAAATGCAGAAAATGGAGACTGAGAGGGTCCTAAAAGCCTAGGAATTCATAGAGTGGCTCCACGTGTTTTCACAGAAAGCTCTTCAAGTACTTCTAACTCATTAGAATGAATTATGTCAATTACCACCAGCAGATCAGGAAACATTTGAATCTGATGGAAGGGGATTCCCCTGCCCTCAGAGCATCCACAGATATTAGAGTCTCCCTTATTCTATCAAGTTAGTACAGCCAAAAGAGTTTCTCACAGAGGCTAACCAATGAGAATTCCATTCCCAAAACTGGGATAAAAGTTGACTCTCAGGCTGGCCAATAATTAGGGAGAGGGATTTCGACAACTCAAGACAATACGATCCCTTCCAGTAAAGGCTGTTTCAAAAGCATCCCAGACCTAAAAAAGGTCATTTACTATTAATATATTTCTAAGGAGAATGAGATAGGACACAATGTTATAAATCATCAAGCATGTGTGCATACGTTTTTAAAGCATGATGTTTCTTTCTCACATTGTTCACTGGCCTTGACAACAATATATCCTAGGAAAAGATAAAATAATTCTGGCCATTTTCCTTCCTACTTCTTGTTAAGAAACGTAATTATTCCTTTAGTGTCTAATGCAAAAGCCACTCCACCCTAGGATGAGAACTGAAAGTAAAATAAAGTCAGAAGCAGGGAAACTGTTGGCAGAAGGCAGCTGACTTGTTTTAGCAATAAATTTCTGCCATATGACATACCAAATAATATTTGAATTATGGGATATCACTAGAATAGTCTAATAACTGCATCAATTAGTATAGAATAATAGAGAGCAAGACAGGGGAGTGGCAGGGCAGAGGGGGAGGAGAGGAGAAGAGGATCGACAGATGGGGGCAGGAAGGGGAGAGAAAAACAGAGAAGCCTCTATGGACTTTCAACCTAATTTCTATAGCCATTTTACTTTCAGGCCTGGCAGACATCTTGAACATAGATTCAAGAACTGAATGCTATAGTTGCCATTAGTAAGGATAACACACTGATGCTTGAAGGTAGAAGCTAAATTGAACAAATTAAAGACGTCTGCTGTGCCAGTGAAAACAAATCTGAAATTTTCTGTTCCAGGATGTCAAGAATAAAGCTGAAAGACAGAGTCTTAAAATACAATGTTCCTTGTATTAATTGCTTTCCATAGTTATTTGTGCTTCACACATATTTTTATGAGCTTAGATGCTTGGTACAGACAAATGTATTATAATAAAATAGAATATTTTGACTAGTCTTTATTGACTTCTAGGAGTTGCTAATTGAGTGAGTCTTTAGATGAAGGCTATGATTCAGGATGACAAACATTGATTACAGATAATATCATTTATAGACATGGATGGAAATTAATATGTGTACAATTTTTTTGCAATCCAATGAACCCACAATTACTATACTAATGGTTCACATCTAGCAGCCAAGGACCCTAAAAGTCATTCTCTAACTTTGGATGCATTTTCTTTGTCTCCTGAGTCAATGAAACTTTGCCGTTCTGTCTGTTAGACACACCTAACACAGCAAGGGCAGCATACCCTGAGACCATACGGCTGCAGAGCACTCTGATGTGCTCTGCATGCCTCTGTTCCTTCTCTACTTTTGTTTCCTCCTTTTGCTTTACTGCTTTCTTCACCTTTATCAGGGAAGTTCTCTGGAAGCGTTCCTTTGTCTGATGAATCCAAGTTCATGTAGTCAGTGTCTGTATTTGGTTCCTTGTGCAGCTGCCAAATGAAGGAAAGACTAACCAACACCAGGATCTGGTGGGCCTGGCTGTCTCACAGAGAAGCCCCAGCATCACAGGAGTGTGTTTATTATACACAGTTGAACAGAAAGACGAGGCTGTTGTAGACAGTTGAAATAAGGAAGGAGGCCATTAACATACAGATAAACAAAAAGGCATGGTTGGTGGCATGTAGTTGGATCACAGAGACACCTGTGGTGAATCCCAGTTAGAGCAGTCCTCAGGCCATATCATCAGGGCAAGAGAGGGAAGCCACAGTGAGCAATTCCTGCACACAATATTAGAATTCATATTTGGACCAGGAACCAAGGCTTGGACACTCTAGTTGGGCTGAGGCATTAGTCCAAGACATGGCCTTACCCCTGTCAAGATGTACACACTCACTCAGGACTTCGCTTAAACACTGTGCTCTTGCTTTGTTCTGTGCCTACTTTTGGTCTCTCAAAGCCAGGTTCTGACAAGAATCAAGAACAATGACAGAAGCTTCCAGAAGCACTGTTTATTTAACCCTTGGCTCGCTTGGTGAGGACTTTTTCTGGTCTCTCTTTGCTTCTTGATAGCATCTTTCCAATGGAAACTGAGTAAACTGCCTTTGTGCCTTATAACTGATCATGTGTTTCTTTTAGAAGAATTTTCCTACTGTGGATGGTCTTCACAGAGTGTGTTAGGACCAGAGATCTGAAAAGGAACATTACTTCACACAACCTGTTTTAGGACCAGAGATCTGAAAATGAACATTAATTCACACAAACCTGTTTTCTGCTCAGACAGAAGTCATAGTGACACTCCAGTCTAACACAAAAAACTGGATATAGGGCAGTATATATATTTGAGACTAATGTATATATTAGTAGTACATCTCTTTGCCTGAAAGATCTCATGTGGGAATGTGAAGTGACACTAGGTGGATAATGAAGAGTTTGAGATTTCTAACAGTACTAATCTCAAGTGCAAAGGAACACCCATTTCTCAGTAAAATGTTATAATTTTATTCAGTACTGTAGAATTGTTGCTGGTGGTAGACTTTTGTTTTGTTTTGTTTTATGTTAGCATTAGTTTCTATCTTTGGAACTATTGAATACATGTCATTTTTCCATTTGTAAAACTTAAGCAAATAGACCAAGGGAATTGGACACAGTTAACTGTTCTTTCTCTTTTTTCTTTTTTAATCAACCCAATACCCTTCAGCCAAGCACCAGTGAAGCTCAACATCATGGCACATTTCCCCACAATATACTCACACTCAGCCACCACCTAGGAGGAAACGGAGTGAGAGGGCTATTGAGCACTGAGAAGTTCTCCAATGAATCACAATTATGTGAACACCTGTGCTAACTAAGTTTGTGCTGAGCCACTGTGAAAATTTGCAAAGTGCTCAACAGCCCTGAGAGTTTCTCATTTATTATCTGAGGTGGGGTGGTCTGCAACTGTACATTAGGTTGCAATGTGAACCATGTAAGGACATGCATTCAAGACCTCATCTAGGACCTTTTCATTCTACCTGCAGGGTACAGCTGTGCTTCTTCACAGGCCAGAGTTCTGTTTCTGAATGTCTGCCCAGAAACACTAAGGGCAAATGCTGAATTCCTTCTTCTCCAGGTGAGGTGACTTTAGAACAGGCAGTACATTCACTTACATTTCAAGATGAATTTACCATGGGATTGATCTTGGAAGGAGCCTAAAAATCAATGGGGTTTTTATGAATCTATAACCCTGCATTATATTAAACTGTAAACGTATCAAAATTCTAAAGGATGAGAAAGAATTTCACACATAAGCATAAATTTTAAACTGTTCACAAATTCTACAGGAAAATTAGTTGACATACCAAGAAATTTATAGATGGACTTTAGTGAGTGAATGATTGATGAGAATTGGAAAAATAATTTATGAATGAAGTCATCAAAATTGCTGAAGTCTTGATGTAAGCAATGAGACTGAGACCCTTGAATAAGCTGCATACAGGGTCCATTGTTGAATACAGCATAATGGTTATACATAAGTCCCAGACAGTGGCTCTGGTTGAAAGTATCCTCTGTATTAAGAACTAGAAATTACTGTGTAGCCTCTGGATGTTAATGCAGTTTTATGAACAGAAATTTCTGTGCATTTCTACAGAAACAATAGATAGATTTAACCAATATCCTTCAGTGAAAATTTTATTTCTTACATTGAATAGCTAAATTGAATGGAAGATAAACTGAGAGATATGGATCTGAAGGCAAGAATCTTCTCAGACACTTATTGCAAGTATTACTACTCTCATACCATCATGCTCTACTCACAGGACAGGTACAGAATATTCGGTGGCTAGTGTGCAGTTGTTATGGATAGCAAGTTCAAGGTATGAAACAGCAGGAGATGATGGAAAGGGAAACCCAGATGCTGTGGAGCAGAGCAGTCCAATGAAGCAGTCACTACACTCCAAGGCAATGACTGTGGGTTTGGGAACACATAAGAGGATGTTAGGAGATTATAGATGTTTTCCTTTTGTTCCTGGATTTAGCTGTGTAATAGAAGAACCCTGTATGTGTAAGCTTTGATCTCCTTCCCTTAAAGGTTTTACTTATTTGGGTCTCAGTCATTCCCTACCATTAACTGAAAAGATGTCTCTTTCCCCTGCTGTTGTCACTGTAATTAGAGGACAGGAGAAATAAGATGCACCGGAGACACGTTGCTGATGGTGTCTTGGCTTAATGCCAGAGTCCTCTAATGAAAATTAATACTTTCTGCATCTGGGTCCATGACATGTGTTTTGAAGAGAGGCATTGATAAGCTAGGTGAGTGGAGTAGGAGAAAAAGATCTGTAGGATGGAATAGATCCATATGTCATTTAGGAATTGGGTTCATTTGGGTTTTATGAGCACCAAGCATATGTAAGACACTTGACATGCACTATCTCATTTAATCCTCAATGCAATGCCCTAGTAATGGATCCTAACCCATTTTTCAAAATAGGGAAAATGAAGCAGAAAGTGGGCAACTAGTCCACACTCATGTGAGCTTCAGCCTGGAACCCTTGTCTAGCTGTTGCCAAAACTCAAGATTTTAACTCTTACAAAATACTGTCTCCTAGTGGCTGGAGTTTGATAAACATCCACCTTAGGTCAGCTACTGAGGGGGTGGTGTTTGTCTTAGTAGACAAATGCTATTAACCCTTCAGTGTCAACTGTCTATCTCAAAGACATGTGAAAAGTGTGTGTGTGAAAATTACCTAGATGTTTTATATCCTCCAATTATATTTTATTTTTTATTGAAAATAAATTCTTCTGTCATACATTACATTCTAAACACTTCCTGTGACCTCTGCACATGAGTTCATGCCATCACACTCACAAACACGCATATGTATACACATGTAGACACACAATATTACCATGAGTTTTTTTTCGGGAGGGTGGGGAGTTTCAAGACAGGGTTTCTCTGTGACTTTGGAGGCTGTCCTGGAACTAGCTCTTGTAGACCAGACTGGTCTTGAACTCACAGAAATCCCCCTGTCTCTACCTCCCTAGTGCTGGGATTAAAGGCATGGGCCACCACTACCTGGCAACAATTTATTTTTTTTATAATAGAATCCTTTTTTTCCTCTTTACCCATCAAAACAGGATAATAAACTATGCTAATTTTTTATGATATTTTTAGGTTACTGGATAAAAATGCTTATGAAAAAATTCACATTAAGGGCTTAGATCTTCATTTTTAAGTTTTATTTTTCAATCACTTATCTCTATGATTTTATACCACATGTATGAGGGTACCTGTGAAAGCCAATACAACAATTCTGAATCCCAAGGATCTGTTGATTCGTGACCCACCAGATGTGGGTACTAGGAACTGAATCCTGATCATTTGGAAGAACAATATACAATCTTATCAGTTAAGCCATGTCTCCAGGTCCAAGTCCCACTAGAGTTTTAATGAATAATAAAGGCAAAATCAGTTATTTAGCACTTAATTGATTTGTCTAGTATCATAGATTTTTCTGCATGAAATGCCTCAAGTCAAAGAAAATTATTCTAAATGATGAAAATTTCAGGTCTTGTGGCAGGTTGGTTGAAAAGAGATTTCTTCAAGGCTGGCTATGCCCCATGTTCCTTGAAATATATTTGAAAGGTGAATGTTTACTTTGGCTCTGCATAAGGCTGACCCTAGCGAAAAGGTGTATTGAAATATATTTCCTGAGATCAGAGGTCACTGATAATGGCTTTAATGCGGTTATTCCTAGCTTCCTATTAAATGATGCTGCACTGTGCAACATTCTATACTTGATCTGGTAAATGGGTATTAGTGCCCTTGAGTCAAGAAATTTTGCTTCTTTGGATGTGGAGTAGCACTGTAACATTTAAAATTTATAATAGTGTTCACTTTTAAAAAAGAATTTGCGGTCTTCAATGGTCTACCTAAGCAGAAAACCTGAAGACAAGACACAGCCTTTGATGCTTGGGTAGGTTGATGCTACTGGTCACAGAAGTTGTAGCTCATAAGGTGGTGCATTGAGATGGCAGAATCTTCATGTATGGTCCACATGTTAATAATGCTATGTCTGAGCACTGGCATTATAATTACTGAATATGGTGGGAATGTTGGAATTCGCAGAACCAGCATCTTCATTCATTGACTCTGATGATTCTCATCTCTGTTCCACAGGACTCAGACAAATCTACCTTCTTTTCCTATATCTAATTCTTTTCCTTCATGGCCATACCAACATAAAGTTAGCTCACTATAATTAGTGCAGGATGAGTTCTTCCACACAGCGATGTGAGCTGCTAGAAAGAGTTGCCATTCATATTTTGTAGTATTGCAAGTTATTGTTTTGCACAAACAAACATAGTATCCTTATTATTTTTAGTATCAAATTGAAAGCACTACAAAGAAAATAATTGATTGTTTTTTCATCCACTAAATTAGACAATACAGGGGACCTTATTGTCTTTTGAATTATGTTATAGTCATAGTTGCAATGAAAGCCTATTTGACAATTAAAATAAATGAGTTATTTTATGTGCATGAGCAAGGACATATGTTGAAAATACAATGGTGTCTCAAAATTCAAATACAACATCCATGTAAGTGTAAAATAGGAAAACAATGTAATATTACTTAGGAATACATACATATACATATATAGTCAGCATAAATAAACTTGTATATGAAAAAACACACTTATTTTAAGATTATTTTGTCTCCAGAAGAAAAGTGAATTGATTCTGAGAGGGTTTTGTAGCATCACCTTTGGGAACAATGTTTTATTGGAATAAAGAAACAAGAAGCAAATATTTAAAATGTTTGATCATATGTCACACTTGTAGAATCTAAGCAAATATGTGGGTATTTATTAATCTGTATATTTTCGGTATTTGAAAGATTTTGGAATAATAAGGATGAAGCTTGAAAGAGATGTTTCTTGATAAAATGAGAAGGGGATGGTAATCCTTAAAACTGCCCTCACTAACTTTTCACCAAGATTCCCAAAGAGACACAAGAAAAAATAAAAAGACACAATTCAAAGTGGGGCACACCAACCAGTCAACCATGGAATCTGGGAGGAATTGACTTGCGGTGAGATTTGAACAGGAATGAAGAGAAACATGCCTGCTTCTTTGGGGATAACCATCTTACTGGCAAACAAATGCCAGCCTGTGTGGCATTAGAGAGTACAGGCAGAGACCCCCCAAAGAGAACTTTGAACAATGTGGGGACCTTGCATAAAGGGGCAGGTTTGAAAAATATAGAAAAGGAGAATGGAGGAAAGTAGAGTGCATGCCTGTGCCAAGTGAAGCCAGCCAGCCCTATTTCCAACCTCTGAGCAACTGTGGATTCTGACTGCAGGGAAAGAAAGGGGACGTTCAATGCTTCGCCTTTGATTGTACAATGAGGAGGTGTTCAGCCACTGGGGGACCTTCATTTCATGTCCTCCTTCAACCTCACAGCTCAAAAGCCATTTGCAATATATATTTGAGACAGGACATTTTTTTCCACATGAAAAGTTTTTCCTGAATCTCTTTATGGCCTATTCCTTTCTTAACTTTATTTCCCTGTAGAAATGTTCAGCATCTAGAGAATAAAAAAAGGAAAGGAGAAAAAAAAACCCCAAAGCCTGCCATAGCATTATTGAAAAGAACTAAGATTACATTTTGTAAGTCTAACTTTAAATCAAATGAATCGATTTGCATAAAGTAACATTGATAGAGGCAGATACAATATGAAACTGAATTTCTGGATTTAGAATTTCTCCCCCTAATATTATTCTAAAGATTTTTTTCTTTTCCTCCTATGAACAGGTCATATACTTCTCAAAAGAATTTTTTAAAGAAAACTCTGGCCCACCTTTATCTCTAACGGCCCGACTGGGAGTTGCTGTAATAATCCTTTTGCTTTTATGTGGCCATCTGGAGGCCTATTAAAAACAGTATCTAAAACCAACTCCCCAAGTGTGCTGGGTTTGTAGGTTTTCACCAAGTCACCAAAACAGGACCATCTTTCTTACTATGTGGTGAATGGATGTTGGAGAGTGACATTGGAGGAGACACAGCCCAGCACAGTCTGCCCTTCACCTTGGACATTCTGGACAGGTAGTAAAAACAGTGGTTGATGCCAATGCACACTTTTCAAGGGTTCACAGATCTGCAGCAAGGCTTCCTTCCAACTCTGGGACTCTGCGATGAGATGGAAGAGGTGAGGGAACGTGGGAACTGGCGACATTGAGAACTTAATGAGGCATCATGTTTCAACTAGATAATACTCCTTTTTGATTTGTGTGGAAGGCAAATATGAAATATTGAAATAATATTTCAAGTTCCCAATTTTGCTGCACAAACAGAGACACAGAATACTCTGGTCTCTCTGAAAAAAACACCCTTTTCATCAAAAGCATGATCCAACTGAGTTGAGGACATAAGGGCAGGTTGTGAAATGGAATTAGATAAAAGTTGGCGTTTGTCTTTAGTAGATTATTAAAATCGCCATGGTAAGAAATCAGCTCATAAAGACAGAAGAAGTTAGCATAGGCTGCAGATCATTTGTCCCAAACAGAGGTTTTTCTCTATACTCATTAACCATCTTGCCCGGTAATGTGCTTGTAATCCTATTAAACCTGATACATCAAAAATTAAAAGAAAAAAATTTAGTTGCTGTCTCAAACCGCACTGCAGCTCAGATCTAGGACCAAATAAGATGCATTAATTGCTTTACTGCTTCACCGCAAAGCCACTCTTAAAATATAATTCCTTAATGAAGTCCGTTAATTTGTTCGTGGCAGTACACAAGCTGTTCAAAATGACACGGGATTGCACTCTGTTTTCTAACCCCTGCAGTTTCTTCTGTTAGTCACTCTGTCTTGTGTTGTTATCCCATGGATAGTAATTATTTTATAGTGGCTGTAATTAGGAAAGAATTAGGCTTGGTAAACAAAACCTGCCTTCTCCTGTTAATAGCTAAGGATAATAAATTTGGCTCTGACATTCACTATATTTGGACAAGGCTTGGCCTACTTCCAGTTTTCCCAATAAGAACTTTATTATATAATTATGCCTTGGAGGGGCTCATATTACAAGGTAATTTTTTTTGTAAAGACACATATTGCATGGCTTCTAGCCAGTAAGTGATATACTGTAATATATGCCTCCAATAAATGTTTTAAACACAGCCTCACTGAGCAAAGCCCTGCTGGAGCTGTGTGCTGCTCTTCAGCATGTATTATTTACAGGATGTGTTTGTCGAGCTCTTCATAATGTAAATTATTTCCTTAGCTCACATTGTCCAACATTATGACAAGTGTTTAAAAGGCACAGTTCTTTTTCTATAGTGAATGACTCATCTGATCTCCCATATTCCAGTCCCGTAGGTAACATCTCTCAGATGGTATCCCAAAATGGCATTTAAACAGAATTCTATACTTTTGCAAAGCCTAGCTGTTTTTGCATGAATTGTGGTTTCTTTGCTTAAACTGATTTATTCTTTTTCTATTTTTAACACAAGTAAAATTATGTCACTGCAAGCTAGATCTCTGAGATTCATGTGCCTTTTAGTTGACCCTTTATTGAAAAGGCCACCCAAACTCCTATAGATCAATGATAAGACATGGAATCACAGGCTGCTAAAGGGAAGACAGCAACATTTTAAACAGATTCAAAAATCAAGATCATAAAAATGTAACCTCTGCTTAGGAAAATCATGAGAACACAGGCGTAAGTAACATTAACTTCAGAGCCAGAAGTAAAAACTTGAGATTATCAGCAAGCATAGAAGTAAAGACATAAAATACTGTTTCCTTAAATGTCAAATTCAAAATGGGAGTCATCTGAAACTCTTTGATATTAGGTATACACAGCTTACAAAAGGGATGTTGTGTAATAGTTTCTTCCAAGATTTAAACATTCCAACCTAGAGGGAAGTTACATGAAAAGGAAGGTAAGCTACTCAAAATGGCTTCAGGAAGATCCTGAATCTGACCAGATTCATTAGGTTCCCTCCCTGTCAGAGTTTTTTTTTAATCAAAAGAAGACTCAGAGTAGGCAAAACTGCAAAAATTCACACCAGATCAAATACCTGGAAGAAGCAGAAACTAACTGAGATGTCTTGGAAAGGTTTAGACCACAGTCACTTGGAAAGACATTCTCCAACATGTTGAGCCACCAGTAAGTTGTGTAGTACACTCCAGGTTACCAGCTTTTAACAAGTTTTTAGTGCTTCAGCTGTCTTTGAGCCATTTCTGTTCCTATTAATAACCCTTCACTCTTACTAAGATAAGGGACCCTTCTCCCTTACTCCTGCAAGTAATCCTTCGTCCTTACTCCTGTAAGTAATTGTTCACCCTCATTCCAGTAAGTAACATCAAGAAAACTCATTGATTTGCCGTATTGAACTTTGATGGTATCCGTACTTCACTGTGTTGTGGGATCCTTAGCTGAATCATGAGTAGACACCAGTGTTGCCTCTCTCCAGGAAAAAGTTTTGTCACACATCAAGGGAGAAATCACATATCAAAAAAGAATCTTTAGTAATGTTTAAACTGAATGCACTGTATAAAATTTGGGCAACACATGTACTCTCCTCCAAATGGAATTTAACCACCTACCTACAAAAGGCAAGAGTTTTCAATGGATTGGCATCTCAGCGTCGCTAGTACAATTGGAATGTGTGTCAGGGCTTACAAATCACTTAAAGAAAGGGCCAACTTCTTTTCTAAGTGGTTAGAATGTTGAGTAGGGGTTCCTATTTATTTGGCTAGAGAGTTATGTGTTATTAAAATTCTCCTTTGAAGGGAGACTCCATTCCTATTTCTCTTTACCCTCTGGGAGTTGACATAAAGTAGCTACATTGAATCTCCTAATGCCTAGTCCGCACTTTCAGTAGAGGGTCATGTGAATTACAGGAGGTCTGGTCTGGGGTCAAAATCGTCTTTACTCCATCCTTCTCCTTTCTATCCCAGTGCTGACAAGATCTTGGAGACCAGAGTTCTTTGTAATTGTTCTCCCTCTGTCACTGTGTACCATGAATCGAAAACGAGGGCACATTTATCCTTCTGTTTGTTATGCACCATGCAGTTTGGGCATTCAGACTTAATGCTTTCTTCAGGATACAGAATTATAATTATTCTTCTGTTCCAGGAATACCATTCTGTGTCAGCAAGGTAAAACTATTAAAAATGAATGTTGTAAGCTGACATAATTGCTAAAAAATTATCTGTAATTCATATTCAGTGTAGCATTACTGAAGGTGTACCACATACACTAAAGCATCATGTAAACCTGGAAAGTTTAAAAGTAGGTACACACATGCACACACACATACACACACATGCAAAAACACACTCTTACATAATGCACATTCAAGCACACAAGCACATGCTAGTTTAACAGCTTAAAGCTGTCTATCCTCAGGAAATCCCAGAAGAATGTCAAAACTTTGTCTCCTGATCTTGCTGTGACTGCTGCTTCTTTTTTGTTTGTTGGTTGGGTTTTTTGTTTGTTTGTTTGTTTGTTTCATTTTCTCTGCAGAAAAAATAGAAGCACAGAGAGGTTAAGTTGAATGTTCCAAATGCTGCAGTAAATCAGAGGAGGATGCCCAGGACCACTGATTCTAAAGCAGCCTTGCAGCTAGTGCCTCTTTCTGTGTTTTCTCTCTTGCATTACATCTATCTGGGCTTTAATTAGCCCAAAGTACTCGCTTTGTTTTTGATGATCAGTTGGTAACCACAACTTCATTCCTGATAGCCATAGTATCCAGAAATTAGGACCAGCAGTGTTGGTCACATTCCAACTAAAAAAATACTTTTTTCCATAAAAAGTGACTTTTGTGAAACTAGCATTAAAGTGTAGATTTTACATGTAACCACAAGAGCAGAAAGGACGCCATATTCCTCATTCTTTTCCTCTTCTTTCATTATTCATCTTTAATTTTCTGAAGTGTTTTATTTGGATGCAAAAATCACTATTATATTTATTATAATTTCTCCTGTGGATGGAATGATCATTTTGATGGCTCTGAAAATAGATTGCCAGAGAGGAGCTTAGATATTAAAGGGATGTGATGGAAAACAAAAGATCTTTTGCCTCCCAAATGCATTTGGAAAAGCAAAATTAGTAACTCATAGGGGGAACAAGGAAAATAGACATGAAAAAGAGCTTTTAAGTCATCCCATTTACCATCTCCCTGTCCATGTGTTCCCTACAAGTATTTGCTCATTTTTTTAACATCATTCTTGAGTTGTCATTCATGTCTGCAAAGACCCTCCCCTTAAGACTGGAGAGAGCAACGCATGGCATGTAAAGTCTTGACTAAGTTGCTGCTCTGGTCATTGCCCTTCACACAAAATTCCAGCTAAGTAAGATGTTTTCCTGCCCCTGCCCTTACCATGCTGTCTTTGAAATTTTCTGTGTACAAAATTCACCTCCAACTTTACTGTATGGAGTTGGGTTCAGATTTGGCCACTCTATTAAGTTGTTCAGTCCTTCCCCATAAATCAAGCCCTTTAGCTCCTTCATCATGGTGGTAGCTGTAATGTGACATCCTCCTAATTTTGGATGTGGTTCTGATATTGACATCTCCCAGTGCCAAATAGAAACTGACATGAGAACTGTTATAAACAAACATGATGCAATTCTCACCTTCCATGACTATTCAGATGATATATCAGGGAGTGGGGAATATGCATCTGTATTGAATGAAGTGAAGAAAACCTCACGCATAGTATTTTGCTTACTCCTTATTCCATGTAGTTTGATAACAGAACCATGGGAAGCCACGCATGGTACATCATGCACAGTAATATGTAGTCTGGCTGGAACAGACAGAAAAAAGCCGGTTTGTATCAGAGCAGTTAACTTGGCTCCCACAATTCCTCCCCTGCTGCTCGTCTCGTCCCACTTCAGCTGTATTTCACTCCATTAACTGCAGCAATGGGCATTTACACTCAATAAATGTGTGTGGGTGCGTATGAGTGTTTGTGTTTGGGAAGAGTTTATGCAGACAACTCCAAATAGCTCCAAAAGTGATTGCACAATTAAAGAAACTATTTCCCGGCTGTGTAGTCTTTTTTTTCTTAAAACATCATCTGTCAGCCTGGCTCCTGAGACTGACATTCTGAGCACACTTTTTCTTTTAAACCCTAGGGGAATGTCTTCTTCATGTCTCTGCACAACTGTATCACTCTTATCCTGTCTTCCTTGCAGTATGATTGTGAGATTAATTCCCAAAGGACTATCAACATCCACTGAGGATGTTAAAGGAACGAGTTCAGGTTCAGGTCTTGTAAGGTTCTGAACTCTTTGCAGGCTGTTGCAAGCACTTTGAACCTAAGTTTTGAAATTTCCTATTAGCTTGTGAAAATGGTAAAATAAGCTCCAACACAGGGACTTCCAACTGTGGCAAACTTAGCACAGATCTGATCTGCTTACAGGGGGCAGAGGACAATTTGGGGTTCACCAGAGGGGGTTACTATAGTCACAGCATGGTTTAGCTTTTTTGGGAAAAGAGTGTTTGGGACACAACCTTTATGCTAACAATGTGGGCTAAAAGTTAGGTTGAGGCTGTTTTATAAAAATGTCGATGAAGATGGAGATGCATAACTTGCTTGGAACTCCCCTGGTTATTGGTTATTAGTTAAAGAAATGAGATCAAAGAACAAAAAATGTCTTTATTACCTGAACTCAGATGTACTGAGTACTATCTTGAAGTGGCCTAGATAAAGAAGTATAGCCACAGATTGCAAACTCTGCCTACAAAGTCATTGCAAACTACTCTGTAGGAAAATATGTACTACATACTGTTAGAAACCCTTATGAATTTTGTTGGAAATATCGATGAACAGCAAATATCTTTCCAGGGTTCCTAAGTTCTTATGGTGTATTTTTAAAATAAGGGACAAGAATCTTAGTATATTTTAAACATACAATATATATTAAAAATATATCCAGTAACAACTGAGGCCACAACAATCTACAAATTGCTGATGATTTACCATGAACAGACTCTAATAAAAATGTGTAAGGACCCTGTAAGTTTAGACAAGAGGTGTCATTAAGGCAGACGGAAGATTAGTTGGCAAAAGTGAGTTTTAAGGATAATCTGTGTAGTAACTTACATTTTCCTTTTTTATAATTTATTCTTTTAAATTTCATTTTATATTACAACCAGAATTTTCCATCCCACCACTCCTCCCACACTCCCTTGCATACCCCAGCCCAACCCCAGTCCACTCCTCCTCCCCTCCTCTTCCCTCCCCTCCTTTACTCTCCTCTCCTCTCGGGTAAGGGATAGCATGAGGAGTCAACAAATTCTGACACAATGGATTGGCACAGGGCCAAGCTCCTCTCCCATGCATTAACACTAAGCCTGACATTCTACCTACCATAGGGAATGGGCTCTAAAAAGCTAGCTCATGTACCAGGATTATATTGTGGTCCTACTGCCACTGAGCATGACATCTCTTGCCTAAGGAATGGGCTCCAACAAGCTAGCTCATATACCAGGTTTGTATAGTCATCCTACTGTCAGTGGATCCTCTGTTAGTCCAAGCTTCACAACTGTCTCCCATATATGGTGACCCTAGTTCATTTCCCTGGAGTCTCCACAATTGTATGTCTAAACTTCTTAAGTTTCCACTAGCTTGGCTCAGCTGTCTCAGTAGATTTTTCCATCATGATCTTTACCTCCCCTGCTCATGTATTCCCTTCTCCCTCCCTTCAACTGGATTTCCAGAGCTTGGCCTGGTGCTTGGTTGTGGATATCTGCATCTGATTCCATCAAGTACTGGATGAAAGCTCTATGATGGTATGGGGTATTCACCAATCTGATTAAAGGAGTAGGACAGTTCAGGCATCCTCTCTATTATTTATAGGAATCTTAGCTGGGGTAATCCTTGTGGACTCTTGGAAACTACCCTAGCACCAGTTTTCTCCCTAACCCCATTGTGATTCTCTTTATTAGCATGTCTTCAGTTGTCTTCCCCTGCATTCCTCCCCCGCTCGCCTCCATCCCATTCTCTTATGTTCTCATCCCTGCTTCCCTCCCCTTCCCCAACCCCTGATATCCAGTTTACCAAGATCTCATCTAATTTCCCTTACCAAGGCAATCCATGTGACTCTCTTAGGGTTTTCCTTGTTACCTAGCTTCTCTGGAGCTGTGGATTTGAGTCCAGTTATCCTATGCTTTACATCTAATGCATACTTATGAGTTAATAACACTGTATTTGTCTTTCTGAGTCTGTGTTACCTCACTCAGGATGTTTTTTTTCTTGTTCCATCCATTTGCCCACAAATTTCATGAGATCATTATTTTTTACAGCTGAGTAGTATTCCAATGTGTAAATTCCAAATTTTCCTTATTCATTCTTCAGTTAAGGGGCATCTAGGTTGCTTCCAGGTTCTGGCTATTACAAATAAAGCTGCTATGAACAAGGTTGAGCAAGTGGCCCTGTGGTATTATTGAGCATCCTTTGGATAAATGCACAAAAGTGGTATCACTGGGTCTTGAGGTAGATTGATTCCTAGTTTTCTTAGAAACTACCATACTGATTTCCAAAGTGGCTGTACAAGTTTGCACTACCACCAGCAATAGAGGAGTGTTCCTAACTCCACATTCTTTCTGACATAAGCTGTCCTAATTATTTTTTATCTTAGCCATTCTGGTAGGTGTCTGGTGTCTCAGAATCATTTTGATTTGCATTTCCCTGATGGCTAAGGATGTTGAGCAATTCCTTAAGTTTTTCACCCATTTGAGATCCTTCTGTTGAGAATTCTCTGTTTAGCTCTGTACCTCCATTTTCCAGTTGGGTTATTTTGTATTTTGATGTCTAGTTTCTTGAGTTCTTTATATATTTTGGAGATCATCCCTCGGGCAGATGTGGGGTTTGTTGGTAACTTATATTTTGCTTAAAGTGAAAATTGCACTCCTTTCAGTCTATAGAGATGAGAATCCAACCCACATTGGCCTACTCTGGATTTTCTGTGTAGGTCAGTTTAGGCAGAAGCATAAAGACACAGAAGGGATCCAGACTAGTCTCAGTCTGGGAGCACCCAGGAGAGATAAACACACAGGGGTGTACAGGTCCACCTTGAACCTCTCAGCAATTTCTTTCATTTCGGGATTCTTCTCAGGAGTCTTCCAGCGTCCTCCTTCCTCTGTTTTTAAATTAAGCACAGGGAAGTGTCCACTGCCTTGCCTGTGGCCCAGGAATGTTTCCTGGCAGTGTCATCCTGCTGTATACTATCTCCTCATCTGATGCAAGTAGATGGGCTCCTGCCTCTGGCCCACGCACTGACTCCAGTTTGCCTGCTGAATGTGCTAAGTCAGGAAAAGGGCACCTCAAGCAGGCAGTCACCTTTGAGTCCAGCTATTCCCCTTCAGTCAGGATAGGTGTTTTTGTGACTGTTAAACAACATGCCCCCTTGTAAAACAAAACTTCTGTTTCAACATTGACACTCATGTGTGTTTAATCAAACAATCGGAACCTGGAACCTAGGGTCTCTCTCCACTCATAGTTCTGCAAAGTTATTATGTGTCTGGAATTGCTCTTGATAAGCAGAAATTCCATCTCCTTGGAAACATACCTCAACTGATTTTCAATATCCCACAATAACCTTCCAAAGTGCACGATCACATACCTGAATGCCTCTCCAAATACTTACCACCCAGCTCTTCTGTCTCCTAAGCAAGCTCAGTTCAGTGCTGCCACAGCATCTCTATACTTGCTGATGGCTCTGTCATATGCTTGTCCTCCAGCTTGGCCCATAACCAGCTATATTCCTTGATTCAGGACTATCTCAGATGCTATCCCAGTGATCTATCACACTCCAATAGTTAATTTCCTCCATTGCACTTTCCATTATATGGTCCTTACTGATTATATGTTTATACATGCATCATCTGTGTCCATCCACTGACTTATACCTTTATAGGGACAAAGACTGCATCCTCTTTGTACGAATCAAGTCCCAACACATAATATGCTCTCAATAAAAATGTAAGAAATGAGTTAATAAAAAAAATGAGACTGCTTAATTAGCTGCTGGCAGATTCCAATCACTTGGGGCTACACCAAAGTAGAGGACTCTAAATCATAGATATTTAAATCTGCCTCTGAGAAGAGGCAGCAGAGATAACTTTGCTCATTGTTGACTTCTGAGCACAGCCAAGCAGTAAGCATAGAGGACACAGAAATCCTTGACAAAAACTAATGCAATGGGGTAGTAATTAGTTTCATCCTCCCAGGCACCAGCAGACACAGCAGAGGGGGAGTGTGTGGATGGTGTGAGAGGGAGCTGAAGAGTTCCTGGCTTGAGAGAAAGCAATCGTGTTCCTTCTCGCCAGTCCCCATGGGGTTCGTTCACTTGGAAGAGTGACTGCAGTGCGTTCCACTACAACTACCAGATTCATTGAGATGGCCAGGAGACACGAGTGGCAGCCACATGTTTCCCTTTAGTAATGGTCCTGGCTGGTGACCAATTCCAGAGATGTGTTCTGTAGCCTGGAAACTTGAGAGGCCAGCACAGCAGCTACCCTTTTATGCTTTTCATAACAAATAATAGGGCATTGTGAAGAAGCAGAGGGGACCAAACAGGGCCCTTCAAATAAAAGCAAAGATCCCTAAAGATACAGAGACTAACAAAGGAAAACTGCAGCTGTTGTGAATGTAGTATGTCTCAGTCCTAAGCCTAGTCCATAAAGGGATGCCTTCACTTAACTGTTGCTGTCCCTGGGCAGAGGTGGGAAGGATGCTGTTTAATAACAAAGAGAGTCCCCGATGACAGCAAGTCTAATTACAGGAGAAAAAAAGATGCTCAGAGAAAGAAGGGGTTTGGTTTCCTCAAGACATCATTTTATCACCAGGCCGACATGGAAACTTCAAGGGTCATTCCTTTGCAGTCACTAAAATACCAAAATACTAGTCAGGCAAAGTGGCACAGAGGCCACAACCAAAGCCCCCCCGGTGTTTCATTTTGGAAGGCATCTTCTCACAATGGCAGCCTTTAAAAATTGTTTCCCTCCTTTTAATTAAAGAAACGATTTTGTTCCTCGGGATATGTGTAAGTGATCCACAGGACCAAAAGAATAAGTGAGGTAGAGAAGAAAAGTGGACAAGCAAGCACCTGCAGTAGGGGAGTGACCCCAGAGTTTAATGCATCCAAGAAAAGGAAACATAATGTTACTTCAGCTTTGAGAAAATTTCAGAATTAGGAACATCTCCTGACATGTACATTAAATGATTATCTTTTTCTCAAATGAGGAATAATCTTTGAAATTACCCATCCTCTGTTATTAAGTACATTACAAAGGAAAACATACATAACATCTCAAGCCCCACTTAAAATGTACTCATTTCTCCTACAGTATCTCCCAGTAAAAATATTAGTTACAGTTACCCTGTGGATATAAATGACTAAAATGCCATTTTTAAATGTGTGCCTCAATTCTAATTTTTAAAATCAACATAGGGGTTCAATTGGCCTGAATTCAGAAGGATATACCATGTACAGAATGAGAAATTTAGGAAGAGATGGTAAGCTCCCTGTTGCACATTGGCATTTGGAATTACAGTCATCTTCTAGATAGCAAGAATAAACTTCAGAGTTACATGGGAAACAGATTCATACCTATCAATTCCTGAAGTTTTGTCCCAGTGTAAAATCCAATGTGACTTCTCTCAGAAAAATTTGAACTCAAAGAACAAAGTCCTATGACCTTTAAGGGTTGGATAGAGAAGAAACAAGTGATGTTTGTCTTGCTAAGGTAACAGTTACTAGGATTCAGATAAACATATGATACATAATTCACTGAGATTCCAGACACCTGTTTTTGCACACCCCCCATGACCACTTACCAACTCTGCATGAATAACTAGTACTAGAAAATGTGGGAGTGGAAGAGGGGATTCTAAGTTCCTCTGCAGCACCAGCAATGCCCTCAGACTTTCTCAGACACTTGACACTAAAGAAGAGGCACCACTGTGAAGAAAGGTAAATTCTCTCAGTACGAATCTATAAAAGTACACAGCTCATCCCCGTTCTTGGACTCATATGGAGGAAGCTGTAGCTCTGGGTTGTTGGCTTTTAGAGTAGCCTTCTTTCATATTCTCGTTTTCACCTTTTTCCTCTGCTTTCTGCTATCCTTCACAGAGGAGGAGGAGCCATCTGTGAAAGCAAAAAGGAGACCCTTTTAGAAGGACATTTGAAAAATCTTCCAATAAGTTCCTATTGTCTCAGGAAAACAAATCCAAGCTCAGTGACACAGCCACCAAGATTGCAGGTAGCCTAGTGGAGCATCACCTCAAACACACTACATATGGCCTCTCCCACCAGCACTGGTCCCCTCATGCTCCTTTCTTGCACTAGGGTAGACCCTTGGCTCATGTCTGTTACTGCAATGGCACCTTTTGAAAAGTTACTTCCCTAGGTAAACTCTAAAGCACTTTCCTTAGTCACCATGTGCCTTTTTCAGTATGCCTACATAGTCTGGTGAGCAATGTGACCTTTTCATACCATCTGCCTCCCTAGCCTACTGTCTTAGTAAAGCTCCCATACAAGAACTTGAGGGACTGTTTATTTTTTGTATCCTTAGAACCCAGAATAGTGCTCTATATAGTTAGCCAATTGGCAGTCAGATGAATGAATGAGAAGAGAAGCCTTCCATTTGTTTGCAAAAACACTGAATTTTTAAATACGTTTTTGGCAGTGTGTAACTTGCCTGATTAAATCGTACAGATGGAAAAAATAGAAAGAGAGAATTATGTTCTCATTAAAATGATTAAAAATATTTAACCAGACTTCTTCACCAAATTTAGTGAATCGATACATTGTGTTTGACTTCTTTTATAACAGAAATATATGAGGACGTAGAGGGTTTCTTCTAGAACTAGCGTTATATCTAGAACTATTCATTAACACTACCACAGCATGAGTACGAATTCAATTCCTTGCAGAAAATATGCCAGCAGGAATAGGAAATAAACTTCTAATCTTACCTTGGAATGCCTGGCACTACATTTGGACATAATTTAATAAATCAGAAGAATAGAATCAACAATAAATCAATTAACTGAAATTTGGATAATAGCATTATTATACCTATGTGAGGAGGTGTTTAAGTGGTGACAGTGTCTTTGGTTAAGTTAGTGAGGTGACTCATGATGAAACATCCCCTAGAGACTTTTAGGACCAGAGCTGGTTGGTTATCCAAAAACAACTACTTTCAGTAAATTGAGCCTGACATTCTGGGAGGTAAGGAAGCTGGAGGCTGAATTGAAACACAAAGTCAGCCCTAGAGGCCATTTCTTTCTAGATTTTGCAATAAATATCTTTCCCTTTAGTTGATTCTTCCAGTCTGTCTTCCCTATAATAAAAATAAAATTATGGTCCGAGCACTTTGGTTTTTGAGTTCTGTAGGTTGTTTTAGTGAATTCTCAAACTTGGGAAGGGATCGCTGGAACTCTTAAATTAATCATTCAGAAGCACAGGTGTCCTAAGACTTGCAGAAGACTGAGTCAATACAGGGTTTTTTAAGCATTAGAATCGTATAACTTTGCACTCACTTCCAGAGAGCAGAGGACAACCATTTGTTTCTTAAAGGTGCTAAACTATCTTTCATCATTGTATCTCTAAGAGATCCACTGCTTCTTTTAGTATCTCTAAGGCACCATGAGAAGATTTTTATGATTGTTAGTCTCCTATTTGTTTGAACTTAGTTTGTTTGATCAATTTTATTCGTTTGTACATTCCACATATTTTATTAAACCCTTACACACAATATATTGTTCATTATCTTGTGTGTAAGGTTATACCAGTGCACAAGGCAGAAATGTTTCATAATCTATACCCCACAACCTGTTAACAAAGATCAAAACTTTCCGAAGAAATTCATGTGAGAATTGTGGATTATGTTCCTTATCACTTCTATATATGTTTTCCCTTTCATGGGGTCAAAAATGGTTACAGCCCTTTCTCTTTTATAGTTCAAGTACTTCCATGTTTTATAATCTTTTATTATGTAGGTTTAGGAATAATACAGAGACAAAGACTAATACTGTTCTTTTTAAAATACTCTATCACTCTCCCAGGGAATCTGTTTTTTATTATCTTCTTCAACTCAGCATCAAGACACCATATTGCATTACACTACACTCTTGTTTCAACAATCCCTTCATTTCTCTTCATCCAAGATAGGAAGCTGCAACTATATATATATATATATATATATATATATATATACGTATATATATATATATATTCCCTTCTGTTTCCATGTCGTTCGTTCAGACAATGTCTACAATGTGTCTATGCATAATTTAATAGGATCATAAAAGTCCATCTACACTTAGAATAGTAATCTTTGTTCTGTTAGGTCCTACTCCATCCCAAATGTCAACATAGGGCCAGAAATGTATCATACATGGTAATGTAAAGTCTTCACTTTTCTTAAAGATTTTTATTTTTTCATTGTATTAGTCTATCCTTTGTCTACCTTCAAATATATAAGATTATTCAGGATATGTTAAATTTAATGTTTTGCATTCACATTTATTAGTAAAATAAATGTATTCATATGGACAATGCCCACTGATCCTGTTTTCACCCTTAATTAATGTAGGATATTCACACACACACACATACACAGTTACTTAGACTATACATCCAGATAATATTTTATATTCAGAAAATACCTGTGTTAATGTTGTATCTCTCTCACTCTCTCTCTCTTTATATATATATATATATATATATATATATGTATGTGTGTGTACATATACATATATGTACAATGCTTAGTATTGAAAAGAAAAAGCAAAGAACAGTTTTTAGCATAGCCTCATTTGTCATTTTGATCATTGAAGTATCAGTTGCTTCTCTATGCAAAATTCTGTAGACTTTCTTTCTTAAAATAACTGGTAAATAAAAAATTGAATACGTATGTTCTCAGGGGAAAATAAAAAGTACAATTTGCTTTAATTGACTAATTAACTTTGCGTAACATTGACATAGCAATTGCCTTAATATTCTCCTTACCAAATATACTTCCTATTGAGATGACGTCAAAGGACTTTGCTGTGCGGACAGACCCATAAATCTACCTAGTTTCAAACTGAGATGAAGATCTCCAAACTTAAATTCGGTATAGGTCATGGGCAGTGCAATGAATCACATTCTCCAAAGACATTTGACCTGACTGCAAATTATTCCCATGTTTTGTAGATGCAACAGCCTGTGTGAGGAAACTCTGGCCCTTTCCTTTTGCCTGCAATCCCTTGGAAATGATGTATGGCTACTCAAGAACACATAGAGACAAGTCCAGGATCTTGACACAGGTGCCATTTAATGAAATAGAGTGAGGCATTTTTGCCTTACTTGTGACAAAAATTCCATTTGGCTTTGACAAACACTACATAAATTTCCTACTATGTATGGGTACTTCCAGATGAGAACTAAGCACACTGGCTCATTCACTTTTTACCAGCTGGCAGAAACTAACAAATAACAGAGTACCAGTTCATACTGACGGATTTTCTTCTCATATTCTGGAAGTGCTCAAATGACCAAATATCCTTGTAGTTCATTCCTCTCTAGTGCAATTCCTGGCAAAGCTGTTTGCCAAAACACTACTGAACTAGAATCCTACAAAAGCACTCACATTTTAAGATGGAATTCCACATTTTTAAAGTAAACAAAAAGCAGACTTATTTTAAAGAAAACATACATCAGACAGGTAGGTTTGATAACACTTCAGGCTTCACGCCCACCCTCACCCACAATGAAACAATTAATAAGCTCAAAATAATTCACTGTAAAACGTGCTTATGAGAACCAGCTATTAGTTTGTTCTGTTGACAGAGAACTACACTCTGGTTGTTTTTGTCTCTACACACTCCCATAGAAGTATTGGAAACACAAAAATTCCCAATGAATTTGCTATCAGATTCAGACCATCATATCTTTCTGAACAAGCTTTGGTCTATTAAGGCTAAATTTTAGTTTTATCTGATTTTTGTCGTACAAAGTGGGACAAGACGCCAGTTTCTCTCCAGTCTCCTTCTGTTTCTGCACTTTGAGTGTACTTTAAGGCATAGACTCTAAGAGAGAAGCCTTAGTGACTTTGGTATATAGGACTTCTTTTTGGAGGGGTGTTCAAGACAGGGTTTCTCTGTGTAGCTTTTGAGCCTGTCCTGGAACTAGCTCTTGTAGACCAAGCTAGCTTCGAACTCACAGAGATCCGCCTGCCTCTGCCTCCTGAGTGCTGGGATTAAAGGTGTGATCCACCAATACCTGGGCATATATAGGACTTCTTACAAATCACTTAAAAGAAATCATAGAATGGATGGAGAAAAATATCTTCATTAACTTTTCCATTCTTAGAAAATAAAATGGGTGCTTATTTGATTCCATTTAAATCAGGAAATGAGAGGTATAAAGTATAGGATAAAAACATTGACTTGGACAGCCTTCTTTAATTGTTTTGGATTTTTTTGAGAATTTCATATATGATTTCTGCATTTACATTATTTCATCCCTTCCTCATAGTCCTCCAGTTCCTCTAGTTTCCCGTCCTTTCCCCTCTCAAATTCATGACCAACATATGCACACACACACACACGCACACACACACACACAGAGAGAGAGAGAGAGAGAGAGAGAGAGAGAGAGAGAGAGAGAGAGAGAGAGAGAGAGAGAGAGAGAGAGAGAGAGAGAGAGATTTCTGAAGATATTCATAGAATAGAGCAGGGCAAAATTCCATCATGCTTTGATTTCTTGCTCTGTGGTTAAGCAATCCTGAGGTCTTCAACTTAAATTCAATGTGCAAAACCAAAGATAAATGAGTTGTAATTCTGTTGAGACAGTAGCTGGTTGGAGCACCTTGAGCTAGAGCCTGAGCATATCTGAGCTTCTGGTTTGTATTTGAGGGAAAGGGGTTCAGTACGTTGATCACAGGGGTCCATGGCGTAGTCTCCAAAAGCTTGACAAACACAGGCTGGAAAGCCAGGTTCTCTCAATCTCACTTTAGCCAAAGCTGCCTGATGCTCTCACCGTCATTCACTTCCATTTATAAACAGGATTTTGTTTGGCAAGTGTTATTTGGTTTTGACCCTAAAGAAACAACTGAAATACTGCCAGGTCGGGAAGACATCTTTCACCGGATCTCCCACTTTGTTTTCTTGCCCCTTTATCTGATTGGAGCTACCAATCCCTACATAATTCATCTTTCCATTTCTAGTAAAGGGGCCAGAGCATCAAAACTAAGCTGGGTAAATGACTTTTCCTTAAGATACAGTCCAGATTTCACTTGTGCAGGAGGTTTTGAAAAGCTGTCCAACTTTTGGGAAAGAATCACTGAACTCAGTAAGAGAACTTTGGAGATTTTATGGTATCTTATTTTAGTCCATATCAGTAATTAATTTTATGACACATCAGTTGCCTCTTGTGTCAAGTTGTGTTTCTAGGACTTTTGCAAAACAGAACGTACTTCAGCACATTTTCCTTCACCCACAACCATATACAATATTTTACAAGATATTGTCCAGTCTATAAACAACTGAAAGATATGGTTTATGCCCCTAGACCTAATAACTGTTTTTCTCTGCTGCATGGCTCATTTCAGCTCCATCTTCTTCCAGTTTTCTAAGATATATACAAATGCTGGTAGTCTGTTCCTAATGCAGCAACTCATGACATTGTAGCTTTCTGGCAGTCACCCTTCATCACTGTTTCTTTGGACCTCACCACAAAAATTAATGTCTGCGTTAAATTACCTCACTGATTTCCTCCTGTTGTCCTCTGCCTACAAAATACCCTTAACCTGCATTCCCTGGATTTTAATTCCATGTTGACTTCATGTTAAGATGGATGGTATCTAAATTCACACAGGCCTTGTCTCCACAGCTCTTCACACAGATATTATATCAACACATCGAACTCGTGTGACTCAAGTCAAACTTGTCCTCCTCCTCTCCCCACCCCTTAGCAATTCCCTCTCCCAGACAGTCTATTTAAAAATAATCTACCAGTGGAACTATAGATTTTTCACAAGATCTTTGTTCTTAAAGAAACTATTATTAGACACTTTTCTCTAAAATAAGCTCCTTTCTTTTTCAGATTTTATAGAATAAACTTAAAAATTTGCTACAGGGACAATGCCAGCTTGGAGCAATGGTTTGATGATTATTTTCTACTCATATTTTTCCTTCTTCACTTCTTTCCACAAGTCCAGTCATGAAGAAAGTTTCAAGCTTGCTGCTTTACAATTCAAAATCGACTCATTTTCTGCTCTGTCAGAAAGTTTTTGTTGTTGTTATTGTTTTGTTTTTGTTTGTGTAGCCTGTGGATGGAAGTTTGCTTGGTTGGTTCTTAGGATCACTCTGCCCTCCTCTTTGCCTTGCTGCTTCCCTTTTATAGTCCTCTCTCCAAACTACTGTGGCGCTTATGCTATGCAACTTACTTCCAAGGTGATTTCAGATTCCCTGAAAATTTCATATATTTTATCATTATGTATATAAACTACTGAGCCATGTAGTGTACTACGGTGATCACAGCTCTTAAGACACTAAAACAGTAGAATCATGACTCTGTGGCTGGTCTGTCTATGTAGAAAGACTTTGTCTTAAATGAAAATAATCAAATATACATACAACATACCCATATCTGTGCTGTTTGATAACTGTGTGTATCATGTAAATGTTTAAATTAGGGAAAACATAGATACCTCATCAAAAATTATCATTTCTTTATGATGGAAACATTCAAAATTCTCTGTGTCACTTTTGGAAATGTAACATATTATGTATTGTTATTGTCTATAGTCACTCTACTAAAATAACATATCAGAATCACTATACATAAAGGGAGGACTATGCTTTAGTACTCGTTGATCAATGTTTTCCATCAACTACTCTCCCATCCTCCAATGATATCCATCCTTCTACTCTCAGTTTCTGTCAGTTAAAACTTTTTCTATGTTTCTTTAATTGAAAATACATATCTTTTTACATTATATTATGACTATGCTTTCCCTTCTCCCTACTCCACTGAGATACATTACATCTCCCACCCATCCCTAATTCACACTTCTCTCTCCTCGAACAAACAGGTATCTAAAGAATATCAGCAAACTAAGAAAAAAATAAATAAACTGGAATAGCATAAAACAAACAAAAGCAAGGGAACTAAAGAAAGCACAAGAAACACATTATAGAGACAGAGAGAGACAGGATAAACTTTTAAAATTTATATGTTAGTAAGAGCATGTAGTCCTTTTCTTCTGTCTCTGGCTTCTTTCTCTTACCTCAATAACAGCCGGTTCCTGTCATGTTGTTATAAATGGCAGAGTTTCGTCCTTTTGGTGGCCAAATAGTATTCCAAGCCATATATGCCATTTTTCAGAAATTCATTGATCAATTGGATATAGCTGTTTCCACCTCTCAGTTATTGTAAATAGTGTCACTTGGGAGTGCCATGCCTCTTCCCACCCTGATTTCATTCCCTATGTAGGTATTCCTAGAGATGTAGTACTGTATCATATGACAATACTATTTTTAATGTTTTTAGGGACTATCCTAACGTCTTTCTTTTATGAAACAGCTGTAAATTTGGCATTGCGTCTAATAGTGTACAAGGTTCTGTATTTCTCCAATCTTCACCAGCATTTGGTATCTCTTCATTAATAGCCTTTCTTTCTGAGGTAGGGTAGGATCTCACTGTGGTTTGGATCTGAATGTTCCTGATGACTGGAGATGTTGAGAGGCTTTTATATATTTTATGGCCTTCTCTATGTCTCTCTCTCTCTCTCTCTCTCTCTCTCTCTCTCTCTCTCTCTCTCTCTCTCTCTCTCTGTGTCTTCTTTTTAGGTCTACCACTCAGTCTTTAGATGGGCTAAGTGTTAGATATTCACATGCATAAATTCTTTTTGCTTTCTGAATGTTAACTTATATGTTTAGTGTAGAAATATTTTCTCTTATTCTGGAGTTATTTTTCCATCTTATACCTGGAGTTTCTTTGATGTGAAATCAGTCAAGTCTCTATTTTAAAAAAAGAATGATAGATTTTTTTGGGAGGAGGGGGTACACAATGTTCTGCCTAAAAATAACAGAAAAAAATAACAAAACTGACTTGAAAAATATTTTTCCTCCTTACTATAAGAAGCATGAAAGTAACAGTAGCCTCACTTTGGCCACTTTTGGTAACTTAACAGTGGAATCAAAGAAGTAGGACCTGCCTTTCTCTTACATATTTGTCGTATTAACTACATTCTTAGACAGTCTCAAACAATTCATGTAGCCATGTTTCCAAGTACCCTCTGGAGGACAAAAAAAATCAACTGTAAAGGAGGGAATTCTTCATTGAAGAGCAAAAACAATTTCCTTTAAAGATCTTATCTCCCTTAACACTGTCTAAAAATGAGTCACACACTAACCCCTCACCAGCCTTGAACAGAGTAAATGGGATAGTCAGATTGTCTTAGACAATTAAAAGTGGGAGACTCATGGACACATGCAAAGTTAGGACCCTGACTGCAGAGGAGAAGTAATAAAGGTATTTAAGAAGTTACATGTAGGCACCCATATTACAGATCCTGTCCTAGTGAAGCCCTGAGCCTTTGTAGCTCTCACAAGTCCCATTGTTCTTAAAGCAAAGTTATGAATGAACCTTAGCGATTTGATTCCACTCTAAACTGGGTAATTACTGTCTGTCTTTTTAGTTTCTATGATTAAGGTTGACAAAATAATCTTTTCTTTCTTCTTAATGTGTGTAGGAAAAAAAGTATTTTAAGCTAGAAGTGACTATCAGGGTGGATGCTGCATTGGGTGGGGGCAGCATTTGGCTAAATTAAAGAGTTTCACACACTTAACTTTTCTCAACTTTTAGGAGTGCCTCTTTAAACACTGGACCCTACACAGCTAGCATGAGATTATTCTTGCTATACATGTCATTCATTGAGCAGCACAATATTTATTTTCTGTGAGATAATACTAAAATAATTTTAAGCTCTTGTAAATACAATTCTTAGGTTTGGTTTTTAATTTTTTTAGTCAGTGAAACTCTGTTATAAAATGATTTTTCAAAATTTTCTACTCTTGAATTCCTGACATGATCAGCACTGGACATGACCCAAGGATGGAATGAAGAACATGAATGGATGACTGTTTCCTTAGCAACAAGAAATATATATTTCCTCTGAAACAGGGAGGCAATAGAACCTCTTTTCTTCCATTTTCTTTCCATCTGCTTGTGTCGTGCAGAGTGGTATAAAATTTTAATATTTTTCACCACCATTATTTAAGACCTGCCGTATGCAAGGCAGTAATTGTTTTTTAAAATAGTTGAATAGGGCTCTCTTTCCACTTTGCTCATGCAATGATCTTACTAATATATAAGAAACTCTATAGTGAGGCTATCTACAGTCAAGAATCTCAGCCCTGTCTGGATATGCTTAAACACCATTTAAGGATAAAGATGCATGGTCTCACAGAAAATGTTGTTTAGACGTTCTCATTCAGCACTGGTATTTAACCCCCGCCCAACCCAGATGATTCCGATATCTACCAGAATTGAGAACCATGCCTCTAAGAAAATCTAAGGCATTAACAAATCAACTAAAAAAAAGTTAATACTATCTGTTGCAGATAAGAGTTTAAAAGACATTTCAGAGAGTCTAGCTGACATTTTCCCCTGATTTAATTGTTTTTCAGAACAAGAGTTCAACAAACGAATAAATCAAGGTCCCCAAAAAGGTCAACCTCTAAATCTACCTCGAGTTTTGTGTATAGAAAAGAACTGATCACATGGCATCCACTGCTCAAAAATCTACCCCAAGTCTGTTTCTCCCTAGGCTCCCTAAACTAAATGCAGAAGAACAAATCTGTAAGTTCCTGCCTTCGCTGTGTCATTGGGAATGCAGCTCCAGGTGCCCCAGAGAAGTGTTGGCATCTGTCTCCTCTCTGGTCTCTCTTTAGGCAGACTGATGCTCACAGATCCTGCTTGTCCAGATAATGCCATGGTCCAGAAAAGTGGGATGAGCTGGAGAAAGCTTAGTTTCTATGCTCTAATCCAGCCACACCTTTGATAGAGTTGGAGAAAATTCTTATTTTTTTAGCTTATCATTTTATTTTATGTGTTTGTGTGTTTTGTCTGTATGCATGGCTGTGAATCAGGTTTGTGCCTGGTGCCTAAGGAGGCCAGAAGAAAGTGTCATAACTCCCTGAAACTGGAATTACAGATGGTTGTGAGCATCCACGTGAGTGGTGGGAATTAATCACAGGTCCTGTAAGAGAGCCGCCCCTTCTCTCCACCACCAAGATTCCAATTTCTTAATTTGATTTTTTAACAACTGAAATCTCAAATTTGAGGAAGCCGGACCTTTTTTAGGGACCTTCTCTACATCTATCTATTCATCTGTTGTACATCCCGGCACGGTTTCCCGCCTGCTATGTACTGGCGGTGAAATAACGAATTTGTAAATAAAAATGATGCGGAAGCTTTACTCCTTAGAAGCACAAAGTCTTACTGAGGAGACAGACACTCAGGTTAATGCACATGTGATACAAGTCCAGGGCCGTGAAAGGCCAGAGATGTGACACAGAAGCCCCAGTTGAAGGACAGGATTGGAAAACAACCCATCGAAAGCTCAAAAGACAAAAGTAAAAGTACAAGCCAAGATGCTTTACTCACATGAGGTTATAAACCACTTAAAAAAAAGCACAGGTGAAAAAGAAACATGAAAGGCTGACACAGGTAAACAAGAGAGCTTTGCACTTAGTTATTTTGTCAGACATTGCATAGAATTAAAACGATATGAGCAAGAGGACTAAATAGACAATATATCACTTTTGCAGAGAGATTTGTTTAGTAAGAAAATCAGTTAATAAATAGTAATAATAAATGTGACAATGATAATAAATTAATATGGATAAAAATAACTTAGTATGTTATAGAAACGTGATGCTAGACAGTGGTGCACAGAATGACAATACTGTCCTCATTCAGGATCTTGCTAGAAATGAAAGCTCTATTGCAGTGGATTGTATCAGGAACTACATTTCTGCAAGATTTACAGCGTGCATTTAAGCAAGACTCATGGCAGAAGGAGATAAATGCTCATTTGATGCTCAATGGGCTATAGTATGCTAGATGCTCTACATGGATTTCTACCTTTAAAGCTAAGAGGGAGGCAACACTTTTAAGCTACACTTGCTACCAGATCTTGAACTTAAAGTAAGGTCAGCAATTCGCCCACAGTCACACTAAGAATAAAGTGGAAGAGCTGTTTGAAGCATTATAGCTTGACTTTCCATCCGAGGCTCTCTTTATCTGCAAACAAAGCAATCCCTAAAAGGGTGGTAAGTGGGCAAGTTGGTCCGTGTCTTGGAAGCTTGTTTGGAGCCATTCTGTAACTATCAGAAATAAGCTAGTTTTGGTTTTGTTTGTTTGCTTTTGTTTTTTAAATTACCAAGCACAGAATCTATCTGCATGGTCTTACTAGGCATTACACTAGATATAAAGGTAAGTAAAGATATTTAAGTCCCACCTTAGCCTACTGATATCCATGTCTTCAGCAGATTTTATACCCAGATCTTCCTAGGGGGCTTGAGGAGTTGAGCCTCATCTTCACCAAGGATCAAACCTCATGCTACAGACTCCAGGAATGCCTGTACACTTCAGGGCCCTGGGCACATCTTTTCATCCCACAATACAAGTCCTAGACAGCATACAACATCTGAAAGGCCCTTCAGAATTCTGTCAGTGGCCAAGTTGAAGGTGGAAAATAAAGAAGGAATTACCACATAACACGGGAGGTAAAATATCCCAACATTCCCTCAGCTCATTTCAAACAGTTAAGGAATACATTCTTCTAGCTAAAAATCAAAAACAAAATAGTTTTCAAAATGGCTTTTCAGTCATTGGTACAACCTTAAAATTTGGTGCTCCTAGGGTCTTTCCAAATTCAATAGGTGACATGCAGCAAAAATATGTCAAATTCATTTGTTTGCTTTTAGAGAGACAGGTAGCTCTTGTGAGATTTGGATGACTGTTTTTAGGTTTGGTCGAACAGCAACTTAAAAGCAAGATGACTGTAATCAAAGGAAGGACGTGGCAAAATTCTATAATGAAAGTACATATTTTACTTCTCTCAGGCTTTGAGAGAGAGAGGCTAGAAAACCAAAACAATTGCTTCAGAATTGTCCACTTCCACACATGAACTACAGACAAAGGGTGTCTTCCATTATAATCACAAGCCCTTTAATTAACTTCTCTCTCTTCCATCTAGGTCTGTGGATAACACTGATAAGGTTAGAGCTGACTGTTTCCTTCAGCAGAAAGATGCAAAAGGTTAGATTCGCAGAGAACCCCTGGCAGTTTTGCTGGATCATAATAATTTCTTTTATTTCTTTAGGGAAACATTATGTCTTTCTTAGGAATATTTTACAGGTGGTTCATGATGCAATTGAATGAGACCTTTTTTCTGTGTCTTTATGTGTGTGTTCATATGTATGTGTCTGTGCATGCATGTGAATACACACATGTATGCGCACACATGTAGATGACAGAGAATAGTGTCAGGTGTCATTCCTCAGTAAACATCAATGGTTGTTGAGTTAATTAAGATAGAGTCTTTCACTGGTCTGTATCTCACCAAGTAGACTCATATGGTAAACCAGAAAGCCCCCAAGTATTCACTTGTATCTGACTCTGTAGTGCTAGGACTCTAAACACCTGTCCACCTGTCACACTAACTCTTTTTACTTTGGTAATAGAGTCTGCTTACAATGCAAGTAGCTACCAACTGAGACATCTCCCCAACTCCTTTCTCTGTGCTTTTAAAGAAGCAATTAGCACAAGTATTGTCAGAGAAATCATCAAGTCTTCCCAAAATGCTGCTTCCTGGGAAAATTATAAAATAACGTGGCATTTGAGAATGTGTATTTCTCTCTTGTACGGTAAAATAGTCCAACAGCCTTCATCCAAGATATATAGACAGTATATGGCAAATCCACTGCACTTGTACCAGAGTATGTGAGCTGCCAAGGTTGCACTGGGTTGTGTTGATGACCTCGCTGAGGGATCAGTTTTGGTCTCTGTCACAGACAATAGTGAAACTGGTGAACACATGTCAGGTTATTTATACTATGTGGACTTGGCCTTTGCTTCCCACAGGACAGCAATGCACACTTTTCCCCAAAGGCCTTTGTACTGTTATTATTAGTCACGTTTATAAAGCTTGGTGTTAGTCATTACAATGACAAAATCTAGAATCACTTGTGAGACAATGCTCTATGTCTCAGAGGGGTTATCTTGAGCTCATAGAAAGTAAAGAAAGCAAATAAGCACTAAAACTCTTGAATTCATCACTCTTTTCTGACTGTGGATATAATGTGACAGCTGATTCAAGCTTTGACTTCCTTGATATCATAGACTATAACTTGAGTTGTGAGCCAGAGTGAATCTTTGTCTATTAAGTTGCTTTTGGTCAGGGCATCTTACCACAGCAAAAGGTAAAGAATATAAGGTAATGTCTTTCTGCTCTCCACATAAATAAGTTCCCACACTGTTAGTGGCTTAGCATGAAGTATTGAGGCAAATGTGAGGAATAAGTGACAATTACATTTCTTGCCAGACTTTTGCCTAAAAAACTTTGAAAAGCCTTTCTTCTGCCTCTCAGTGTACATTTTTCATTGAAAACTGTATTTTCAAAAACTGCTAACAAGTCATTTGGATGACTTATTTGGAAAGAAATTTATCTATCACACATTCTCAGCATGCCTGCCAATTGAAAGAGGTGACTGGGGATAAAACTTCTAAATAGATCTGGAGTAGGTACCAAAGTGAAAGCCATGAAAACTAACTCAGAAAGCAACCATGCTAATCAGTGCATCTTGTAGACCAAGACAGGTGGAGGTAAATTTGGGTGGCAAGGGCAGTGGGACAACTCGACTAACAGGTCAAAACTCGTGAGTTTCATCTTCTATGTTTAACATTCTCTATCAGTTTCTCTACCATCTCATGGTCAGATCTTAATGTTAAGTGTTTTAGGTCTTACTCCATGTGTGTTTCACTTCAGGCTCAGGTATTTACAATAGCTAAGTCGTCCTACTTGGCCAAACAAACGAACCACACCAAGATAGTTTATTCTTCATTTATTTTACCTCATTCTTTCAAGTCAGACTAAGGAGAGAAATGACTAATCTCTCATATCCAAGAAATCTAAATTCATGCTTTTGGACACACCAGTAACAATAGAGGCTGAGCAATACAGTCTAGCTCATGTGCCCCGAAGGCAAATATTTCAGTTAGAGTTTCTATTGTGGTGATAAAACAACCAATATCAAAAGCACCTTGATGAGAAAAGGTCTATTTGACTTACACTTGCACACCATAGTCAATTACAAAGACAAGTCAAGGCAGGAACTCAAGGCAGGAACCTGGAGACAGGAACTGAAGCACAGGTCATGAAGGAGTGCTGCTTTGCTGGCTTGCTCCTCATGGCTTGCTCAGCTTGCTTTTTTTTTTTTTTTTTTTTTTTTTTTTTTTGGTTTTACGAGACAGGGTTTCTCTGTATTGTTTTGGAGGCTGTCGTTCCAGCCTGGCCTCGAACTCACAGAGATCCGCCTGTCTCTGCCTCCCGAGTGCTGGGATTAAAGGCGTGTGCGACCACAGCCCGGCTCAGCTTGCTTTCTTATACAACACAGAACCACTCACCCAGGGGTAGAACTGTCCTATGTGAGCTTCCATACCAATCATCAGTTGTCAATCAAGAAAATGCCCCACAGGCTTCCTTATGGTTCAGTTTTGCAGAGTCTTCTTCTAAGTTGTGGTTCCCTTTTCTCAGATGAGTCTGGGTTGTGTCAAGTTGAGCCAAACCAACCCATACAGAAAGGGAGTGAGCTAACCATTGAGTTAGCCTAGCCAAAGTTTGGTATAGTTTGCTTAAGACAAGTCCTCCTGCTCCTCAAGTATGTTATTCATATCAGCTCTGGTATATATTATATTATGTGTGTTATTAACTATAACATATAAGAAACTTTATATGGCACCCACTGTGATTTCCTGACATGGCTAATGACAGATGTTGTGTTTTCTATGAGGAGGAAAATAGGATTGGTTTAGAGAGTAGCAAGGAGCAGACTATGAGTGCCTAACAGTTTCTCACCTTTCAAGTGCTAATCATGATCCTATAAGACAGGATCATAAATACCACAGCTCCAAAACACTGAGGTACCCACATACCAAAATAGCTAAGGCTTAAAGCTCCTGAAGTCCAAAATGTCAAAAGCCAAAGTCTTGAACAATTAAAACCCAAATGCTGAAATTCTGAAAACTGCAATTATGAAATAAAGAAGATGGACAGAGAAGGGGGTGGGAGAGAGCGAGAGAAGAAGAGGAGAAGAAGAGGGAAATACTATAATTGCCAGAGACAGACATTTGAATTATCTGAGAAAAGAATCAGCTTCATCATATGGCAGTGAAATTTTCCATTGAAAAATATGTCATCTGTAGAAATAGCTCATTCTGTAGGGTGCTTTCTTGGTACTCATAAGTCCTAGGTTCAGTCCTCAGCACTGCATAAACATCAGCTGTGATAACACACCTGTAAAATCCTGGCCCTTGGGAGTTAGAGGCAGAAGAGTTAGGAATACAAGGTCTATCCTCTATTACATAGTGAGTTTGAGGAAGGCCTGGATATATTGTACCCTGGGGTTTTGGAAGGGGTGGAGCATCAGTTGTTTGCTTTGGTATTTTGTGTAGCTGAGGAAATTGCAGGGCCCATTAATGAACTAAAGTCACACTTAGCTGGCATAGCCAGTGAATTTACTGGGCAGTAGTTTGAAAATGATGATGGACAAGGTAGGACAAATGTGCTTATGGGGACAGTTGGCTGTTCCATTACCAGTATGGTTTCACAAAATGTGTGATTTCCCACTGCAATGCAAAGTGAATCTGGCAAATGCTGAGAATTATATAAGAATGAAATAGAAGAAGGAGAATTAAGTACAAAATGTTTATGTCAGTGAATATGCAATCATCAAGGGATTTCAGAAGCCGGAGTGGTCCTTTGAAAGCAAAGGTGAATGTAGTCTCTGAGAAAAATCGCGCCCTGAAATAAAAACAAGGAGTGACTAGTTATTAAAGATTATGTCAGATTTCAAATAAAGTTAAAGATGTTGAAAGTTGGGGCTGGAGAAATGGCTCAGAGGTTAAGAGCACTGGCCACTCTTCTGGAGGATGGGGATTCTATTCACAGCTCCCATGTGTAAGCTAGCAACCATCTGTAACCCCAGTCTCATGGGTTCTGGAGCCTGTTTATGACCTCTTCAGGCACTGTGTGAATACAGTACACAGACACACCTGCCTGAAAACACTCATACACATGTGTTAATAATCAATAAAAAAGCAAGATGCTAGCTGCCATCCTGCACCACTTGGTTCTGAGACCCTGACAGGAGTAGCAATGGGATGAAGAAAGGACAGACACATGTACGAAACAGTTAGGATCTGATGGACTGTGATTTTTGACGAAGACACACCAGCAATCAGCCACATCTGGATCAAGAAGGTGTGTTTATTTATACTTTATACAGTTGAATAAGGAGGCAGGTTTGGCTAATTTCTGTGGGAGATTTCCACTGGAGATGGGGCGGAGTGGAGGAGTGGGAGAGCAGTCTCTGGCCGCGGTCATCTTGGAGGAAAAACAATCTGTAATCTATCGTTTTTGCACTCATTTCGAAATAAGAGGAAGGCTTTGCCAGTTCTTCCCTGGGGAAGTCTCTGCCATTTCCCCATGGATGTGAGCCACTGGGGTCCTCTACATGACTTTACTAAACTCTGCATCTCAACTACAAATCATTTCCAATGCCAGAGGCAATTAATTGTATGAAGACTTTTAGGGGATTAAGTTTTCAGCTTTTTTTTTCTTTTTTGTTGTTGATGGTGGTGGTTTGTTGTTGTTGACTCTACTAACAACGCTTATAAACATTGTTCATAGCTATAAACTAAACATGATGGCAAGGTTTTAATGGCTTCACTAAACCAAAGATAAATGATAAATGGGTGTTGATTGGGGATAAATTACACAGAAAAATACAAAGAACTGCGGCAGCCTTTCCCTGCCCTTACCACTGGATCGGCTGACACACCAGAAAGACCCAGGAAAGGAAGGCTAGGCCTCCAGCTTTCCTCTTTTCTTCTGTCTGCTTGAAGCCACTCCCAAAGGAGTGTGGCTGCTGTTCCAGATTCACAGACTAGATGCCTACATAAACATTCACTAAAAGAAGACATACCTTGTATTGCTTTGTTCATCTGTTTGTGAAAAGTAGAAGGTAAGAACTTATATTCACGGGTATTGCATGCTGGGTGTTGACTGACTTTATCAAAGATTTGAGTCGCCTGCCATTGATATGACAGACAACTATAGTTTTAACTCTGCACATGTACTGGCCAGCTACTGAGCTTTCTGCTTAATGCACATTCTATATGCACTACTTCCTTATGACGCTTCCAATGATCATAACTGTTGTACCTGCTATACTGTTCCTGACGTACCCATGCTTGCAAAAATATATTACAAGAATCTATTTTTACAAATAGACCAAAGAAGTATTCTGTCTTATTTTTATATATTTCTCAAATATATCCTGTTACAAATCCACATGAGTTCCTTTAATATTTTTAGATTTTATTCAGAGTTACACTTTCAAGATTTGAAGCCTTGGAATTTTGAATACTAGGAATTCTAGTATTTGAGATTATGGTAGAATACATCCTTGAGATTTTGGCCAAATGCTTTTTCTTCCTTGGAACATTTTTACTTTTCTTACTTTTATATTGTGCCTAAAATAATTAGTAATAATTTGTATATAAATTATACTCAACATCAGTATACCTTAGGACTATAAGACACAGCAAGGAACACTCTAAATGTACCAGAAAAGTTAGTTAGAATCTTAATAGAATAGAAAAGGCATGTTTTAACTATATTTTTTCCAGTCACATTCATTCAGTTTCCTCTTCCTGTCCCTACTCTATCATTATTTATAAAATCAAGACTTGGAGAAAAGCCTTGTTTGCTATATGGGATATTAGTTTTATAATATCTTGTGAATGGAATACAAAAAATATGACACTCCTATGAATATTCTTTTCATTTGGGTTGAATTGTAGATGTGATTCACATTTCCAGAGAATGATAGCATATGCCTAAATGGAAATGGAAATGATGTAGCATATTATTAATTACCTTTTCTGGTTGCTATGACTAAGTAACTGATGAGAAGCAATTTTAGGGAGGAAGGTTTTGCTTTAGAATACAGTTAAAAGGGTATAGTCTCTTTTAATAGAGAAGACTTGGTAGCCAGAATGTGAGGGAGCTGGCTACAGTGTGTCTGCAGCCAGGAAGCAGGAAGTGGATAGGAAGAGGGCTGCTTATCAAACTTCAAGACCAGCCACTCTTGACTTACTGCCTCCAGTGGGACCACATTGTCAAAAGATTCTGCGTCTTGTCAAAACAACATCTCCAGCTATGATTAAGTGTTCAAACACGTGAACCTGTTGGGGGAGGTTTGGGCATTTCACATTCAAATTATAACATGTTATAAGTAAAGAAAACGCTGATTCCTCTTCTGATACTTTATCAGTGAGCTCACAAGTCTGAAATTGCAATTGCATTATCAATTTAAAATAGCTCAAATGTGTAAATACAGCATTTAGTATTTTTTGTGATCCTGTTATTACTTCAGAACATTTATACTGTTTTCTGTCAAGTGATTTTTATCATTCTTTGTAATATGTAGTCATTGAAGGGAAAAACTGAATTATTTTTCTGTTGATATCTCGGCCTATATTCAGTCCCTTGAGTATGGCTATACACTTTCCAGTACTTGGCCAAAGTCCAAGTGAGTGTACACTGGAGACTTGCAAGATGTATCATATTCTTGCCTTATTTAAAAGTCATTCCTAATGGTTTGATTCTGAAAGGTAAAATTTAAAACATCTTGTCAAAGCCTTCCATAACTGTTATTAAAAATGCATTCACATTTCAGAACAGATTCAAGCCATATGTTCTCATTTGCTCCCATTTAGCACATTAAGCTACTACTTTGCAAGAGGGGATCAATACCTAAGGAACCACAGAGTCCCTCTTTAAAATAGCTTCATATGTTTCTTCTTTCAGCATAAAGTGATACTTTGTCTCCTTACCTGCCAGGATGGGGCACACCTGAAAGGGTTTATATTTAACCCAAGTTCAGACCTCATGAAACAGGGGTCGTTTCTAGACTTGGCCAGTTTCTATTTGCTAGACAGAGGTCTGTGTTAGAAGTTAGGATGCTGCCTTGAGTTTGTGCCATCTTCTTCCATATTTTCCCAATGCTTTAAACAACCAGAAGATTGGATATCAAGCATCATTTATCCGAGTATTTTAAAACTGTGCCAAAATAAAAGCTAATCATTTGGTAATCATTTTTAATCAGTATGCACAGAAGAGTGGCGGCGGCGGCAGTAAAGCAGTTGCTGCATGTTTGCTGACAAAATATTTAATCCAAACATTTAATTTCAATCTGCCACTGTTCCCAGCCGGGATAATTACTTTAAGCAAATACCACATTGGAGAAAATGGTCGCAGGCACTGAAATGTAAATAATACAATATAATCATCATCACACTCAAATTCATATACTGTAATTTATTTGGATCAATTTCATAAACATAGGTACAATCAATGTTTAAACTGTTGTAAACATACAGATCTAGATCACACTTGGAAGAGTTGGTTTTCTTACTCTTGCTGGCTGTGCATACCCAGGTTAGATCTATTTAACAGAGGAAAACAATGCGGCCCTTCAGGTCATGCTAGTAGTGATGGAGGAAATGGCTTTATCCTTGTTGTCAAATGTCAGTTTCAGGCAAAGTAGTTAATCTATAAAAGTTGGCAAAATAACTTATCCAATATGCCTTTGTAAAATGAGCTGAATATATTGAAAATTATAGGACCTAGAAATATGTATGCACATACATGATATGTTTTAGTAAATACTTCTAGACCTTCCACAATATCCACAGATATTGTCTGTCCTAAGACAGATTACTGTGAATACAGTGTCCTCTGACTTTTTAAAAGCAAGAACCTATTTAAATGCAACAAAATGAAAAGAAATACTCTAACCTTAAGCAAGTTACCTTTATAACCACAGCATTTACAAAGCGCTCAAGTTCTGAGGTGAGGGTTAGAGAATGTGACCATGGCACCAATCCACAGCCCAAGACAGTCATGCTGGATCTGCCTTACACCCACCAACCCCTTCTTGTCAATCATCAGAATACTTTTCACAGCCAAGAGTCAAGTGTTGCACTTTAATAACAACATATGCCAGGCTTCTCAGCAAATATAGGGTGATGGGACCTCTCTCAGCACAGAGCTCTCAACCAATCAGGTGAGGCTCCTTCAAACTAAAATAATGATCAATAAACACTTGTTTATTTAACTAAAGCACAATTTCATGATAACATAGGAGCAGAAAACCAAGTATTTTAGTAGAAATAAAAATTTTCATGTACTGATAATTCTTAAAGATACGGATTTAATTAGATGAATTTGACATACCCTTTCTACCTTGTAAACATTAAATGTCATGTTAAAAATTAAAACTTCCATTTGTACACTTAAAGTCAACCATGGGTCTCAATAAAATAAAGCTCATCTTCATAAATACATGGTGTATACAAATAAATAAATATTGGTATAATTCTCTTAACTCCAGACTTCAGTTCATCAGTTTTTCCTTGAGTAACCAGTTTTCCCACTTTTACCTGATTCTGCTTCATACCCCAGCTTAAGAGCCATGCTTTGTGCTTTCCTTCAATTTGGGAACTTTCTAAATCTTTATTATTCTTCAAGACATTGTCAGTATCAAGAGTTCTAGCCAATGATGATTTTATGTAATGTTCAAGGTTTTTCTAGGTATTTTTCTTGCATGAGCAACCCACAACCATGAATTTGGGGGATGACATCACAAAGATGGAGTATGTTTCCACTGCATCACACCAAACAGTAGAGATCCTTGGTATGACTTACTACCCTAAGGCTAACATTGCCTGGATGCCATAGACTTCCATGGTTGGGGTATTTTTGTTGTTGTTGCTGTTGTTGTTTTTTTGGTTTTTGGTTTTCAAGACAGGGTTTTCTCTGTGGCTTTGGAGGCTGTCCTGGAACTAGCTCTTGTAGACCAGGCTGGTCTAGAACTCACAGAGATCCACCTGCCTCTACCTCCAGAGTGCTGGGATTAAAGGCATGTGCCACCATCGCCCCATGGTTGGGGTATTTTAATTAGCATTTTTTCTTTCCATATGCCATCAGCCCAAACCAATTCATTCATTCAAATGAAGGAGAATTAAGATTCTCCCTTTGTTAGGACGACAGTCACAGATCGAAAAGAAGCACAGGTTAAGCTAGCACCATGCACGAATATTTGGGGCTATAGAGCTATGTGAACTTCCTTCTAGAAGTTCTCCCCAGTAATTTTCCTATTAACATGGATCTTGCAGGCAGCATTTGTTACTGTGTTCATCTGATGGGGACTTGAGAGTTCATCTCTTTTCTGTTTTCTAATCTGGAGGATTTATTTCTTCTCCTTTGTAGTTTTAGTAGTAACTCCTTTGCATTCACATTACACCTTGAATGCTGATTTATTGGAGGATAGTACAGCACCAGGAATAATGTATCACATGGCTCAAGTCATGATAGCTTTAGTCACTGGGACATTTTTTAGGCAGCCATCTTTGTAATTTTCATACAAGTGATGTTATATTTTAAATATACTTGCTATTTAACTTTCTCTTGACAATTTTTTTTCATATTTAAGTGAGCTATATGAAGGGCACAATACAGACCCAAATAAACCTATGTATACTAAAATATAAGGGTGATACAATAATGTCACTTCGCCTTTCCAAATTTTTTCCCTTTTTTTAAATTCCTCTTGCTTAATCTTATTGACTAGTGTCTCAAGTGCAGGTCGTATAACAGTGGAAATAACTATTGATTTTATGTACTCTTTTTAAATTAACTGAAAAATATTTTAATACAATATATTCTGATTATGGTTTCCCTCGCCCAAATCCCCACATCCATCAAAATCCACCCCTGTTCTTTCTCTCTCTCATTAGAATACAGTAATATAATTAATAACAGTAATAATAACAATATTTGATAATAATAATAACAAATGATGAAAAGAAAAAAAAGCCAAAGGAAAAGCTCAAGAAATACATATGGAAGCAGAGACATATGCGTTCACATACACAGAAATCCCTGTTTTGTGATTTTCTCATGTGTATGTAACACCACTGTGATGGCTCTTTTGTTTATCAATTTGACCACATCTGGAAGTAACTAATGGCTGTGTATCCTGGTGAGTTTGAAGACCCACTTTTAATCCCAGATATTTTGAGGTGAGAAGATCTACCTTTAATCTGGGCCACACATTCTTCTGGCAGCCAATTTACAGGACATGGAAGAAAGAAGTTTGCCTGTTTTTCCTGCTTACCTTCAAGCTTACTGGTAAGTACATTCTTTCACTGACATCAAAGACTACTTCTTTGGGTTTCCATCACATACTGAAGACCAGGTGAGACATCCAGACTCATGGACTGATCAACTATTGGACTCATGGACTTTTGTTGGTAGATAGCCCTTAATGGATCCTCAGGATCACAGCCTGTAAGCAAGCGGTTCTCAACATGTGGGTTGAGATAACTTTGGGGTCACATATCAGATATCTTGCATATCAGATACTTATGATTCATAACCGTAGCAAAATTACAGTTATAAAATAGCAACAAAATAATTTTATGGTTGGGGTCACTGCTACATGAGAACTATATTAAAATGTTATAACATTAGGAAGGTTGAAAACCAATTAACACATTTGATAGACAGATAGATGGATAGGTACATAGATAGATAGATAGATAGACAGATAGATAGATAGATAGATAGATGGATGGATGGATGGATGGATGGATGGATGGATGGATGGGTAGGTAGATAGATAGATAGATAGATAGATAGATAGATAGATAGATAGATAGATAGATAGATATAGACATAGATAAATTCATTCTATAAGCTTTGTTCTCCGAGAGAATCCTAATACAGCCACTGCTTAAATGAGATAAACATATTTATCACTTTATATTCCTCTAATTATGTTGTTTATAACTAACTACCATTTTGACACTGTTGTTCTAATATTGTCCCTAATTTATAGTATACTTCATTAAGTAAAAGGGATTTGGATGCTGACACATTTTTGCTTTATCATAATATCAGAGAAACATTTCCTAACCATTTGAGTAAAGCTACTGCTTGTTGTCAATAATAGCAAAACATGTAATTGATCTAAAAATTAATATTTTATGGTGCTACAGTATGAAAAGATTAGTTTTGCCATCTACAGATAGGTGGTATGATGAAGGCTACACTTTCCTTCAAACAACTCATTTTGAAATTGATGCATTATTTTATTGTACTGTTAGATTTCATCTGCTATTCCTTTATGTTTGGGGAAGAGTTGTGCTATATCTTTGTAATCATAGTCTAGTCACTTGATTATAAATGCTTTTTCTATATTTTGGATCAACTAGCTATCAAATCACCTGCATTCCAAACTTCTAGTGCAAATTCTCTATCTCTTTAAACTTTGCTTTTAACTTCAAATTTATTTTGGTAATTTATGTATTTTTTAAAGTATTCTTTATTCAGGTTTTTTACTATTTTTTTACACAGCTGGTAATACAGTTTCTCCATTGTGTGCTTATTTTTCCCTTCTCTTATCATTAGCCTTTTTTTCATGTTCACTTTGATTGTTTTAGCTAGTATTACATCTATTTTATGTTCTATTGACATAAAAATATTCCATTCTTAATGCTGAACTCATGCTTTTATGTTTAGTGAGTCTGTGTTTTCCAGTCTTGGGTGCTGAAAACGTTTTTTAATGTTTAAAAAACTGGAGTAACTTTTAAGAAAGTAAAATTTCCTCTCTTATTTTAGTTATGTCACAGAAATTCAGATTCATCCACCTCTCACTGTCCTCTTGACACATCTACTTCACAGTTTTCATGATCCTCTTGACACATACATTATCTCCATTCACATTGTGGTGGCTTGAATGTCCACTGAAACTAATATTATGATTTCTACACCCTTTCTTGTATTTCCCCGGCATAGCTTTGTCTATCAGCTTATTTTCAAGTTCCTTAATTTTAGCTGCATTTTTGTATATCCTTAGAATTGCTTGGAGATGGCATCTGAAAAAAAGTCTAGTGGTACATATAGCATCCATGGAACATATTAGTCAGATCACGCATGGCAATGATAGCTATTTGCCTGACTGTGTATTTCCCAACAACTTCTCTTTTCATACTTCTCTCAGTCATCAGGGGAGTTGTGTTCAAGGAAGGGTTTCTCTAACTTGTGATCCTCACTGAGATCCTTGTATGATTAGATCAAACTCTGAGACATCTTGCAGTATATGGCACTTGCTAACCAACCTCATGTCTTTTCTTGAGTGTCTACCATGCATCATGGACCAGAGGTTGTTTCTGCCTATGTCTTCCTATGTCTTCTGTCCTCTCCCTCCAGTCTCCATTAGTGCTTTTCCCAGGAAATCATAGCCCCTAGTCCAGTGTGCATCTGCCTTCTTGAGGATCAAGACTGGCAATGAGTTTCTACTGAATTTATAGACATGATATATGTTCTACCATTACCAAGTATTTCTAGTGTTCTATCCACTTACCTTTACCTGCAATATTATAGTAACATTTCTTTCCCAAATTTTAACATTTCTCTCTTAATCTTTTATCCATAAATATATTTACTTCAAGGAAAAAAACAATGTTTGTTTGCAATTTTATCCTCCTCCTTAAAATATATTTTACTATTTAACTTTTGTGCCCTCCCCCACATGAATATCTATTTCTATTGCTACTAAGATACCTCATCTTCCATTACTCACCATTGTGTTTGTTTTCTCTAAAATAAGAGAAAAGTGAAAGTTCCATTTTATGTAAAATCTGACATAACCAAATTAATATAGACAAATCAAACTGCTAGTGCCAGATTTACAACATGAAGGCATGTTAGCCATATTGCTGCCACACAAACAGCATGATACCATCAAATATGGATCTACTAAGGGATTCTTTCTGATGCTGTGTCATTAAGCTTTTTGAAAATCAAACTGGGTTTGGAACGTCTCTCTCTGCTAATTCTTAGTCTCTGTTCTTGTTCCATTGGTTGCAATAAATAGATTGACTTCATTCAGTATACACCCTCTCTTATCTGCTGTGCATTATTTTACTTGTAACTTTTTTTCTACCCTTTACTGCCACTATGTTCTCTTAACCAGCCTTTTCTACTCCCTGCTTCCATTCCACCCAATCTCAGCTACTTTTGATGCAGTTGGGCATTTTGAATTTACAGATAGTTGTCCTATTAGTACTCTGAAGATGGATTTCCTGAATGGCTTTTATTTTACTTGTTTATTTTTGCATAAGGCATAATTACTCACTGGATCTTTACCTTTATCCAAATGTCAATCTCTTTTATTACAAGAGACTCTCAGTAAATGAATTACTGATGCTGTGGACCAAAATATTCTTGGCTAGGGGTGACAAGGGCTCTCCTGAGCTTCAGGGGATACTTGGTATCAACTCTGTTCTGCATCTGCTAGAATAAAGTTGCCATAATTCAAATACCTTCATACATTACCAAATTCTTTCAGAAGCAAAATTAGTCCTAATAGAGATCTGTTCTACTTTATCAAAGATACAATGATAATTGCTAAACCTGATTTGCTTTTTTATTTCTGTTGCTTAAACCATACTAGCAATGGAGTAGCACTTTTTTATGTTATAAACCAGTAACTAGAGAGGGCAGCCCCTTCCTGCCACTGAACCCCACAGAGGCAGAAAAAGCATCCATCATCATTCTGGTCTTTCCCCTATATCCTTCAGTAGAGAAAGAGAGACAGAGAGAGAGAGAGAGAGAGACAGGATAGAGCCTTGAATCCAGGAGTGGGAAAGACATCCCCTCATACTCCCTGTAAGAAAGACGTATATGATATCACCAGAATCTCGGGACTCTATACATCCCTGAACATCCCAACACAGATGAAACAGAAGAGAATGATCTTAAAAACAACCTCTTTGAGTGCCCATGCCACAATATGGGAGGCTCTCTCAGCCAGGACTCTTGGTGGAGGGCCTAGGCACTGACCAGGATGAAATGACAGTTACTGGAGATCCACCATGGGGTGCCTCACCCTCCTTGGAGATCGGAGTGGAGATTGTTTGGGGGACCAGAGGGACCTGCTGGGGAGGGCTACGGAGGAGGTGAGGGAGAGAGAGCTAGGATTGACAAGATTGTATATAACCTAAAAAAAATTGAAAAATCACAAAAAAACAACCTCATGAAAATGAGATAGAGGCCCTCAAAGAGGATATGAAAAAAATCTCTTACAGAAATGGAAGAAAAAGCAAACCAAAAATGTAAGAAATCAACAAATCTCTTAAGGAAAGCCAAGAAAAAACAATCAAACAGATGAAGGAAACAATTCAAATAGTTCAAGACCTGAAAACTGAAATAGAGACAATAAAGACAACAAATTGAGAGAATGTTGGAAATAGAAAAGCTGAATAAACAATCAGGGACTACAGATGCAAGCATAAGAAACATAATACAACAGATGGATGACAGAATCTTCAGGTGCTGAAGATAAACCAGAGGAAATAGATTCAACTTCATCGACCAATGAAAAATTTAAATCTAACAAACCTTAATACAAAAATCCAGGAACTATGGGACTCTGTGAAAAGAAGAAACCTAAGAATAATAGGTATAGAAGAAGGCAAAGAAGCTCAGCTTAAAGGTACAGAAAATATATTCGACAAAATCATAGAAGAAAATTTTCCCAACCTGAAGAAGGACATGCCTATGAAAATACAAGAAGTTTACTGAACACCAAATAGACTGGCCAAAAAAACAAAACAAAACAAAAAACCAGTCTCCTCACCATATAATAATCAAAACACCAAACATACAGAATAAGGAAAGAATTAAGAGCAGCAAAGGAAAAAGGCCAAGTAATATATAAAGGCATACTTATCAGAATTACACCTGACTCTAAAAGCCAAAGGGGCTTTATAGATGTTCTACAAACACTAAGAGACTACATATTTCAGCACAGACTACTATAACCAACAAAATCATTATTGATGGAGAAAGCAAGATATTCCATGACAAAACCAGAATTGCACAACACATATCCACAAATCCAGCAACACAGAAAGTTCTAAAAGGAAAACTCCAACCCAAGGAAGTTAACTCCTCTTATAATGACATAGACAATAGATAATCTCACTTTTCCAAAAGGCAGAAATAGGGGGAAAACTCACACACAATACCACCACAAAAATGAATTAAAAAAAAACAACAATCAATAATCAATGGTCATTAATATTCCTCAATCTCAATGGTCTTAACTCACCTATAAAAAGACATAGGCTAACAGAATGGATACAAGGACAGAATCCATCCTTCTGCTACATACAAGAAGCACAGCTTAACTTCAAAGATAGAAGTTACCTTAGAGTTAAGGGTTGGGAAAAGATTTTCCAATCAAATGGACCTAAGAAGCAAGTAGGTGTAGTTATACTAATATATAACGAATTAGAAACAAAGAAGACAATACAAAGAATCAATGAAATAAAGAGTTGGTTCTTTGAGAAAATCACCAAGATAGACAAAATTTTATCCAGTGTAACCAAAAGGCAGAGAGAGACCATGCTAATTAACAAAATCAGAAATGAAAAGGGGGACATAACAACAGACACTGGGAAAATCCAGAGAATCTCCAGGTCATACTTTGAAAACCCATACACCACAAAAATTGTAAAATTTAAAGGAAATGACGATTTTCTGGATAGATATCACTTACCAAATTTAAATCAGGAACAGATAAACAATTTAAATAGACATATAACCACTAAAGAAATAGAAGCAGCCATCAAAAGTCTTCCAATCAAAAAAAGTCCAGGGCCAGATGGTTTCAGTGCAGAGTTCTAACAGAAATTCAAAACAGACCTAACACCAATACTCTTCAAATTGTTACAAACAATAGAAGCCAAAGGATCACTGCCAACTCTTATTACAAGGCTGCAATTATCTTAGTACCCAAAATACCCCTTCATGATAAAGGGATAACATCAACATACCTTAACATAATAAAGGCAATATACAGCAAACTGACAGCCAACATCAAACTAAATGGAGAGAAACTTAAGGTGATTGCTCTAAAATCAGGAACAAGACAACGTTCCATATATGTTCAATATTACACTTGAAGTTCTTGCTAGAGCAATAAGACAACAAAAGGAATTAAGGGATACCAATTGGAAAGCCAAACTTCCACTATTTGCAGATTATATGATAGTCTATGTAACCCGAAGAATTCTACCAGGAAACTCCTACAGCTGATAAATACCATCAAAAAAGTAGCAGGATACAAGATTAACTTAAAAAATCAGTAGCTCTACTATATATAGACAAAAAAGAGGCTAAGAAAGAAATCAGAGAAACATCACCCTTTACAATAGCCAAAAACAACATAAAATATCTTGGGGTATCTCCAACAAAATAAATGAAAGACCTGTATGACAAGAACTTTGCGTCTTTAAAGAAAGAAATTAAAGAAGATGCCAGAAAATGGAAAGATTCCCAATGCTCTCATATAGGTAGGATCAACATATTAAAAATGGCAATCTTACCAAAAGGAATCTATAGATTCAATGCAACCCTTATCAAAATCCCAGCACAATTCTTCACAGAACTTGAAAGCAAAATTCTCAACTTTATATGGAAAAACAAAAGACCCATGATAGTCAAAACACTGAACAATAAAGGAACTTCAGGAGGCATCACCATCCCTGACTTCAAGCTCTATTACAGAGCTATAGTCCGGGAAACAGCTTGGTATTGTCACAAAAATAGAGAGAAAGACCAATGGAATTGAATTGAAGACACTGATATTAACCCAAACACCTATGAACACCTGATCTTTGACAAAGAAACTAAAACTATACAATGGAAAAAAGAAAGCATCTTCAACAAATAGTGCTGGCATAAACTTGATGCTGGCATGTAGAAGACTACAAATAGATCCATGTCTATCGCCATGTAAAGACCTCAACAAAATGGATCAAAGACCTCAACAAAAATCCAACCACTCTGAACCTCTTAGAAGAGAAAGTGGGAAATACCCTTGAAAGAATTGGTACAGGAGACTGCTTTCTGAACATAACACCAGTAGCACAGTCACTGAGATAGACAATTAATAAATGGGAGCTCCTGAAATTGAGAAGTTTCTGTAAGGCAAAGGACACAGTCAACCAGACAAAAAGGCAGCACACAGAATGGGAAAAGACATTCACTAACCCCACATCTAACAGAGGGCTGATCTCCAAAATTTACAAAGATCTCAAGAAGCTATGCTCCAAATCACCAAATCATCCAATTAAAAATTGGGGTACAGAATTCAATAGATAATTCTCAGTAGAGGAGTCTAAAATGGCTGATAGACACTGGAGAAAGTGCTCAAAAACTTTAGCCATCAGGGAAATGAAAATAAAAACAACTCTGCGATACTATTTCACTACTGTCAGAATGGATAAAATCAAAAGCACCAATGAGAGTTTATGTTGGAGAGGATGTGAGGAAAGGGGAACACTCTTCCACTGTGGTAGGAATGCCAACTCCTGCAGCCACTTTGGAGATCAGTATGGACATTCCTCAGGAAAATGGAAAGCAGTCTATCACAAGATCCAGCAATTCCACTCTTAGACATATATCCAAAGATGCAAATTCATATAATAAGGATGTCTGTTCCACTATGATCATAGCATCATTATTTGTAAGAGCCAGAACCTTGAAGCAATCTAGATGCCCCTCAGCTGAAGAGTGAATAGAGAAAATGTGGTACATTTATACAAGGGAGTGCTACTCAGCAGAAAAAAAAAATGTAATCTTGAAATTCCCAGGCAAATGGATGACACTAGAAGAAACCACCCTGAGTGACATAGCCCAGTCACAAAAGACAAACATATTATGTACTTACTCAAATATGGATTTTAGACATGGAGCAGGGCATTGCCAGGCTACAATCCCATTGCCAGAGAATCTGGGAAGACCATAAGAGATATGCATGGTACCCCAGAGAAGGGGAATGGGAATGGATCTCCTGAGGGGATTGGGAGCATGGGGGGAGGGGAGAGGGAGCTGGGAGACAGAGAGGGGGAGAAGAGGAGGGAAGAGGGGGACATCGGGGAGAAGGAAGGTTGAGTCAGGGGAAGAATAGAGGAGAGCAGGATGAGAGATACCATAATAGAGGGAACCATTATAGGTTTAAGGAGAGATCTGGCACTAGTGAGATTTTCAGAGATCTACAAGAATGACACAAACTGGCATCGAGGCTGCCTTAAGTGTCCTCCCCTCGATAATGAGATTGATGGCTACCTTATATGCCATCCTAGATCCTTCATCCAATAGCTGATGAAGCAGAGGTAGACCCCACAGCTAAACACTGAACTGAACTCCTGGAACCAAGCTGCAAAGAGGGAGGAGTTATGAACAAAGGAGTCAAGACCCAGCTGGTGAAACCCATAGAGGCAGCTGATCTGAACATGGGGGAGCTCATGGACCCCAGACTGGTGACTGAGAGGCCCAGCATGGAACTGATCCAGACCCACTGGACATGGGTGTCAATGAGGAGGCCTAGGCAAACTATGGGGCCTTGGATAGTAGAACAGTATTTATACTTGGTGTACCAATGGACTTTCAGAGTCTATTCCACATGGAGGGATGTCTTCTCAGCCTGGACACATGGCAGAGGGCCTAGCCCCTGCCCAGGATGATAGACAGTCTTTGAAGATACCCCCTGCGTAGTGGAGGGGGGATGGAGTGAGGGTTTGGGGTGGTTGATGGGGGGAGGAAGTGATGGTTAGGGTGCTGTGATTGACATGTGAAGCAAGCTTGTTTCTAATTTAAATAAAAAAAGAAAAAACAATATCATGTGATACATCACATGATGATCAAATATGTTTTTAAGAAAAATGTAAACAAAATCCTATTTCATATACAAAGGGATCTTGAAGATTATCTGGTACAAAATTTGTATCTCATAGGTGAAGGATTTGGGATAATGAAAATTTATTGCTGACCCTTCATCACATAGAACTTCAGCAGTACATCTGGGGGAAATCCTGCAAAGAGATGCGATGTGCCAAAACTTTCAGAAATACCATGGGTCAGTAATACAATATTTTACATATTTAATAATATAAATAGAATGAAATGCCTGAAAAAACAAAACAGAATTAAAATTATTCTCTCTTTTTGTAATTCAGTAAACAGTATGATCATACAAAATTGAATTGTCTTAACTTTAAAGTAAAACTTCAAAGGAATGTTTTACAAGTATGCTAATTGTAAAGGGATAGCATATATCCTGTAAGCTGTTCTCAACATCTTCACTATTCTAATAAACCAATGGCTCATTTTTAATTAAGCACTAAATACAGGGTAACACAGTGTCTAAGAAGATACTCAATAATTAATATATTTAATTAATAAAACAGTGAATTATATATTAGAAATTATTTATCAATTTATTAACCCTGTTTAAAAATAGTTAAAAATCACCAGGAACCAAAATAGACTAAAGCATGCACAGAAGTGTTGTTCTCTGATAATATGGAATGGGAAGAGATTAAGCATAGTGCCTGGAATGAGTATAATTGTGCACCATGTAGATACTCTATTTGTAACTTAGGTAATACATATATGATATATCATTTACTCTTTCCTCTGTGAATAGGTGATTAAGACCATGTTGGAATTTTCTCTCCAACTACTGGTTTCATTTTTTCAATTATTGAGTGATAATAATGTGGGGGGGGCGTTGTTTTATTTTCAGTATCTTCTGTGAGAAGTCAATGTTAACACTTAATAGAGGGAAACTACTAATTTCTCATTGATTCACTTGGTTGAACTAAAAACTTTGAAAACTTCAAAAGAATCTACTGTTGTTAAAACGTTTAGGTTTATCCAGTAAGGAGACACAGACCACGACTCAACAATCCCACGTGGAGTTTATTGGTGGACGGGGAGGGAAAGGGGGGTGAGGGGTAACCAACCCATACAGAGTAGAGAGAGAGAGAGAGAGATAAGAGAGAGAGACAGAGTAAGAGCAAGAGAGTAAGAGATCAAGAGAGCAAGAGAGTAAGAGAGAGTAAACGGGCAGGGGTCAGTCCCTTAAAGGGGTCCTTTGCACCTGCCTGGTTCTCACAGAACTCTGGGCTGGCCAGAGTGTTGCCTGAGCGCATCCTGCCAGGTAACAGGGCAGGCCAGAGTAATGCCTGAACCTTTCATCTACCTTTTATTTTAGTGTTATATCCGGACTTCAAACCTTACTTAACTGGCAGGTGTCATGTCTTCCTTAATGATGAGGCCAGGCAGAAACTACATGTCTAAGGAAAGAAGCTACAGCTTTCACTTTAAGTTTAATCATAACAGAATCATTTGGGTTTTTATAAGAATATGTAAACCTCTGCATGTGTTATTGTGCTATAACAATTTTAAAAGGTTTTCACAACCAATTTATTTAAGGATAAAATGAAAAGAAATGGTCTTTGCCTTACAAAAATATTGCAGCGAACTGTGGAATATTTAAGATGAGGAGGATTATGCTTAGTAAAAAGACAAGTGTCACCAAAACAGTGACAATATTGTGAGCCCCTTTTAATGGTTAACTGTGTCTAGGAACCTCTTGGCTGTAGATCATGAGAAGACAGCTGACTCTGAACAGGGTGGATGGATACTAGTAGAAAGACCTGAAAATCAGGCAGATAGGTTTGTATTGATTTCTGGAACAATGCTTTCAAGGAGAAAATGCATTCTCTAAGAGTAATTAAAGTTCTTTTATATATACAATCTACAAAAAATTATGGTTAAAACCTTAGAAATTATAAAAACCAAAAATAAATCCATCATCTAGTTATAACCCTTTGAAAAGCTGAAGGCACATTTTTCTAGGCATTTTTATTGTTGGAACAAGGCTTTTATGAGTATTTCAAAAAAGATGGAAGAATTTAAGGAGAAATAGGTTGACCTGAACACCTACTGTCATTCATTCATTCAGAGAAGGCTTTCAAGTTTGGCCACCTGTAAAAGTTTACCCTGAAGAAGGGGAAATGTTAAAGGAAAATCTAGTCAGCCTCCTCCCTAGTCAGGCTTCCTGGGTGCCCACCTTCATGGTGATCTCCTCTTTCCTGGGGTGCATTCAATAGTCCTTTAATCCTTTCTTCAGACACTAAGCAGGAAGGAGACAGAGATACAGAGACTCAGAGGAATACAGGCTTTGAATAAAAACAACCACTTGGATTTAAATTTCTGGTTAGACAGACTAAGGCTTTGCTAAAGACTGAAAGAAGATTCACTATTCTAAGCAAATCGAATGGAAAACATCTCTTAAAACTTATTGACCTTGTTAGTAATTGAAATCCAACAGATTTTACTCAATTTCTTTGTTTTCTTTTTTCAAGCAAGCCAGAGAGTTAGGAACTTGTGTCTCATGGTGCCAGATATTGGAGAGTCAAAGACATGTGAACAAGGACAAGTAGAAAATATCAGGCATATGGTATGAAACACATTTGATTCATTTTACAGAGGGGAAAACATTTGAACAGAATGCAAAATATTGTGGTCTGGTTTACTTGCCAACTAGAGACAAGTGTGAATCCTAACAGGGAAAATCAATGGCTAGTTTGAATTGTAGGCGTTTAGACTAATTGGTATAAGCAAATAATTAGGTTGGTGTTTGAATGATAAATTTTAAGGAACCGTCTGGTAGAGGGTATTTGATTTTCCTTTTTTGCTTGCCAAATGAAGGATCTAGCCAGATGAATTTGATTTCTATAGCAATCCTAAGTTTTGCTGATCTGAAAGCAACTGAACCATTGCTATGTGTATACACCCTTGTGCTAGTTTCAAGAGCTTATTAGCAGCTGCATGCTATTGTTTTATGAAACACCACAGATAAGAGAGACATTCATAGCTTCACTTACAGTGCTTGCCCCCCCCCGAAAAAAAACCCGTGGGAAGCTTTAGGGTAAGTAGACAAGTTAGGGTGACAGAGAGCGTTAAGTAATCAATCTACACAAATCACAATCACCAGTCTTCATTTGTTAACTGTGAAGCCATTACATTCCAGTTGTAAATAGACCAAGGAGCTGTGGCTACTGCAAATGGTTTTACTTTCAGAGAAATTGAAACATAATGTGCAGGAGTAAATACTTGCTGTATTTGCTATATTATACGCTGAGAAACACCGATCAAAAATAACTGAGCAAAAGTGCCCCTCCCGCCACCCACATCGGATTTGTTTACAAGGGAAAGCAGAACTCATCTCTCCTGAAACTCAGCAAAGAAGAAAAGAGCGTGACTCAAGGAGTGAACAAGCAGAAACACACCCACACTGGCAGGCATGCTTCTTTATTTATTGCTCCCAGCAGGTGTCAGAAGCCACAGTTTCTTTGCAACCATCAACACCCTGGGGCTTTTTAGTTCCACATCCAAGACAAGGAAGAAGAACACTGGTGACTCACCCCAAGGGATTAGGTACCTGAATCCTAGCCTGACTACTAGCAGGCTCCAGCTGGGTTTAAATTTTTTTAAAAAGAATTTCTGGTGCTCACTGGTTGATGATTACTTCCAGATTTTAGTTCTACCCCAGTGGACATTTCCTCCAAAGAGTTTATCTGTTCCTACAATTGCAGTTGCTGCAAAGAAATGTCCTCCCTAAAACCAGTTCCCAAAACTGTTAGAACAGTTAAACAAACAGAACAAAAACAAAACCTACCCATTTCAAAAACATGCTCATCACACAGGCAGTATAGTTACTCCAAAGATCTGGGTCACATTGGTGACTTTTGCTTGGGATTCTCAGAAATCAAGATGCAATTACAGATGTTATGGGACTGATGTCCTTAAGGGCCTTGAGTAAATCACTTTGGTATAGGTAATAAAGTGAAAGAGAAAATCAGCATTTGAATGCCAGAATAAAAAGTTCCACTAAAGTCACACTTATAAAGGTATACGACCATTTGTGAATTGAAGTACTCAGAATAAAAGTGTACTGCATCTCTTTCACCTCAGTTATCTGAAAATACACTGAAAAATTTAATAATGTAGGGACCTAAACAAGATGTGTGTCTTTGTGTGTGTGTGTGTGTGTGTGTGTATATGTATATATGTCTGTGAAAATGCAGTCTTACACACACAGAGATAGAGAAGAGAGAGAGAGAGAGAGAGAGAGAGAGAGAGAGAGAGAGAGAGAGAGAGACTTAGCATTCTCCTTGGGGATTACATTTTTAAATCCCCTAATGCACTAAATTGAACTTTCTTGGTTCAAAAGAGTGCTGATTGCTTCTGTTCAAATGTTGTTTCTGCGGCTACTGCTGCTATTTTTAGCATCCTGGGTTACTAGAGGTGCTGGCTCTTAGAGGTCTGCTCTGTCTTCAGGTTTTCCTCTGGAAATTTCTCTATTTCTGATGTCAACCAGGACTATCCATTGCCCCCCACTGTTTCCTACTGTCTTCTCAACTACACAAAATATGTCACACGTTAAAAATCCTTCCCCTAGAGTTTGTCAAGTGAATGTAACTCCATTTATTGTGTTACACCTAAGAGGTCAGACATCCTTGAAAAAAAAAACAAACAAAAAAAGCAAGGGAAAAAGAAAATGGAAGTGCCCAGACTTCATCTGTGGATTAAGCCTTAGTTACATCGCCATTCATACTGGTTTTCAGTCCTGAAAGGACAGACATTTCACTAGGCTTGTGTTTGTCAAGCTTGCAAGGCAACTGTGAAGTCTGAATTCCACAAGTAAATGGAGATCATGTACACACACATGCAAAGTGAAACAAAAATGGAGGTAAGTGAACTCTATTGGTCATTCTTGCTTCTACTACTCCTAAGTGAGAAGTCCTAGACAACTAAGAGAATCATGTGACTTCCTCTCTGGATCACCATTGTAGTTATTTACATCAGTTTTCACAGAGAGGCAGGAAGCATGACAATAATTTGCCATTTGATATCCTTCCTCTTTTTCTTATATCACTCTAGTGCAAGGTACATAATCCATGGCTTCCTTCTTCATAGCAGACCAGCCCTTAGGAGACATCTCGTTCTCTATGAAACCGCCCATGCATAACAAATTTTTCTTAAGTCCTGCTTGTGGTTTTCATTGGTATGATGCCTACAATATTTGAAAGAAAGACTCAAGTCTGTAAATTCATATTTCAAACTACTACATTAAGAGTACAAACAGCATTACCACTGCAGTTGGCTATAATCATCTGGGTTTACAGCTCCCTGAAGTCAACTGTTCTATGAACATGAGCTCTGCACTAAAGAAAAGGCAACACTGTTTTATTTAAAAATACTCAAGACATTAAAAAATAATACCCACATATCTACAGGATAGCCATCATATTAATCATAAACATAAGAACAGAATCAAATAAAATTTAAGTGAACATTACTTAATTCAAACTAAATTTGGCCTGCTTGCTGAAGAAGTCATGAATTATTAGGGTGTAGACTCTAAACTATAAAACATAAAGGACAGTGCCCAGAGTTGGTGGCACATGTCTTTAATTCCAGCACGCTGTTGGGCCCCAGCCCCCATGGGGTCTCTGTGAGTCACTGGTCAGTCAACAAGTCCATCCTGTTTTCCAGTCTAAGTTCATCCTGTTTTCTAGCCCTGGCTTCCTGCCCTGGCCTTGACCCTCTGACATCAACATCCAGCAGGAAGAAAACACACTCTCTTCCACCTGGAGTTTTTCCACTGTGCTGTAAACCTGTATATAAGGCTCCTCCATCCTTACAAGAGATAGCACTTGCAATAAAGAAACACACACACTTTCCTAGCAATAAAGGCAACATATGCATTTGCTTAGTACAAACAGCTGGACTTGTTGACTTTCTTTTGCTGATCCCTAGCTGATCCCTAGGACTTGCTTGTGGCATGGGTGCCACAACCTCAGGAGGCAGAGGCAGGCAGATCTCTGTGAGTTCAAGGCCAGTCTGGTCTACAGAGTGAGTTCTAGGACAACCTCCAAAACAACACAGAGAAACACTGTCTCGAGAAAAAAAACTTAAAGGACAGGTAAAGAAGACAGAAATGCTGAATGTTCAAAACAAGAGGATACTGAAAGTGGATTATTAGACAAAAACAAGAAGACCGTGATGACCACAGGAAATCCCATCTGGCTCCAAAAAATCAACAGTAAAATCGGGCTTTATTGCTTCATTATAGTTGGGTGACTCATTATATTTGGTGGTTAAAGTTCCTACTAAAACTAATTTTTGATTATTTTGATAACGCATATTTGTTGTTTCACAATTGAAACTTTAAGAGATTTATGTTACAGATAGGGACTTAGAGTAAAATTAGACTTTCATTTCTCATGTGGTTTTCATGATATACCATTATCATTCTCACCTAATAGTCTTTGGGTATGGAAAGGGAAACATGAATGGCTTGAGCTTACACCATTACCATTTTAAGAAGAAAAGAGAAAATAGCTTTGCTATCATTAGTCTAGTTTGGAAAATCCAAGTTTAAACTCCCTGTATAGGTTTCATCATATGATAGAATGTTAGATCAAGTACCAGGGCAGACTGGTTAGGGCTGTCAAAGGCAATGCTGTTTTCCATCACAAAAATATCTGAAGAAAGAGGTGTAGATTAACTAGCTAAAAATATTTGTAGCATAAGGCTGAAGATGATAAGGTAAGAAATAGTTCAGGAAATAGAATAAGTAACACAACAGAGGAATATGGGTAATGGATTGTGGGGCACACTGAGAATGAATTTAACAACTGAAATATTTCTTTTGTGTCATAGGAAAGCCCAAGCTGTTTAAAAGACATGATCAGTTGTAGACCACAGAGGTGTGAAGGTTACATGAAGATGAGGGAGAGAGAGAGAGAAAGAGACAGAGAGAGAGAAAGAGAGAGACAGAGAGACAGAGATACAGAGAGACAGAGAGATACAGAGAGACAGAGACAGGAGAGCTCATACCAGGAAGAACATAAGGGCTAGGAAAAATGCTATCCTCTAACTAACTTAAAAATAGAAGTAAAACTGTTCTTCCCATCCATCTTATAATTGTGATACACAGAAAACACAGAAGAATGAGTACAATTGGTTATCTTTAATAACTTAAAATACTAACTAAATATTATTAATGATAATACCATTTAAAAATCTCCTTCCATTCATGCATACCACTACAGATAACCAGTTTTTTTTATGACTAACTGGCAAACTTATCCCCTTCCCCACACAGGAAATAGAGGAAATAAACAAAATGTCATTGCAAGTTGATAAAAATACTTAAAAATGTCTAATATCAGTTCCTCATTCTAATCCCTCAAAAAAAACCCCAAGCCATTAACAGTGTGAGAGATTAGTGTGCTATAATGGAATGTTTGAGTTTTGGCAATAAACTTGCATACTATTTAGAGCCAAAATAAAGCATTTGGAAACAAATTAACCTCTCCATGTTACAAACAAAGGAGTAATGCATACACTTCCTTGGATAATAAATTAATCTATCCTTATCTGAAAGATATACATATCTTGTAAGGATTAAAAATATCTAGTCCTAATAAATTATCTGTCATTCAATAAATGTTAAACCTTCTATGTTTTGGCTCACAAAATGGATGCTATATTTCCTTTTCTAATCCTTCACTAAGACATTAACTAAATTTAGTAAATAAGACCAGTATTACAGTGGTGCTGAAGAGATGACTCAGTGATTAAAAGCACTAGCTACTCTTCTAATTCCAGGCACCCACATGGCAGCTGCCAACTGTCTGTAACTCCAAGATCTGACACCCTCAAACAGATATACATGCAGACAAAACACCAATGCACATAAAAATAGATAAATAAATGAAAACCAGTATTGTAGATGAAAGTAGTTATTCGTCAGAGTGGAGAATCTTGTACAATCTCTCTATTCAAACAAAGGCATCATTACACATTTCCTATAAGAAGAGCAGTTCCCATTGACCTGTGTATACTTATCATTTGAAGACAAGTGCGGAGAATAAAATGATTAATTAGAGCAATGCAAAGGAAAACACATGTAGAATTCCTGCAGCAATAGGAACTTAGAAACCCCATTTCCTTCCTGCTCCCTAGAAATGAACAACAAATTTATTTGAGAAAAATTACATGAATTTTGAGTCACGATCAACAATTGCATTTGATTTGAGTACCAATTCTTCTTTCAAAAGGAAAGTTTTTGTATTAACTCATTAACATGTGAACATTTCATTTTAAAACATGGATGAAACTCATAACACTTCCATAGTTCTAGATAGCATCAATAGAAAATACACATGGAGAATACAAAGGTTTTTCCTTCTCCTTCCTATGTTTTAGCTTTTTAAATATGTTTTAGCATTAGCATTGCACAAAAAATGCTTGTGACCAATAATTCTTTCCACTCAGTGGGTCAGATTACACTGCTCCTATAGAGATTGCATATTACAAATGTTGCTGAATTCTGGGTTGTTTAGTCATCCAAGCAAAACTTGTCAGTATTTATGGATTTCTATTTTTAAAATCCTTCCAGTAGTCTTAATTGTAACTTGATAGCACAGAGATGTTGAACTCTTTTTGTTACTGTTTTTAATTTAAATTAGAAACAAGCTTCTTTTACATGTCAATCCCAGTTTCCTCTCCTGCCCCCCACAGACCCCCCTATCCTAACCCCTTTCTGTTCCCCAGGAAGTGTGAGACCTTCCATGGGGGAATCTTCAATGTCTGTCATATCATTTGGAGCAGGGCCTAGACCCTCCCCAGTGTGTCTAGGCTGCGACAGTATCCCTATGTGTAGAATGGGCTCCCAAATTCCATTCATGTACTGGTTATAAATACTGATCCACTGCCAGAGGCCCCATAGATTAACCAGACCTGCAAACTGACATCCTCATTCAGGGGGTCTGGAATAGTCCTATGCTGGTTTCCCAGCTATCAGTCTGGGTTCCATGAGCAAACCCTTGTTCAGGTCAGCTGTTTCTGTGGGTTTCTTGACCCCTTTGTTCATCACTCCTCTCTCTCTGCAACTGGATTCCAGAGTTCAGCTCAGTGTTTAGTTGTGGGTGTCTGCTTCTACTTACATCAGCTACTGGATGGTATATAAGGAAGTCATCATTCTCATTATCACAGAAGGGCATTTAAGGTAGCCTCTGAACTATTGCTTAGATTGTTAGTTGGGTCAGCCTTGTAGATGTCTGGACATTTCCCTAGTGCCAGATTTCTCTTTAAACCTGTAATGCTCCCTCTATTATGGTATCTCTTTTCTTGCTCTCCTCTGTTCTTCCCCTGACTCAATCTGAACTTCCTGCTCTCTCATGTCTTCCTCTCCTCTCCTCTCCTTTCCTGTCCTCTCCTCTCCTCTCCTGTCCTCTCCTTTCATCTCCTCTCCTCTCCTCTCCTCCCCATCTCTTTCTCCTAGCTCCCTATCCCCTCACACCATGTTCCCAATTAGCTCAGGAGATCTTGTCCCTTTCCCCTTCTCTCTGGGACCATTTTTGTCTCTCTTAGGGTTCTTCTTGTTTCTTAGCTTCTCTGAGGGTGTGGATTGTAGATAGGGGAACACTCCTACACTGCTGATGGGAGTGCCAACTCCTACAGCCACTTTGCAAATCACTATGCCAGTTCCTCAGGAATCCAGGAATTAGTCTACCACAAGATCCAGCAATTCCACTCTTAAGCATATACCCAAAAGATGTACATTCATACAACCAGGACTTCTGTTCAACCATGTGCATAGCGACATGATTTGTAATAGCCAGAACCTGGAAGCAACCTAGATAGCCCTCAACTGAAGAATGGATGGAGAATATGTGGTATATTTACACAGTGGAATACTACACAATGGAAAAAAAACAATGGAATTTTGAAATTTGCAGGAAAATGGATGGAACTAGAAGAAACCATCCTGAGTGAGGCAACCCAGTCACAAAAAGACAAACATGGTATGTACTCACCCATATATGGAATTTAGACGTAGAACAAAGGAGTACCAGTCTACAGTCCACACCGCCAGAGATGTTGAACTCTACAGAATAAATAATGTTGAAATACCATCATCATTTTTTCCAAGTATTTAGGATGATTTTTACAAACCCCTAATAATGAACAACCCATCACCAAAATATGTTCAGCAAGGATGTGTTCAATTGCTTTCTGTTGTAGTGTGTGTGTGTGTGTGTGTGTTTTACCCTTCTCTCTTTGATATTTTATAAGACCAAGAAAATAAGTTAAAATAAGAATAATCATTTCAAACTAATGCCACATACTTAGACACTGATTAGGCTTTTTAGTAACTGCATCTCATGTTATGAAAATGACATTGTTGGCAAGGTAAAAACTTTACACCAGAAAACAAATGTTGTAGCAAGACTATGGTGAAGTTTGGTTAGATATTTGTGCATTCAAATCTAAATATTAGGATTGAGCATGTAGATACTTACACACTTAAAGTCATTTAAGCAAAATTTGACCTTGAGTATACATTCAAGCCACCCACCAAATGTATCCAAACTGAGTACCACTTTGCATATTTCTGTTGTTTACGATCAACAACCATTCATACAATTTGCCTGCCTAATTGGTTTATTTTTGAGCTTCCTTTCTCTATTGTAAATTCCACAATAATATTCTTAGTCACAGTGCTGGGCTCATTTGAAATAGTACATTCCTATTGGAATGAAGGAATGCATGGATGTGTTTTCTGAGTAAATCTTTTTAGTAAACATTTTATCCACTTAAGTCACAGACTAGTTTCTCTCTATTTAAATAAGAAATGCAGCAAGAGATAAATTCTGTTGAATTTTTTGAGTCATTTCAGTTGAAATTTAGACATCCATGATCTTATCCCAAGAAAATGACTCTTGCTCCTAGTCCTGTCCTGGAACCTTGACTATGGAGACAAGGGGGGTGAAGAAAAACCAAATGCACATTCAGAGGAGCTGATGGAAGCACCAGCCACCATCTAGAGCCTCATCATCTTCATCATCTCTAGCACCATGAGGAGGAGTTAACCAGTTAACCAGCATCCATAGGAGGTCTCTGTAGGGAGCTGTCTCGTTTGCAATCATCTGGTTAGGAGGGAGCTGAAGTTGAACGTTTTTGTACACACCAGTTAATTGTTCCTAAATATTCATCCTTGAACTAGAGGAAGGCTTTGCCATTGTCTCCGAGTTTCACCTGGAACAAGGCTTTGCCAATTCCGTAGAGCCCAAGGCTTTGTTGTCCTTGACATGGCTGTACACATGTCAACAATACACATTCACACAGAACGTCTTAGGCACTTGCTTTATTATGTTTCAAAAAAAAGAAGTGTTCTGTTTGCAACAAGTTAAAAGTGTGTTTGTGTTTAAATTATCACAGAGAGGTAAGCCCATTTAAAGTTATTGGATCCCCAATAATATGTCCCCATACCTGAGCCATTCACAAACATGAGTTTGGGGAGGGCTAGAAGAACACACGTTAAGTTCATATTAGCACCAGTGCAGAAAAAAATGACCACATTCATATTCTGAAAAACCACAGAGGCTAACCCAGCCTTGTAATGCTGTAGGTAAATGTTGAAAAATTGGAGGAAAGAGAAACTAGGTTACCTAGAGTTCTATACTTACCTGACTTACATAACTGCAGAAAAATATCTAAGTGAGGTAAAAAAGAAATCCAGCATTTGAACTTTAGCTATTTTGTAATCAATTTAGGGGACATTTGACCAAATAATTGCCATTCAAGAAGGCTTTTCATCTCATCTCTATGAAAAGTAACTTGATATTTGTAGCTTTATATGGCATAGAAACAAGACTAGACAAAGCTGAAAAATATATTAGGTAGAGAAAAGGGAAACATAGTTTTAGTCTTTTTTTAATGTTAACAATGCCCCAAATTCCTGATGTTTAATAAAATGATGTGTCTTCGCCCTAATGAAGTTAACTAAGCCTTTACTGGATATGTATAGAAAACTTGAAAGAATATGTTTTTATAAAATCAGAGATTAGGGCTTTATGGCCAATGGCATAGGCCGTAGATAAAAAAGCAAAGGGCAAAATTTGTATTTAAATAAGTCTTTATTAAAATAAATAATGAAAAGATAATTTCCTCTTAGAATTTAACATGTCTGATAAATTTACCTTTTTAATATTAGAAGATAAAAAACAAAAAATAAAATAGGCTGGGTTTAGCTTAGTGATAAAGGGCTTGTCTAGCATGTAGGAAGCCCTCGATTCAATTTCCACCTTTGCAAAATTGGTCAAGTAAATAAGAACAGAGCAAATGCATGCTAATAGCAATAATAATAAATTAAAGTTTAATTTATCTGAGAGTTCCTAGGAACTACTTGAAAAAACCTTAAAGCAACACCAGGAACATAGAGAGAAAGCTGGGACCCTGGGACCCAGAGTAGTATCTTTCCAATAACTATGGTCAGAATCATTTAACTGCTTTTGTACTGTTTAGTTTTGTCAAGATACTAAGGATAGCTTAGGGTGATGGCTCATTCCTGTCATCTACACTGTTGTTGAGTAAGAGGAGAAAGATGACAGGTCTGAGGTTAGCCTGGGCTATGTAGTGAGTTGCAGGCTATTCAGTGATACATGCCATGATCCTGTGCTCCGCCTCCAAAAAGAAAAAAAAATACACATATACACAAGATGATTTGAGTGTTGTAAATGTTGATAGGATACAATCTTTGAATGAGCAGAAAATTTACTAACCTCATAAACAACATTAAAGAAAAACCTCTAAATGGTGTTACACAATTAGTACCATAATTCTAGAAAGCTCTAAGTAGCATACTGAAGAAGTCATCAAGGGTTTCATGGAGGAGCAAGTGACCTAGCTTAGAATCCCAATATTGGCCTTCGGGAAAGATGTTTCCGGCCTAAAACTGAGGAAACAAGGGAAATATATGAGTGCTATCTCTCCCCAGAAGAATGGTTCACATTCAATCAGTATTATTGCAGCTGACACTTCAGCCTCATGTTTCTTCATCTGGTGTCTCCTCACCAGATGTGGCATCAAAGCAGTTATCTAGTCAGTACAAACTTATGTGAATTGTAATAACAAGCAGTTTTCAGCTAACTGTTAATGGAGGCTAGCAATACAGACCTGGCTGTGATCACCTATTGTTTTGGTTTGGGCCAAATCTCAGAGATGTTGTTTGGGATTACTCAGCAATTCACCACCAGCCACAGGTCAACTAGAGGCTGGTGAGATTAGGATGGCTCCAACTGGGATAATTCATCACTATTCACTGTGTCTCTCATCCTCCAGCAGGCTAATCCAGGCCTACTCCCATGACAGCTGGACCAGCGGTCAGGAGAGTTATTACAAGTCCTGACTCTACCCTGGCAGGCTGTCATTTCTGTCACATTGTACAAAGCTAGTTCCCAGGCCAATCCAGATTCAAGAGATGGGAAAGGTAGACACAGAAAACAATGTTGAATTTGGGGCCATTCTAATCAACCTAGTACAGATTGGGTGAGAAAGAAAAGTATAACAGTTCACTAGACTTTGGTTCATAAACGGCATGTGGTCACATAAACATACATCACATAAACATTTATCCCAAACACACAACCAATCAATGCTCTCTATCTCAGGAAATCAGCCCTGCTCTTGTGTTCATCTCACAGCAAATTTCCACCAGTCCCTGCCAGAGCTGCATTGGACTAAGCATAGAATTGTGTTTTCATTCTTCCATTCTCTGTCTCTTAACTTATTAACTGCCATCACAATAAGGGAACATCATTTAATGCTAAATTACAAAGGAACTCTTGTGGGATTGCCTATTACAGATGCCTTGATGCCAAAACTATTCAAAGTGATGAATGTATTACACTGAATACCAAATACGCTCATAATTATCTTGCCTTTTATAGACAGTGTTGCCAATCTACCTTTGATTCTAAAGAAACGGCACATCTTTATCCACTTGAAAATAAAGTCTTGTGCTCATGAGATCTACACAAAGGCCCTTTCATGTGGGTCAAAAAGGAGGCTTCCCCATGCCCATTTAATATGTTTTCTCTGAAGTTACTTATGCTGCCCTGAGGGCCATACACATAGTGATGATAAGCGTGTAACTTGCATAGAAAACTCCCTTCCTCCAAGCACACATCATAGCGTTCAGAGATACTGAACATACCATAATAAAGTCATATTTTTGTATGCTCTACACATACAGCTAAGGTATTGCTTTGTGAATAGAGCCCAACAACATAGGCACAGTTTACCAGGGACTTAGCATTTAAACGACTTTCATCTTGACAATGACTGACATGTCTCACTGAGAATATTATATATTTAGAAGATTTTTTGAAGGCTCCATACTTAAGAATCCCATCTCATCCTATTCAGTGAACTTCTGAACTGAGTCTTAAATGTTTAAAGAAGGGTCAGAAAGCCACCCTGCTACAAAAGCCTGCAACTTGCACCCCACTCGTATCACAGAAGAAATTCATGCATAGAATAATTTTCCTAAGTTTTCTTTCCATTAGAAAAAAAACTCTTCTACTTTTGGCTTTGAATATTTATCACTGAGATGAGAACTTCTGCTGAAATCAAAGTAGAAGACAAACTCGAGGGGGGTGTGGGGAACACATCACCATCTTCATAAACTTTGAGAATTTCTTCAACCCATGCCTCTCCATTTACACAGCAGATCAGGGAAGGCTAGAATCCAATTTCAAATCAAATAACCCCCATATCGACGTGTAGGATAGTTGACAGGGCATGCTCCTCAAGGTGCTGCTTTCTGGTGGGTAATGTGCTCAGTGTGACTCAGAGTAGCCATTTGGCAGAAAAAAACGCTCTAGTCAAATTGAAATAGCTTTAGAGGCTTGGTTAGAATGGAGAGACATAATGTATGCTTGTCGTTAGATGAAAAATAGTGCGTTCAAATTAAAGGGGAGAGAAAAACCTCAGTGGTTCAGATCTGAGCCTGCACAATGACACAGGTGTCAAGATCTTATTTAAAAGTGTTAGAGTGCATGGTTGCTCTGCAGCACATTTTGTAAGGAAACATGGGCTCCTGAGCTAGATGCTGGAGATTTGTCCTGATAGGAGCTACAGACAGTGATAAAATATGTTTCTTCCAGATAATTACTTGCTGCTCCAGGAAAGTAGCATTTCTAAATTGATATTTCAGTGTACAGGTGGACGTGGCTGATATTTTTTGTCAAGTCACGGGTCTAGCAATCTCTCAGTTGAGAAACTGAAAACTAATTTTGTTTTATGCTTACAAAGCAACTCAACATCTCCAAAGTTAAGAAAATACCCGCTGTTAAGGATATAATGAAAGATTTAGTCCTCAGATGACAAAAGAAAAATGTTAAACTTTTTATTTTGATAGTTTAAAAGTATGTGAAGAATACTCCTGCCAGGTAAAGCTCAATAAATATTTAAAAAATAAAGCAATTCTACCACATAGAAAACTTTCCAACTGAATAAAGGAAAAACAAAAATAATTGATTTTCCAAACACTATGATCAGGAGTTTATACAGATCTTGTTTGATTCTTGGAACAATCTGTGTCTTACATAACGTCTTTCTCGGGGTTAAGTAACTTGTCTTAAGTTCTCACAGCAGGTGAGTTGAGAGTTTTCATGTTCAGATAGTCTGACTTCAAAGTCCATGTTATATCATAACAAATACTTCTAGTGTTCACAGTTAGAATTATCAAAAATATACTTCCAATTAATTACCCATGAGTATAAGTGAAATGTTATATGCAGTGATTCATGTATAATTATTAGGGAGCCATTTTTCTGTCTTCTTTCTAATACTTTTGTTAAATAAAAAACCTCAGTGAAGAACTATGCAATATAATAATGTAAATCCCAAAAGACGTTGAGAGCTTTTGGATCCAAGGATAACTGCCTTTATTTTTTGATAAATAAGCAAAAGCTTAAAAGGTTGACTATAATGTGTAAGTCTAGAGGTTCACCAGATTAGAGTACAACATATGTTGTTTGATTTCTCTTCTTTGAAGAACTAAAATTCAGCAAACTCCAAAATTTCTTCAATGGATCTTTTATCTTCAAATTAAAATTTCAATCCTTGACATTAGATGAAGAGACAAAGGATTGGAGTGTGCTCAAAACTTCCAGTGTTATGGGAGCCAAGCAGAGTGAGGCAGTTAGTAGCCCTCAGCATTCAGTAAGCAGTGTTTAGTGTCTCTGCTTAGGTAAGCCTTCTTGAATTGAGATGAGCTGAAGCTTCTCAGTTGAGTGATAGCATGATCTGGGAGGTGTATCACCTGGGTGGAAGAGGGGAAATAAGAATTCTATCATTTTTTCTATAGTCTTCACAAAATAGTCTCATGTCCCTTCATTCCTATAGTCTGAGGTACCCTTTTTCTTCTTAAAAATACACTTTTTGATGAGGGATGTCCTTCTGTATATGTGTTTCTCTTATTGATTAATGAATAAAACACTGATTGCCAGTAGCCATGCAGGGAGTATAAGTGGGATTACCAGATGAGGAGAATTCTGGGGAGAGGAAGGCAGAAAGAAACTGCCAGGGAGACACCATGTAGCCACTAAAGAAGTAACATGTCAGATTATGGGTAAGCCACAGCTTTGTGGCAATACATAGATTAATAGAAATGGGTTTATAATTAAGAGAGAGCTAGCCAATAAGAAGGCTGAGCCATTGGCCAAACAGTTTATAATTAATATAAGTGTCTGCATATTTATTTGAGAATAAAGGGCTGCGGGACTTGGTGGATCAGAAACTCAGTCTACAACTTTTTATTGATTTTTGAGAATGGCATATATCCATATTGTATATTTTGATCATATTTACCTCTACTCTCCTCTTAACCTCCCCAGATCCATCTCAATGCCCTACCCCTTCTAAACTTCATGTATCTGCTTAATTTTTGTAACCCACTGTTGTTGGGGAAGTCCTGTGCATTTGTCAATAAATTACTGCTGGCCAATAGGGAACCTAGATAGGAGGGACTAGGAGTCCAGAAGGACTCTGGGAAGGAGAAGCACAGGAGAACACAGAGAGTTCGAGATGTAATGCCATGGGGTAGGAGCCCGGAACTATTCTCCGGCAAGAGACATACTTAGATTAACGATTATGGGGTAATTATTTAATTCAGAGCTAGTCAGTAAGAAACAAGCAAGGCCAACAGCTTCATAATTAACATAGCCTCCTGTGTGTTTATTTGGTACTGGTGTGGCTCTGGAACCAGGCTGGCGGGAAGGCTTCTCTCAAAGAAAAAGCTTCTCTTAACACACTGTATCAAAGGTATGCTGTCCATATATATATATATATATATATATATATATATGTATATATGTATATATGTATATATATATATATTCATGGATATTGACCACTGGAGCATGGTCCACCATGGCTATACCCTCAAAGTCAAAGAAAACAAACCATCTCTCCCAAGCAGGTATCAGCTGTCACTAGCTCCATAGTTAGGTTTGGACCTTATGAACTTCTACTCTCTTCAAGGAGAAGCGTTGATCCTTTGTAGGTAACCACATTCTCTGTCGGTTCATGAGCTCATTTGTCCTGCAATGTCCAGAAGACATTATTTCACATCCATCCTCCCCACCCTCTCTTACAATCTTTATGCCACATTTTCTGTCATAGTCCCCGAGCCTTGGGAGGATGGAGTACACTCTGGTTTCGTTTTGTTGTTTGTTTTTGACTAATACTGTAACTGAAAACAACTTGGAGAGGAAAGGGTTCTTTAAGTCTCACATGTTGTGATCGATCGTGGATTGAAAACTAAGGTAAGAACCAGGATCAGACACTGAAATAGAGACTTGAGGGATATTCTTTTTACTTTCTCCTTAGCTCATGTACAGGTATCTTTTTATACATCCAAAGCCCACCTGCATAGAGACAGCACCTTCCACTGTAGGCTGGGCCCTCCTACATCAATTATTGATCAATAAAATGTCTCACAAACATACCCAGAGGTAATCCTGATGGTAGCAAGTCCTCAGCAGAGGTATCCTCCCAAGTATTTCAACTGTGCAAACAAAATTAACTGTCATAGTATGGTATAGATGTCCCCTTTATGGCTGAGAATGTCATTGACATGTCTTCTCTGCCCCTGGGCCAGCTGTGAGTTTCTGTGTATACTATTGTCCACTGCAGGAAGAAACTTCTCTGGTGAGATCTGAGAAATCTAGTGCCCCAAATTTTTAATTCTTAACTATCTACAAGACTCTGATCTTCAAACTTGCTTGTTTTAAGACTTCCTGCTATGCAAGCACTTAATTTTAGGTTTATTTAAACGATCAAGTCAATTATGGCTGTCTCAAATTTGTTCTGGATTTCAAGTCATGTTTTCACTTATAGATGAAAGACTATTTGTATGTTCCCTTTAAAACTCTTTACTCTTCAAACTACAAATCCTTAAGGATTTGAAAGGAGCATCAGTAAGCACACATTCAGTAAGTGAGTATGCAGCCGATTACTTAAGATTCCTTAGAAGTGATACCAAAGATATTTGTCACAGGCAAAGATGTCAAATATCAGATGAAATAATATGTCTTTAATTGTATCTTTCTTCTTGGCAGTTAATGTCACCTTCAATGAGGACTCAGTGTGTTAACTAGACATAGTTTACTGATCCTTCCAAATATTTGTAAATGAGTCCCATGCTGGCCTCCCAGCCATCAGTCTGGGGTCCAAAAGCTCCCCCCTGTGTTCAGGTCAGCCCAGTCTTGATCCCTAACAACTTTTCTTATAATATTCCTATTCCATTTTTTGTCAAGATAGCAGCCATGTAATAACATTCTTCAGTTCTTAAAACTGGAAGTGAGGAGGCCTAGGTAATCTATGGGGCCTTGGGTAGTATTTATCCCTGGCATACAAATAGATTTTGAGTGCCCATCCCACAATGAGGGATGCTCTCTCAGCCTGGACTCTTGAAAGCGAGCCTAGACCCTACCCTGGATGAAATGACAGACTCTGGAGATCCCCTCCCTGGGGATCCGAGTGGAGATTGGGTGGGGGACTGGGGGACCTAGTGGGGAGGGATGGGGAGGAGGGGAGAGAGAGGGAGCTGGGATTGAAATGTGAAGCAAACTTGTTCCTAGCTTACATTAAAAAAAGAAAAAAAAACCAAGAAACAAAAAACTGGAAATCAGTTCGTACATTTTTCTTGAACAACTTAAACTGGTCAAATGATAGGCCTGTCCTCATCTATGGGAGAGTTTGCTGTTTGTTTGATCAACTCTAAATATTTGAAACTTCTTCTCTGTCCATGTAGAAATCTCTACTTCCTTGATTCTGGTTCTGGATTACACTCTGTGAACATTCTGGTTCTGGTTCACATCTCAAGCTGCACAATTTGCTGTTTATGTTTGTCTCTCATTTGTTAAATTAAATGAAGGCCTTTGTTACGGTTCTGCCTTTGTTTTTTTATTATCAGTTTTGAATTACTATAGTCTAAAAGTCTATCTCTAAGCAGATTCCTTACATTTCCCCCCCCCTTATCTCTTGGTTAACCACTGGTCCTCTATATCTATAGAGTTCCTGCTCTCCAAATTCAGCCCTGAATATTTTGTCTATGTACCATTACCTAATAGATCTGTGTTATTGTATACCCTCAATATGGTGAACTGCCCAGGTACCAGATCTTCAGTGTGCGATTTGAGGATAATGGTCAAGGTGCTAACTGTAAGGCTGCACAGGCTTAGTCACACAGTCATGATCTGAGGATTCACAGGGATGCTAGACTCCAGCACAAATACGTCTTGGTTATCTTCTTGAGACCTAGTTACTAGACCCTTGATCACAGTAAGTCGCATGGCTAAACTCAGTCTTCACATCAGTGGAGCCCTTAAACACCATGGATGGGTAGCTGCAGGAAGGCAAAAGACAGTTCTGCATGTGTGTGGAGCTTCTTCCAGCTCTCATTTTTCTTGCCACCTTCCTATTCACATTCAGGCAAAGCTTCCGTGTTTGTCCTTGTCCTAAACATACTATGGACTTTCCCACTCTTCAGTCATAGCACTGACCACTGACTTTTCCCACCCTCAGTCATTAGTTACTGCAATGAACACCCAGGAGCTCATTTTAAGGTATTATTTCATTTGTTTCATTCAGATTCATCAATTTATAATTTAGAAATAATTCTGGAGTTACCCAGTTCTGAGTAAGTCTTACACACAATGAAACCGGAGACCAGGAAATTTTTAAAAATGGAATGCAGGTACAGGGTATTTCAGTAATTTGAGGTCCATTCCGACTTTTAGGAGGCAGACTAGTATCCTCCAGGGAATGCATAATCTTACAGGTTGCCAGTTGTGTGAATGTGGACTGCTGTGCTGTTCCTCTGGGCTCATCACTTATATTCGACTTTGCTTCATCTACACTGCTGCTCCTTCAACTTCTCATCAATCACCCGTCAAACCTTCCTCTGCATGTTTAGAATAATGCTGCGAATCGTCTGAAATTCCCCTTTGTGAGCCAGTCCCAGCCCCTCTTACTGTAGCATTCAGATAAAGGAATCAAAGTTGCAAATGCCTCCTTTGTATATTGACTGGCTGATCATCACAGACATACATAAGAGGGCTAAAAGAACCCGTGAGTGTGTGTTTGTGTTAGTCGTGCTGTGGTTGTTGCTGTAGAAAACACTGGAGAAAAAAACAGTGTAAGAAGAACTGATTTCTGCTTATGGTCTCAGAGGCTATATTAGCTTGTTTCTGAGCTTCATAGTTATTGGTGAGAAGAAACAATTACTGGCAGGAAGGGTTAATGGTGTCGGAGGCTGCTTAGTTCCTGACAGTTCTATAGCAGAGAGAGAGAAAGGACAGTGCAGGAAAAAAAACCACAGCCTTCAAATATGCCCCCCCAATCCCCAGTGACCTACTTTTCTATTTCCTCCCTACCTCCTAAATGTTACCCTGAGCTCCTCTAACAGTATCAAAATAGGACTTTATCAATAGATTCATCAGCAGATTGGTTCCATGCCCGCATGACCTAATCACATTCAAAGAAGACCATCAACTACAGTCTAAGCCTTAAACACCTCAGCCTTTGGTTGGCATCTCAGGTTCAAACCATAACAGTATTTTCAACAAGAGATGTAAAAATAAATCCAATGTTCTTGACTGAATCAGCAAGGGTCTGCTCAGTCACAGGATCTCACTTGAGTCTATCTATACAAATTTGGATAGATTAGAAGTGTTTTTGTTGTAAAAATTGGGGACATTTAGAATGACATTAACATAGCTTTTTGCTCAAATTTGTATTGGTCTACCTTGCATTTGTCTACTGTAATCTATCCCTTACTGACAAAAACAAATCAGTTGCAGAAAGTTCATCACAAAGAAATTCCTACACAGGAAAATTGCATTCAAGTGTTGGAATTAGTCTGTGAAGTGTGGAAGGGGCTGGGTGACTCTCTGTAGTTTCAAATGTCTCTGTTGTTTTAATACGTTATATTAATACATTTTAATATTCCTGCTATTTTAATATGTTTTTCTGTTCACAGAAGAGAGAACAAGCCATTTCCTACCACAGATTCTGGCAGCATTGTATTGAAGTTAGATGAATCATATTATGAAATGAATAAATAATACAAACAAGTTAAAAGGACTTCTGTTTACTCAAAGAGTTGTCTAGTACGGACTGCAAGTGAATGTAATTTAAGCATGCAGAATGTGCATTTTTTGGTCCATTTTTCACACAATAGAAGAGCCAGAACTTCCTTCTTCTTACCATGGAAATATTAAGTGGAAAGCACCTCTGGATGCCACATTCTAACCAGTCTACATGTTTTACTAGCTAGATTGATATTTCATGGAGTGCTTACAGTAGGTATTAAATACTGATAAGCCAACACTGTGAGAGAAGCTGGGGGAAGACAAACTCCTGGTAGTCTAATCAAACACACCAGTGGCACCTGAGAAAGAAAACTTGCACAACAATATTCAAGAACACTTGAGTGAGCCCTTTTTTATTTACCTTCCATGTGCCCATGGTTCAAGCGTTACCTTGGAAACTAATATTGAGTCCTAATCTCACAAATTTTGCCTGAATTGTTGAGAAACAGGTGAGTTATAGATCAGATGTATTTCCTCCAGTAACTAAGTCAGGTACAGCAAGGACTTGATGGCCCCTGTCGGGCATGCCACTGCAGTTACTTCTATGAATGAGAGACACATACGCTGTGTGTGCTACAGAAAGACCATTTTAGAGTTTTCCATGTTTTCTTTCAAAGGTGTTATCTGTGCACTGTGATACAATGCCTATTGTGGAACAAGGGGATTTCATGCTGCCAGAACCCTCACTCAGCCTGCTTCTCTCTTTAAACTTTGCTATGTACTTATAGTTTATTCAAGTGTTTTTAATCTAGATTTATTTCATCAGATATATCCCTTTTGTGATTTCTTAAATTAATGCAATTATGTTTAAATTAAAAGGACTCCCATAGGATAAAGTTATTAAAAGGAAGTTCTTCATCCCTCTGTTATTTCTATATTTATAAATGTCTCAAAGCCTGGTAGATCCTTCAGAATGCCTATGACGTAGCAACTAAAACTTACAGATGAATTCACTTTTAATCATAGCACCTTAAGTTTTTCAGTGAAGTTTAAAACATTAATGGGTAGATGTGAGGAGAAAAAGAGACATATGAAGAACAAAGCATGATCTCTTCGTAGCACTTGGGGCTCTTGGGATACAGTTTTGGAAGTTTGAACATGGGGTAGTTCTAACCAATGCAAACATCATTGGGGATTAACCTGCTTTTACAGGTCTGGAGCATTGTAGACAACAGTGAAAAAACATCACCATGTTGAAGAAGGTAGTGGAGACAGAATAGGCATGATTGTTTGCATCATTTCTGCTGTGATTGTAGAAGCTTCTTGTCTGAATACCCTTGGCAGCATGATACAGATGGAGTCCAGTTTCTGCTCCACAGGCTGTGACATACCCAAATATCTTAATGTATGCTAAATGTGTGTTTTGGTACCCATACCTAACTATAAATTTTTTCATCTCCCTTATAGGATTCCTAAAAAAGTTAGTTAGGGAAAGCTGATTATATGTACTGAGAATCCTTAAAAAAATAATTCGTCCCGGGCATTGGTGGCACATGCCTTTAATCCCAGTACTCAGGAGGCAGAGGCAGGAGGATCTCTGTGAGTTTGAGGCCAGCCTGGTCTACAGAGTGAGTTCCAGGACAGCTTCCAAAACAATACAGAGAAACCCTGTCTCTAAAAACCAAAAAATAAAAAAATAATTCATGTTGATTCTTTGGGAATTTTATATAATGTATCACTAGCCTTCTCACTTCCCAGTGCCTCCATATTCACCCCACACCCCTGCAACATGTCCGCAAATTAATGATAAACCAACCAAACAAGCAAGCGAACAAATAAAAAAAACCCTTGCTCCTCTGTCTTTCCAATACCTACCTCTTCATTCATCCTAGTGGCATCAGTAGCTATGGTGTGTATATCCTTCTGCTCAAACAGCTCTACCTGCAAAATATTCATTGTAATGTGTCATTGGTCTGGCTCAAGAACTCTGGCACACCATCATCACTGGACTCTCACTGAAATCCCTCTCGGATATCCTGCTGTTCCCCTGAGTTATGGAGACCACATTCCACAGGACCAGTTCCTTCTTCAGGTGCTCCAGCAGTCATAAATGGGATAGGTGTTTAGGTGGGCCAACCCAAGGCCCAAGATGTGGGTCTGGGTGGTAGCTGAGCTGACTTTCCAATCAGGCTAGGGGCAGAGGTAGCTCTCTCACACCTGTGGTGAGGGGTGGGACTATCTCTCAGGACACTCAAAATCTTTTAAGAAATGCTTGTAAATTGATATACTTTAAAATATTTTTCACGAGTTTTGAGCATCTCCTGTACCTCTCTATGAGTATATGAGTGCATTTTGCCTTTGATGACTAGACACGTAGAGAAGCAGAGGGATAACAGTTATATTTTTAAACAAGGAGAAGAATATAACATTTTAAAAAGAATCCTCATCCTATGAGTATTTTTTTCTGTCCTAGTTTCATTAAATTATGTGATTTCTGAGTTTTTAACTTTCAGTGATCTAAGTTCAACCTCCAGAGAATTTGCCTTAAATCTATAACCCTGAAATGCTCTCTAGTGGTTGGCATGGGAGTTCACAGTCCTATGCACTACTGCTTATTAAATAACCCCAGGGAAATATTTGTTTACTGAATCCTACCTTAGCTAAACTTCCTTTGGAAATAATTTTATCTTCCTGTATTCTCTATTAGTCCTTCATTCACTGTGTTGCTTTTGCCTCTTCTCATAATTATCTGTAATGTTGAGTCAATTTTGAAAGTAAGCTCAGACTTGCCCTAGAGGTGGCAGAATTTCTGTGGTAGGTAAGTAGAATGATTGCTTTATCTTACTTTATAAAGTGTAAAGTCTCTGAGATGAAAGGAGCTACATAAATGTAAGGCTGTCATTTTAAATTGCCATTACTGTCGGAAATTCTCAAGAGAAACATTACTGAAATCCGGCGTATGCACCATATTAGATTGCTTAATATCATTAAAGCATGTGCGGCAAATGAAAATACCAATTTCCTCTTATGTGTAGCTCATGTTCAGGGCTGCGTATCAGAAGCCAGCCTGTCTCACGGCTTGTTCTGGCATATTAATACTCACTGAAGGAATCAGCAGCTAACAAAGTGTGAAGACGATGATGTTTCTGGAGCCACTGATGGCTTGTTTGTGTATCCACACAAGCAGAGGCAGACACTGACCAGTGAATTCATTGTGAGGAGACAGACTAAAAAAACAATCTCGATATGACCAACCGAGAAACCTGTGCACAAATACATAAAAGACATAAATTTACCATAGCAGAAAAGAACAAGGGATAGAAAGATACCATGGCAGTGGAAACAGAAGGCCTGTAATGTGAGACCAGTGTTGGGTGGACTCCATCTGTAAGCCTTTTTGTTTGTTTGTGTTATTTTGCTTATCTATTGTTTGTTTGGGTTTTTGTTTCTTGCAAGTCTGTTTTCGAAAGGGAGAACACTCTGTTATTGGAGTCATGCACAACCTAGCAATACTGAAATGCCAAGAAATAAGCAAGTGAGAGCGAGGCATCAGTGGCAAATTGGAATCTAAGGCCTTTTGTGCTTGTTAAATGGTGGAATGATTATAATTGGAAAAAGTGATGTGCATTAGTTCTGAGTGAATGTACAAGAAATGACAAGCGTGTAACTTCATGATTACTTCACAACACTCCGGACTGCCTTCTAGTTTCACACAGGAGTGTTCAGCCCTATAGCAGAGAAAGCCACACGTCTTCTCCTCCTATTCATAACTATTCTTCACAGGTCACATGGAAATAACCCTGAAGTGGTAAGTCTTGGTTTAGGAAATCTAGTACTTAAATTCATATAAGTCATTGTGACAAAGAATGGTAGGATGTGTGTTTTTTCTTTGCTAGTATCATCATGATCACTGACAAACAATTAGATGGGGTCTAGCTCTCAGGAAAATAGCTGACATTTACCCTCCCATGGGAACAGAAGATGGAGGAGAGGTTCCTGAAAATCAAATATAATATTTAAATGAGAGACAGAGTTTCACATGCTACAGTCTCCTCTTTATATTTGTATACACCCTATGTTTAGTTTGTGATGGTATCAATTACTTTATTTTTTCTGAGTATAAAAATTAGAGGTGTCCGGAAACATTCATTTGGTAAGAAAAGTCATCAAATCATGGTTTCCTCAAGCGCTTGCTATTTTATACTTTTTCAAAATAATTTTGGACAGGATGTGTGTGGGAAGGAAGCTGACTGCAGAGCAAGAGTAAAAGAGAGCCTGGGGGTTGACTACAGAGCTTTTTGTTTCAATTTTAGTGGTGGATGCAAGACTGCCAGAAATCATAGACCTGGTTCCCACAAACAATGAATTTCATTGTAAGTTTAAAAGAGACAGCTGTTTAAGCAGATATATGTGTTAATGCCCCAATCTAACACTGTACAATGTGTGCATTACAGGAACATCATATTTACCCTGTAAATATCTACATCTATATTTTTATGTCTCATTTAATGAAAGTTACATTGTGAGAGACAAAAGGGAGACACAAATGGAATTACTTTCCATAATGTTTTCTTATTAAGAAAAAACACTTACACTTATGCAATTTTGAAAATCTAGGATACAAGTAATAATAACATTAAGAACAATAGTCAATCAGCTAAATTATGTACTCTAGTCAATAAACACATGAAAGTGTCAAGTTGCAGTTTCTATTTCACTTTATTTTGAGAAATGGTTCTGAAATTTTTGTTTAATATAAATTAAGATTTGCATATCATTAATCGTGTCTACTTGACATTTTCCCAAAACTCGAGCAAACTCTACTAATTCAGCTTATGTACCAGAACAAGTTTGAGAACATTATTTTTGAGAGGAAAATGTATACAACTGAAACATAGTCATAACATCCTCTGTCTTATTGCAATGTGAACATTAGAGATTAAGAAGTACATGACTTTAGGGTTTGTGTATTTTAGTAGTACCGCATAAAGATCTACATTTAAATTCCTTCAGTTGTCAGTAGGTAGTTAATTTTCTGACGCAGAAAATATAGGAATGTTCATTGAAGACTACACTGGATAGAAGAAAACTAGGAACGCCATACAACTATTCTGGTTTCTATAATTCATGATACTGCCACAACAAACAAACAAGTCACCATAGTCACAGCAACAAGGGATGGCTTATGCTTCATCAGTGTTTCGAGAAGATGCTGTCTGTGATTTTGGAAGACTGAGTGACATTTGGTTTCAAGAAGATTTTCTTGGCATGAAGGCAAGAAAGTCTTTTATTATCTCTTTTTCAAACATAATCTTCATTTATATATGTGATTTTCTGGGGAGAGTTTAATAGAGAGCTTTGTTCCTTTTTAACATCCATTAGTATGATGAAGCAAAGATAGTTACAATAGAGAATGTATTATCAAGACCACTGTGCAGGTAATATCCTGCATATTGAATCTAATCACCCATTTAAGTTCAAGTAAGAGTTGTTAAGAGTCTGGCGAATTGTACTTTAATGATTAGTGATGAGAATCACCTGGATAATGAAATTAGTATTGAGAAACATATTTTTAGGCAGAATGATTATCCTGGGAGATTGATTAAAAGGATAATTGAAGAAAATGTAACCTTTTCCACAGTTACCAGGTTGAACTTGTTTAAGGTAATTTATCATAATAGTGTAGCCAAGCCAGATCATAAAAGGACTGACCACTACTTTAAAGGGTGTTTATTATATATTAATGTAGACACACTGTCATACCAATGAATTACCACCTAGGAAAATGTGAATATCATAGCAGTAGTCGAGGAATATCTCGAGACACTGCAGACACTCTCATAAAACAGCAGTGACTTGGAAAGGATGGTTACTGTCAAGAAGAAGCCGTTGGAAGACAGGGATGATTCTGTATCTCAACCTGTTGCTAACAGTATGAGTATCTACCATCATTCCTACTTGAACAGTTTGCAAGGATCACAAATGACCTTCCTTTTCTTCGTATATACAATAATATTTACTCCTACTGCCAGCTAGGTTAAGAAAATAATTAAAGGTGTGCATTTCACGTATAAGAAGCATCAAGACTTCCCTTCTTGTGTTTTTTTTCTCCCTGCGTCTTCTTGCCAGTTCTACTTTTAATGCTTGCCAGTTCTACTTTTAATGCTTGAACTATTATCATTTTTGTATCTCCTTCAAGTTTTTAGCTATGAGATTAAAACATGGGAGAATTTGACTTATTTCATTAATAGATTATTTTTCTTGCAGCGGTGTTCAGTATAATAGAAGAATTGAGTAGAATGTTTGGAGAATTCTCATTTGTTTGGCCTTGCCCCTTGGCCTCTTCAGACACACATACACATACTGTTTTCCTATTATTGCCTTTCATTAGTGTGTTGCAGTGGAGCCAACAGTGATGCACGATTATTAGCTGAAGTCTACAGTGCACATTGGAGTTCACCACTTGTAGCATTCTATACATTTTGCCAAATATTTAATGTCATGGGTCCACCATTGGTATTTGATACTAAAAGGTTTCACTACCTTCAAGATTCCCTGTATTCTAACACTTTATCACTCCTCTCTCCAATTCCATCTCCTCATAGTCACTGATCATTTACTGAAACTATAGTTTTGCCTTTTTCATATGGTTATATACTTTAGATACATTATATGTAGCCTTTGTAGAATGGTTTCTTTCCCTGAGGAATACACATTCATTAAGTTCCCTGCACCACAATCCAAGATTTGTTTATTTACTTACAGAGAGGGCCTCAGGAATTTCAGGATGATATCAAACTCACTATATAGCTGAGGATGATACTGAATTTATTATCTTCCTGCTTCTTCTTTCACATTTCTGAGATTACAGGCATACACCATCACACTTGGATTATTAGAAGCTTTGGTAGCTCTATTCCTTATCAGTGAATCATAACCCATAGTTTGATAGTGTCACAGTTTGTTTATAAATTCACTTAATAACGGACATCATGATTCCTTTGAAGTTTTGCAAATTATGAATGGTCTTTCTGCAAAACTCATTGAAAGGATCCTCTGTGAGTGTATTTTCAACTCATTTCGGCATCTAAAGTACAATATGTGGCTTTAGAGGAAGATTACATTTAGTTTTATAAGAAAATAACCAATTGTCTTCCAATGCATCTATACCATTTTGCACTCTCCAACAGATGAGATTTCCATCCTTCCAAATCCTTAGCAACCCTTATTATCAGTTTTTTTATTGAAGGCATTCTTTTTTAATGTTTTTTGTTTTTATATCCCAACTAAAGTTTCCCCTCTCTACCTCACACAATATCCACTCACTCACTCCTCCTCTTCTGTTTCTCTTCAGATACAAGCAAGTCTCGTGGATCTCAGCCAGTCACGGTATATCAAGTTGCTGTGAGACTAGGCAACTCCTTTTCTATTAAGCCTGGATGAAACAATCTGGTAGGAGGAATGGGTCTCAAAAGAGGCAATAGAATCAGAAACATACCCCATTGATGGGAGAAGTCCTGTGTATATGTCAATAAAGCACTGTTGGCCAATAGGGAAGCAAGATAGGTGGGACTAGGAGTCGAGGAGGACTCTGGGTAGGAGAAACACAGGGAATCAAGATGTAACCGCCATAGGGATGAGAAGCCCGGAAACTTCTCTGGTAAGAGAATACTTAGATTAACAATTATGGGGTACATACTTAAGTCAGAGATAGCCAGTAAGAAACAAGCAAGGCCAACAGCTTCATAATTGATACAGTGTCTTGTGTGTTATTTGGGGACTATAATGTGGCAGAGCCCAGGCGACTGGCGGGGAAAAACCAAGCGGCTGGCAAGGAAAAAACCTCTTTCTACAATGGTAATCAGAAGTGGGATCATGAATTTCCATGCAGAATGACAAAAGCTTTAAAGGAATTTTAGCATGGTTTCTTGGTGGCAGCATTTTCTCAGGTGGGCTCTGTTTTGCTAGCAACAAGTAGAGACTCACTCGGCTTGCTTAAGGGAGTCTTCCTGACTCAGCTTAAAAAAAAAAACAGCAACCCCAAGCCTACAGCTTTTGCTAGGTGCCAGCATAGACTGAGGCAATGAGCTGGAATCTTGCTTACGCCCGCCATCTTGGAAAAACTGCAGTTTAAACAGCTGTGGTTTTAACAGACAAAACATGTGGCCACAAAAACATAAAGATTTACAGTAAAGTCAGACTTAGATGAAGAAAAACCTCTAAAGGTTTACAGTGTGTTTAAAAATATATGTAAGATTGAGAGAGAAAAGGAAACGGCATAGTGGTAAATAGAGAAGCCAGCTATGGTGGCACACGCTGGTAGGATTTTCTCCAGAGGCAGAGGCAGGCAAATTTCCAAAGAGAAACCCTGTCTCAGACAAAAATAAATAAATCAAAGTAAAAGAAATAGAGTAATATTAGATAAATAAATAAGCCACGTAAAGACGGAAAATACACAGAGAGTCTGGTTACTGTATGCTATTGTGTTTTTCAGTTTTTTGATTGCTTAAGAAGGAACAACTGCTAAAGTACACTTGATTATAAATGCTGCTGAATTAATTCAACTTATACCTTTTAAAAATGTCTTGGCTTCAAAATTTAAGTATAAGGATATGTTACTTTGGTAAAGAGTTTTTGTTTATGTTTCTACAAAAAATGAAAAGCTGAGGATTCCTTCCAGGCTTCTGTGGTTTGATGACCCAAGACCCCCGGAAGCAATGGCCCAAGTGATTCAACATCTAAAATAGCTGAGATGATGGAGCCCTACAAACCCGAAAAAAAGGACTTATACAAGTTTCTGAGTTTTGTCATGATGCCCATGGTATGAACAGCGCCCCCATCCAGCAAGAAGAGGTTTGGAATGAGTGACGTCCAATTCCCCATATTATTTATAAATCTTTGTTTTCATTTAAATGGGGTTACTTATAATTGGTTAATGATCACAACCAATCTATTTTAAAGAAAAAGGGATTATGGTATGGAAATGAGTAATTTGTATTGGTATAGTTTTTCATTTATTGATACAAATTCAAGGTCAATTTTGTGATATGTATATTTCTCCTCTTGATTAAGTATTGTGCTTATACTGATCTTTTAAAATGTAATGCATAATTAAATACAGACTATAGATAGTTACTCATGGTTAGGTAAGTTAGGTTTTCTAGATATACAGAAATATATTTGAGATAGGTAGACAGTCTTCAAACCTTTCAAAGACCTTCAAAAATGACATTTAAAATGTTTCAGGCTTTTTCTTGACAATGGGAAATGTCTGCTCCTGGCAGCACCAATTATGTTTGAGAGGAAGATTGGCATCAAAGAAACTCGTTATGGAGTTTGCTTTCAACATGGCAAGATTAGCCATTTGGGCAAAAAAACTGCTCTTGCCTAGACTGTTTGACTGTTGCTGTATAAACTGGACATGCAGGGCCCATAGGAAAGTGACTGCTGAACTCACACAGTCCTTCAGGGTTCCTGCTTAATGGAAGAGTCTACGAGACTTTCTCCATGACACACACACAAAAAATGACTGACAGACTGCCAGTGCAGATGGACAGTTTGAAATTTCCTGCTTTGCTGAGAAGTCTTCCGGACAAACTGTGGCCTATGGGCTGAAGATGGGTGCCTCAACATTACAGAGAAACTTCGGGTGACTATCCAGGCTGTAAGATGTCTCTGTCAATTCTAGTGTTTATGTATTATTCTTCTGTGGTCTTTGATGGAGTTAGAGGCAGATAGTTATAATTATAGTTTTCCTTAGTTATGATAAAAGATAAGCTACATATAGGACTCACAAGGATGGGATAGATGATATTTTCTTTAAATCTCTCTAAATGTTGATGGACAAAATATTGTAACTGTGTTCTTGCTTGATAGCTGTTCTGTTATATATAATTTGACTATGTTAAAATATGCTGAATTAATTCAACTTATATCTTTTAAAAATGCCTTGGCTTCAAAATATAAGTATAAGGATATGTTAGTTTGGAAAAGAGTTTTTGTTTATGTTTCTACAAAAAATGAAAAGCTGAGGATTCCTTCCAGGCTTCTGTGGTTTGATGAACCAAGACCCCCGGGAGCAATGGCCCAAGTGATTCAACATCTAGTTTTGATAGATACTTTTTAGTTAGTTGCATCTATATCTTGCCTTTCATAGTTTGTTGACAGTCTTTCTTTTTTCCATTTTTTATTTTATTATTTTATTTTACATTCCAATCACAATTCTCCCTCCTACCCCTTCTCACACGACACCTTGGCTCCTCCCAGCCCTCTTCAATTCTCCCCTTACCCACCCCTAGTCCACTCTTCCTCACAGGCAAGGGCTCCCATGAAGCGCCAATATAGTCTGTCACAATAGGTTGGGTCAGTGTCAGGCCCCTCTCCCATGCATTACCACTGAGCATAGCATTCCAACAAGGGGTGTGGGCTCCAAAAAGCTAGCTCATGTACTTGGATAATATTATCATCCTACTGCCACTCAGCATGGCATCCCACCCTAAGGAATGGGCTCATGTACTAGGTTTGTATTGTGGTTCTACTACCAGGAGAGACTTTTTTGTTATGAAATTACTTTTGATATATTTTTAATATTAGCTGATATAACTATGTAGCTTTTATCTCTAAAGCTATTGTTAATATAAAATGTTACATTGCTTTATTTTCGATGTCTATGTTAGACTTTAAAATCCTGGATACACCTAACTTGGTGGTATTATATTCTTCTTTGAAAATATTTTGGATATGTTTGCTTTTTAAAGTAAAATATTTACATCTGTTTTCTAAGCATTGTTGGTATTATATTATCTTTTTCTGGTTTTAGCAGAGAAACTCTGGCTTTGTGTAACAACCTGCGAAGTTTCTCTCATGTTTCTCGAGAAATATTATGTAGAGTCAGTGTTATCATCCCTTTAAACATTTGCCGTTCTAATCACCTGTTGATGAAGATTTCTTTTCTGTGAGGCCATATAATTCATTGAAGAGTTGTAGGATTGTTTGGGTTATCCATATCATCTTGATTGTATTTACTTTTTCCTTTTATTGAAAATAGACCATTTCCTCATACAATATATCCTGATAATAGTTCCCCTTCTTTCTACTCCTCCCATTTCCTCTCACCTTTCCCCTTTAGATCTCCTCCCTTTCTGTCTCTCATTAGAAAAAACAGGATTCTGACAGATTAAAGTAAATAATGATAAAATAAAATATGATAAGATAAAGTAAAAACTATCACACTGAAGTTGACCATGGCAACCCAACAGGAAGAATAGAATTCAAAGATCAGCCACTAGAGTCAGAATCCCACTCATTCTCACAATCAGTAGTCCCATGAAAATACTAAGCTAATAGATACAATATATATGTAGAGGTCTTGGTGTAGATGTATTTAGACCCTGTGGTTGCTTCTTCTGTCTCTGTGAGCTCATATGTGCCTTACCTAGTTGATTCAGAGGGTCTTGCTCTTGTGATCTCCTCTGTACCCTCTAGCTCTTACAGTCTTTCCGGCACTTCTTCTGTGGGATTTCCTGAGATTTGAAGAGAGGGAGTTGATGGAGATCTCCCATTTAGACCTCCCATTACTCTCCAAATAATGTCTGTCTTAGGCCCTCTGCATTTATTTCCACCTGCTAGAGGAAGAAATCTCTCTGATGATGGCTATATACGGCCCTGATCTGTGAGTATAGAAGAATGTCATTAGGAGTCATTTTGTTGTTACTTAAAACTAGTAGTGTTAGTTTCATTATAGGTTTCTGAACTACCTTTTCTCTGATTTTTGTTTATCCATCAATTTCAGGTATAGGTTCCTTCAGGTGGAGTGGGCCTCATGTGAAATCAGATATTTGTTGGCTACACCACAAATTCTGTGCCACCACTGGCCTACCATATTCTACAGACAGGCCAGATTGTAGGTCACTGATTTTGTGATTAAGTTGGTGTCCATGTTTTTCTTTCAGTAGCCTACATCAAAGAGACTAGAATGTAGTGATGAAGGTGACTACACATAGATAACAGCTTGACTTCTCCATGTTCAATGTGTTGTATAGGGGTTGTCCTCAGCAATGGGGCCCCAACCTTTGTTTTAGAAAAGCCTAGGTTGTTTGGGAGTTTCCACCTCGGCCAACAATTCAATTGAATGCAACCTAGTCCCATTGGAAGCTTTGCTTGGTGACAAGAGATAACTAGCTGAGCATTCTGTAAAAGGGTCAGTGCTTTTATCATCTACTTTTGTATGTGTGTATGTTCCTATGTATTGTGGGGTTCACACAAGCATGTGCCCATGGAAAGCTGCAGACATGCCACAATACAGAGGTAATGAAATATCTTTCAGGAGTCAATAATTTCCAACATTAGGAGCCTGGGATCAAACACAGGATGTCAGACTTGGCAGCAAGTGCTATAACACACCAAGCCATGTTACAGGACCCACAATGTCAATGTCAAAATCAGGATAAAGGTGTCTGGCTCTTCAGGCATATATCATTTTTATATGATGACAACAGAATTCTTTCTTTCAACCTTTTAAATGTATATACATATATGCACATATAAATACTGTACATAATTTATCTACACTCTCCTCAAGAGCATGTGAGAACTTCTTGCTCCTAAATACCTATAACTTAGGACCCCCTCCCCTACCGAGCCACCCTTCCCTGACTGATAGTCTCCCCAGTCTGGGTAGAATATCTATTCTACTCTCTATTTCCAAGATTCTAATATGTTTATACTCTACATGCAAATGTGATCATACAGTGTTTCTGAGCCTGGCATACTTCACATGGTGAACTCCTTTCTTTTCATTGTTTTCTTAAATGGCATTTTTATGGCTGAGTATTGTCCCATCATGCAGGTATACAATATTTTATTATTTACAGTTGATAGACACATGTTATTTTCAAATGAATGATTGTCAAATGCTTAGATCTTTTCATCTTGGTATTTATAATTTATTTCTAGTGTCCATTACCTATTAATTTAGCTTAAAGTTTGCCAGTTGTATAGACTCTCCTTAAAAGGCCAGTTCATGGGTGCCCTAATTTAACCTATGTTTTCCTATTTTAGATTTCATTGAGTTCTGCTCTTTGAAAAGCAGACTTATGTAGATCGTTTAAAATGTGAGAACGTGTGTTTGTCTATATGTGGTATATACATATGAGTACAGGTACCTATGGAGACCAAATGCAACGAATCTCCACAGATTTGGAAGTACAGGTGGTTATGAGCTGCCTGCAGTGGTGCTAGGAATCATAGTCAGGTCCTCTGCAAGGGTACTAAGTGCTCTTCACTCTAGAGTCATCTTTGTAGTCCCCAGAGCTCTTTTTTCTATATGGTACCCTTCTCAGGGCTTGCTATAGAATCACTTCTGCTCACTTTCTCTGTTTTCAAAATTAGACAGTTATCAATAACTGAACACTTTGAAAGAATAGATAAATATGTATTACCAGAAGTTTTCCTCCATGTATTATTTACATATGCTTTCATTTTTATTAAGTTACAATAATTCCTAATTTACTGGCTGAAGTATATGCTGGTGCAATATTGGCACAGGGTTGTTGGAGTGCCCAACAAGTATCTGATTGGAGTTAGGGCCAAATCCATGAAACAGAATTTATCCCTGACACTGCACAGCTGGCCAAGAAGCTGAGAGTAGATAGGGCAGGGACGTAGGGGAAAACCAAATACTGCTGTTCTGCCAAAGAAACACAACAAAATGTCGCCTAACAATGTTCTCCTATATCCAGATACCAGTGTCTTGCTCAGCCATCACCAGAGAAGCTTTCTTCTACAGTAGATGGGAACTAATACAGAGACCCACAGCTGGACAATGAGTGAACAGTGAGTGAAAGTATTTGGAGTACCCAGTATGAAATGGGTTTATCCATCAAATCCCTCTGCTCCAGGCTCAGGGAACTCTGCAAAAGTGAAGGCAGAGAATTTGTAAGAGCCAGTGAGGATGCAAGAAACCAAGGGAACAAGGCTTTCTAAACACAACAAGACTGAGACGTATACGAAATCACAGACACTGTGACTGCATGCACTGGGCCTGCGTGGGTCTAACCCAGAAAGGGTCTTAGTGCTGACCAGGGAAGTGGACATAACCCCCCCCTAACCCAGAAGCTGTCCTCAATTGATAACCTTCCACAAATAAATAAAATAGTTTTCTCTAATGGAGTCCCATGAACCTGAAGGGCAGGCTCCATGCCCAGAAGTAGATAGCCAACACAAAATGAGCTCAATAGTATTTGGGGGCCTGTTTGGTCTCACAGTGCTTTGTCGGGGCACTGTTTTTACCCTACAGATTTTTGGTTATACATTATAGTTTCCAATTTTGTTTCTATAGGTTTTCTGTGTGTGAATGTAGGTGTCTCTGCATCTGCATGTGTTTCTTGTGTTTTTTTTTCTGTTTGGTTGTTTGTTTATTCCTATTCTAATTTTTCTAAAAATTTATTTCACTATTATTATTTTTAAATGCCTATTTGTTTTCTAATGAGAAAGAGAAAGAAAGAATGTGGATTTTGGTGGTTTGGGAAGTGAGACAGATCTGGGAGGAGTTAGAGTAGGGAAAATCATAATCAGAATATATTATCTGATATAAAATCATTTTCAATCAATTAAACGCACACACACACAAACAACTTTTAATTTCCTTTGAGACTTGATCTTTGGTTACAAATGTTTTACATAATTTTCCAGTGGCTGATAGGTTACTATTAAGCTTTCATTATTTACCTTTGTTTTATTCTGTCGTGACCAAACAGCTTGATGATAAAAATAACTTTTTATCTCCATTAAATGATAATATCTCCAAAAATAATATTTTTATCTTCCTTAAATTACAAAAATGGCCTTAAAATTTGTTTACAGCCCAAGCTTCACATCTAGTGAACTTAAACCATGTGTACTTGGGAGGACTGTATATGGGTATTAGTCTTAGATAAGGTCAGTAACAGCCAGTTCCTCACTGGTTGTTGGTGGTCCTGAGCTGTTCATCATCCTTGCTCATTTTGTGACTATTTCTGCCAATTATTCAATCTCAAACTGAACTGTGTCTTTGTGTTCTACTGTAGAAGCTTGATCTCATGGTTACAAAAACACTAGAAAAGCATTCTGCCTATAAGCTACATTGCTAAGCCTTGAGATTTCCTATTTTTCTTTTTAATTCTGCCTTTCTTTATTCTGTCTTCCTTTCTTCCTTCCTTTGTTCCTTCCTCCTCCTCCTCCTCCTGCTCCTCCTCATCTGCCTTCTTCTCTTTTGGTTTTGGTTTGGGGTTTTGGAGACAGTGTAACAGTCCTGGCTGTGCTGGGACTCACTTTGTAGACAAGGCTTGCAGAGATCCACTTGCTTCTCCCTACCTAGTACTGGAATCAAAGGCATGTACTACCATGCCTGGCTAATTCTGCCCATGTTTACCTCAAATATTATGAGTCTTTACTGTCTATAAAAAATAAAATATTTAATATAACTACGTCATCTTAGTAAATTACTCTTTTTATAATCATATAATATCTATTTTTCCTGGTCTATGTCACGGTATTTATAATTTATGATAATTATTACAAATATTTCATGTTTGTGTGTGTGTTTGCATAATAAATATTTTCCTGTCCTTTTTTCTTTAACTTGCCAATGAGTTTGAAATGTCTCTTTGCTGTTGTTCTTTCCTGTCTTATTATTCTTTTTATAAACATAACAAAATAGTGTTTCTCCCATCCCCCACTCCCCACATCATCAGCATCTCCTCCTTACTTACCCAACTCCAAGCTCCTTCTACTCTACCTTTCTCTGTCTCTCCCCTAAAGTCACAGAAATAAAAATAAAAATAAACAAACAAAACCCAATATGACAAAAAGTGCCAAAATAGCAACAACAACAAACACGGAGTTCACTTTGCTCTGGTCAACAGCTCCTCGGTAAAAGGCCTGCCAAGCAGAGTGAAAAGAGTCTCTTGTAAGTGGCCCACAGTGAGTTCTCTCTTGAATTCTTTCTGAAAACCTCTCTTACTGCTTGTGTTTATAATGCTGATCAGCACAGCTTATTATCATGTGTTTATTTAGTGTACAATCTGGCAATTTTTTTCTGTGTATTCTCCTCTGTTTTCCCTTCCTACTTTTGCCTTTCTGTCTCTTTTAACTTTTCTGAACTTGTTTTTATTCTGCTTTATGTTTCTGGGACTTTGGCTTCATAACGTTGTAGATGTTCTTGTGGTCACCTCGCTGCTTACCTTTTAGAATCTTTGAAATCCATACAGAAGACCAAGTAGCAGGCAGACTTTTACCAGTAGGTAAGTTTCCTCACCCATCTCATTTTCACTGCCTTATATTTTTCAGAAAGAAACAGTATGGATCACATCAGCTGGTGCACATGCTCTAAAGATGAGAGAAAAACCTCCCCAGACACTTGCCTTCTTGGGTCACTGCTCCTCATCCTTGTGATCTACATCGCCACTTGTTATTGATTCCCATGAACTGTGAGGAACTTGCCTCATGCTTCTGTTGTAATCCAGGCAAACCTAGCATCACCCCTCACCCCCCTGTGCATGACAGATGTGCATAACCTAGATCTTTAAAAGAAAGTTTCCACCTACTTCTGTTCTCTTTTACCCTGCTGTTTCTCTGGAGGGCCGGCAGGAATTTTCCTGTCTACCCCACCACTTACCTTCTGTCCTATGTTTCTGTATCTCTTTATCTTATTTTCTTACAACCCCCCTCAATAAAACGTTCAATGTGAGTCTCACTACAGGTCTCTGTTTCCCCATTCACCTGATGCCCATCTCCCCACCCCAGGGCTATGTTCCTCTAGGTCACAGCACAGGACATAGTACCTGTCATCTGCGATCCGAACCCACACCTACTTATTCCTAACAGTTTCTAATAAAGAAAACATGCTGGTAATGAATTCTGACAGTCTTTTCATTGTTGTTGTTTTTGAATGAGAATTGTTGGATTTCACCTTCATTGTTGGATATAGTTGAGATTTATATAATACCTCCCCCCCAAACAATTATCTTATAGTTTCTATTGCTATTATAATACACCATGGGCAAAAGAATTTTGGGGAGGAGAGGGTTTGTTTGACCTATGTTTACTGAATCACAGTCCATTGAAAAAAGCCAAGGCAGGAAACTCAAAAGGGCAGAAACCTAGACAGAGGAGCTGATGTGGAGGGAGTCTGCTTACTAACTTGCTCATCCTGCTTACTTAGAGCACCCAGGAATAGAACAACACATGGTGAGCTGCTCCTACCCCCCACCAATCAAGAAAATACACCACAGGCCTGCCCACAGGCCATTCTAGCGGGAGCATTTTCTTTTATTTTTTTCAATTTCTCCAAATTTATTGTAATTTTTTAATTTAACTCAGAAACAAGCTTGCTTCATATGTCAATCCAAGCTCCCACTCCCTCCTCTCCTACCCTGCCACCTTTAACCCCCCCTAACTCCCCTCCAAATCCCTACTCCACTCTCCAAGGAGGGTAAGGCCCTTTATGGGGGATCTTCGAAGTCTGTCATATCATCCTGGGCAGGGACTAGGCCCTATCCCATGTGTCCAGGATGAGAGAGCATTCCTTCATGTGGAATGGGCTACCAAAGTCCATTCGGGTGTCTTACTCTGATTCCTTCAGCCACTGGATGAAGCCCCTAAGATAGCATACAACGTGGTCGTCAATCTCATTATCGAAGAGGGGCATTTAAGGTAGTCTCTCCACTATTGGTTAGAATGCCAGTTGGTGTCATCCTTGTAGGCCTCTGAACATCTCACTAGTGCTAGATCTCTCGTAAAATCTATAATGGCTCCTTCTATTATGGTATCTCTAATCCTGCTCTCCTCTATTCTTCCCCTTCCTGCTCAACCTTTCTGCTCCCCCATGTCCTCTTCTCTCCTCATCTTCACCCCCTTTCTTTCTCCCACCTCTCCACCCACCACCCCGTGTTCCCAATTCCCTCAGAAGATTGTGTCCCATTCCCCTTCTTTGGGGTACAATGTATATGTATCTCTCTTAGGATCCTGTCTGTTTCTCAGACTCTCTGGCTGTGAGATTGTAGGCTGGCACTCCCTGTTTCATGCCTAAAATCCATATATGAGTGAGTACATACCATGCTTGTCTTTTCATGACTGGGTTGATGATTTTTCTGAAGTGTTTTTGGATTTGATTTTCCAGTATTTGTTGTTGTTTTCGAGGCAGGGTTTCTCTGCATTGTTTTGGAGGCTGTCCTGGAACTCTGCTCTGTAGACTAGGCTGGTCTGAAACTCATAGAGATTAGCCTGCCTCTGCCTCCCGAGTGCTGGGATTAAAGGTGTGCACCACCAACAACTGGCAATTTGCCAGTATTTTATTGAGTATTTTTGCAACAATGTTCATGAGGGATATTGGTCTGAAGTTCTCATTCTTAGTTTTGTCTTTGTGTGAGTTAGGTATCAAGGTTATTGAAGCCTCGTAACAAGAGTTTGTCAATGACCCTTCTGTTTCTATTGTGTGAAATACTTTGAGGAGAATTGGTATTAGGTATTCATTTAATTTTTGGAGAATTCTGTACTGAGGCCATCTGGCCCTGGGCTTTTTGATGACTGTTTCTATTTCATTAGGGGTTATAGATGTATTTAAGTTGTTTATCTGTTCTTGGTTTAATTTTGGTAAGTGATATCTATCCAGAAAATTGTCCATTTCCTTTAGATTTTCAAATTTTATGGAGTACAGGTTTTCAAAGTATGACCTGATGATTCCATGGATTTCCTCAGTGTTGGTTGTTATGTCCTCCTTTTCCTTTCTGATTTTGTTAATTTGCATGCTCACACTCTGCTGTTTCATAAGTTTGGATAAAGGTTTGTCTATCTTGTTGATTGTGGAAGGACACTTTACAAATCCAAATGGCAACTAACTGTGAGGTGTGTAGTGTCCCTTGCAGAAAAGATCTCAGTGTCCTCTCCTGAATTACTTTTCAGTCAAAGAGGCTTTCTGGAGCCTATGATGACTGAGCACTCAGCAGTACTCTACCCAGGAACAGTGGGGTTACATGAGGAACCTGGGTCATATGTACACACCTTGTTGACATTGTGGGAAACCATCAGGTAGGACAGGATGTTTTCTACGTGAGTATTGTTGATCTTGAAAAAAGAAATATTAAACATATCCAAGTGAAAATCATAAAAATTTTGGTGTCTGTTGTTGTGAAACAATTATTAACATATTTTAAATAGTTTCAAATTATAATTATTTGAACAAAGTAAAGTATATGATCACTCCCACATAAAAGCCTGTGCCAATCAGCTTTCAAACATATGTCTAGTGAATTCTCATGCTTCTAGAAGTTTCCCTCGTTATATATAAGGTTTCAAGGAAAGTGTCTCTTTCATTGCCACCTTGGAAGGGAAAAGTGGTTGTATTTTTTTCACTGTGGTACGTAGCTTCATGGCAACTTGATACAAGTTAGAGTGATGTTAGAAAAATGAACCTCAATAAAGAAAATGCTCCTGCTCCTGGGCTGGGGACTACAGGAAGCTCCACTTACCCCCAAAGGACCCAGTGACCAGGATCCTGCTGAGAGAGCCATCCTACTCCTGCCTCCACTCAGGGCAGAGAGCAGAGGTGAGCTCTAAGCCCCCATTCTGGTCCCAATTTCCTTTCACTTACCCTCTCGAGGATCTCCTGGAATGGGGATTACAGCAAGCTCCACTCTCCCCTGGAGGACTAAGTGACCAGAACCCTGCTTAGAGAGCTGGTCTACTCCAGCCCCCACACAGGGCAGAGAACAGAGGGAAGATGACAGAGTACAGAGGGCAGAGCTCCCACCCACTGGGAGAGGGAGTACCTCAGACCCATCTGCACCCACTGTGAGACCCTTCAGTGAATTTGACCTGCTTACACCCACCGGAAGAGAACCTTGGACCCATACCCACCAGGAAAGGAATAGACCCCACCCATACCCACTGAAATAAGGGATGGGAAAAGGACAATACAAGAACAAATTCAATATCAGAAAAACCAATATGATACCACCAAAGTCTGTAGGCCAGCAAGATCTGAACATCACAACACAGATGAAACAGAAGAGAATGGCCTTAAGAACAACTTCACAAAGATGATCCTAAAAGAAGAAATGAGAAAATCCTTTTAAAAATGGAAGAAAAGACAAACCAAAAATTACATGAAAGAATTCAAACAGTGCAAGGTTTGAAAGCTGAAACAGAGACAATAAAATACCACAGTCTGAAGGAATGCTGGGATTAGAAAAGGTGAATAAGCAATCAGGAACAACAGATACAAGCATAACCAACAGAATGCAGGAGTTAGAAGAGAGCATCTCAGATGTTGAAGATTCACTAGGAGAAATAGATTAATTGACCAAAGAAAATCTTAAGTCCAACAAACCCCTAACACAAAATATCCAGGAAATATGGGACACCATGAAAAGGCTAAATCCAAGAATAATTGTTATAGAAGAGGAAGAAACCCATATCAAAGGTGCAGACAACATATTCGACAAAATCATAGAAGAAAACTTTCCCAACCTAAAGAAGGAAATGCCAATGAAAGTACAAGAAGCCTACAGAACACCAAATGTGGAGAGCTGCGCCACACTGCGCCTTAAAGATGGTGCCGGCTTCCACATTCCACCATCCCTACAGTGAGTGCTCTCGGTAACAAACAACTCCTTATTTGGTGTGTTCCTATCCCCCCGGGGTCACGCCATCGTCATCAGATTGCTTACACATGCTGGTGAGCCTATGGCTTGTGCACACATGGCTGCTCAAGGTTGGCTGGCCTCGGCTATTTAGGGAGCAGGAGGGGTTTCTCCCACGGCTGCCTCCACATTGTTCATCAAGGTCCTGAATAAACTGCTTGTGAGAAGGATTCCTGAGTCGCATCTTCCTTGCTGGTCAAGGTGGTTGTGACAATTGGTGGCCCGTATGGGGAGGAACTCTCTCGTATGAAGAAAGGAATTCAGAAGTCGCAGCAGTCAGGGAGTGCACCGGTAAGTCCCCAGGTAAGGCGGGGATCCGCAAAAAGAGGGGGATTATTGTTCTCACCTGAGGAGAAGTGGAGAACGGTCAGCAGAGCTGCGTCAAAGCGGACAGGAAAGCAAAGAAGCAGAGCTGCATCAAAGCAGATGGAGTAAAAGTGAAACAAAGGGTTGCATGGATTATTTTTTTTCTTGGCCCTTTGGGTGGTATTCAATTTTATTTTTTGGGTTTTCTTTCACTGTTTGTTGCAAGGAGTGTACTAGGGCAGATCAGTCTGAAAATCAATCTTATTAAAGCATGGGTAATTCCACATCCCACCCAATTTTTCTGGCACTCAATCAGTTGCTGTGATCAAAAAAGGGACCGTGACAAGAGCGGGGTAAAAAAAGGACTGCAACAAGAGCGGATGGTTTGCTCTTCTCTGTAGGTAAAGAGAGAGCAGGACAAACGGTTCGTGGAGCAGAGAACCGAAAGTAAAAGCTAACAGGAAAGTCTAAAGTCCTTAACTAGGACTACAGCACAGCACTTCTACTGCTTTCTGTACTGTTCCAGGGGTTGGTTACCATTTAATAAAATCTACTCTCTCCTAATGGGGACTGAAGGACTACAAACACACTCTTAAGACCAACACAACAGTGAACACACTAGCTGCTCCACAGTCATTCCACTGCTTTGAAATCTTGGAAACATGGGTGTTGGGGAAGTCCTGTTATTTGCCTGTTACTTGTCAATAAAGCACGGTCTGGCCTATAGGGAATCTAGATAGGAGGGACTAGGAGTCCAGGAGGACTCTGGGAAGGAGAAACAGAAGAGAGTCAACATGTAACGCCATGGGGTAGGAAGCCCGGAACTATTCTCCGGTAAGAAACATACTTAGATTAACAATTATGGGGTAATTACTTAAGTCAGAGCTAGCCAGTAAGAAACAAGCAAGGCCAACAGCTCCATAATTAATATAGCCTCCTGTATGTTTATTTGGGACTGATGCGGCTCTAGAACCAGGCTGGCGGGAGGCTTTCTCACAAGGAAAAGCTTCTCTTAACACATGGGTGTTGATCGATACCCACAGAAAAGGTGGGACCTCACTGTGGATGTCCCAAAAGAAGCCATTGCTTTCTTAGGTGCTCCTTGAGTGGAAGCCTGGCTCATAGGTCCTCTGAAGTCATGACAGGAAGAGATGTGCTAGGTAGCTACGTGGACAGGAAAAGAAATAGAAACAAATTCCCGGAGGATGTTTTTGGCCATTTCAATGTTGTTGTGGGCAATGACCAAAGCTTTCTGAATGTCCTGGGAGGGGTAGCCCTGACTCATGAGGTGCTCAATCTCACTCGAGAGCTGTGGTGAGGGGGAGGTGGAAGCAGGGTTAGCAGTGGCACCTCCACCTTGCTGACAGCTACTTGCTTTTCGTTCAGAGTTGATTCTCCTAGGGAATGGTTTAGGGCCGCTCAGAAACTTGGGAACTCTCATTGAAGTTTGTTGTAGGATCACCATCCAGAGATAACCAGCCAAAGGAGGAGCTAACATTAGAGATGTCGGACAGAGTCCGGCGAGCCAGTACAGCCGGCACAGGTGGCTTAGGCACATCATAGCCATCATCCTTATTTTCTGATTCCTCAGGGCCAGTGCTGGTGTGGGCTGTAGCCAAATTCCCTTCTCCTAAGGTACTGTTTTCTGTTACAGATAGTGCTTGGGACTGAACCTGGGTCCTCTGAAAGGACAATGGTTCTTAGTTGCAAAGATGTTAATACTGGAAAGAAAGTGTAATCTTAGTGGGTCATTTCTGTCTGATCATTAATCAGCGCATAGATTTAGTGCAGGAACAGATTGATACTCTATGACAGTTAGTCCAACTGAGATGTGAAGGGAGAATGGCTGGACTATGTGTTACATCGGTACAATATAAAAATTTCACTCATGCAGCTAACCTGTCTAAAAGATTGTCTCAGTTTTTGCTACAGAATTGGACATCTGATTTTGAAGACACCATGAGAGAACTCCCGATGGCTATTGTGCATGTGAATTCCACTCGAGTTGACCTGTCCCTTGCTGACGGCCTAACGTCCTGGTTAAACTCCGCCATGGATCACCTAAAGGAGTGGGCGGGAATAGGGTCCCGACTTGGCCTGATGGCCATAGCCTCCCTGGTATGCCTGTGGTGCTTCTGTAATGTTCAGTCTAATCAGCGCCGTAATGTAATGATGGTCATGCAAGCATTCACTGCCATTGAAGAAGGTCAGTCCCCCTCAGCCTGGCTGGCTACCTTTAAAAACTAATTTTCCCCGGTCAGGGTACAAGGCTAAGCACTGCACGAGGGTTTGCTTATAAGCAGTTAAGCTACCCTCGGGAGACAAGCCTGATTGCATGAAGGTTGTACCGAGATCCTTCCCCTGGGAAAATAGGTACGGGATGGGTTTGGGTCACCACAGGGGTAGAGTCTTTGGATGTCACTAGCATATTATCCCAGGTCTGCACACCAGGGATCGGGCCTCTATCTTCACCCGCCTTTGTTATTATATAAAACAAAAAGGGGGAACTGTGGAGAGCTGCACCACAACGCGCCTTAAAATGGCACCGGCTTCCACATTCCACCATCCCTACAGTGAGTGCTCTTGGTAACAAACAACTCCTTATTTGGTGTGTTCCTATCCCGCTGGGGTCACGCCATCGTCATCAGATTGCTTACACATGCTGGTGAGCCTATGGCTTGCGCACAAGTGGCTGCTCAGGGTTGGCTAGCCTCGGCTATTTAGGGAGCAGGAGGGGTTTCTCCCACGGCTGCCTCCACATTGTTCATCAAGGTCCTGAATAAACTGCTTGTGAGAAGGATTCCTGAGTCGCGTCTTCCTTGCTGGTCGAGGTGGTTGTGACAACCAAAGAGAGGATCACAAAAGGAAGTCCCCTCACCATATAATAATAAAAACCCCAAAAACACACAGAATAAAGAATATTAAAAGCAGTTAAAGAAAAAGGCCAAGTAACATACAAAGACAAACCTATCAGAAGTACACGTGTCTTCTCCATGGAAACTCTGAAAGCCAGAAGGTCCTGGATCGATATTCTACCAATACTAAGAGAACATGGATGTCAGCCTAGACTACTATACCCAGAAAAGCTTTCAATCACTATAGATGGAGAAAACAAGATATTCCATGACAAAACCAGATTTAAACAATACATATCCACTAATCCAGTCCTACAGAAAGTACTGGAAGGAAAACTTCAATCTAAGGAAGGTAACGATGCTCACAAAAACATATGCAGTAGATAATCCAACCTTACCATAAGCCAAAAGAAAAAGCGGGGTAAATCCATAAACAATAACACCAACAACAACAAATTAAAAACAGACAAGAATTAACACTCAATGGTCTTTAATCTCCCTCAATAGTAATGGTCTTAATTTGCCTATAAAAAGACACAGGCTAACAGAAGGGATACAAAAGACAGAATCCATCCTTCTGCTGCACACAAGAAATACACCTCAATTTCTAAGACAAATACTACCTCAGAGAAAAGGGTTTGGATAAGATTTTCCATTCAAATGGTTCCAAGAAACAAGCTGGTGTAGCTATCCTAGTAACAAACAAATTAGATTTCAAACTAAAGTCAATCAAAAGAGACGAACAAGGTCATTTCATATTCATCACAGAAAAATCCATCAGGATGAAGTCTCAATTCTGAACATATATGCCTCAAATACAAAGTCACCCAAGTTCGTAAAAGAGACATTACTAAAACTCAGATCACACACAAGACCTCACACAGTTACAGTGGAAGACTTTAACACCCCACTCTCACCACTAGACAGGACCACCAGACAGAAACTTAAAAAGGAAACAAAGGAACTAAAAGAAGTTATTACACAATTGGGTTTAACAGACATTTATAGAACATTCCAATCAAACACAAAGGAATATACCTTCTTCTTAGCACCATATGAGACCTTCTCTAAAACTGACCATATACTTGGCAAAAGAACAAATCTCAACAGGTACAAAAAAATTGGAATAACCCTCTGTATCTTATCAGACAACCATGTTTTAAAGTTAGAATTCAACAACACAAATTGCAGAAACCCTACCAACTCATGGAAATTGAACAATGCACCATTCCTGGGTCAAGGAAGAAATAAAGAAAGAAATTAAAAATTTCCTAGAATTCAATGAAAATGAAGACACAACATAGTCAAAGTTATGGGGCACTTGAAAGCAGTAGTAAGAGGAAAGTTTATAGCACTAAGTGCTCACATGAAGAAACTGGAAAATAGTTTCATTGGAGAATGAAAGGAACAAACTCACCCAGAGGAGTAGATGCCAGGAAATAATCAAACTGAGGACTGAAATCAATAAAGTGGAAGCAAAGAAAAAATACAAAGAATCAATGTAATAAAAGTTGGTTCTTCGAAAAAATCAACAAGATAGACAAAACTCTATCCAAACTAACCAAAAGGCAGACAGAGAACATGCAAATTAACAAAATCAGAAAGGAAAAGGGGGAAGTAACAATGGACACTGAGGAAATCTAGAGAATCTTCGGGTCACACTTTGAAAACCTTTACTCCACAAAATTATAAAATTTAAAGTAATGGATTAGATATCACTTACCAAAATTAAATCATGACCAGATAAGCAATCTAAACAGTCCTATAACCCCTAATGAAATAGAAGCAGTCAACAAAACTCTCCCAACCAAAAAAAAAAAAAAAGCCCATGCTCAGATGGCTTTAGTGCAGAATTCTACCAGAAATTTAAAGAAGAGAAATTCAAATACTCCTCAAAGCATTCCACCCAATAGAAGCTGGAGGTTCATTGCCAAACTCTTTTTATGAGGCTACAATTACCTTGGTACTCAAGCCACACAAAGACACAACTAAGAAAGAAAATTACAGACCAATATCTATCATGAACATTGTTGCAAAAACACACAATAAAATATTAGCAAATCGAATCCAAGAATACACCAGAAAAATAATATACCATGATCAAATAGCCTTCATCCCAGAGATGCAGAGATGTTTCAACATAAGAAAATCTAGAAATGTAATTCACCATATAAACAAATGGCAAGAGAAAAATTACATGATCATTTCATTTGTTAAAGAAAAAGCCTTTGACAAAACCCAACACACCTTCATAATAAAGGTCCTGGAGGGATCAGGAATAACAGGAACATACCTGAATATAATAAAAGGATACGCAGTAAACCAACAGATAACATCAAAGTAAATGGAGAGAAACTCATGCAGTTCCACTAAAATCAGTAACAAGACAAGGCTATCCACTCTCTCGGTATCTCTTCAATATTGTACTTGAAGTTCTGGGTAGAGCAATAAGACAACAAAAGGAGATGAAGGTGATACAAATTGGAAAGGAAGAAGTCAAACTTTCAGTATTTGCAGATAAAATGATAGTTTAAATAAGTGACATGAAAAACTCTACAGGAAACTCCTACAGTTGATAAACACCTTCAGCAAGGTGGCAGGATACAAGATCAACTCAAGAAAATCAGTAGGTCTACTATATATGGACAATAAAAGGACTGAGAAAGAAATCAGAGAAACATCACCCATTACAATTGCCAAAAACAACATAAAATATCTTGGGGTAACACTAACCAAACATTTGAAAGACCTATATCACAAAAACATTGAGTCTTTAAAGAAAGAAATTTAAGAAGATGCCAGAAAATGAAAAGATCTCCCATTCTCTTGGACAGGTAGGATCAATATTGCAAAAAGCAACCTACAGATTCAATGCAATACCCATCAAAATCCCAGCACAATTCTTCACAGAACGTGAAAGAACAATAGTCAACTTTATATGGAACAACAAAAGACCCAGGATAGCCAAACTAACCCTGTACAATAAAGAAACTTCCAGAGGAATCACCATGCCTGACTTCAAGCTCTATTATAGAGCTATACTCCTGGAAATAGCTTGGTATTGGCACAAAAATAGACATGTAGACCAATGGAATCAAATTGAAGACCCTGACATTAATCCACACACCTACGAACACTTGATTTTTGACAAAGAAGCTGAGCTGAAATCATACATTGGAAAAAAGACAGCATCTTCAACAAGTGGTGCTGGCATAACTGGATATTGGCATATTGAAGACTGCAAATAGATACATGTCTATCGTCATGCACGAAACTTAAGTCCAAATGGATCAAACCACAACATAAATCCAGCCACACTGAACCTCTTAGAAGAGGAAGTGGGAAGTACTCTTGAAAAAATTGTTACATGTAGAGAGCTGCGAAGTGTCCCACCCTTAAGATGGCGCTGGCTTCCACCTTCTGCTAGCCCCACAGCAAGTGCTCCTTAAGAGCCCCACTTGCATTTGGTTAAGGCTGGATATCAGGCTTGCTTCTGCATACGTGGACTTCTCTGCATGTTCCACGTGGCATACTGGGGTTGGCCGCCCAAGGGCTTTTAAGGTGTGGGTTGGCACTCCCCGGGGTCAGAAGATTGTTCAAGGTTCCTGAATAAACTGCTTAAAGAAGAGTCCAAGCGTTGTGTTTTCCTTGCTGGTCGAGGCGGTCGCAACAAGTGGTGGCCCATACGGGGACCCTTTTCCAATCGACTCAGAACTTTCTGCAGTCAGGGCAGCGCACTGGTAAGTTCCCAATGTAAGGTGGGACAAAAAAGGTACCTCTACAAGAGCATGGTAAAAAAGGGACCGCGACATGGTTTGTTCTTCTCTGTAGGTAAAGAGAGAGCGGGACAAACAGTTCGAGAAGCAGCAAACCAAAAGTAAAAACATTGTTAGTTTGGCTAGCAGCGAATGGAAAGTAAAAGCTTAAAAGAAACATTGTTAGTTTGGCTAGCAGTGAAAAAAATATTGTTAGTTTGGATATGGGCGCTTCTCAGTCACACCCAATTTTTTGGCTTTGAATGAGCTGCTAAGATTGAAAGAGAAAAAGAAATGGCAAAGTGGTAAATAAGCTGGCTGTGGTGGCACACGCCGGTAGGATTTGCTGCAGAGGCAGAGGCAGGTGGATTTCCAAAGAGAAACCCTGTCTCAGAGAAAAATAAATAAAAGTAAAAGAAATAAAGTAATAATAGATAAATAAGCCACGTAAAGATGGAAAATACACAGAGTCTGGATACTGCATGTTATTGTATTTTTCAGTTTTTTGATTGCTAAGGAAGGAACAACTGCTAAAGTACACTTGATTATAAATGCCACTGAATTAATTCAAATTATATCTTTTTAAAATGCCTTGGCATCAGAAGATTGGTCAGCAGATTGTTCAAGGTTCCTGAATAAACTGCTTAAAGAAGAGCCCGAGCGTTGCGTTTTCCTTGCTGGTCGAGGCAGTCGCGACAGGTATAGGAGACTGCTTCCTGAACTTTATTGCACTAGTAGCACAGACACTGAGATTGACAATTAAGAAATGGGACCTTCTGCAACTGAGAAACTTCTGCAAGGCAAAGGACACAGTCAACAAGAAAAAAAGGCAGCCCACAGAATGAGGAAAGATATTCATTAACCCCACATCTGACAGAGGGCTGATCTTCAAAATATACAAAGAACTCAAGAAGCAAGTCTCCAAAATACCAGAAGATCCAATTAAGAAGTGGGCTACAGAACTAAATAGATAATTATTAATAGAGGAGTCTAAAATGGTTGATAGAAACTTAAAAAGGTGCTCAACATTCTTAGTTATTAGGGAAACACAAATCAAAAAACTCTGAGATGTCATCTTACTCCTTTCATAATGGCTAAAATAAAAAACAGCAATGAAAGTTTATGCTGGAGAGGATATGGAGAAAGGGGAACACTCCTCCACTGCTGATGCAAATGTCAAGTTATACAGTCACTTTGGAAATCAGTATGGAGATTCCTCAGGAAATTGGGAATCAATCTACCACAAGATCCAGCAATTCACTCTTAGGCACTTACCCAAAAGATGCCCATTCATACAATAAGGACAACTGTTCAACTATGTTCATAGCAGCTTTATTTGTAATAGCCAGAACCTGGAAGCAACCTAGATGCCTCTTAACTGAAGAGTAGATAGAAAAAATGTGGTACATTTACACAATTGAGACTACTCAGTGAAAAAAAATACGATAGAATCATGAAATTTGCAAGCAAATGGATGGCACTAGAAGAAACCATCATGAGTGAGATAACCCAGTCACAAAAAGACAAACATGTATTCACTCATATATGGATTTTAGACATGGAGCAAGGGAGTGCCAGCCTACAATACCACTATCAGAGAGTCTGGGAAACAGGGAAGACCCTAAGAGAGATATTCATGATATCCCAGAGAGGGAATGGACCTTATCTCCTGAGGGCATTGGGAGCATAGTGGGAGGGGAGAGGGAGCTGGGAGAAAGACAGGGGGAGAAGAGGAGGGGAGAGGAGGACATGGTGGAGCAGGTTTGTTCAGTCAGGGGGGAGAATAAAGGGGAGCAGAATGAGAGGCACCATAATAGAGGGAGTCATTATAGGTTTTAGGAGAGATCTGGCAATAGGGAATTTTCAGAGATCTGCAAGGATGACATCAACTGGAAAACCAAGCAATAGTAGAGAGACTACCTTAAATGCCCTTCCATGATAATGAGATTGATGACTACTTTATATGCCATCCTTGAGCCTTCATTTAGTGGCTGATTGAAGCAGAGGCAGACACCCACAGCTAAACACTGAACTGAACTCCTGGAACCCAATTGCACAGAGGGAGGAGCGATTAAGTAAAGGGTTCAAGATCTGGCTGGTAAAACCCACAGAAACTGCTGACCTGAACATGGGCAGCTAATGAATCCCAGCTTGATGGCTGAGAGGCCAGCATGGGACTTATTCAGACCCCCTAAATTTGGGTGTCAGTGAGGAGGCCTCGGCAATATATGGGGCCTTGGGTAATAGATCAGTATTTATCCGTGGCATACAAATGGACTTTGGGCACCCATCCCACATAGAAGGATGCTCCCTCTGCCTGAATACATAGAGGAGGGCCTAGGCCCTGGCCTGGATGATGTGACAGAGTCTGGAGATCTTCCATGGAGTACTTCACCCCTTCCCAGGGAGAAGAATGGGGATTGGTTGGGGGACTGACTTGGCTTGTGGTTGGCGAGGAGAGAAGGGAGAGGGAGCTGGGATTGACTTGTGAAACAAGCTTGTTTCTAATTTAAATAAAAAAACAGATTAAGAAAAGTGACCTTCCACAGGAAGAAAGCCATAAAACCAATAATCTTTTGGAACTAGGGAGTTCCTGGATTTTCTCTTGATGTTGGCTGCTAACCACAGCTTTAAACTCATGAATGGAGTCTCCTTTGGGCCAAAATCAATTTTATTTGACTTTTATTCATTTGCAAACTGAGTCTAGTAATATTTAAAATCCAGTATTTCCGAAACAGGAAGACGTTCTCTAGGAAGTGGTACAGTGGACTAGCAGTGGGTTCCTGATAGCAATACAGCTGTAGACAGTGTAGACAGAAGCTTTCGTGTTTCTGTGCCACTGCTCGTATGACCCATGGGTATTGTATTCTCTACCACTTCTGTTTCTGAAAAGCCTAAGTTTATACTTAGTTCAGAGTGATGTTTATCAATTATATGATGATTTTTCCTAATATTTAGGATGTTTATGTTTGGATAATAAATTGTGGAAGAAGTATTAGAGTTTCAATTATGACCCTGAGAAATATTTATTGTGATTTCTTTCTGTGCAGGAAGGTATAAAAAGGTCACTGCACTAAGAAAATGACAAACAAGTTCTGTTACATGAATAATAAACAGGCAACGAATAAATAATAGATAAGTAACTGTTATTTTGGGCATCGGTGATTGTTATGAAGATTTACTACAGCAGGTATTGTCACTGGGAGGGAAGGGTCTCACAGAGATTCCTCTGAGGAGACAAAAGGCAGTTAACATCAGAATGATGAGGCGCTAGTTTGAGGAAATCATTCTAGATTGTGAACCTTGAATGTTTACGGGAATGGGCAGGTGAACAGTTAGATCTAGAGTGAAGTGGTGTGTAGGGTTCCTTAACACAATGGCTCTCTGTTCTAATAGAAGTGAGCACTGAAGGGAAACCCTGGAGAATAACAATGCCACTCAGCATGTTCAAGAAGAGTGGTTAAACTCTCTGGACAAGGTTTGAAAATCGGGGAAAAACCTCTTTGTTGGCCTGTGCTGTCTCCTTCCCATAGGTGGCATTGTCTTCTGATTGCACAACTACATTCTCATTGCCAGAGGTTTTCATCTGCTTGATATTTCTTCTCTGCATTAGCTACACCATGCTTACATCTTTGGAATTCCATGGCAACCATGTTAGTGGATTTCTCTTCTCTTCAGCAACAACTTGCTAGGATTCTGACACAGTTTTAACCTCAAACTGTGTCACTCTGTGCAGAAAGCTTCACTGGTTGCCCCTGTCACCATTTATAACTACATAATTAATCTTCACTCTCCAATACTCATTTCACCTCAGATGTCACCTCTTAGTATGAATGGGGATTACTAGGATAGTCAGTGGTTCACTTAGGCACACTCAAAACTGGGAGCCTCATCTTTCTGGAACACAGGGAGCAGCCAAGTTAAGACCAGAGACTTAACTTCCTGATTTTGCATCTTTTTTTGCCACTTTCTATCCAACTATGTAGTCTATCCCATTAGGCCTGTGCTTAATAATATTTACATTTATATCTAGGTATACATAAAGCTTTGACCCAAATATTCCTATTTTAATTTTCTTGAGCAATTTTTTAATCATACAATTAGAATCAAGTATCTTTATATCAGTTGTCTGAATAAGTAGGATAAAAAAGAAGATGAGAGTGGGCAGGATCACCTGCAGCCAAAACTAATAATAGGTTTTGATGCCTGGTCTCCAATACCCACACAGTGAAAGGAAAGGACATACACACACTCCCCTGACATACATATAAACGTATATAAATACAATTTAAGTTTTAAAAAGGTGGTAGAAATAGTAGATTGTAGGAAGAAACTTTAGGAGTGCACCGCTAGCCATGCTCACTTTGGGTGTGGCTAGATGCGTGTACGGAGGTGGTAATACAAGATCATACAGTAGAGACACATGCTCTCTTTTCTGCTTCCGGTTCTGTGGCAGAAAGCTGCTGAGTCACCTTGGTTGCCCCTTTCTCTTGTAAGTAATTTCTACAATAAATAGTTATCTATACCCTCAACAAGTGTACTGTTTATTGTTACAGTAGATTAACACCAATAGAAGAATATAATTCTTGGCATTGACACTTACACATGTTTCTCATGGGCTTCTGCCAGCCTTCCATGACTCCTGAGCCTTTTTGTTTAAATCCAACTTAGAGAAGACATGGGCTTGAAGAGTTCTGAGCATTTGTGGATTTAGGAGGTAGATGCAGAATGATTCCCTACCCTTTCTACAACATCTAATTATGATTATGCTAATGTTTACAAGGACAGTCCTTTTTGAGCTAATAAAGAACTAAAGGTCTATTCCTCAGTGTGGTTAACCCACACCTCAGTCTGAGTATGGAAAATGCCTTAAAATACAGAGCACTTTCTATGTTAGATCAATTTCCTAGGTTCTGTTTGGCTTTCAGTCATCCCTGTCTCCCAGAGAGGAAGTACAAAAGCAACCCCGAGTCTGCTCTTCCTTCTGAAGTCAGGGGTAAAGCAGTTTGGAAGACGTTTTGTTTCATGTCTTTTTTAACTTCTTTAAAAATATTTCTGAGAGGGTAGCTAATAATAAGATAGGTAGGTGGACGGCAGGGAGTTAACTAAAATGTTCAGAATAGTTCTGAGTACAATCACATTTAAAAATAGAGAGAATGGAACAGGAACAAAACCCCACTAACTCAGTGTGTCTAGTTCAGATGCAGCTAATGTCCCTATTTAGCATTGTCAATTGCTCTTACTTTTCCTCACCAGCCCAAGAATGTGCCTCCAAGCACTGAAGAGCTTGCCAAGTCTAAGGACATGGGAATGTAAGTTATCAAACAAACTGGCATGAAAGGTGCTGAAATCATCTCTTTAGAAGATTGCCAAAAAACAGCTTGAGCTTCCAGAATGCTAATTGCTGAAATGTGTGTCAGCTTCCGAACTCATTCTGAGCTGTGTCCCACTAACCAAAAGGCAAGAAGGGTGTGGCAAAATAAAATAGCTAAATAAAAGGATAAGTTGAAAGAATGTCAGTAACAAGGAGCAAGATAGATAAAGAAGTGTTTCATAAGTGGCTTCTGAGAAAGTATGGGGTTGGATGGAAAGGAGTGTATCCTACTTATACCAGCTGGCTGTACAAGGAGATGACAAGGAAACTTATTTGTTCTACTTGTGTCATTTCTGAAAGGGGTAACCACCATCTTGATAGCAAGGTATTGAAGGCCATTACCTCTTTTGAATTCATTATATTTCTTATTCAACATTTTTTTAAAAAGTCAGTTGTTTCTTTTAACTTATTTCAACATTGTAATACTTTGTTGGGAGAAGCAAAGGTCTTTCTTTGTTTCTATAGATGAAATTGAAGCCTCCAGAGTCAAAATAAGTTATCTGAAAATCATGTCTGTGGTTAGCTACAGAATTGAAGTTGTGTGGCATCCTTGCTTGGGTATCACATTGGTATGCCCCATTCCAATCATTAGCCTTGAAATCCTCAGAATATGTACTGAAAGAACTGAAAGCATGTTTTCATATTTTTGAAACAAACCATTAGTTAAATGACTTTTCTGAAACATTAGACAACCCTGTAAAAAAGGAATGGTACCAGATAAAGGTAACCACTACAGACTAACTATCTATATCCAGTGTGAATGTACATGTGTAGTTGCCAATTACATTGAGTGGTGTGCCCAGTTATTGGTTGAGTATATACAGAGAATCAATCCCAACTAAGTAAATCATAATACCTTAGCTCTACTTATATGTTATATACATCCCATTGTATATGTGGTATTTTTTCCTAACACCTTATTTGACTTTGGAAGTTATACTTACATATAAATACAGTACAGCTTCACTTTGACAGACACTCATTTTAAAAAAAACAAAAAAATTTTAAACATTTTTTTAAAATTTTAAATAGCTTGTTTTACATGTCAATCCCAGTTTCCTCTCCCTCCCCTCCTCCCGCACTCCCCCACCATCCCCCCCATCCTTCCACCCTATTGCCGGATAGCTCAGCCATTAAAGGCTAGGCTCACAACTAAAAAAACAAAATTTTAGAATTAGATTAAAAGGTACATTAAATTATGAAAACAATGTTTTACCTTTAAGTATTTTAACATTATATTTTAGTATCTGACTTTTCATTTTACTTCAAAGATAGAAGTTCTAGTCTTTACTTCATGAATTAATGGGCGAGTGTCTGGTTGTGATGTCTGGATATTCGCACTCTTCATACATTCTTTACTTTCCAAATATAAAACAATAGCACTTGATTCATTTGATCCTTAAAGGTTTTCATTTAATTTTAAGTGTTCATTTAAGACTTTTTAGATCTTAAAATTTTTTGGAATCTAATTCCAAATTAACTTACACAAAAACTGGAAGAGGAACACAGAGGTATATATTTGTGAACTGCAAGTGATGTATCCAAACAATGCCATATGCTTCTGGCCAATCAAGAGGTTTCTAAGAATGCCCTAAGACCATTTAGACCTGAATTAAATCTACTTTGCTTACATACCTTATTAGCTAGTGCTGCTAAGCTTGTGAGACACACTAAGTCATAAAGGTATTTTAGGGAGCATCATTAAATATTAACACTACAAAGAGAAATCAAGATGCATAGCTTTTAAATCCAAGAATATGATGTAACTTCTGGAGCATCTAATTATCTTCCCTTTATAAATGAACTTGTCTGGAAAAATAAAAAACAATAGCACTTGGAATTCAAATAGAGGGGAGAAAAATGAGGAAACATGCTTATGTTCTTCTAAGGAAGATACATATATCTAAGGAAGCAATGGTTTGTATATGCAAATTGTCAGTATAATTAAAGCCAAATGTCTCCTGTACCCAGAATTTTGATTACTGGAAAATGTATGAATTAAGACTGTTTCATCAAAGTTGATAAAACAGGAAAAGAAACTGAATTCACTGTTTCACACTAGTTATCCTGAAACTGAGATGATAAAGCAGGAAAGGGAACTGAATTCACCCTTTCACACTAGTCATCCTGAAAGCACTCTGCAATCCCATTCATAAAATACAACTAAAAGTTTTCTTTCTTTCTTTTTTTTTAAACAAATTCTGACTTCTTGTAGAAGGAAAGGAGGTAGGAGACAGGGACACATCATCAGGGATGAGCAAAACTATAACCCTGATCTTTGAATGGATCCAATGTACCCTCACCGAGCCAGTCAAGGAGTAGCTCAGGGCTGTGGAAAGCCATGGTTTCAGACCAAGAGGTTTGGAAAATGTGTGAAGTCAACAACCAAACCAGCGGGTAGTGAGAAAGGTAGTAAACACAGGTGAAAGAGCTTAAGGAAGAAAGGAAAAGTAATCAAATAATTTTCACAAAATGAGGCTGATGTCAAGCATGCCAAATGGAGGACAGCAATTTTAAAAGACTAATCATGTCAGAATACTTTCTGTACAGTACCCTTTGCCCAAAAACCTCAGCATCATCATGGAGCTTGCGAGAAGTACAGATTCCCAGGCACATGTCCAGGCCAACTAGATCTAAATCCACTGTTTAATATAAACATCAGGAGACGAGTTCATACAACATCATTAGGAAAGTGCTTCTGTAGAAGAGAATATATTTATCTAACGCTCTGAGAAATACTTCCACAGAAATACGCTTAAATTCCTCTGAGAAAAAATAAAGGAACTCATTTCAAAGAGAGCCAAAGTGATAGTGGCTTTAGCTTTAGCAGTAAAGTATGTGCTTGTTTTTTTGTTTGTTTGTTTGTTTGGTTGGTTGGTTGGTTTTTTGATTGTTTTGGTTTGGTTTTGATTTTTGTTTTGTTTACATCCACAACACCTATGTAATAAGCAAATAATAAGCAAATAACGCAAGCAAGGAGAAACAAAAAAGGCATACATTCTAAGATCTGTTGCTGAAGAAAAGATTTAAACTTAAGCAGTTATAATTGCTACAAACCATCCCACAGCTCTTACGTATTGAGTTTAGCCATGGGAGAAAAATGAAAGTGAACTAAAATTCTCTATAAAATACTTTTGCAGAACAGGGAGAAAGTGAGGGGAGGTAAAAGGAAAAGTTGAAATATAAGCAGCAACTATTAAAGATCCAATTTACACTCAGTTACCGCAATAAGACAGAAATAGCCACATGTTGTCTTATGTTTTAAATCTTATGTTATATGCACTGGTGTTTTGACTGGTTGTATGTCCATGTATTATCTGCATGTCTGGTGCACAATGAAATGTCAGAAAAGGGTAGCACATCACCTGGAAGCAGAGATAGAGTTGAATCCCCATGGGGGGGGCCAGGAACCAAACTCAAGTCCTCTATAAGAGCAGCAAACCTCCAAAGCCACAAACACCGTGTTTGACTTTCGGAATATAAATGATAGAGAGACGATCATAAACAATATCAAGGTAAAAGAGAGATGAGTTAAAGAGAAGCAATAGCCTGCCTCTGCATGTCCAGTACCGGATGACAGCAGAGAAAGGAGGGATGGTTACTACGGCTGAGGGTACAGCTGATGCTGGCTGGAGAGAGTTGTTTTCTGTTCCCAGTTCTTTTCCTTAAACATGTTCTATACCTTATAACTTTGTACCTGACTCAGTGAGCAAGTGGAGTATGGATACTTTAGACAAAGTGGGCACCTTGCTTTGGACCACAGATTCAGAAATGACAGCATGCCTGTAGCAAATTTCTAGCCTGAATTTTAAGATGCCTTCCTTATCCTTAAGCATTTCTGCCATCTTCACAGGAACACTATGCCTAGGTTTTCCACATGATAAGGTGAGAAACCAAAAACACAATAAGCCTAGCTTCTTCTCCAATGAGGCTAGCTCATTATCAGCTACATATATGTCTCACAATTGGTATTCCATAAAATTGCACAATAGAGTTATTTATAATTCAATAATAAATAGCTAGAGGGAATCATTATAGGTTTGAGGAGAGATCTGGCACTAGTGAGATTTCCAGAGATCCACAAGGATGACACCAACTGGCAATCTGCCCCTGCCCCCTGAGTACTGGGATTAAAGGTGTATACCACCAGTTCAAATATATGTAGAATTTTTAAAGGAAAAAAATGTGGGGATGATTAATCACTGAACTGAACCCAAGGAACCCAGTGACAGAGAGAGAGGAGTGATGAGCAAATTGGCAAAGAATGGGCTGGCAAAACCAGCAGAGACAGCTTATCTGAACAGGGGAGAGCTCTTGGACCCCAGACCGACAGTGGGGAGGCCAGCATGGGACTGATCTGGACCCCCCCAAATGTGAGTGTCAGCGAGAAGGCCTGGGCAACCTATGGGGCCCTGAGCTGTGGATCAGTGTCTATCCCTGGTATACAAACAGTCTTCGTGTGCCTATAGCACAAAGAGGGATGCTCTCTCAGCCTGGACTCTTAGGGGAGTGCCTGGACCCTAACCAGAGTAAAATGACAGACTCAAGATATCCCCTATGGGGAAGGATTTGGCAATAGGGTGGGAGGGTGGGGGGGGGGGGAGGGGAGTGCGGGAGGAGGGGAGGGAGAGGGAACTGGGATTGACATGTAAAACAAGCTATTTAAAATTAAAATAAAAAATGATTAAAAAATCTAATTGGATATTTCATGTAAAAGAAGAAAAAGTTTCAGGAATCAGAGAGATTGTGAAAAAAAAACTTAAAATATGTAGCAGAATTAAACCATTATAAAAGCAAACAAAAACCACCCTTGAAGTCTACTCATTAAAGAGATCATTGGGTGATCAATTAACCCTCAGTCTCCCTAGCGATCAGGCTCACTAGTGAATTGAGAAGTACATGTGAGATCACTGAAATAGCAATGCGATAAAACCACAATGCTACAGCAAATGCCCAGGGTTTCGGTCAAAAGGCATCGTGTGCTGATGAGGACTAGAGAAACTGAGATTGCTTGTTCACTGCTGGTGACCATGCTGACACAGGCAGCTCGGAGACCGTTGAATGCCTCTAGCCTCGATTGCTGACTCAGCTATTCCACCTGTTGTCCCACAGTGTAGAGAAACTTAGTGCCCATGCACACGTGGTTCTTTAATGCTTGCTTGTTGCAGCCTCTTTGTTGGAAGAGAATTTTCAAATAACTTCAGTATGTATTAGCTGGAAAATGGATAGATGTTCTCTTTTTCTTTTACTCACATAATGAATTCTAAATTCATTACTTATTTTTTATTATTACTCACTTTAATCTTATACATATGAGTGTTTTGCCTATGGTACATAAATGACTGTACCACATGAATGCTTTTGATGAAAATTCAAAACATGTAATATGGCTCAAAACAAGTAAATTAAAGAACAGCAACCACTCACATTAAAACACCTATATATTTCAAAACATGAGACAGCATTATACATTATTTATTAATATATATGAATATGTGTGTTTATGAAATAATAAATTTAGGATACTAATTTTTAAGGAAAAGAAAGGAAATGAATTTGGGGAGCTGATTTTACCTTAATAACTTTATTTTCCGGTAAGGTTGACTATTTGACAAATTTTGAAATTCGCAGCAACAAAGAATCAACAATAGTGATTCTCAGGTTAACTTACTCTTTTCTGCCAAATGTCTGCTACTGATTTAAAGAAGAAATGTCTAAATATGTCTCTGTTAATTCAAAATATTTATCTTGTAGGAATTTAGTGCGTGGAAGAGCATATGTCAGATACGGACATATAATGAATAAAAAAGACAAATGTCACCTTCACAAAGCCAAGTCTAGCAGTATTTACATAAAATCTGTCATCAGGACAGTTGTCTTGAGAGTTGTAGATAACAGTGTACCTCTAAAGAGACGTCATTCAACCAACCACTATGGTATACTGCTATAAATGGGCGTCTAGAGAATGTATCTGACTCTGGGGGTGTAGATGTGAAAATCCACAACCTGACACTCATTTTTACAATGCTACTGGGAACCAGACCTAGAATTTAATAAATGTTCACTACTTACAGAACATCTCCTTCTGTCATTCAAAATTTTGAGAATGCTAAGAAAAAGATGTTACTATTTCCAACATGAAGCTTTCTTCTTGGTTTTTATTTCTAGTAGCTGGCTCTGTGTGTTCAGTGTCACATGAAACAGGCATAGTCCTCAAGCATATGAAGAAAAAGCCTTCAAACTATCTTGGCAGTCTTTTTCCACACTAGAGAAGTTCAAGTTATAGTTGTCTTCCTTTCATAGAGCAGAGTAGCAATACCAAAGACCACAGAAATATTTCAATGCACACTATTGTTTTCAAATTGTACAGCAAAGATGTTGGTGGATACCAAGATATGTCAACTGAGTTCAACAACACCCCATGGTTAGAGGTGGCCTATCTGGAAAAATTCTTAAAGGACAGACAGTGGGTGTGTTTTTGCAGCTACCACAGCAAAGTATCTTCCTTCAAATCAATCAAGTGGGAAAGGGTATAGAATCCTGTCAGGAGGAGAATTAGGTTTTGCTTTTCAAGATAATATGGTGATGAAATTGAACACTCTTTTCCTTAATTTTTGTTGTTGTACCTCAGAAAATGGCGTCAGTACATCCCTCTAACAGTGAAAAGCAGATCAAGAAACATAGCCTTTAAAGAAGGTGGTACTAAGGTTCGAATTGCCACCATTCACTGAATTTCTGATTTTGAAATGACAGATAAATGAAAAAAACAACACTAAACTGTGGAAGAAAGCTTTGGGGAGAGACAGACCTTTGCTGTTTCTTGGGTGTAGTGAGAAGCGTTTCAAGAACCATGTTCTTTGGAGAACATGTTTCCAACTCTACCATGACTCCAACTCTACAAAAACAAAATAAAACAAAACAAAAAAAATAAAACACGGGAGTTTGGGAGATGCATTGACTAAATGGCTACTCAGAAGCAAAGTCATGAGTTGATTGTTCTGCTAGGCACGTCTGCAGTTCATGGTTGGCTGGTAGCTTCCTAGTTTGCATGTGAACCTCGAAGACAGGAGGGACAGCTAGGAAATGAAATGAACCTTTTCCAAGTGCAGCACTGGGGGTGCAGGAGAGAGGAACACAAAGAATGGAAGCGAGAAAAGCCACATAGGAAGTATTAGAGGAAAACAGGGACTGTAGGGAAATAGTTAACTAAAGTATAGTGATGAAACAGGTCGATTCTCTCGAGCTGAAGGCTGCATTGAGGAACCTTTGAATGCAACAAAAACAGAAGCAAAGGGCTCAATTTTAAAGTGTCTACTCTATTAGATGAAAGGGTTACCAAAGTAACTGGGTTCCATTGGAAGCCAGTCTTTGCCACCCTTTACCTCTCTTCCCTCCTCAGCTTTCAACACTGTAAGAAGCAGATCTGGTCATTGTAGGGAAGTGGAGGGGTTAAGTAGAGCCGAGCTCCAAGCTTGCTGCACTCAGCTGGTCTTCCACGGGGACTAGAAGTTTAGTTTCAATTGAGCCCAATGAACTCGTGGGCCCTTTTGATTTCTGAACTAGTCTTTTGGTTTATTTGTGTGTGATTTAGAAGTGTTTGTGATATAGAAGTAACACAGAAAGTGGTTGGCCTCTATTACTGTCACTAAGAAACACAGGCAATACGCACACGGAGATATCTGAACGAGCAGTGGGAACAAATGTGCATGGGAGTCAAGTTTGCTTCCTCGTCTGTCCTTATGTCTTGGTTGTCAGATCACCTGACTTCTTCCAGTGTTTAGCAGGATGTTTAAAGGAGAAGCGAGGAAGTTTTGGCCAACTGTGTGGAGCAGAATCAGACTACAGAGGATTGAAAGAAAGTCTAAGGGATTTTTGAGAACACAGGTGTCAAAAGTCCTTTCTGCTCTTACACTATAACTCAATCCCTCTCGAATATTCCATGGATACTGAGGGACTGGAGACAATTGTAATGCATCACCAGCCCCCTTTTCCTAACTGAGGAACTTCAAACATTCTGTGATACATATTCCTTGAGATGAGCATCAGACTAGGGGCAAAGAGCAGCTACAGAGGTGAGACCCAACTTTATTCCACCATAGAAACAAAAAAGGTAATGAGCAAGCCAAAGACTTGGGGAAGACTTGCATTTATAAATGATTTCTGAGTGGCAGCCTCCAGGCTTCTAGCAAGCATAAAATGAGAAAGTAAGTTTTGTTCTACAAAGCCAAAGAAAGGCCTGGCAAAGAAATCTTTGAAGATCTGGTCCTATTTAGCACTCTCCTGTCTATTAGATGTGTAGAAAGTACCTTAGAACAGTTATTAGTAAAATAGATTCATAGGCACAGATGCCAATTACTCTCTTTGTAAACAAAATGCAGGTTAATTAATGGCTGCTTTGGATGCCCGACTGATGCCTTATGGAATTTTAAATGTGTTCCATCATTCAGAAGGAAATCAAGGTGAAGATACTAAGTGGTTAAGGTACTTGTTTAGTTCTTGTTATGCCTTTACAGTGTTCCAGATTCTGGGTGTTCTTCAGGAGACCCGGGATGCTAAGTGAATCTAGTTTTCAAGTGTCACTCTTGGCAAGTGAGATATTCCTTTTATAAAAATATCTGCTGAGCTTTGACACTTAGACTGAAGTGTGTGTCCACGTCTCTGTTATAATGTGAACATGTCTTTGTTCACTCTGACTCACAGATCCTTCAGTCAACAAAAGTGCTTTACAGATGAGCAATTCAAAACTGCAAAATCAAAGGTGCTATGTAAAGCTGTCTTCCTCCAAGGGCTGCTGATCATCTTACCTTGAGAAACTAGCAGATCAGATATGACTGTTTCACTTCCAGAACAACCCAGGGTGTGTATGCAATGTCCCTGTCAGTCCTACTCTGAAAAGAACAGTGTTTGCTAGAGCAACTGAATTAGACACTAAATTATGCTAGACTTTGCCCGTCAATCTCCAGTTCTAAAGAGATGTCTGCCTCCTCTGCTTAGTATGAGTAGCTATAAAATATAAGAAATCATAATTTGTTTTTAGTGCATTTATAAAACTCCTTTTGGGGAGCTGACTATGGCCACATATGTGATAGTTAAACATGTTAGTGTATTTTTAAACCAAATAATCTTCACTGAAGCTTCCTATGTTTTCTACGTAATGAAAGAATATATAAAGCATAGATCTATGACATCCCAATAACTTAGGATTAATTGCTGTCACCAAAGAATCACATACGAGCTTTAAGATTGTGCTTAATAAACTCCCTACTCTTTATTAGTTCAGACTATCCATGAACAGACACATCTCTGCATTGTCTCTATGACATTTAGCCAGCAAGCTTCAAATACTACCCAAACTCAGGTTAGGAAATTATGAAAATAGTGACTATTTTCTTTTACCATTCTAACTTAATTCTTAGATTATGAGGTGGACAGGAAAGGCTTGACTCTCGAGAAGTGTTGAGTGTGTTCTAGCACCACTGCTCAGTACTGGAACTGGTGAAAAGCATTGGATATGAGTTAGGCACCTTACTCTTAGTATCCCTCTTCTAAATCTTGACTTTGATTTCTTGGTCACATATTATAGTACCACATTTCAAGATCTCCAAAGACTTTTCTGTTTTTGCTTGATAACTGCTATTATTTCATTGAAGGACTATGAAAATCATTGTCTTTAACATTGTTCATTGTTACTAGGACTCAGTAGTAGATCTATCATCAAATACCATGGTTGTTTCTCAATATGCACATTTATGGGGTAGTTATAATGATTGGCATCGTGTTATGGTCCCTTGAATGTGTAGACAAGGTAACCAGGCTTAGAAAATGAAGTAATTAATAAATGGCAAAGCATAGGTATGAAAGCTCTCTGAGTCCAGATGTAATGATTATGAAGGTCATGTGGTCCTTGTTGAACAAACAACTATAATTGACTCCTTCTCTATGGACCTTTATCCATGCTTGAGCTCAGTTGACTAGGAAATCTCCCTATTATTTGGAACATCATCCTATCTGGAAAATTTTGTTTAAAATGTCTAAGCACTTTCTACTTGAGTCTACCTGAATTCCAAGTAAATTTTAATTTTATTTTGTGTCAAGATAGACATTTTAAGCCCTGTATTGCACATTTTTAAAACATTGTATTCTATACATATTACTGAAGCAGTCACATAATAGAATGCACAGCTAATGTTTCAAATTAAAAGTGTGTTTTCAATATTTAGCAACAAGTCATCTCAGTGAATTAATCACAGTTTCCCTTATCTCAATTCATTGCCATGATTTGGTGGTCGCACTTGATCTGACTTGAGATGGTACAGGTAATATGTGATAAATTGCTTAGCAAATTAGCAATTGGGACCTTTGGCCTATTGAATTAGGCTAGGACACCTCTAAATTGGAGAGAGGTAGTTTTTGACATGCAGTATAAGAAACTGAGTGCTCAGGCACAAGTACAACTTCTTCCTAACCATTATGTCTGGAAACACAAAGTTGTTTCCTTGATGGCCTATGTTGCTTGGGGATTCGATACTGAAGCCCAAATACTGAGATCACAATTGTTTTGGAGACTGCCTTGGATTTACAGAAATCTATCTTACCAGTAAGTGTTAAGAAAAGGGACCTCACAATCATGTAAAGAGAAATAAAGTATGAACAAGGATATCAAGGATTATCGTTCACTTAATTTTTTTAAAATCAAGAAGCATGTTGAATGAATCTTGGGATAGTCTCACAACACCTACCATATGACAGGGCAGCACCGCAAAGGTCCCGAGCAGTGACTCTTTGACACCTTTCCAGTTCGTACAATACAATGCTGATATTAATTTTTTTCTTCTAATACAAAGATATGCCAGTAGCTTTTCTGATTGGTTAATGGAGCCTTCTGTCTCCTTAGGTGGAATGTATCAAAAGTAAGATGTTTCCTTCATGAGCTGGGTTCTCAACAGAATAGGCATAGAGTGGTCAATTGCAAATCTCTCTGAATGGTGACATCAAGGGTGAACACAAACAAATGTTGGCCTTTGCCTTGGTTCTCTCCTCTCTTTATAGCCAATAGGGCTCTGAAGTCTGCAGCAAGGAATTGAAGAAAATGGGAGGTCCTGTCTGTTAGTTCAGGGTAATCGACAAGTGTGGCTCACAAAGAAATAGAGAAACACAACCAAACACATTCTGGGTTCTAACTCTTAAAAAGTCCAAGTTTCTGCTGATTCAGCTGAACAGTTCCTTGCCCTTGGCCTTTCAATAATTTATTTCTTATTTTTTCTTTCTCTATTTTTATTTTTATTGTAACACTGTTCTATACATACAGATAACATCTGTTTTTGAAATATTCTCCAAATTCTACAAGGGAAAACAGCTATTCTACACATTATTAATACTCTGAATAGTTGAAAAAGGCTGGAATTCAGAACTTTGTTTTCTGAGTTTTTATCTATTTATCTACCCTAGAGTACATATAAGCATATGCTTTCCCAAAGGAATATAGTTCAATTTTTATAAAAAGTTGCTGCCTTGAGATTTCACAGTAATTAACTTATATTATCTTTATTTAACATTTGGTTCTTTTTTTTTGAAGGGACTTAAATTCCCTTTTCAATTCCTCAGATAATAAAATAAAATAAGATAAAACAAAGACTAACACACCAGAATTGGAAAAAACAAAAATAGAAGAAAAGGAGCCCCAGAGAAAGCACTGTAACATGATAAAAAAAGACTCAGGAACAGTTATTGGGGTTCAAGCTTCAAACTGAAGATCAGGAAAGGAAAGCAACCAATAGCAAGCTCTTACATCTACCTCTGGCTGAAAGGGCAATCCTGGCTCCACCAAGCCCCAGACTGAAATTCCAGACTGCTATGCTTTCCTTAACATAGCAGGAGAATCCTGAAGCTAAGTCCTCCTATCCTCAATTTGATGGGAGAATGAATGCCGGCTCTGAGACCCTGCTCCTGTCTTACATCATAGTTCTAGGATAAAGATATGTGATCCCAAGTGCTGAGACCATCTTTGCATGAGCTGTTTCTCTTCAGAACTCGATACATTTCTCATAGCTCAGTGTGACCTTGAACTAACAGAGATTCATCTGCCTCTACCTCACAGGTGGTGGGATTAAAGGTGTGTACCACCACCATCTGATCACTATAGCTTGAGCCTGACTTTGCTTTGTGGATCCTCAGGCAAGTTCTAATAAATCATAAATAACATATCACCACAAGACACAAGAATCAGAGATCCATTCTTTCACATGCCCAGGAATCCCATGAAAACGGAAAGCCATATTAAGTGTCCAAAGGACCTGTGCAGACCCATGCAGGCCCTGTGCTTATTGCTTAAGATGATTTACAGGGCTTTGTTTTCTTAGTGCCTTTTATCCACTCTGGCTCTTATATTTTTTTTTTGCCTCCCATTCTGCAAGATCCCATGAAGCCTAAGAGGACGAATTAGAAGAAGATATCATATTAAGGGTTGAGTGTCCAGAGGTCTCTCACTCTCCATCTGGCTGTGGCTTCCATTTGCTGCAGGAGAAGGTAACTTCTCTGATGGTGACTGAGCAAGGCACAAATTTATGAATGTAGCAGTAGTATGCGAGTACAGAAGTCCTTTTACTGCTGTGTTTTTGTTTCTGAGAACAGTAGCACTTGGTTTTACTCTAGGTCCCTTTGTGACTTTGTCAACTCCATTAGGGTTCTTGCCTATAGAAAATAATGAAATATCCCATACATATATATGTATATATGTAGATATAAATGGTATATATGTATATGGTATATTTAAATTGAATACTGATACTGCTATGGTCAAACACTTCCCCTCACTAAAAAGCTGTGCATTGATATATTAAGGATGTATCAATTGATTGTGTTGCCTAAGAAAAGAGCAAATCAGAGAAAGTAAGGATTCAAAGAGGACAACAAAACCCCTGCTTTGTCATGGAACCAACTTGAAATTTACAATGGGCTCCCCAGTTCCCTTAGCCTTTGTGATTTTTATGAGATTGCCTTATATGTCTTAGTAATAAAGTAAAAGATTTCATTCCTCTTTATTTTATTTCTCTTTGAATTAGTACTTTTATTTTTTAACATTGAATTTAATGAGAACAAGTTCTGATTGTGTCATCTCTCAGAAATGCATGGGTTGCCAGACCATAAATTATAATTCATCTAAAACAAAAAAAGGCTAAAAAACCCCATAATTCAGACAGATGAGATTAACAATTGTAAGAGCACACTGATAAAACTCTAATGTTTGGATCATTAGCTTGTTGATTGTATTAAGAACTGCTCATAAATTTAACATTTTTCCAATATTACTAAATTAAAAGAGTATTTTTAGAACTTATTTCCACTGTTCTTGATTAACTGGTTTGTTTTGTTTCTCCCTCTGGTTTCTTACAGTCTTTCCTTTGTGAAATTACCAGGTATAAGTATATTTTACTTAAATAAGCTATCCTTGGTGATTTTAAGTTTTCAAGATGTATTGCCTTAAACTCATACAAAACAAAATTAGAAAGAGAAGGGAGAGAGAACAAGAGAAGGAGGAAGGAGGGAGGATGGAAGGGAAGGTGGAGGGGAGGAGGGAGGGAGCGAGGGATGGAGAGAGGGACAGAGGGAAGGAGAGGGAGGGAGAGAGGGAAGGAGGGAGGGAGAGAGGGAGGATGGCAAGCCATTCAAAGGTCAGATGTTCTCTCATTCACACTTACAGCAAGGAAAACTGAGACAGAGAACATGATAGGGACAGGAGAGAAAGCATGTTGCTATCTACAAGTACTCTTCAATAACATAGTAAGACAAAGATTTAAATATAATGAACCTCTAGTTTTATTCTAACATAGTATATGTGACAAAAAAGACAATTTAAGTTACTTAGGTTTTACCTTCTTTTTTGAATTCAATCTATGCTGTTCCCGAAAGGTTAAGGGTTCCTAGCTACATGAGCATACCTGAAGAGTTTAGCCTCTTGTGTGTTTATTTGGTGGAACAATGCATATAGGCTTTCTTCTGTAGACTGAGTTATTTTTCATGTTACTGTGATGAAACACTCTGGCAAAAGCAACTTAAGGAAAGGAGGGTTTATTTTGGCTCACAGTTTGAGGGTTTTGTTCATCATGACAAATGAACAGGAGCTGGAAGCAGCTGGTCACATTGTACTCACACTAGGCAGAAGAGAACAAGGAATGCTTGTCCTTAGATATCTTCCTCCTTAGGGGCAGTCCTGGATCAAATCTCAGGAAATAGTGCAACCCTTTGCTTGCATGGGTCTTCCTGCTTAAATTAACCTAATTAAGTTAATTTCCCACAGGCAAACACAGAGGCTAGCCTAATCTACACAAACTCCCACATGTATGACAAGAAGTTTATTTCCTATGTAATTCCAGATACAAATTGACAGTAAACACTGCCCATCAAGTCTGTTGTGATAGTCACATGATTATCCCCCTGTCTTTATCTGTTACAAGGTATGGCTGGCAGAGCCTACCCACTACCCCGAACTCTTTATTTTATTTTATTTTTGGTTTTTACGAGATTAAAAGTGTGCGCCACCACCGCCCGGCGTCTACCCTGAACTCTTGAGCCCAGAACCTGGGCTGTCTTTCCCCTCAGATACTCTTCCCTATATAAATCAGACATTTGGTTACCCACATCTTTTTGTATTTTTGGTCTCTTGGCTGCTGCTTCTGGTTCCCCTCCCTCCTTTCTCCCTTCTTTTCCCACATGACCCAGTACAGTTGGTCATGTATATTCTGGACTCTCTTCCAGATGTTCCATGTTCTACCTACACTCTCCTTTAATCTAAAATAAACTTTCTCCTCAACCATACTTGAGCAGTCATGTCCTTTCCTTTCCATTTTATCATTGTATATCTTTTTTTCACTCATCTGGTGCCAAAACCTTTGTATGTATGTATGTATGTATGTATATATGTATGTATGTATGTATGTATGTATGTATCTCCAGCAGATTTCCAATCAATTAAAGACTGCAAATTTCTCTAACTGCTGCCTGCATGTCGCTAGCTACTTATGGTCTTGGAGAGCCTGAACAACCAGGGAAACAATCTACTTTTCAGGAACTTGGACAACATTACAGCTTTTTTGGGTCTCCAATCATGATGCCCCAATGTCAACAGGAAGCAGTCTGAAGGGACCAGACCCTTACCCAGTCCCCTGCTTTGGCAGGAATGAATCAAAAAAGATCCATCAAGACATGTGCCCGGATTCAGCAACATGTGCTGAATTCTAGATCTTACCAGACTTTCTAGTTACTAGGAAGCTAGATACCCTCCATGTGGCAAGGAACCAATCCGAAGTTAGCTGGTAGGCTCTGGATGTATACAGATAAAAAGAAATGCAGGGCATAGCTGCTACCCTGGGAGGACCTCTAGACATAGCAACCTTGCTGCAGCTGCAGATGACCCATCAACACAGGACAGGTTGCCTCAGCCTGGAGGTACACCAATCCTGAGACTGTTGCTATGCAACTAGTGGACTCCCAGACACTCCCTTTGTTGTACCCCAGTATATTCCCTGCCCCACTGCTGCTTGAGGTCCCAGCTTGCTTCACCTGCTTTGCTTTGACAATGGATCAGGTCTCTTGGTGATTTTGGGGTTCAGAGTTTGGGCACAACAGTCATAGAAGATTGATTATATCACCCCTTACTATTCATTTGTTATTAACAAACAATGGGATGCTAAGTTTTAAACCTCAGACAAATATTTAATGTATCAAAGGACCCCACCTCCATGTTCTTCCTACATTCCCTAGTCCATACCTACATGTAGGGTCCTCCTGACTGACATACCTGCCCCCTAGGCTAACCTTCTCTGCCCCTGGGCTGTCCTTCCCTATATAATCCAACCACTTCGGTGACTCAGTTCTTTTTGTACCGTTGGGCTTCCTGGATGCTGCACCTGACTCCTTTCTCTCCTTCCCCTTCCCCTTCCCCTCTCCCAATATGTCACAGTCAGTCTGGTCATGCCCACCCTTAACCCTCCCAGATGTCCCTGCCTCTACCTACATTCTCTTTTTTATCTACAATAAACTTTCTCTTCCACCATACCTCAGAGCAGCCATGCCCTTTCCTTTTCTTTTACTTTCTTTTTTTATTATTCAGAAATCTCTGGCAAAATGATCATGAAGATGAATTATAAACAGGGAGAAGAGAATGAGAATGTATGCTTTTATTCAAACTGCCCTTAGTAATAAAATGCAATACGTTCTTTTATATATCTTAAATAAGTATTATTTTCAATACTTTAAACGTTTTCTTTTCTTTCTTTCTTTTTTTGGTTTTACGAGACAGGGTTTCTGTGTATTGTTTTGGAGGCTGTCGGTCCAGCCTGGCCTCGAACTCACAGAGATCCACCTGCCTCTGCCTCCTGAGTGCTGGGATTAGAGGCCTGCACCACCACCGCCCGGCTAAACGTTTTCTATATAATATAAAGAGATTTTTTTTGGTGATTGATTATCTCTCAGTAGTCTGGAACATGAAATAAGAAAAGACTATGCTGAACCAAAATCAGGTTGGAAATGACAGTGAGGTCATAAGATCCTGGTAATCTGGCCGTGCCTAGAACACACTGGGAAACTGGTAATGCCCAGAACACACTGGGGATCTAGCTGTGCCTCCTAGAACACACTGAGAATCTGGCCACGCCCAGAACACACTGGGGATCTAGCTGTGTCTCCTAGAACACACTGAGAATCTGGCCACGCCCAGAACACACTGGGGATCTAGCTGTGCCTCCTAGAACACACTGAGAATCTGGCCACGCCCAGAACACACTGGGAACAGTATTGTTCTCTTTTTGAAACCTTAGGAGGCTCTGTTATCAAGCAACTTTCTAAATATAAATCAGTTATTCTTTTTAGTTCCCTAAGTTGACTCTCATGTTTATAAAAACATTCTGATGAATATTCATGATCATCTTTCCATTCCCAGGTTACTTGTGGTAAAATTACCTCTTCCATGCCTTGAATGTAGAGTGACCAGCCATACTTATGCTATCCCAACTCCAGTGATAAGAGGCCTGGCAACCTTGCTTTGCTGCTATCCATTGTTCAGAATTAACTAGGCAGAGTAGAGAAAAACTTGAGCAAATGCACAGTGAAATACTTGGAAATGAGAAAAGCCAGAAGACTTGAATGCAAAATCCTATACTTCCTTTCCTCCTCCCAAAGCAAACTCACCATTTATTGAAAAAATAAACCAAGTTATAAATTATTATGGGAAATATTTTTCCAAAGAATAGTCATATTTATTTAGGAGCAAGATTATGCAGTTGTGTCCAAATTTCTGATACTGTGGCACATTGTTGTCTACAGAATTCACACAAGAAAAACTCTTGTTTTGTTTACTGTTTTTGTTTTTTGTTTTCTTGAACTGCTACAGGTCAAACCAAACTCTCTACATTCTAGGGAAGAAATTTACTATTGAGGTACATCTCCAATCCAAAGAAAATTGTTACTTCTCTCATATATACACCTTGACCACAACCTCACCTCCCTCCACTCCTCCAAGGCACGTTCCACCTCTCTCTTCTCCAGATAAACTGTTCCTCCATTTCCCTTCAGAAAAGAGACCCCCCAGGTATTTCAAACAAACATGGCATAACATGATGCAATAAGGCTAGGCACAAATCATCACATCAAGACTGGACAAAGTAACCCAATAGGAGGAAAAGGGTACCAAGAGCATGCAAAAGAGTGAAAAACACCCCCACTCCCACTGTTAGGATATCCACAAAAACTCCAAGCTAAATAACCACAATACATTTGAGGAAGATCTAGCATGGACCCATGCAGGCATTATGCTTGCCTCTTTAATGTCTATGAGCCCCTATGAGCACTACTTATTAGAAATTGTGGGCCATGTTCTAGTGTTCTCAATCCCTCTGGCTCCTACAATCCATCCTCCTCCTCTTCCAAGGGGTTCCCTGATCTATAAGTATAGCCAATCATCATTAGGGAACATTTCATTGGCTTTTTCTTCTTTCTTTACCTTTTGCCATGACTGTTTAATTCTATCCTAGGTCTTTGGGCCATAATGCTAATAACAAAAATTACAGTTCATGGTTGCAAGAATGTACCTAATATCCTTATATGAGTATATACCCTGCCTGTGTTTCTGTGATTGGGTTACCTCACTCAGAATGTTTTCTTCCAGGTCTACCCATTTGCATTCGAATATCAAGATTTCATTGTTGTTGTTTTTTCCCAATAAGTAATACTCCATTGTGTAAATGTACCACATTTTCTCCATTCATTGTTTGGCTGAGGGACATCTAGGTTGCTTCCAGTTCTGGCTCTTACAATGATGCTATGAATATGGTTGAACAAATGTCCTTGTTGTATGAATGTGCATTCTTTGGGTATATGCCCAAGAGAGAAATTGCTAGATCATGAGGTAAACAGATTCCCATTTTACTGAGAAACTGCCATACTGATTTACAAAGTAGTCATAAAAGTTTGCACTCCACCAGCAATGGAGGAGTGTTCCTCTTTCTCCAGCATAGACTGTCATTGTTGTTTTTTGATTTTAGCCATTCTTTTCAGTGTAAGATGGTATCTGAGCTTTTATGATTCACATTTCCCTGATGGCTAAGGACACTGAGCACTTTCTTAAGTGTCTTTTAGGCATTTTAGATACCTCTATTGAGAATTCTCTGTTTAGTTCTGTAACTCACTTTTTAATTTTATTGTTTGCTGTTTTGGTGGCTCCCTTCTTGAGATCATTGTATATTTTGGAGATCAGCCCTCTGTTAGATGTGGGGTTGGTGAAGATCTTTTCCCATTCTGTGGGCTCCTGTTTTGTCTTGTTGACTATGTTATTTGCCTTACAGAAGCTTCTCAGTTTCAGGAGGTCCCATTTATTAATTGTTGATCTCAATGTCTGTGCTACTGGTGTTATGTTCAGGAAGCAGTCTCCTGTACCAATTCGTTCAAGGGTACCTCCCACTGTCTCTTCTAAGAGGTTCAATGTGGCTAGATTTATGTTGAGATCTTTGAGCCATTTGGACTTAAGTTTTGTGCATGGCAATAGACATGGATCTATCTACAGTCTTCTACAGGTCAATAAAGCTGAGTATTTTTCTTTCCAGGTCTGTGAAGAATTGTGTTGGGATTTTGATGGGTATTAAATTGAATCTATAGATTGCTTTTGGCAAGATTTCCATTTTTACTATGTTGATCCCACCTATCCAAGAGCCTGGGAGATCTTTTCATTTTTAGCATCTACTTTAAAGACTCAAAGTTCTTGCTAATACAGGTCTTTCACTTGTGTGGTTAGCATTACTCAACGGTATTTTATGTTGCTTGTGGTTACTATAAAGGGTGATGTTTCTCTGATTTTTTCTCAGCCCATTTACTGTCTTTATATAATAGGGCTACTGATTTTTTTGAGTTAATCTTGTATCCTGACACTTTGCTGAAGGTGTAATCAGCTATAAGTGTTCCCTGGAGGAGTTTTTTGGGTCACTGATATAAACTATCATATCATATGCAAATAGTGAAAGTTTGACTTTTTCCTTTCCAATTTGTATCCCCTTGATCTCCTTTGTTGTTGTATTGCTCTAGTTAGAACTTCAAGTACAATATTGAAGAGATATTGAGAGAGTACACAGCCTTGTCGTGTTCCTGATTTTATAGGAATTGCATTGAATTTCTCTCCACTTAATTTAATGTTGGCTGTTGGTTTGCTGTATACTGCTTTTATTATGCTTAGGTTTGTTACTGTTATTCCTAATCTCTCCAAGACCTTTATCATGAAGGGGTGTTGGGTTTAGTCAAAGACTTTTTCATCATCTAGTGAGATCTTGTGGATTTTATTTTTCAGTTTGTTTATATGGTGGATTACATTGATGGATTTTCTTTTTTATTATTTTAACTTTAAATAGCTTGTTTTACATGTCAATCCCAGTTCCCTCTCCCTCCCCTCCTCCCGCACTCCCCCTACCTCCCCCCCATCCTCCCACCCTATTGCCAATTCCTTCCACATAGGGGATATCTAGAGTCTGTCATTTCACTCTGGGCAGGATCCAGGCCCTCCCTTAAGAGTACAGGCTGACAGAGCATCACTCTTTGTGTTACGGACACATGATGTCTGTTTGTATTCGAGGGGTAAACACTGATCAACTTCTCAGGGCCCCACTGTGGTGTTTTGCCTCTGCTTCCATCAGTCACTGGATGAAGGATCCATGATAGTTATAGACATCAAGTTCATTATCAGGAATGGGCATTCGAGGTGGTCTCCCCATTATTGCTTAGCTTGCCAATTGGTGTCATCCCATTAGATCACTAGAGGTCACAGTGGTGCCTGATCTGTCTTCTAACCTATGATTCCCTATTCCCCCTATCCTACTTCCCCACTCAACCTTCCTGTTCCCCCATGACCTACTCTCTCTTCCTCTTCTCCCCCTCTCTATTTTCCAGCTCCCACTCCTCCCCACCCCTCGCCATGTTCCCCTTCTGTTCAGAGGATCTTGCCTCATTTCTCTTCTCTTGGGTACCATGCATATCTTTTAGGTTCTTTACTGTTTCCCAGACTCTCTGTCAGTGGAAGTGCAGACTGGCACTATCCTGATCCATGTCTAAAATCCATATATGAGTGAGTACATACCATGTTTGTTTTTTTGTGACTGGGTTACCTCACTCAGGATGGTTTCTTCCAATGATATCCATGTACCTGCGAATTTCAAAATTCCATTGTTTTTTTCTGCTGAGTAATACTCCATTGTTTAAATGTACCACATTTTCTCTATCCACTCTTCAGTTGAGGGGCATCTAGGTTGCTTCCAGGTTCTGGCTATTACATATAATACTGCTATGAATATAGTGGAGGAGATGCCCTTGTTGTATGAATTTGCCTCTTTTGGATATATGCCTAAGAGTAGAATTGCTGGGTCTTGTAGTAGATTGATTCCCATTTTCCTGAGGTATCTCCATAACGATTTCCAAAGTTGCTGTATGAATTGGCACTCCCACCAGCAGTGGAGGAGTGTTCCCCTCTTTCCTCATCCTTTCCAGCATACATTGTCTTCGGTGTTTTTGATTTTAGCCATTCTGACAGGAGTAAAATGGTATCTCAAAGTTGTTTTGATTTGCATTTCCCTTATGGCTAAGGATGTTGAACAATTTCTTAAGTATCTTTTGGCCATTTTAGCCTCCTCTATTGAGAATTCTTTGTTTAGTTCTGTACCCCACCTTTTAATTGGATCCTTCGGTGTGGTGTTTTGGAGACTTGCTTCTTGAGTTCTTTGTATATTTTGGAGATTACCCTCTGTCAGATGTGGGGTTAGTGAATATCTTTTCCCATTCTGTGGACTGCCTTTTTGTCTTGTTGACAGTGTCCTTTGCCTTACAGAAGCTTTTTAGTTTCAGGAGGTCCCATTTGTTAATTGTCGATCTCAGTGTCTGTGCCACTGGTGTTATGTTCAGGAAGTGGTCTCCTTTACCAATTCGTTGAAGAGTATCTCCCAATTTCTCTTCTAAAAGTTTCAGTGTGGCTGGATTTATGTTGAGATCTTTGATCCATTTGGACTTAAGTTTTGTACAAGGCGATAAACATGGATCTATCTGCAGTCTTCTGCATAACAGTACCCAGTTATGCCAGCACCATTTGTTGCAGATGCTTTCTTTTTTCCATTGTACAGTTTTAGCTTCTTTGTCAAAAATCAAGTGCTCATAGGTGTGTGAGTTAAAATTAAGGCTTTCAATTTGGTTTCATTGGTCTACCTGCCTATTTTTGTGCCAATACCAAGATGTTTTCAGGACTATAGCTCTATAATAGAGCTTGAAGTCAGGGATGGTGATGCCTTCTGAAGTTCCTTTATTGTATAGGGTTGTTTTGGCTATCCTGGGCCTTTTGTTGTTCCATATAAAGTTGATTAATGTTCTTTCCAGGTCCTTGAAGAATTGTGATGGAATTTTGATAGGGATTGCATTGAATCTATAGACTGTTTTTGGCAAGATTGACATTTTTATTATGTTGATCCTACCAACCCAAGAGCATGGGAGATCTTTCCATTTTCTTGTATCCTCTTTGATTTCTTTCTTTAAAAACTCAAAGTTATTGATATACAGGTCTTTCAGTTCCTTGGTTAACATTATCCCCAGATATTTGATGCTGTTTATGGCTATTGTAAAGGGTGAGGTTTCTCTGATTTCTTTCTCAATAACTTCATTGTCTGTATATAATAGGGCCACTGATTTTTTTAGTTTACCTTCTATCCTGCCACTTTGCTGAAGGTGTTTATCAGCTCTAGGAGTTCCCTTGTGGATATTTTTTTTTTGGTCACTTATATAAACTATCATATCATCTGCAAATAGTGAAAGCTTGACTTCTTTTTTTCCTATTTGTATCCCCTTGATCTTCTTTTGTTGTCTTATTGCTGTAGCTAGAACTTCAAGTAAAATATTGAAGAGATATGGAGAGAGTGGACAGCCTTGTCTTGTTCCTGATTTTAGAGGAATTGCGTTGAGTTTCTCTCCACTTAGTTTGATGTTAGCTGTTGGTTTACTGTATATTGCTTTTATTATATTCAGGTATGTTCCTGTTATCCCTGATCTCTCTAGGACCTTTATCATGAAGGGGTGCCGGATTTTGTCAAAGGCTTTTTCAGCATCTAGTGAGATGATCATGTGGTTTTTCTTTCCCAGTTTTTTTATATGGTGGATTACATTGATAGATTTTCTAATGTTGAACGATCCCTGTATTCCTGGGATGAAGCCTACTTGGTCATGGTGGATGATTTTTCTGATGTGTTCTTGAATCCAGTTTGCTAGTATTTTTTTTTTTTGGTTTTTCGAGACAGGGTTTCTCTGTGGCTTTGGAGGCTGTCCTGGAACTCACTTGGTAGTCCAGGCTGGTCTTGAACTCACAGAGATCTGCCTGCCTCTGCCTCCCGAGTGCTGGGATTAAAGGCGTGCGCCACCAACGCCCGGCTAGTTTGCTAGTATTTTATTGAGTATTTTAGCATTGATGTTCATGAAGGAAATTGGTCTATACTTCTCTTTCTTAGTTGTGTCTTTGTGTGGCTTGGGTATCAAGGTAATTGTAGCCTCGTAAAAAGAGTTTGGCAGTGAGCCTCCTGCTTCTATTGTGTGGAATACTTTGAGGAGTATTGGAGTTAGCTCTTCTTTGAATTTCTGGTAGAATTCTGCACTGAAGCCATCTGGGCCTGGGCTTTTTTTTTGTTTGGGAGACTTTTGATGACTTTCTATTTCATTAGGGGTTATAGGTCTGTTTAGATTGTTATCTGCTCTTCATTTAGTTTTGGCAAGTGATATCTATCCAGGAAATTGTCCATTTCCTTTAAATTTTCAAATTTTGTGGAGTACAGATTTTCAAAGTATGCCCTGATGATTCTCTGGATTTCCTCGGAGTCCGTTGTTATGTCCCCTTTTTTATTTCTGATTTTGTTAATTAGCATACTCTCTCTCTGTCTTTTGGTTAGTTTGGACAGCGGTTTGTCTATTTTGTTGATTTTTCTCAAAGAACCAACTCTTTGTTTCATTGATTCTTTGTATTGTTTTCCTGGTTTCTACTTGATTGATTTCAGCCCCAATTTGATTATTTCCTAGTGTCTGCTCTCCTGGGTGAGTTTGCTTCTTTTTGTTCTAGAACATTCAGCTGTGCTATTAATTCTCTAGTATGACTGTTCTCCAGTTTCTTCATGTGGGCACTTAGTGCTATGAACTTTCCTCTTAGCACTGCTTTCAAAGTGTCCCATAAGTTTGTGTATGTTGTGTCTTCATTCTCATTGAATTCCAGGATGTATTTAATTTCTTTTTTTATTTCTTCCTTTACCCAGGGATGGTGCAATTGTGCATTGTTCAATTTCCATGAGTTTGTAGGGTTTCTGCGATTTGTGTTATTGTTGAATTCTAATTTTAATGCATGGTGGTCTGATAAGATACAGAGGGTTATTCCATTTTTTTTTGTATCTGTGGAGATTTTCTATGTTTCCTATTATGTGGTCAATTTTAGAGAAGGTTCAATGTGGCACTGAAAGGTATATCCTTTTGTGTTTGGGTGGAATGTTCTATAGATGTCTGTTAAACCCAGTTAGGTCAGAACTTCTATTAGTTCTTTTGTTTCTTTGTTAAGTTTCTGTCTGGAAGTCCTTTCTAGTGGTGAGAGCAGAGCGTTGAAGTCTCCTACTATTAGTGTGTGAGATTTTATGTGCAATTTGAGCTTTGTAATGTTTCTTTCACGAATGTAGGTGCCTTTGTATTTGGGGAGTAGACGTTTAAAATTGAGACTTCATCTTGATGGACTTTTCCTTTGATAAATATGTAGTGTCCTTCTTCATCTCTTTTGATTGATTTTAATTTGAAGTCTAGTTCGTTAGATATTAGGATTGCTACACTCGCTTGTTTCTTGGGAACGTTTGATTGGAAAATCTTTTCCCAACCCTTTACTCTGAGATAATGTCTGTCTTTGATGTTGAGATGTGTTTCTTGTATGCAGCAGAAGGATGGGTTCTGTCTTCGTATCCATTCTGCTAGTCTGTGTCTTTTTATAGGCAAGTTGAGGCCATTGACATTGAGGGATATTAATGACGATTGATTGATAATTCTTGTTTGTGCTTGATCTATTGGTAGTGAAGTTATTTTGTGTTGTTTCTCCTCCCTTTTTCTTTTGGTGTTTTGTAAAGTGAGATTGTATATTGCCTGTGTCTTTGTGAGTGTAGTCATCTTCCTTGGATCTAGGTTTTCCTTGTAGCACTTTCTGTAGAGCTGGATTCATGGATACATATTTTTTAAATTTGGCTTTGTCATGGAAAATTTTGTTTTCTCCATCTATGGTAATTGAAAGCTTTGCTGGATATAGTAGTCTGGGCTGGCATCCTTGTTCCCTTAACGTTTGTATGACATCTATCCAGGATCTTCTGGCTTTCATCGTTTCTATTGAGAAGTCAGGTGTATTTCGGATAGGTGTGCCTTTATATGTTACTTGGCCTTTTTCTTTAGCTGCGCTTAATATTTTCTCTTTATTCTGTAGGTTTGATGTTTTGATTATTGTATGGCAAGGTGACGTCTTTTTCTGGTCCAGCCTATTTGGTGTTCTGTAAGATTCTTCTATTTTCATAGGCATATCCTTCTTTAGGTTAGGGAAATTTTCTCCTATGATTTTGTTGAATATGTTTTCTTTACATTTGAGCTGTATTTCTGTGTCTTCTTCTATACCTATTATTCTCAGGTTTGGCTTCTTCATGGTGTCCCATATTTCCTGGATATTTTGTGTTAGGGATTTGTTGGTTTTGAGATTTTCTTTGGTTGACGACTGTATATCCTCTAATGAGTCTTCAACACCTGAGATTCTCTCTTCTATCTCTTGTATTCTATTGGTGATACTTGCATCTGTAGTTCCTGATCGTTTACCCAGCTTTTCTGTTTCCAGCACCCCCTCATTCTGTGCTTTCTTTATCATTTCTATTTCAGCTTTCAATCCTTCAACTGTTTGAGTTGTTTCCTTCATTTGTTTGATAGTTTTTTCTTGGTGCTCTTTAGGTTCTTTGAGAGATTTGTTTATTTCTTGATTTTTTCCCCATTTCATGGATTTTTTGTTTGTTTTTTCTTCTATTTCTTTAAGGGATTTCCTTGTTTCTTCTTTGAGGGTCTCTATCATCTTCATAAAATAATTTTTAAGGTCTGTCTCCTCTGCTTCATCTATGTAGTGCTTTTCAGGTCTTGCTGGTGTTGGTTCCCTAGATTCTGTTGGAGTCATGTTGGTCTTTCTATTGCTGAGTGAGCTCTTATTCTGTCTTCTTCCCATCTCTTCTTCCAGTGGGTACTGGTGGGGTCTTTCGGTCTCCACTGGTCTCCTTCCTTCCTGAAGCTGAAGCTGGGGATGCTCACACTGAAGCTGAAGCTGAAGCTGGGGTCCCTGGAAGTTGGGGGCTGAAGCTGGGATCGCCTGAATTAGGGACCTGGAAGGGCTGATGTATTTCCTGTGTGGGTGGGTCTTCTGGATGCCAGGAGCAGCCCCTGGAAGCTCCAGGGAATGGGTGTTGGGCAGGGGATGGGGAGTGTCCCTCCAGAAACCCAAGCTTACCTGAAGCTGGGCTCGCCGGAGTTTGGAGCCTGGAAGGGCTAATCCATTGATGGATTTTCTAATGTTGAACCATCATTGGGATGCAGCCTCCTTAACCATAGTGGATGATTTTTCTGATGTTGGATTCGGTTTGCTGTTATTTGGTTGAGTGTTTTTTCATTTGTCTGTTGTTCTCTTTCCTAGTTGTGTCTTTGTGTGGCTTGGGTACCAAGGTAATTGTAGCCTATTAAAAATAATTTTGCAATGTCCCTTCTGCATCTATTGTGTGGAGCACTTTGAGGGCTACTGGTATTAGTTGTTCTTTGAATTTCTGGTAGAGTTTTGCACTTTAACCTTCTGGCCCTGAGCTTTTTTTGGTTCAGTGACTTTTGATGATTGTTTCTGGTTTATTAGCAGTTATAAGTCTATTTAAATTGCTTATCTATTTATTTAATTTTGGTAAGTGATATCTATGCAGAAAATTGTCCATTTCCTTTAGAATTTCAAATTTGTGGAGTATGGGTTTTCAAAGTATGACCTGAAGGTTCTCTGGATTTCCTCAGTGTCCATTGTTATGTCCTCTTTTTCATTTCATTTCATTTTGTTTATTTGCATGTTCATTCTCTGCCTTTTGGTTAGTTTGGATAAAGGTTTGTCTATCTTGTTGATTTTCTCAAAGAACCAACTCTTTGTTTCTTTGATTCTTTTTGTTCTTTTCCTAGTTTCTACCTTACTGATTTCAGTCCTCAATTTGATTATTTCCTGGCATCTACTCCTCTGGTGTGAGTTTACTTCTTTTTGTACTAGAGCTTTCAGTTGTGCTGTTATTTCTGTAGTGTGACTGTTCTCCAGTTTCTTCATGTGGGCACTTAGTGCTATATGATCTTATTTCTTAGCACTGCTTTCAAAGTGTCCCATAAGTTTTGGTATGTAGTGTCTTTATTCATTTTGAATTCTAGGAAGTCTTTAACTTCCTTATTATTACTTCCTTGACCCAGGGAAGGTGCAATTGTGCATTGTTCAATTACCATGAGTTTGTAGGGTTTCTGTAATTTGTGTTGTTGTTGAATTCTAACTTTAAACCATGGTGATGCGATAAGATACAGGGGTTACACAATTTTTTTGTATATGTTGACGTTTTCTATGTTGCTGAATATATGGTAGGGGAGGTTCTTGGATGTCCATGGGAAGAGAAAATAGTATAGATTTTGTAAGTAGACTAGAGGAACGAGGGGATGGGAACAGGAAGAATCAGGTGGGTATGGGAGAGAATACAGAGAGAGACATCTGGAAATAGCAGGCATTGGGGGAGATGTGAAATCAGTGCAGTTGAAACCTCCTGGAATCTATGAGGGTAAAACTATCAAGGCCTCCTAGTAGTGAACTAATGGAGACAGAGCCTAAACTGACAATCTTCTGTCATCAGGCAAGGCTTCCAGTGGTAGGACGAGGTGACCAATCTAGTCACAAAACCTTAGACCTATAACCTGCCTTGCCTGAAAGATGTGTTGGGGCAGTGGTGGATCACAGCTTGGAGGAGTGACCAACCAATGACAGGTCTATCTTGAGGGTCAAACCACAAGAGAGATCCCATTTCCACACTGCCTAGATGACCTAGAAATTTATGGACAACTTTTGTCACAGATGTGTGTCAAGTTCAATATTTTTTTGGTTTGGGGTTATTTTTCTCAACTCCAGAAAGTAATACAGTGAATTCACTGCATACTAGAGAATATTCAGAGTAGATTCTACAAAACTCTTGAGCATATACAACAAAATAGCTAGAAAATCATACTATATAGAACAAAGTAATCATGATCATGACTGTTGTGGTTAGGTTTTATTGCCAAGTGAGCTACATCCTTTTCTTTTATTTGGTATTATTTGGAACCATAGTGTAGATAATGGATGACAGATCCATAACTGCCTTTTTTCTTGATATTTTGAAGGCAATCATCTCACAGTAACTGCAAATATTAACAGTTTATTAGTGAATCAAAACAAGCAAGGTGTTTGCTGACTTTCTGTTGGAGCATCTATCTGAATTGAGATCATTTATCCAGAAAAATGAATTAGCTTCCTAATGTCACCAATTCCTTACAAACTGCAAAGGGTTGTAGCACATATATTCATCACTACCTGGAAGACAGGACTAATGGAAGTGATTTAAGTCTTGGGACAGTAAGACCAAAAAACATTGCCTAACAATCTTGGAGCTTTAGGGGTCATAAGAAATATGGTCACTAAATATTAGAGAATATTCTTCTTGTCAGAGAAGCAAGCATACAGAAAATGAGGGCTGGCTATTCATGGTTTCTACTTAAGAAAATTAGCCCTATTAGGATTATAATGCCATACATAATATTTTAATACTGTATAACTTAACTGTGGCATGTTCATGTTGCCACTTCATTATACCAGTCATTTGCCCATTTCCTAACATCACTCACACCCCAACCAGAACAGATACACATGGTACCCTAAGTGCAAGATGGCAGCTGCATGGCTAGCCCACTATTTTCACTTACAAGTTTCTGTATTTATCGACTTTACATGTGGTTAAAGTGTCTTATTTAAGAAAAATATATCGTTGACAATAACCAAGTAATTACACAGTCATTGCTTCAAACTGGTTGTATAAATCATTGTGATTTAACCTACAGTAGTAATAAAAATAAATGATATTGTTTTTGGTTCATTACTGCTGATCTAATAAAATGTAATGAATTAAGAAATTTCCTTAGTGAAACAGTCTCATAAAAATAACAATTTACTAATGGTGCTGTAACACTCAATGTGAATGAGTCAAGAAAGAATAAGCATTTTAATAAAAATCTATCTTTAAGAAAATGTCTTCCTTGTTTTCTTCATTCTTTTTTTCTCTAATCCAACTGCATGTTTTGATTGCATCCATAGAGATTGATACCAGGAACTGTAATGTCAAGATGATTGCTTGTTTATGTGAAAATTTTTATAAAAATTCCAGGAACTTGTGAGTTTCTGGGTAGCCTATGTGAATTTAAGGGGGAAGACATATTCCATTTTCTGGGAATGACTATGTGACAAGAACTAATTCTTATTAATTAACCAACATAGAACCAGAGAAGGGAGCTCTTCTCTCTGCCCTTGGTGTATTCTGAAAGGGCCACTCCAGTTTTCTCTTACTGAATGGTGGAATTCGGACTTCTTTTCACTCTGTGACTCTCAGCTGTTCTCCTTGAGATTTTCTTCCCTTTTGAACATCCACCTATAAACATAGTACACAGGAGCTCTAACAATGTTTGTTTTCCATTCTTTCTTACATCAGAGGTACAAAGCGATTTGAAACTTAAATCTTTATATTCCTTTAATTTCAATAGAATTATCAGAAATCCATTAGTGTAATGTCCCTAATGAAAACAGAGCCTTACTCTTTTCTCTGGATGTGGGAATGACACATGTTAGCCAAGAGGGAAATGCAAATATCATTATTGGAAATACCTCTCCTTTGACAGTGCTACTCCACATCATGCTAATGTACACAAACTATCACTTTTAGAATTATTTTTCTTTACTTAAAACTCAAGTACATATGCTACCAAATTGGCAAATCAAGATGATGCTGTTTCTTCCTCAAAATTCCCATCTGTCCTCACGGTTTCTGGGTCACATACAGGATCAAGAGCCCAAAGGTGCCTCTGAGTTTTCAGTGATTTATTCACATCTGCCTGTGCCAAAGAGTGATCAAGACTGATTGGTGTGATGGTCATTGATAATGTTAACAGAAGTGAGAAGTATGAAAACAAATGACACATGCATACCCCAAACCATCTCTTCTAGCTTGAAGCAAAAAAAGTAATATACAACATGAGGAAACATTGAAATGGGGCCAAAGCTTTTTACCTGGGTGCTCAATCCTAAAGGTATTTTTGTATAATCCTTCCTTTAAGGTCTACATTTCAAGTATTTTGAGCATTGATTTCTTTAAAAATTATTTTAAAATGTAAATGTGCCTGCAATCTAAGAATTCTTATTTTTATATTATTATTTCACACCATTAACATTATGTCACCTATTGTAACCCTGACAAGATTCATTATTATGAAGAGTCAAAGTTGTCCTCTAATCTCAACATTTGAGTTCACACACACACACACACACACACACCTGCGCGTAAACAAAAGAAACTTAAAAATTGAATCTTTCCTTTGGATTTCTTTTGTAGAGAAACATTTTGTTTTTGTCTAGTAATATTTACTAGAATTGTAACAATAAATCCAAGAAACATGAAAGAAGAAACAGTTTAAGTGCTGAGAATAGAAGCACCAAGGATCCGGTCTCCCAAAGCAGTGACGGTGAAAGAAAATTCAGTGACCGACATGAAGAAAGTAGTGGTATTGAGTGACTGATTGGTTAACTCAATTATATAGTTATCATTAACTGACTTACTGTTTTTATAAATCTCTGCTTCTTTCTTCTAATATATCACATATATATCCTGCAGGTAGAAACATCCTTAAGAAATCTTATTTCTAATATATCTACATGATTGTCAAACAGCTGCTCCAAATAAAATTTCACCATTGCACTGGTGACAATTTCAAACGTATCAATAGCAACATCTTTCACATTCTTGTTGAAATTAAGTTTAGAAGTTTAATTACTAAAGCAAGTGGAATAAACATTTTCATATAATCAGTATATTTACTAATTACACTTGACCATGTATGTTTTTGCAGATATTGATGTGTGGTGTACATGGATTCTGGGAATTAATATCAGGTACTTACACTCTCTTGGCAAGTACTATACAGGCAAAAGATGAAATAAGTAACCTTTACACATTTTATACCCATCCTTAGAGGGACAGAGTCAATATCACTGAACCATTGCCCAGACATTTTTATTTTGTGAACCATTTATATTATGATAAGAAAATACCTTAATTTCTCCTCTGATGCTTGTTTCTTCGGTTGGCAGGTAAAACACTAACATTACATTTACATGTTCACTAGTTCTACTTGGCTTTAGCCTTTGATCTTCAGACATTTTCATTAACTTTCTTGTTGAACTATATGAGCCTTGCATAGTTGAAAGTCAGACTATTTCTCTCCTTTTTAGATTGAATACTTTTATAAAAGTTTGTTCTTTAATTTTCTCCAATAATGTTATTGTTAAAACTCAGCAATCATAGTTGTTAGCCAGATGAAATGTTACCCCCGAAAAACACCACTTACTAAAACACAGGTGACTCTTACATAATTTTACAATGCTTAGTTTTAAGCTGATTTCTGATATAATATGAATGTTTTGCAGTAGTTATTTTGAAAGTAAGTCAAAACTTTCAAATTTTAATAAATTCTACTTTTCTGAATTCCTTTCTCTTGATTTGTGCCTTTGGAATCTAAGATATATTTTATAGTCTTCAAATGCATTGATTTTTCAAAAAATCACTATACTTTTCATATCAGTCTTTGTGTGTCAATAGATATTGATGGATAATTGCAATTTTTTTCTTTTTCTATGTTACTTAGGCAAGCTTATTTATTAATTTCTATTTTTGTATTTTATTATTTTGCTTTAGGCTGTTTAGCATTCTCTATGTACACAATCATGTCCAATGCAAGAACAGACACCTATTATTTCTTCCATCCATTTGTATTGAATAAACAGGAATAGAGCACTTACTTTATCATTGCTCTGCACAAAGTGTGCTGGATTTTCTTAGCTATTGTTGGGGAATCAGGAGTGGGATTGAATTTCCACGTAGAATGACAAAAGCTTTAAAGGAATTTTAGAAACAGAAGAACGGAGAGAAGCACAGATTTTTGGTAGCAGCATTTTCTCAGGTGTTCTCTGTTTTGCTAGCAACAAGCCGAGATTCACGTGGCGCGCTTACCGGAGGCTTCCTGACTGGGCATAAAAAGAAAAAAAAACCAACAAGGTTGTTTTAAGAGACTCTGCTAATGATTGAAAGGGGTGTACGTACAGCTGGAAGTGGCAGCTTTTGCTGGATGACAGCATGGACTGAGGCGGTAAGCTGGAATCACGCTTACGCCCGCCATCTTGAAACGGCAGTTTAAAACAGCCGCGGTTTTACAGATAAGACACGTGGCCAGAAAAACATAAAGATTTACAGTAAAGTCAGACTTGGATGAAGAAAATCTCTAAAGGTTTACAGTGTGTTTAAAAGTATACGTGAGATTGAGAGAGAAAATGAAATGACAAAGTGGTATATAAATACAAAAGCCAGCACTGTGGTGGCGCACGCCGGTAAGATTTACTCCAGAGGCAGAGGCAGGCAGATTTCCAAAGAGAAATCCTGTCTCAAAGAAAAATAAATAAAAGTAAAATAAATAAAGTAATAATAGATAAATAAATAAGCCACGTAAAGATGGAAAATACACAGAGAGTCTGGATACTGTATGCTATTGTGTTTTTCAGTTTTTTGCTTGCTCAGGAAGGAACTGCTACTAAAGGACACTTGATTATAAATGCTGCTAAATTAATCCAACTTCTATCTCTTAAAAATGCCTTGACTTCAAAATTTAAGTATAAGGATATGTTACTCGGAAAAGGAGATTTTATTTATGTTTCTACAGAAAATGAAAAGCTGAGGATTCCTTCCAGGCTTCTGTAGTTCGACGAACCAAGACCCCCGGAAGCAGTGGACAAGGTGTTTTCACTTTTCTCAATTTTAAACCAAAAAGTAGAATTGATCTTAAGGAAAGTCTACAGTGGATTTTTAAAAAAAGAATACCAAACTATTTTCAGCTGCTGTAGCACTTGTATCTTACCAACAATGTACAAATTTCTCTATATCATTACCAATACTCCATATCCTCTTGATGTTCTTACAAATAGGGTTGACTCTAAAGCTGTATTGTTTCTTTACAATTTTCTATATTTCCCATTATTCTCCTCATCTCTCATCCTTCCTTTCTGCTTTAATCTGTAGAAAGAGAATATGTCTATATAGTAATATTTTAATTCTTATAATTAAGTGTATTCTCAGCCATTTTCTTAGGAGATTTTTTATGTCTTTTTTATTTTTAAATTTAAATTAAAAACAAGGTTGTTTCACATGTCAATCCCAGGTCCCTCTCCCTCTTCCTCCCCTCCTTCCACTCCCTCCTACCAAACCCCCATCAACACTCCACTGATCCCCACTCCTTTTCCCAGGGAGGATGAGGCCCTCCATGGGGGGTATCCATAGTATGTCATTTCATCCCGGACCGGGGCTAGGCCCTCCTCCAAGAGTCCAGGCTGAGAGAGCATCTCTCATTGTGTGATGGGCACCCAAAGTCCATTTGTATGCCAGGGATAAATATTGATCTACTACCCAAGGCTCCACAGATTTCTTAGACCTCCTCACTAACACCCACATTCAGGAGGTCTGCATAAGTCCTATGCTAGATTCCTAGCCATCAGTATGAGGTTCAAGAGCTCCCCCCTTGTTCAGGTCAGCTGTTTCTGTGTGTTAAACAAGCCCAGTCTTGACCCTATGATCATCAGACCTCCCTCTCTGTCTCTGGGATCCTTGAGTTCAGTTCAGTGTCTAGCCATGGGTATCTGCCTCTGCTTCCATCAGTCATTGGTTTAAGGTTCTGTTGCCCAGACTCTGACAGTGGAATTGTAGGTTGTCACTCTGCTGATCCATGTCTAAAATCCATATATGAGGTAGTGCATACCATGTTTCTCTTTTTGTAACTGGGTTACCTCACTCAGGATGGTTTCTTCTAGTGCCATCCATTTTCCTGCGAATTTCAAGATTACGCTGTTGTTTTTTTTCTGCTGAATAGTACTCCATTGTGTAAATGTACCATATTGTATAAATGTATCCACTTTTCAGTTGAGGATCATCTAGTTTGCTTCCAGGTTCTGGCTATTACAAATAATGCTGCTATGAACATAGTGGAACAGACATCCTTGTTGTGTGAATGGGCATCTTTTGGATATATGCCTAAGAGTGGAATTGCTGGGTATTGTGGTATACTGATTCCTGAGGAATCTCCATACTGATTTCCAAAGTGGCTGTATGAGTTGGCACTCCCATCAACAGTGGAGGAGTGTTCCCCTTTCTCCACATCCTCTCCAGGATAACCTGTCATTGGTGTTTTTGATTTTAGCCATTCTGACAGGAGTAAGATGGTATCTCAGAGTAGTATTGATTTGCATTTCCTGGGGAGATGTTTTATAGACACAGAATATTCTAAATGATCTCAATCTACTTCAGTTTGCTATGATTAATTTCCAGTAAAATATTGAAATTCCCCTACTGTGTTGTTCCACTCTCATTTTTGCCACAGCTGTTACATATGTAATAGTTCTATGTATGACATAAATGAAGTAATGTGTTGCTTTAGTTATCATTTTACATAATTGCCTTTTTAAATATGACTCAGTTGGCAGAGTGTATACCTATTGTTGACGAAGCTCTGAGTTCTCCAGCACCTCATAAGCACTGGCCCTATTGGTTCAGCCTTGAGATCCCAGCACTTGAGTGGAAGATGCAGGAAGATCACAAGTTCTAGGTCATTCTTGGCTACATAATGAGCTGGAGGCCTGCCTGGGTTGAATGAGACTGTAGGAGTAATGTGAATTAGTATGTATAAATAACGCTTTTATGTTCACTTTAGGATTTTTTTTCTGTTCTGTTAGGGTTTTCAATTATCATGTTGTCATTTGTTTTATTGCAACAGTTTTACCTCAACCCACTCCCATTGTACTGTCATTGTCAAATACATTACATTATGACAAGTAACATCATTATATGCATGTGTTAATAAACTGACTTCTTTATTAGTCAGGATGATTTTGAAAATGCAATTATACTATCAAATATTGCTTACATAATTTCCTCTCTCTCTCTCTCCTTCACTTCACACACACACACACACACACACACACACACACACACACACACACACACACACACCCCTGGCTCCCCTCAGATGGCACATTACTTCATTTGGTGATTTGGATGACTTAATTCTGCAACTCTATCAATATTTCACTTCATTTGTATTATATTACCAATGATATTACTAATTAAACTTCCATCTCTAAATTATATTTTTTGTCCACTCACCCAGGCATTGCTAATGGTTCCACATAGGATACTTACTGTTCAACAGACATGCTTTATCCCCTGCTGCATTGAACTTATTTTTATCAGAGTGCCTTTGTTATTTTTCTAGTGCTATGAAGAGACATCATGACCAACACAAGTTTTAAAAAAAGCATTTAGTAGGGGGCTTACAGTTTCAGAGGTTGATCCCGTGATGACCATTGAGAGGAACACAGCAGGCAGGCATCACACTGGAGCATTAGACAAGAACTTATATGTTGAGACAAAGATCAGGAGGCAAAGCAAGGCAGAGAAAGCCTCACTCAGAATAGTGTGCACATTTTCAACCTCAAAGCCCACCTCCAATGACACACCTCCCCCAACAAGACCACACCCACTAATCCTTCCAAACTGTCCCACTAACTGTGGAACAAGCATTCAAATATATGAGCCTAAGAGAATTACACTCAATCAAACCACCACACAGAGAATATGTGGCTTGAAAGTTGATGTCATGGTTTAGGGAACTTACTTAATCCCCCTCTACATTCATTTGGAAACTAGAAGTTTGGAGGGCTACTTGCCTTTCTCTTGAAATAACACAGTGTGGAATTTAAACTGTCTCACAGTGAAATATGTATCTCTGTGAGTTGCCTCTGCATCAGAGTGGCTCACTGCTCAGTGCTTGATGACAGGCTGTATTCAACCACTTCTTCAGTGTGGACTCAGCCTTACTTTGGTGACTCTGTGTCACATTTGAGGAGCTTGCCCCAGCAGCCTGTGTTCTTCTCTGATTGCTTCTGAATACATTCAGCCTAGCATATTCACCATACCCTTTTCACACATCAGAGTTGTCTGTGATCACAAGGGCTCTTACTGGTTTCAACGTCTGCTTAGTCTACTACTCTGCTTAAATCACAGACACCAAGCTCCTTTTAATAGTCTATCAAGACCAGCATTATTTTTTTAAATATCTCTATGCTTGGACTTTTGTAATCCCTTGCAAATAAAGTAAAAAAGTAATAAATAAAATAAGGACCAGGCAAAGAAATGAAGACTTGGGTTCTTAATGGTCTCATTTCTCTCCTCTCTTTTCTTCCAGGTACCTTCAGAACCATGGCCTAAGGTAGGAGCAATGGGGGGGAGGGCAAGCTCTCTCTCTTCTCTATGCTGCTCCTCAAATGGTTCTTACTGTTATTGATCTTGAGATGACTGACTGGGATTCTCTGCTTGATATGCCTAGAATAAAGCTTCTGCTACATAAAAGATCTGAGATCATTTCTGAAGCACAGTCCTAAGACAGAGCTCCCTCATTGAGAGCGAGGAGGACAGGGATGTGGGAGCCATCAGTTCTGTCTGGGAGCTGTAGTGTCTTGACTGAACATACATGGGGTAGGACCACTTCAGCACAATGTTAGAAGAGGGTAATGATCAAGTCACATTTCATGAACCATCACCCCTTGATGTACCTACTAATATCTAGGAAATTTTCTTGAATATATGTGCACTTCTTGTATTCCTTTAAAGATGCTTCAAGCAGTGTTCAATCATCTTCAAAGGGCAAATTTCCTAGCTAAATAGTTCCTTGGCAGGGTAAGCTTATACATTGTTTCCTTATTCCCTTATCCCAGATGCCACATTGCCATTTGGTTCTGTGTATTGTTGCTTTATGACTGAGACTTCTCATTCCTTTAGTTAAATTTTCATGTGTTGGAAACTTGGTTTGCTTTACTTTATTGAGAATATTTATAATACCTGCTTTACCATCTTTGTCTGTTAGTTGGAACATCAGATACATTTTGTAGCCACAATGCTTTCTTTCCTGCATCTGTGGTCAAATTTCGTATTCTTTCTGTACCAAGTGATTTGGTATTATGTCCTGGATATCATACAAATAATGCAAATTCTGGGCTCTTCATTGCATATGTGTTAGTTATTTTTCTCTTGAACTCTAAGTTAAGGCACCATCAAACCTTGCTGAAAAGGTTTTAGTAACTTCCCACATCTTTTTCTTTACTTCAGTTCAGATTTAGTCCCCCCCAAAACTGGGTAATGTTTCAGAACAAATACCAGTCACCTCTTTGCTACTTGATGTTTTGTTTCTTGAGAATTTCATTCGTGTGTATAATGTATTCTGAATACTCAACCACCCCACCCCCTGTCAACCTACTGTCCTCATTAAAAACCCCTTTCCCAGATTCCTGTATGTTGTTTTGTGGCACACTGATTTTAGCCAGGGCCATTTGTGTTTGGAGTTAATCATTGGAGTCTGACTGGTTCAGGCAACTGAAGGCAATGACTTCCTCTCTCCCCAAATTTATCTATAGCCAATACTTCAGCAATGAGAGCTGTGGGCTCCTCAGTTCCTCTTTATCTAAGTGTGACTGTGGAAAAGCCCACTCCTGTGTAAGCATAGAACAGACAATAGCAACTGGTGTGAATGTACAACTGTCATTGTGTCTTTCCCAGAAGATAGTGGTTCATTGGTCTTTTCTCTGGTTTCCAACTATCACAATCTTCCCACCTAAGCTTTAGAGGGGATGGGGCAAATGGTATGTTAGCTACCTCCACACGCTTCTTGAACCAGCACTGCAGTATGGGTGTGAGTGAAACTCATTCAAGTCCTGTCAAGCCACATCCAACAGCTCTCAGATTAGAGCACATTCCTCTGTTTTGAATTTTGTGGAAATGTGTGAATTTGTCTTGGGAATCCATTTACTATTCATTCATGCTATCACAACTCTAGGGAAATTGTCCTCTAAGAAAGCCTTTGATCAGGGGACCTGGCACACATAGCTGAAGACGAAGAAATAGTTTCCTGGGCAGAGAATCCAATATTATATCCAGCTAGGCTCCTGGATTTAGCAAGCAGTAACCCAAGTTTAGTAGTCTCCTTTATACTTTCGATTGTCCACATGGTTTCTGCAGACTTCTTCTCTGCACCAACTTCTGTCCCTCCCTCCCCAGCTAGCAAGCCCTCACCTTTAAATTGTGTCCCAAATTCTGCTTTCTGTGGAAAATCTTCAATCCTTGGACTGAATATATGTCTCTACAGTTAAGAGCAGGTGTTGTTCTTGCAAAGGAGCTGCATTAAGTGTCAGGAGATCCAACATCCTCTCCTGACCTACATGGGCACCAGGCAAGCATGTGGTACAAATACTTACATTCAGCTAAAACACATAAACATAAAATAAAATAAAAATTTAAAACAATACATAAAACTCCAATGGCTTCTATTGTGTCAGGATTTGCTGTGGATCTACATACCACTGTACCTCCTCTCCAACTTCATTCTTTTTTCTTTTATGAACTGCCAGTTCCTTTTGGTCTATTCATTTTCACACAAGCAGAGATGTATCTACAACCAGTGTTTATCTTGGGATATCATATATAAAACTTTAAGCCCAGTGTCTAACAAATGGAAATGCTCGCCTATCTTCAGATCTGGATGCAGTCGGCACAGTGAAGTGTGTGACTTCCATCTTCACAACTTCTGCCTTTAGTATATTCAGTGAGTGGAGGTTATTCTGACCTAACATGAACCTGACACTCTTGTTGTCCAAGACTGTGTACAGATGGAGCACATACTAAATTACAATCTTTAGTTTGTATTGTATTTTCAAGGCCCAATCTAGCTCTACATCTATTTTTTCTCTTGCTAGTATTTATTGAGGATGCTATAGCTGCCAGAATACAGTCTACCAGAACTCTAGCTGCTTTAAGGGAAGAAAGCATCTTTATAGTTGCTTCGCTTGGCATTGACCTTGTGTTTCTGAACCAGGAAATAGAGTATGAGGAGAGAGATGAAAGGTGTTTCAGACAACTTTCAAGAAAGGAGGATTGCTTCTTTTCTACATTATGACAAGAAAGAGCTACCAATTGTTCAGTGGAGTTTCATCTACTTTAATGGTACTGAAAATACTGTCCAAATTTTTGGCAACAGAGTTACAGTGAACAGCAGTTCCCAAGCTTGTTACCAGTTCTTAGTTTCTATCTATCTTACACATTTTAGGGGCTAAATCAAGACTATTAGCTGGGAATGCATTTAAATCAACCCTTCCATTTGTCACTCAACATAGCTTATTGTCATTTTCCCCTAAGGCTTGTATGTCACTTTATTTTGTATGTTATTACTTGAAATAAGCATACATATAATTTGTTTCTGTGCAAGTTCATATCGTTATATTCTGCTCATATTCCACCATTCTCCCTTCTGTTTCCTCTTCTGATGGTCCCCTGGCTTTATCATTGTCTTTATTCTTTCTTTGTCTTTACCAGCAATATTTAACAACTGAAAGTGCACCAAGCACATGTAGAAACTAGAAAAAAAGAAAGAGCAGAGACAACCAAACTTTTATTTTGTAGTTCAATATATGTGCCACAATATTTGCATCTTATACTTAAGTGAACTCATCTCTGTGTCAAACAATTAAGGTTCAAAGCCATCATGTAATTTGCATAAGGTCACAGTTATGCTTTAATTCCAGTTTGACCAAGAAATTATAATGTAGACCATATATTCAACAACTTCTCATTCCTAACCTACAGTTCTCAGCTCCATGGCTTAATTTATTTTGAGACAAGGCCACACTATGCAGCCTCGGCTGTTCTAAAGCTCTTGGAAATTCTCTGTTTCTGTCATTAAAGTGTTATAATTACAGGCAGAAGGCACCATACCTTGATAACAATGTTTTAGATTAATTAACACAGAAACAACAACACAGCTCTGTAGTCGGAGTTTCTGTTCTTCCTGGTCCTGCAGCTCTTAGTCCCCAATAAATATACAGGGGCTTCTATTAATTATAAAACTGTTGGCTGAAGGCTCAGGCTTCTTATTGGCTAGCTTTCTCTTAACTATTAACCCATTTCTCTTAATCTAAATATTTCCATGTGGCCTTATCTTACCAGAGAAGGGTCTGATAAGGGTCTCCTTCCTCGGCTACATGGCATATCTCTTGGCCACCTCTCTATCCACCCCCCCCCCCCCCTTAGCCTTCTTTTGGTCTGGTAGCCCCACCTATGTTTCCTGCCTTGCTACTGGCCAATCAGTGTTTTATTCATCAACTAATAAGAGAAACATCTATACAGAAGAACATCCATCGCAGCTCTTCTCATTCATTTGACTTTACTTAGATTTCATTTTATATTTTATTGTGAAATAGGCCCTGCTCCAAATGATATGACAGACTTTGAAGATCCCACATGGAAGGCCTCACCATCCCTGGGGAGCAGAAAGGGGACTGGATGGGGCCGGTGGGGAACAGGGGAGGAGGCAAGGGATAGGGAACTGGGATTTAAATGTAAAAGAAGCTGGTTTCTAATTTAAATTTAAAAGAGGATAAAAAAGAAATTGACATCACCCCTAGTGATGTCTAGTGTCTTTGGTGCATGGAGATGCTCTGCATGGTACCAAAAGAAAAACATGGACACCAAACCAGGCACAAAACCTTTGACCTAAAATCTATCTTCCCTGAAAGATAAGCTAATACAATAGTGGTATAGAACCTGTGGGAGTAGCCAACCATGTCATATTTGACTTAAGACCCACTCCATACCAACACTACTTGAGTAACCAAGAATCAGAGACTAGATCACCCAGAGACCTAGTGGTAAATCAAACACCACTGGTCAAAAAAAACTGACAGGCAAACAAAAAATAACCAAATGACATTCTGCTATTCTCATAGAACATTGCCTTATACAGACATCAGCAGAGAAGCTTCCTCCAGCAGATGGGAACAGATTCAGAAACCCTCAATCAGACATTACACAGATGTGCAAATATATATGAAAGTAGATATTTAAATACAATTCTTTCTTCAAAACTGAAAAAGTGTGCTGACAACTATTTCAAAAACCATGACCAGCTCTGTTGTTTTGTCAAGATAGAGAATGTACTGCCCTCATTGCTAACCTGCTAATGAGCTATTTTGCCATGGACTGGACTTTTACATTATCCATTTTCACATGTCTCCAAGATAGAAGAAACATGCAAAACTAACAAGAGATTCCATCTCTATTAGAAAGAATATTCTGCTCACACACTAAAGAATTCTGGATTCTCAGTGATTTTCATGAGGAAGTGATGACTATGGACAGCTTTGAAGGAGCATGTCTAGTGCTTCAAACGAAAGTGGTAAGGGACAGCCCCATGGATAGTAGGTCTCAGAGAAAGGAGAGGACATGGTGTGGATGAACTCATTGTGATACAATACAACAGGGAAAATGATTAGTATGGCATTGATCTGCCGATGAAGGGCTTCCAGCAACAGGCAGAAGCTTCTTTTTGATCCATGATAATCACCCCTGGACTAAATATATAGTCCCTGTCTCAGATGGGGGGGGGCAGCTGTGCAGTGTTCTTTTATGACGTCTCTATTCCTTGAATGCTGGCAGCCTTCAAAGAGGAGACAAAAAGGCAACTAAATTCAATGAAGAGAGGAAAGCTGTCCATTTTCATGCCATTGATTTCTACAGTTTGTTCACCTGTTTGTTGAGGGTCATTTCATTTACTTGCCATTCCCTTTTTCCACTGCTCAGCACTTCTCTCAAGTACTGCTAAGTTATTGACTGAGGGTGACACTTTCTGTGTAAGTTAGGCAATTGGGAGAGGCAGGATGTAGACCGGAGGACAGCAGTCAGTGTTTAGTTAAGTTATTCTATTCGTGCATAGAAAAATTCATTGACCAGAAAGGGTTAATGCTTCTCCAAATGACTTCACTTAATCTCCAAGTGCAATTGGCTCATTTGAAGGATCTGGCCCATTGAGTGCATGTTAACGGAGAAGTCTGTATACCTCTTCACCAAGCCCATTGCAGGGAGGTTAAACCCAAGGGCACACGAGAGTTCTGAGGCAGAGGCAGGAATAAAATCTCAGACTCCTGAACTACTTAGAGCACTTTGTTTACTTGACTAGTCTCTCTCTCTCTCTCTCTCTCTCTCTCTCTCTCTCTCTCTCTCTCTCTCTAATGAGGTATGAAAAGAACCTTTAAGACAAGAGAATAATTACATTGTCACAGTTTTAAAACACTAGCATAGGATTTTCTAGGTCTAAAGGCAGAAGAAATGTGGAGACAGGTGAAGTAGACTTTAAGATCACATTACAGCAAGTTTTAATAATGCTTGACCTAAAGCAGAATAGTAGAAAAGGGGCCAGAATTATGCCCTGAATGCACCTATGTCTTGCCATAGGAACGCAGCTATGTCCTCCAGGAATAACATGAGAGATGCCAACTTTAACATTGTCTGTAAATTACATAGAAAATATATGTAATTATAGAAATTAAAATAATTATAATAATATTTTTCAAGAAGAGAACAACAAAGTTAATGAATTCTACCATTTATATGCCTTGTAGCAAGTGTATTAGAGATAGGGAAAACTAAAGATTGGGACATGCGTGTTCAACTGCACTCCTGTCCTTGTTGTTGTTGGTTTTTTTTTTTGTAGCAGTAATCAAAGCGATTTAATGCTTAAGCCTCCAATTCTACATGTGAAGAATAACCATAAAAGTGGTTACTGGGTAGTATGCCTGGATAATAAATGAGGTGCTGTGCAGAAGCTACTGAGTATAGTCAACACCACTGTGTCACAATTAGGATTCTGGTTCAGCAAAGGGCTTTGTCAGGACTGAAGTGAATGAAAAGTAATAAGGGGACAGTTAATGTTTTTATTATTGGTAAAAGATAAAGAGTAATATAAACAAACCATGTTACAGGTAAAACAAAATATGACTAAATTAAAAATGTCAAGGTAGAATACACACATACACACACACATACACACACACACAAAATAATATTTATAGGGGAAACTTAAGGAAGATGACTGTGCCACTAAGATTATTTTTAAATGTATATCATAAATTATATTGTCTTGGAAGTCTGTTTTTTTCTTTTGCCTTAGAATCAAAAATGCATAAAGATGAGATCAGTGATTTGGTATAAACAGGAAAAGGAAACATTTTAGATGTGATTATTTCAACCAAAGTTATGTTCACAGGCAGGACTAATTAAGTAGTGCATAATGACGCATGTCCATAATTCCAGCACTAAATAGAACACTCCAGACTTACTCTTAGTCCTACTATAGCCTTCCCCAAAGAGCTCTTCCTCGCATCTCATCTCCACCCAATAAGAATTCTGCCTCTTGGTGCAGACTAAGTGTTTTAGTTAGGAATTCTATTGCGGTGAAGAGACACCATGACCACAGCAACTCGTATAAAAGAAAGCATTTAATTGGGTGGCTTCCAGTTCAGAGATTCAGTCCATTATCATCATGGCAGAAAATAGCAGTGCACATGCAGACATGGTGCTGGAGAAGTAGCTGAGGTTTCTACATCTTAACCCATAGGCAAGACAGAGTAGTCTGAAACACTGGGAGTGGCTTGAGCATATGTGAGACCCCAATGCCTGCCTCCACAGTGACACACTTCGTCCAACAAGGTCATACCTACTCCAACAAAACCACAACTCCTAATAGTGCCACTCCCTTTGGGGAGTTATTTTCTTTTAAACCACCACACACAGGTTCTCCTAATTCTTTCCTGTCACTCTTTCAGCATTCCCTTCAGGCTCCTCATCATTTCTGTGTGATTCCCCACTGACTGGAAAAATCACTTTCTATCAGAAACCCCATGGGGACCACACATGGGTTAAATCTCAGAGTGGATAACAGCAAGCAAAGAACTCCCCACCCAAAAAGATGAAGTTATCTACTGAAACTAAGAAACACTTCTAACATCATCTCTGGATACCTAGATCCCAGGACAAAAATACAGTCTTTAACAGCCAGGAAAATATGCCTATTCCAGAAGAAACAGTTTATGGAATAGTGAAAACTATTCACAACATAAAAATAGAATTTAACAAAGAAGTAGAATCACTAAAGATAATCCAACCTGAAATCGAATTGGAGATGCAAAGCTCAGGCTGTGCTGTCTCTAGTGATCTAAAGGGATAACACCAATTGGCAAGCTAAGCAATAGTGGAGAGACCACCTCGAATGCCCATTCCTGATAATGAACTTGATGTCTGTAACAATCTGGGAGCCTTCATCCAGTGACTGATGGAAGCAGAGGCAAACACACAATTAAGCACTGAACTGAACCCAAGGAACCCAGTGGCAGAGAGAGAGGAGTGATGAGCAAATTGGCAAAGAATCGGCTGGCAAAACCAGCAGAGGCAGCTGATCTGAACAGGGGAGAGCTCTTGGACCCCAGACTGACAGCGGGGAGGCTAACATGGGACTGATCTTGAACCCCCCCCAATGTGAGTGTCAGTGAGAAGGCCTGGGCAACCTATGGGGCCTTGAGCAGTGGATCAGTGTCTATCCCTGGAATACAAACAGTCATCGTGTGCCCATAGCACAAAGAGGCATGCTCTCTCAGCCTGGGCTCTTAGGGGAATGCCTGGACCCTACCTGGAGTGAAATGACAGACTCTAGATATCCCCTATGTGGAAGGAATTGGCAATAGGGTGGGAGGCTGGGGGGGAAGGGGAGTGCGGGAGGAGGGGAGGGAGAGGGAACTGGGATTGACATGTAAAACAAGCTATTTAAAATTAAAATAAAAAATGATTAAAAAAAATCTCAGAGGTAAAAGACATGGGAAAAAGAATTTCCAGTCTTGAATACAAAGTAAAAGACATGGGTAGCTCAGCAAAAGGAAATCTAGAAAAAAGTTTGGTGATAAAATATCCAGGGAATCTGAGACCCTAGGATAAGAGCAAGCATACATATAATAGCTATAAAGAAGACGAAAATGAGATCAGGGATAAAATATCCAGGAAGTCTGAGACACTAGGAAAAGAACAAGCATACAAATAATAGGCATAAAGGAGAAGAAACTGAGATCAAAATCATAGAAATATTTTTAACAAAGTCATAGAAAAAAATTTCCCAATCTAAGGAAAGAGTTGCCTATCAAAAAACAAGAAACATACAGAACACCAATAGACTAGACAGGATCAGAAAAGAAACCCCCCCACAACACATAATAACCAAAGCACAAAATGTAAACAACAAAGAAAGGATATTCAAAGCTACAAGGGATATAGAACAAATGACATATCAATGCAGGCCCATTAGAATAATTCCTGACTTTGCACTGGAAACTCTGAAAGCCAGAAGTGCCAGGACAGATATTCTACATGCTCTGAGCAACTACAAAATGCAGTCCAGAACACTAAACCAACCAAACTATCCATCACAGTTGATGAGAAAGAAAAATATTTCACAATAAAAATAAAGCTAACCAACTTGCCTTATAGAAGGCAGTCAATGGAAAACCTCCACCTGAAGAGAAGTTTATCTACATTCGTGATGACATAAGGAGTAAATAATCCCAGAACATTCATCCAAAGTAGGGGTAAAGTCACAGAAAGGAATCCATAGTGAGACCCAGTAGAAGAAAACCAGTTGGAACTCATTTTGTCCCCATTGTCCCCATTTTTTTCTGGCTTATTCTGATCTCTGAATGATTTCTGTGACTGATGCCATGATGAGGCCCACTCTCTATCACTATCATGACCACACTCTATGTTCTTATTGTTCTTTTATTTTCTTTTTTGTCTTATCATAACTTCAGAGAGGTAAGGCCAGGTATAGGTCCCATTTTCCCTTTCAGATATTACATGCAAAATTTTTGTAGCCTTGTGGCTAAGAACCGAGAGCAAGTAGGGGTCATCTTCACATCAGAGAGTTAAATCACAGAGTTCAAAATAAAAAGAAGAGGTTGAAATGCACTGTATCACACACTGCAAATAGATATTGACCTTTTTCATGGGTATGTGCATACATACATATATATTTTATATCATGTAAATACAGTTTACATGATACAGGGAAGAGACAGTATGTACTCCCCTGGACATCTGGAAGAATACAATGTATGTAGGGGATAAGTAGCTATTGAGGCATTAATGTGTCCATAGTCCTCTTCTACTTCTCTTTCTTTGTGTTCGTTTTTTCCTCTGGTAACTTTTATTTACAAATATTGCATAATTAATAATTCACTTTAATATAAAACTTTATGCTTCATAAAATACAGAAATAATATTTTTGGATTAGTACTATTATGTTTCTTCTAAAGATCTGTGATTCATTATGGGGCTACATTTCAATTGATGTCTTAGCTGCTTTTCTGTTGCTGTGACAAAGCACTATGACAACTTAGAAAAGAAAGCATTTAGTTGGTGACTTGCTTAATTTTTCAGAGGATGAATCCATGTCTGTCGTGGTGGAGAGCAGGGCAGCATACAGGCAGGCATGATACGGGAGCGGTAGCTGAGCACGTATATATTGAGACAACAGCCACATGGCTGGGAGAGAGTGCTAACTGGGAATGGTGTGGGGTTTTGATATCTGAAAGCCCACTCCCAGTGACACACCTTATCCAATAAGGTCATACCTCTTAATTCTTCCTGAATAATTCTACCATTTGTGAACCAATCATTTAAATTATGGAGGCTGTTATCATCCAAACCGCTACAGTTGCCAATTAAAAAGTACTATTCTCTACTTCCCCAAGAATCAGAGGGTTAAAAATATTAGTGTCTGATTCCTGTGGCTTCATCTCTTTCAGTAATGGAGAATACACTATTGTCCCTCTCATGTTACTGAGTAAAGAGAGAATCCCTGCCATTGTGAGATTTTTGTTCCCACACCAGAAATCTGGCCATGGGTGATACACTTCCCTAGTGATGAGATGCTGTTGCTACTCAATGGGTAGGTCCTGCAGTGTGCAGAGCAGAACATCCATCTACAACCATTACTGATCCCAAACATCTGTAGTGCTGAGGTACAAAAACTTTGGCCTGACAGTGTGGTTCCCATTCTCCCATTCACACTTGCTCTACCTCCTTGCTGTTTACCAAAAAAAAAAAAAAAAAAAAAAAAAAAGCTTATTTAGTTTGCAAGTAAAACTCAGACTTGCTAGCTGCAGTTTGGCCTTTTGCTTTTCTCTCTGGAACTATAAAACCCACAGAGAAGGTGGATTTCCACCTGCTGTCAGCCATGTGATAAAGTTGGTCTAGTGGTTGCACCCCCACCCCTGTGGTCTGCAGGGGTTTTGTTTGTTGTCTGTTTGCTGGTGATGGGAAAGGGGGCAACTTCAATTCAGAGGAGCCTCAGCAAGCGTATTAGGACTTATCTAGGCTATGTCCTTCACTATTGCTTTTATCAGTAATAAAGCTGACATTTTGATCTCTAACTGTCTGCCTCCTGTATCATTCTCTGTAAATTGGTTGTGATCTCAGGTTGGGAGCAGGGGCATTATTTTTGACCCCTCCCTAGAAGCCCAAAATCTGTTACTGTCTGATGGTACAGGATCTTAATGGCTTACCTCCAGGATTCTTGGCTTTTTATGTCAGAGAATTTCACTTAAAGGATGACAAAATATAATACTATCTAATCAACAACAGAAGGCTCACATTTTATGATTAAAATGACCAAAATCGCATATCAATTATTTTCATACTTTTAAGAATAAGAAATACAAAAGAAATTTTATTTCAACATCTGCCTATGTGTTTCCCCACAGTATCAGTTAATTCTTTTTCAGCATAAAAAATATCCTGATGTAACTATAATCATTTTATCACCAATCCCATGAATTTCCTTTACTTGTGATGAATAGACTGATTAAACTGAAAACTGGGAAACATGAAACAAAGTGAAAGGGAATTTTAGAGTTTGCATATGAAAGAGGAGGGGCCAAGCTCGAGTGCCTTGCTGTAACCCTGTGGTCCAGCAGGAGCTAGAGAGAAAGTAATAGGAGGTAAGGCAGATGATCAAGCCACAGAAAACTTGTTTTTCATCATATGGAGAATAGTCCATTGTTCTTATAACACTGAAGAAGAAAAGTTACTTTAAGAAGCACGAAAAAGAGGGACATTGTACCTGGCTGAATAAAAGACCCTACATCATCATCAAACAAATTCCTTCCTAGAAGATGTGCACTGTGACTCAAAGGCCACAAAGTCAGAGGAGGCAGCAACCATGTTGTTTTGAACTTACCCACCAGAGTGAGCTCCTTGTGTTTGCAGGCAAATCAATGGCTACACTTATCTCCAAGGGACAGTAATCCACCTTAGTGGGAGGAGAGATAAGATTGAATTCTGAGAATAATTTCAAACCCTCCGCTGACCAGGACAGGTGGCATGACCAAAACTCTAGAGTCAAACATTTTTGCACTTAGTAAATAACAAAACTTTTAACAGATTTTCTTCCAATGACTTTGATCATTTACAAAGTATCCTGAGTTTTCAGAATAGTCATGATATCATGAAAGGCTTTAGTTTAGGCATGTTTTCCTATACAGTGTGTAATATTTGTTGTTCCACAACCTTGACACTGATGTAGCCAGCGACTCCTGTCCCTTCTCATCAGGTGCTGCCATATACTAACTGCTATCTGTTTAGCAGATCCTCAGCTCAGTAACTCAAATTCGAGCATGTCCAGATGTAGCCTCAGCACTGTCCCTGTGGACTTTTCCAAGAATACCTTATAGGGACAGACAAGTGGATTTTTTGCTGGAGCTTTGAAATTATATCATCATTTTCACTGTAATAAATTTAGGCAGAGCAGTATGGGACACAACAGATGCAGGAAGGGAAACAAATTATTTTTTTTCTTTTAAGCTTGTTGGAAAGACTCTTGCCCAAGCCACATTTCCAAGTCAATTTAAAGAATATTGAATATTTAAGAAGAGTGCTTATGGGAACTAGTTCTGTTCTATACCTCAAGTCCCTTGGACACATCTTTGAACCTTTCCAAACCTCACCTCCTTTATCATTTAAATAAAATGTCAGGCTAATCCATGCTGTTCTCCTGAATCTCTAGTGCTGTTTCTGAGGAGTATTTTAGGCAGAATAAAGACAATAAATGAGGGAGTGTTGATGAATAATAAGAAGAAGAGTTGGGAGTTTGGAGCTGGAAAGAACACACAACAATACACGGAGGAGGTCTAATTGGAATATAAGAAGCAGGGTACAGAGGAGAAAGTTGACAGTGAGAAAGAGAATCAAACTGTGTGCCTATAGATGTTAGGAGATAGCAAAGTGGATTCTGTATCAATAGGCACTATGAGTTGCTGAAAGTACCCAAGCTTGACAGTGGGAAAGGAACACATGTTTCTGAACACCGTTTAGAATGGAAAGGCTATGATGACTTGAATGCTATGTTATAAATCATAACATTTTACCATTAAGTCAATGACTCTTAGTAACATGTGACTTGATAACTTTTTTCTTTTTTTTAATTGTCTACAACTAGACTTTCTTAATCATTGTTAAGTTTGTGAGAAAGATTGCTCTACAAAGTTTATAGAGATTCTGGACACTGAATACACCAGTCCTTCCTTTGTTCTTTAACAGTGATATTAGAGCCATTGGAAGCAATGGGATCAGGGGATTTAGAGGAAATGCTCATTAAAATAATTTAAAAGGTCTAATGATTAAAATATTGATTAATTAGTAGAACATTGATTAGCAGTCACACTTGATCAACTACAAAGTTTCTAATTACTTCACCATTATTCCATAGATTGACCTGCTCTTTTCTGTCACATATGATGAAGAACAATTTTTATTAAGTGGGTTTTGGATTTTTGACCTGTAAAATTTTAATAGGAAGTGCAAAGTGGGTGTCGTGTGTGGTTTGGCATTTTATCCACCAAGGGAAAGACAGTTAGTTACTCTCTCTGCTTAGCCAAAAGCATGAAAGTGAGGAGGGACATGGATACTTATTAAAAGCTAAGCATCTCCCCTGTCATGGGGGTGGGAGTCAGCATTCCACAGAATGGAAAAGAGGACAGGGTTTGCCTTTATAGCTCTTACATAGAGAATGGACAAGAGGGATGCTCTCTGGTCCACAGTGATGAGTTACATGTTAGCCGGAAAACAGGAGACATTCTGAACCCGATCAAATGAAGAGCTGTTGAAGAATTCATTTCTATAATTTTGGAAATGGTTGAGCCATGTATACAGGCTGTTGCTCCAGCATGTGGTACAGATGTGATATCAAGAGACTAGGCAGCATGGTGATAGTCATGCATAGGAAACAGGAAAGTGAGGAGAAGTGGGAACTGACATGTGTCTCCTGGAGTTTAACTTCAGTGGTGCAGTTGACTTGCAGCCTGAGCTAAGCTTGGGCTCACTGCATCTCAACCCACAAGGGGATGGGAAGTCAGATGACCAAAGAGTAACAACTTCAGGGGCTGAACTCGTTGCTGACATAGCAACTGTCCCATACCAGGAAACTGAGTTGGCAGATCAGACATTACATGTGAACTAAAGTCAACACTAGAGAGAAACTGCTTCTTCTTTTTATTTTGTTATGGGATTTTTTTGAGACAGGGTTTCTCTATGAAGATCTGGCTGTCCTGAATGTCCCAAATGCTGAGATTAAAGAACCAGCTTGACCTGGTTCCTTCTTTCCTTCAACTGTCCAAGCCTCTTCAGCAAACTTCTCCATAGTTTTCTCTGTCCAGTCTATAACAGGAATGGTAAATTACAAAGAGTCAAGTTCAAGCTTCAATGTATTGGCATAGTACAATGCCAAAATCAAGCAAAGGGAATTCTAACTTGTGGTACTACAGAGTTCCCTGTCCCCAGAGTCTCAGGAATGCCATACTGAGCTGACATCAGAGGTCAACTACCACTCTGAAAGAGATCCACTTTCAAATGACTTTCCTTCTAGTGGGAAGTCTTTCTTACAGGTGCCAATTAGGTACCAAGAAGCCTCAAATGAGTCATATCAAGCCAGTGAAATATTCCATTTTGAGTATTCATACTTGGAAACTTCTGGCACCTTGCATAAGATCTTGTTGATCTCAATGGCACATGTGAATCTACTAAGGTAATGCTTATGCTCCAAGCCTTAGAAACAAAGGCCAAGACATCATGAGGGTTGTAGTCTCCATATAACCAGCTGGAAATGCTGCCTCTGTTTTCCCCTGTTGAGATAAGCTAGTGGCCAGAAAGCAGATTTTAAAACAAACTGAGATATAGCATACTAAGCTATGTTGATCCTGGTATCTGAAAACCTGAAAGAATGGGGTAGACTACAGTCTAATGCTGTAGACAGCCTAGCTTCAGTTTCAATGTACTTTTACACATGAATGAAACAGAAAGCAACAATTGGAGGAAGGTTGTATGAATTCAGAAAAACATGTAAATAAACATCAATAAGCACATACTAAATATTAGCAGGATAGTCCTTTCCCAGAACGTCATCAGGACAGACCAATTTTTTTTAATTTACATTAGAAACAAACTTGCTTCACATGTCAATCCCAGTTCCCTCTTAGTCTTCTCCCCTGCCCCTTAACAAACACCCCAACTCCCCATCCTATCCACCTCTGCTGCCCAGGGAGAATGAGGCCCTCCATGGGAGGATCTTCAAAGTCTGTCATATGATCCTAGGCAGGGCCTAGGCACTCACCCATGTGTCCAGGCTGAGAGAGCATCCCTCCATTTGGAATGGGCTCCCAAAGTTCATTTGTATGCCAGGAATAAATACTAATCTACTACCCAAGGCCCCATAGATTTCCAAGGGTTCCTCACTGACACCCATGTTCAGGGGGTCTGGATCAGTCCCATGCTGGCCTTTCAGTCACCAGTCTGGGGTCCATGAGCTCCCCCTTCTTTAGGTCAGCAGCCTCTGTGGGTTTCACCAGCCCGGTCTTGACTCATTTGCTCATCACTCTTCCCTCTCTGCAACTGATTTCCAGGAGTTCAGGTCAGTGTTCAACTGTGGGTATCTGCCTCTGCTTCCATCAGCTACTGGATGAAGGCTCTAGGATGGCATATAAGGAACTTGTTAATCTCATTATCAGGTGAAGGCATTTAAGTCAGTCTAGATGACAGTTGGTGTCATCCTTGCAGATATCTGAAAATCTCATGAGTGCCATGATCTCTCCTCAAATCTATAGTATCTCCCTCTATTATGGTATCTCTCATCCTGCTCTCCTCTATTCTTCCCCTGACTCAAATTTCCTGCTCACCCATGTCCTCCTCTCCTCTCATCTTCTTTCCCTCTCTTCCTCCCTCTCCCCTCCCCTCCTCCCATGCTCCTAATTCCCTCAAGGGATCCTGTCCCATTCCCCTTCTCCAAGGTACCATGCATATATATCTCTTTGGGTCTCCCTGTTTCACAGACTCTCTGGCGGTGGGATTGTAGGCTGGCACACCCCTGCTCAATGTCTAAAACCCATATATGAGTGAGTATATACCATGTTTATCTTTTTGTTACTGGGTTACCACACTTAGAATGGATTCTTCTAGTGCCATCCATTTGCCTGCAAATTTCAAGATTCCATTTTTTTTTCTTCTCTGAATAGTACTCCATTGTGTAAATGTACGACATTTTGTCTAGCTACTCTTCAGTTGTGGGGCATCTAGGATGCTTCCAGGTTCTGCCTATTACAAATCATGTTGCTATGAACATAGTTGAACAGATAGGACAGACTAATTTAAACACAACTTCATGGCATGTACTACGGCCTATATCTGACAAAGCAGGAAAGCAAGGCAGAAAGCCATATTCAGATTCAAGATACAGTGATCAGATTGGGTTCTATAACTAAGTTCTGACATCTAGAAAGAATGAAGATGTCACAAATTAAATGTAAATGTTTTGTCACAGGACCTGTGAAATCATTCTGAAAACAACCCAGGTAACACAATGTTGCTGAGATAAAAGACCCTCTACCTTCTTCCTGGAGCCTCTTTCACAGTTCCTTAAGGTGTTGTTCACCATGCATCATTCTTTTGACCGTGTTCTGTCAGAACACCCTCCACATCTTTTGAAATAGGGTTTGCCATTGGCTTGAAGCTCACCTAAAGAAGCAAGATTTTCTGTTCAGTGAGCCACAAGGATCATCTTCTGTCTGCCTCCACAGCATTGGAATTATAAGTACATATATACTACCATGCCTAGCATTTTTACCTGAGTTCTGGGTCTCAAACTTAGTTTATCATGCTTACAAGGCAAGCGTTTAATCAACTGAGCCATCCTCCCATATTAGCCTTTAAGTATTTTTTAGATTAATTTTTATTTAAATTTAAACAATCTTATTTTATAAAACAATACCCCTTCCCTCTCCTCTCCATCCACCCATTTCCCCACCATCCCCCATCCTCCCTATCCACTCCTCAAGGAGTGTAAGGCCTCTCATTAGGATTCATCAAAGTCTGTCATATCATTTGGGGCAGGAACTAGACCCAACCCCATGTGTCTGAGGTGAGAGAGTATCCCCACATAGGGAATGGGCTCTGAAAGCCCATTCACATACTAGGGATAAATACACTGGTTCCACAGCCAGAGACCCAGGCCTCCCAACAGACACCCATATTCAGGGGGCCTGGTTCAGTCCTATGCTGATTCCCCAGCTGTCACACTGGGGTCCATGAGATCCCACTTGCAGTTCTGACTTCTCCTGACATGATCATGACTTGAATTCACAATGATTATATTCCCAGTAAGTAGATATTGTCTTCATTGTTTTCCCACTGAGGAGAAAAATGGTGTAGCTTTGCCTAAGTAGCTTAAGAAATTCATTAGAACCCTTTAATTGAAAAGGATGGACAACTCATTTTACACTGGCCTAACTAGAAAGGGGCACAATCTTGTTTTCACTTGCTTTCCCCCCCTAGTTTAATAAACATTCTTTTCTTGACCATCAAACCCTCCAGCCCATATTCCCACTCCCTAGCTACCTAATCCTTTCCATCCCCAGTATTTCTGCTTCTACTTCCATGCCACATGTGCTCTACTACTCTGTCCCTGTTCAAGAATCATTTTTATTTCTCTCTCCTGGGCTCCTTCCTAGCTTCCCAGGCTACATCTATGCCCACATAAGCACATATACAAAGATTAGAAGCTAGGATCCATGCATGAGGGAGAACACATTATATGTGCCTTTCTGAGGCTGTGTTACCTCACTTGTTATAACATGTCCCTCTTCCATCTTGCTTGTTTTTTTTGCAAATTTCATAATTTCATTTTACTTTGTAGCTGGATAAAATTCCATTGTAAATACGTACACATTTTCATTATCCACTCATCAGCTGATGAACAACTAGGCAGATTCTACTTTCTTTCTATTGCAAACAGAGCAGCAATAAACATGGGTATGTGGATATGGCTCCTAGGATAGAAATGTTTTGGGTATCATTCCAGAAGTTGGGCTCCATGAAAATTCTATGTTTAGAAGTTTGAGAAAACACCACATTGATTGCCATGCTGTCTGGACTGTTTCATACCGCACCAACAGTAAATGAGTTTTTCCCTTCCTCCACACCCTCGCTAGCATTTGTTGTCATTTGTCTTCTTGATAACATCCATTTTAGCTGGGATGAAACACAAACTGAAAGGTGCTCTAATTTGCATTTTCCTGATAATAAAGGATCTTGAGTGATTGCGAAAGTATTTATTGATCATCTATATTGTTTTAGAGAATTCTATGCTCAGTTCCTTAGACCCTTGATTGATTGACAAGTTATTTATTTTTGTTTGTTTTGTTTTCCAAAACAGGGTTTCTCTGTGGCTTTGGAGGCTATCCTGGAACTAGTTCTTCCAGACCAGGCTGGTCTGGAACTCACAGAAATCCACCTACCTCTGCCTCCCAATTAAAGGGATTAAAGGCATGAGCCACCAACGCTCATCTTGAGTTATTTAATTTTGGTGATTATAATATAATTACATAATTTCTCTTTTCCCTTCCCTCCTTTCAAACCCTTCCACTTATCTCTCATTGCTCTCTTTCAAACTCATCTTATTTTCCTTATTGGTGCTATATACACATATGTATATGTGTACAGATATGTTCCTACTTAGAGCCTGCTCAGTCTGTATAATGTCACTTGTATGTATGCTTTCAGGGCTAGCTGGTATTGGATAACCAACTGGTGTGCTCTTCTATTTATCACACGCTTAGCATTCTTTAGTTCTTTTTGTATAGTATTGAGGCTCCATGCTCTTTCCCCTGTCCATTTCTACTGTTATCTTCGTTTAGCTTATTCTTAGGCAGCCATGTTGGTGACACTTTATGGGTGTAGCTTTTGATACTGCTAAAACACAGTCTCACTCAAAACTCCCTTATCCTTTGGCTCCTACAATATTTCTACTCCCTCTTTCGCAGTGTTCTCTGATCCCTAAGCATGGGATTTGCTCTGTGGAACTGGGTTCCACAAGTCTGCATTCGGATTGCTTTCAGTTTTCTGTAATGGCCTCCATCTGTTGCAAAGAGATGTTTGCTTGGTGAGGAGTGAGGATTACTTGTCTGTGTGAATAAGGACAAATATTTAGAATGTAGTTTGGAATTGTGTTGGTTTGTTAAAGTAATTTCCCTGAGATTTATGACTTCCCTAGCCCTGGGTGGTAGCTAGGTTTCCAGTAGCAGGCATGATATTACTCTCGCTGAGTGGATCTTAGAAGTCCAGTCAGAGAGATGTTGGTTACTGCCGAGGTATGTGGGCCTCTGCTCCTCCTTTAGGGTTATCATGCCATGCTGATCACTGTTGTGGTTCATAGGTATCATAGCTGGACAGGGCTGCTGATGGTTTCCCTCATTTGCCAGTTTGTGTGCTGCCTTCTGGTACCATGAAAGCTAATCCTCATAGAGGAGGCATTGAGGTCAGTTCCAGAGCAGGGGCCTCTGAGGCCTGTGTCTGAAGTGTGTCTGAAGTCTGCCCCAGTAGGGACTTACCTTCCACTTCTGTGAGGCAGCCAAAGGCAACAGCAATAGTCTGCAATATCAGAGTATCCTAGACAACCCAGACCAACAACACAAAAAAGGGCTCCTCATCTCCCGTATTAGTGTTTTTATTAGATGACCTTTGGGATTTGGAGGGAGAGTTGTTAGTCCATGTGAGAAAATTTCATTTAAACTTCATGTGTACATTTATATACACACACTTACATGTACTTTAGGATTTTTAGGTACATATAATTAATAGTATGGTTCCTTATGATGTTTTCAGACATCCTTGATGTTATTTTATCATCCTTCTATATTTAGGCTCTTTCCCAATCCCTAATTATAGTTATCCCTTTGCCCCCATCAGATCACGAGTACCCTGCTATTGCTCTCACACACTACTATAGTAGTTTCTTTAGGCTGTCCCAGTTTCTGCTGTTACTTCATGATACATGCTCACACCTGAAGATTTGGAGACAGGAGTCTTCAATGAGGTAGAACATGTGATGTTTGTTTTTGAGGTCTGGGTTACATCACTCTATATGATCTTTCCTTATTCCACCCATTTACCTATGAGATCCATGTGTTTATCCTTCTTTCCAACTGAATATTATTCCATACCATCTCTGTGCCACATTTTCTTTATCCACAATCACTGGTTATAGAATATTCAGGTGATAATTGAAAATATTTAGTTTCCATTCCCTAGCTGTTGTGAAAAGAGCAGCAATGAACATATGTGAGCAATTATCTGTGGAATATGATATCAAGTCCCTTGGGAACGTGCCAAAAAGTAGAATAGATGGGTTATATAATAGATTTTTTTTAGCTTTTTAAGAATTCTCCACACTGATTTTCATAGTTACTGTCCTAGTTTGCAATCCCACAAATAGTGAAGGGATGTAGTTTGGAATTGTATTGGTTTAGTAAAACCAACCAGTTGTTAGGTATTTTGTTATTCTTTGTCACTCTGGTCACTCTGACTGGGGTAAAATGAAATCTCAAAGGGGTTTTGATCTGTATTTCCCTCATTGCTTAGGGACAATAAATATTTTTTGAGATTTAATTTTTTTATATTTTTAGAACAATTTTATTTTACATACCCATACCAGTTCCCTCTACCTCCCATCCTCCCACTTACCCCTCCTCCTTCTTACCCAACCCCCATATCCACACTTCAGAGAGGTTTCCATGGGGAAACATCAAAGTTTGTCACATCATTCGAAGCAGGACCAAGGCTCCCCCTGTATCTAGGTTGAACAAGGTGCCTGTCTATAGAGAATGGGCTCCAAAAAGCCAGTTCATGCACTAGGTATAAATATTGGTTCCACTGCTAGTGGTCCCATAACTTGCCCAAGCTCTCCAGCTGTCACCCACTTTCAGAGGACCTAGTCTTATACAGGATCCCCAGCTATCAGTCCTGAGATCCCAATTGCTCATATCAGATATTTCTGTGAGTTTCCCCTGCATGGTCTTGAACCATTTGCTCCTCCCTCTCTACAGCTAGACTCCAGGATTTTGGCTCAGTACATCATTGTGAATATCTGCATCTGCTTCTTTCAGTTACTGGATGAAGGCTCTATGATGGCAATTAAGGTAGTCATCAATCTGATTACAAGGGAAGAGCTGTTAAGGTACTCTTTCCACTATTGCTTAGATCTCTGTAGATTCTTGGGTATTGCCCCAGTGTCAGGTTTCTTTATAACCCACAAATGGCTCTCTTTATCAAGGCATATCTTTCCTTGATCTCCCTCACTGTCCTTACCCCAACTTGACCTTTCTGATCCTTCATGTTCTCTTCCCCCTGCCCCACTACCAATTTATTCAGGACTTTCCTAACTGCAGATTTGTACTGAGCGGTGAATAAGTTGGTATAATGTATCAATAGGTTTTCCTTTATAGCTATGATGGGAGACTAATTGAGACAGAGCCTCTTACCATTTCCAAAATAAAATCCAACTATCAGTCTTTAAAATTAGAAATATGCATAACGTGTTCAGAATAAAACTGTTTTTGCCAACATCAACGAAAGGCATTTTGAAGGGACTTGGCATTTCACTGAATACAACTGAATGATTTCAGGTGTCAATTTGTAAACTAACAACATTTAAAAAGCTCTTTGTTGCTTTACAAGTGTGAAGTGTTGTGATTCCTGTGGGAATTATGAACAAGCAAATATTTTTGTTAGACATGGCAGCATTTTCCAGGCATATGTTATTGTCACAGGATTCTTTGCAAATACTGAGATGTTTCTTTTTCGCTTTTCACTTAAGCATATAAAGGGCTAGATAAAGCATCCCAACTAGGTTATAGGAATCAATCCTATTAATATGAGAATTACATACAAATCTCTTAAGGCATGAATGCACAGTCATACTCTGAATATGCATCAGCTTTATTAGCATGATAGATTTTTCAATTCTCTACAGGATCCATTACCATGTTTTGGGCCAATAGTCCATGAATTTGAAGGATTTATACAATGGACCATAGGAGCTCCTTAGGAACAATTATATCCCATCATATGAAAAAAAAGTGTCTTAAAAACCTTCCTATTAACCTGTTTGGCTCCATAGACCATAATCCTTTGTAGGTTAAATTATATACATATCAAAATGGGCCAAATCACCTCATTTTGTGTGTTAAAATGTATTAATGGTGGAAAGTGCTTCAAATAGCAGAAGAGAAACTAGACCCAAGAGCAGCATTAGATCAAGGTGATTACTCAATGTGAGCAAGAGGTGTTATGTATAATTTCTGCTAAGAAAAGACATCTTAATAATCTAGATACAAAATCTTCTTGTGTACAACTGAGAATCACAATTCTCCAGGAACTGGTCAAGCAATTGCAAACAAGCAAAAGAGACAAATATCATGAGGCAATAGCTCTCGATGTGTAGGCAGACAGGAAGAGCCACAATAAACTAAAAACTGAGCGGGAATCATTCTTGGGGTATATGTTTTCCTATAACCAGGTCATTTCATTTTGAATAATTTCTTGAATTTAAACTTTCTGTGCAAATTCTTATACATAGTTTTCTGTTTTACACATGGTATTTTACATATTTTGATTAAAGTATCAATAGGTTCTAAATTATTATCTCGATATCTCCATCAATTTCTTCAGAAATTTCAGGTCACACTGATTTCAAACTTAAACTCAATAGGGTAGGAAGTTTCTGGGCATAAGTGAAATGGAATCAAAGGATGAGTAACTTCTCATGGTGGACATGAAATTGGCTTCTCATTCTGTCTACTTAAGACAAATCCAAATAGAGATATTGTCATTTAATGCTAATTGTTCATTATATGCAAATACTTAAGACTTGAAATACGAAGATTGAATTAACCAGTCTTATGAGAGAAGATGAGTAATAAGCTCAATTCAGTGACAATATGAATATTTTTAGTCAGGTCCTTTGGTGACTGTCTTTCTGTTCTCTCTGATATGCCCTGTTTTCTTTCCTTTGGATTTGTGTTATTAATGCTCATTATTTTTAATTTTTTGGAACAGTACTGTCTTAGTATCTTTTCCTATTGCTGTGATGAAATACAATTAAAGTTGACAAAAATCAACTTAAGGAGAGAGCAGTATTATCTTAGCTCACCCCTCAAGGTATAGTCCATCTTGGCAAGGACATCAAGGAAGCAGTAGCTTGAAGCAGCTGACCATGGAATGTCTTCAGTCAGAAGAGACAAATGGGTGCTTGAGTGCTTGCTTTCTCTGCTTTAGTCAGGGTTCTCTACCAGAGAATGGTGTCACCCACAATTCATATGTGTCTTGTCAGGTCAATCAATGTAATCAAAATGATTTCCTATAGGCATGACTAAAGACCTGTGTACCAAGCTATTCTAGATTCTGACAAGTTGTCAATTACAACAACTCCACCCTTGTCAACTTGGAACTCAATCACATAACTTTTAAGTAATAACCTACTACATTTTATCATCAAAATCTTACATTTATCTATATGTTATATAATATCATATACATTATATTATATACATTACATACTATGTTGTAATATATGTCTCATCTTTAAATGTTCCCATAGACTTTAACAATTCCAATACTGTGGTAGTACAAAATCTCTTAGCTGTGATCTTAGACAAATAAAAGATAAATTACATATTTGCAACATATATGAACCATGTAGATCACAGAATAATCATATCAAAGTAAAGCATAAATCCATCACAGTAAACATAAAGTTCTTCAGTTCTTTTCCTGGCTAGTGGGCCTGAAATGTAACCTACTAGGCTTCACAAGATTCATGTGGCCCCACCCCTCAGTCCTGCTGCCCTCAGCATACATTGATCTTTTCTGGGCCAGCTCTACCCCATGTCTGCACATCACTTGACAAATATCATCTCCAATATCCTGGTATCCACACTGCAACTTAGGCTTCACCTTCACAGCATAATGCAACAGTCTCTGAGTTCATGGGGAGTCTCAGAGAAACTCATACTGCCTAACTGCTAGTGTTCTCCATGATACTGTCAACCTGGCAACCTCCATAGCTGCAAAACTACACGGATGATGCTGACAAGCTTTGCCATTATCTTTGGATGTATACATTGCTTTCTGAGAACTGACCTTAGGAAATACTGTACTATTTTAAACAGTGTTTTTTTTGCTTTATTTTATTTTATTTTTTTGAGAAAATAACTCCTTCATCCTAGACTTTCTTCTTTTAAATGAATTTGAATGTTCACAAGATGGAACCTCCAAAGAATGATGCTTGACCCTCAGTAAAATTTTTATGTTATCACAGTACAGCTCAGTGGTGCTGCCCTTTCTATTAACTACAATGTATTCCTTAACACCAGTTTGAATGCAGTTCTACCTTTAAATTCATGTCTTCTAAGCTCCCACAAGAATAGTTCATTAAGCTGTGCTTACAAAAATCAAAACTTCTCTAACACAGTGTTCCAAACTCCACAAACAATCCCCCTACTAGCCAGTTGTCAACAACTACATAGTTGAGTTTATCACAGCAATGGTTCTTCCAGCTCTCAGTACCAATTTCTGCCTTAGTTTCTTCCACTGCTGTGATCAATATTTTGACAAAAAACAACTTGTGTTTCAAGGCGGTTCATAGTTCAGGAAATAGTTCAGCATAGCAGGGAAGACACTGGAAGAAGCTTACAGGAGTTGGTCATATTATATACAGAAAGATCAACAACTGTTAGTGTCCAGCTCATGCCCTCTGTTTTATGTAATACAGGATCCCTGCACAGGGACTGATACTCTCTACAGTGGACATGTCTTCCTCCATCAATTATGATCAGGACAGGAAATTCCCTACACCATGACAGAGGTCTATCTCTCAGGTGATTCTAGACTCTGTCAAATTGACAGTGAACATGACCCATAATGAGTCTGGGTAGATGACTTTGAAGAAGGTAACAGCATAAATCTAAATATGAGGATAGTATAAACAGGTGGCTCTCCCAAGGTAGTTTTATCCTTAGTTAATTTATAAACTCAAAGCAGAAGCAGAGAGAAAGAATGGGCAAGGCCAGAAAAATGTCCTCTAGAAAAGAAATTTGTTATTCCTAGTGTACACCAATTTGAATCTCTATTAACACGCAAGCTGACGCATTGACCATTATGAAACTCTCTTTCAGATAGAGATCTGTAAATAGGCTTCATTATCATATGGATCCCTTCTAATCTGCATGCTCATTTGGGAGCCTATGAATTATTAAATGTTCCATGATAATTAGGATGGCTGCACTTTTAACGTGGTACTTACATAACCTAAATACAAACAACCAATACTGATTCCATGTGTCTATGGAGATTTCCTTCTAATGGTATAGAGATTAACACTAGAAAGTGTAAAACTGCATTTTTCCCTTTTCTTTGTCCATTTTGAGTACCAGCCCTTGGAAGCAGCAGGGTTGAATCACTTGTTGCAAAGACTCCTAAGATTTTCGTCTTACCTCTTTATCTTCGTTGCAACTGAGAGTTGGTATCACAATTTTGGTATAAGGTACTCTTAAACATTCCATCTGGGTCTATCTGAGCTGCTCTTAGGAATGTCCCCTTAGGGATGGACAGCTAGAGGCACTTGGCTATGGTGCTCTACTCTGACTTCCACATTGCAGACTATGCAAAGACTGAGAAGTATTTCACTTTGATGGAGGAGCAGCAAAAATCCTGCCCCTCTTTTAATTTGGAGGCCCATGGCTATCACCATCTGATGGTAATACTGAAATAAATTAGGCATTTATTCAATGCAGCATCAGGAAACTGAAGTAATGTTCATTTCTTCTCCAAAAGGACTACCCAGGTGATTAGGCAAGACTTTTTAAAACCTAGTTGTGAATATTTAACAATGGAAATGCCAATGGACACAAATTAATGAATATAAAATTGGATCTTTTGACATTAGGCCTGACACAGCCTGCAAGGGGAAAGCTTCTGCTAAAGGGATTTTAATTTATTTTATCCATTAATAATTCACTAATGGCAACAATTTTAATGGACTAATCTTCTAAAAGATACAGTTAATGCAGTTGGATACTTTATTTCTTATTACAAATTTTGGTTATTTCACTTCTAAAATTTGAGTTTATTAAAGACACTAATGCTGATAGTTTAATACCGAAAAGACTCTCAACTTGCTATTCAAGTCAGTTATGATTGTGACCTAATTTGAGCTTTGTGAACCAATCCAACATTTGGGCTGTGCCTGGTACTACAGAGGGTAACTTACTAGAGAGAGAAACTAACATTTCTCACCCACCTTCTTCAAGGAAAAAGCATGGTTTGGTCACACTACTGAATATGGGACAAGTCTAATATTGTTCTCAATGGGACAAAGAATTCTAAGCTTGTGAACATTATAATCAATTGGGAATATAATAGTTCCATCATCCATTAGAAACATTTGCTTTTGCTGGGCGTTGGTGGCACACACCTTTAATCCCAGCACTCGGGAGGCAGAGACAGTTGGATCTCTGTGAGTTTGAGGCCAGCCTGGTCTACAGAGTGCGTTCCAGGACAGCCTCCGAAACAATACAGAGAAACCCTGTCTCAAAAAAAAAAAGGGAAATATTTGCTTTTAATGCCTTTCTCAGAAGTTACTCAACTAGTATTTAGGGAATGCTAGCAAACTCATAGATCAAAGAAACTCACTATAATAATCACTAATGCATGAATGATTTCACCTTTCTGGACACTAGTAAAGTTAAAGGATCATAAAAAGCTAGTTCAACTTTCACAGAAGTGTGGAGATTGAGAGTTAAGCATGCTAGAAACTAGTTGTGATGGTCCATATAAGATCATGTATTAAGAAAAGAAGAAGAAAAAATATGATGTATAAAAAAGTTACTGAATCATTTCAAGAACAACTTATGCAAATATTCTATAGTAACCCATTTGCAAACTCATATTTTCTCTGTCAGGCTTCCATTGGTCTTACTGAAATATATAAAATAATGTTGAACCTGGAACAAGCTCAATTATTGCAGACAGTGGATACAACCAGATGGTCTTAATCATTTGGAAATGGAGACATTATTATTTTATTTTCACTTTTTTTGCAAAGTCTATTAAATGCAGTCCATTTTCTGAATGTAGTCTCCCATGTTAATTCCAAGGCATGTCCATCAGGAAAAGCATGCCACATCAAAATGCATTGCATTGATTTGTAAAGTTAAGTTCTCTACAATTAAGGTTGCAAAGGGATGACTCATTTTATTGGGAAATGTGTCTATCATTCCAGGTATATCAGCTCTTCAAAGATGAGAACACAGCCTCCATGGAGCTTTGTTTACATGCCTGAACCCATGTAAGGTAGCCTCTTATATGCCTCAGTGATGCATTCAACACTCTTGCTCATATTCTACTTCCCCCCAACCCTCTGCCCCTCCATCTTCTTGGCATGATTGCTTTTTCTTCCCACCTTCTACCAGTCTTTGAAGTGCTCTGGCTTACCTATTTGTGTACTCAAAAGATACTCTATATCAGTCAGAACTTTACCTTCCTTATTCATTGCTTTCATAACTCTGGATATGGCATGTGAGAGATGGGCAATCCATAAATAGAGAATGAATGAATTAGCTCATTATTCATGAACAGAAAGGATTTAGCCACTAGCTATTGATTCAATGACTACTTGTCTCTCTGAGCATGGATCTAAAATCTTTGCACATCTGTAGTTCTACCAACAATTTTATTGCAATGAACTATACACATTTTCCTCAAACATGGGCAATATGACACTTAACATTGCTTATAGAAACACTAAACCAACAGAAAATCACATGTGATACAAGTCCTAATGCTGTGCAATATACTTGGTTAGTTTAGATCCCAGTGAAACACCTCCTAATCAGAGATAACTTTTCATTTCTCTAAAAATCCTTATCATGTTTACTTATTTAAATAATGTAAATAAAATGTTTATTCAACAGAATCTTAACTTCAAATTCTATCAATTAAGGTCTTAACCTCCATGTTTCCAAAAGCTATCCCTTTAGTAAAATCTATTTAAAATAAAAATAATTTAGGAAAACTGCTTACATTTTGGAATTTTGGAAATGTAAGCAGAGTAGACAGCTTATACTTTGTTACAAATCTGAATGTGAAATTTCAGAAATCTTCCTTGCATTAAAAATGAATTAACTGTGTGATTATTAATTGTGCATATTCCAATCCCTTTGTGCTGTTCTGCATGATTCTTGAATCTCATTTGAATCCTTTGGCTAAGTAATGTGTCAAGGGGGGTATGAGCCTGAATGCCTGAGTTATTTAAAAGGCAGGACAGCACTTCCAGATTAGAATACCAATGAGTGGGGTTAAAAAGGCTCTACTGTAGTTGGAGGGCAGCTCTCAGACTGAGGAGTACCTGAAAAGGACCTCTATGGACTAATTTTCAGAATCACATTGTAATGTAGGCTCTTGTCAATCATCAGAACAGACAGCTTCATCCCATGATATAAGCTAGTTATACATTCAGGAGCTGCAAGAAGATCTTCATTAAAAAGGGACTTAGCATTAAAGGAAGAAGGTTGTTTTAGTATAACACTTCAAACACAGTTTTTTTGTTTTATATGTCCTCAGAATTCTTTTTTGTTCTTTGCTACAGTATCAAAAAAGTGCCACAGAAGAAAAAAACATTAAATATTCTATTTTTAATAGGAATCAAGGAGGCTGTCTGGTTTAAGGCGTTAAAATCATATACATTTTTCCTAAATTTATTCATGGCTTTGAATAACAAAAAGAAATCTCTAGATGTAATAGGAGGATGTTTTTAATCTTTTGTAGGAAGGGATTTGCAGAGCTGACTACTCAAGGTAAAATATCTGCTGGCAAACTATATCAGGGAGGGCTTTATACATATAAATTTGTATAAAGCCTTTGGGCTCTCCACAAGCTTATAGATACCAGTTAGATACTGCAATTGATGTCATTAAATTTTAATATAGTTAAGAGAAAACAGAAACAATATCAATGTAAGTAAATCATTGACACTATAATGTAGTGTTTGAAGAAAATTAAGCAGGGGCTTAATAAAACAAATAAGGGTATCATTTCAACTGTATTCAAAGTGTCCTATGAAAATCTTTATTTAAGTATATTTGTACAGCAGATAATGTCTTTAAGACATCTGGCATATATGCTTATTTACCTAAATCACTTGTTTCTACCATGAAAAATGTCAAATAAAATGGCTTGACAGAATTTAAACAATTGCATGACAAAATTATTATTGTCCTCAAATCACATACTCTTTGTATGTAGAAGTCCCAAGAGGCTCCACTCACAAAGACACTAAAATAAGTAAACACACACAGTAAAGCCCCAGTGTATAATAGCAACACGCAAAAAGCAACTGAATTTACAAACACTTAAAATGGGTTTTCTGAAAATTTCAAAAAAATATTCCATTTAAAATAGCATTAAAAAGAATAAGATATTTGTGAATAAACAATCAATAAGTGGAAAGTCTTGAACACTATTGAAGAGGATTTAATTAAAAGAAAAAGTCCTGTATTTATAGTTTTAAAATCTTAGCATTCAAATCAATCTATAGAGTCAAATCATTGTCAAAATGCAAATGATAAAAAACACATAAATAAATAAAATAATTCCAATATTTAAATGTAGTCATGAAGGACTACATTGTCTTGCAAATAGCTAAAGGCATCACGTCGTATGATTTAAAAAATATAAGGCCCGGGTAGAGGTAGCACATTCCTTTATTTCCAGTACTAAGAAGGCAGAGGCAGGCATATCAGAGAGAAAGAGAGACCCTGTTTCTACAAACAGCAAAAAGGAGAATGGGTGTCTGGAGAGATAAGTCATCATTTGAGAACACTGGCCACTCTTCCAGATTACTATGTTCAATCCTTAGGATCCGCATGGAAGCTCACACCTATCTGTAACTCTAGTTCCAGGGCTTCTGACATCACTCTCACACACAAACATACATGTAGGGAAACATCAATGAACATAAAATACAAATAAATTATATATATATATATATATACACACACACATATATATAGTATATATATACATCAAAGCTTTACTTTAAACAGTGTGTTACATAAAGCCAGATGTATAGACAATGAAACAGAATAGAGAACCCAGATGTAACTTCATACATAACTAACCAATAAGTCAAGAGAATGTCAGAATCATACAATTGAGATAGTGTTTCCAAGAAATAGTATAAGAAAATGTGTCCACACAGAAAATATACAAAGATCAACTCAAAAATGTATAAAAGACCCAGTGCTGTAACAATCCTTGAAGAAAACATAGGCAAAAAAATCTTTTCAAAATTGGCCTTAGTATTGACTTCTCAGAGTAGACTCCCAAAGCACAGACATCAAAAGTAAGTTGTTGGGAAATAGATCAAATTATAAATCTCTACACAGCAAAGGAGAAAACAGAAAGACAATTCATAAAATAGGAGAAATATTCATAAGGCATGTTTTTGGTGAGTATTAATATGTGATATATATAAGGAACTCATGCAACTCAGTGATGAAAATCCAACTCAGTGATGAAAAGCTAACATATTGACTTTAAAATAGACAAAGACACTGAGTAGACATGTATCCAAAGAGGACATTCAAATGACCAACAGGTGTATAACATCAATAATGAATGTAAATAAAAATAAAAGGTACAAGATGTTATCTCATATTTGTTTGGAAGACTACTGGGAAAAAGGAAGGACGCAAAGAAATGAGAATCTTTAAACTATTCTTATTGACTAGCTACAAAATGGAACAGACATGATGAAAACAGTATGGTTCTTCCTCAAAACATGGGAATAGCGTATTATCTAGGAATCCTGATTCTGGATGTTCAGCTAAGGAATTTGAAATCCCTGTGGGGAAGAGTTTCCTATACCCTTATCATAACAAATATTGAAATGATATAAATGTCCATGAATATGATGTGGAATGAATAGGGCAATAGTCCTTATATACATAATGGACTGCCATTCAACTTTTATAAATGAGGAAATCTTACCAAAGATGATAATATTGATAAAACCATATGAGCTTTGTGAAGTTAATCAAAGAAACCCAAATACTGCCTGATTCCAAATATGTGAGCTATCCAAAACAACAAAAGTCTCGGAAACAGAGATTAGAAGGGTGGCTTCCAGAGGCTGCAAACAAATGAAGCTAGAGTTGTCATGTAATACTTTTAAAGTTTCAGTTATGAATGACAACTAATTTATAGGATATGCCATGCACTTTTGTGCCTATAGTTTATAATATTTTATAGTACACTGAATTTTTCATTTGATTGTTATGCTTTGGGTTTTGAGATAGGGTCTCCTGCTGTAGCCTAGTTTGGCCTCAATCTATTTGCATTCAAGATTGATGCGGAAGTCCAATCTTCCTGCCTCCACTTACCTAACACTGGGTTACAGAATATTGCCACCATGTCTGACAATGAAAATGTCGAGAGGAGAGATTTCAATGTTAAGTGGTCTTGCTACAATTAAACAACAATAAAAATAAGTAAGCAATGCAGTTATGGTCTTGCAAATATTTGTCACATCAGCTGCAGTTTACTACTTTCTACTATTTGGTTACAGTGGAAGGGATGGGACAGTATCAATAGTTTTTTCTCTTCAGATTGAAATTGCCAGTTACAGAACACATAATCTCAAGGTGGTCTCTTTATTTAAAAGGGATCTTGATAGACATATAGGTATTTATTTACAGGTGACATTACAAGGCACAATTTTCAACTAGCTGTAGGGTAAGACCAGGCCATATATTAATTTCTTGTACTTCTCCTGAGGAGTCTACTTGGAGTAAGACCCATTAAAATTTCTTATAAACATTGCGGTCTCTCCTAGTGGGGAGTTCTCTCACCACCAGGAGGAAGTGGGCTTAATCACAGGCTTTCTAATGTTCAGAGTTTGCACATCCATGATGGAAGAATACATGTGAACCTTGTCTTCAGTCTCTCTCCCACACAGGACATGGCACATGGCTGTTCACTTTTTCCCATACACAGACATGAAAATGAATCTTTTCCATTTTTAACTATTCATACTACTCAAAGCAGGGCAGGTGCTACAGCCTGTTAAGGATTTACTAAAATATTGCTTGTAACATACAAAATTGAGCTGTATAAAAACTGTCCTTGAACCTACTATTCCTTGTTACAAAATTTGGGATGAGTGAAGGTTAGCTCAATGAGTCTTTGCTCATTCAAAATGTTTCAATACATAAAATCATTAAACTGATTAAATCCTAGCCTCACGGTAAATGTCTGGGATTCATGGCTAAGAATTAAGAGTTGTGAATCCCTAATTAAATTAACATTTACTCTCTCTAATTAGCTCTTAGGGAGAGAACAGAGAAGATACTTATAAATTTGCTGTTCAAGTTTGATGTTTGTATTCATAAAAATTCATCTTATGGATTTTAACAATAGCTTTTGTCTTTATGGTTAGGAACATTTTGCTTAACACTGGTCATTGACAAATTCTTTGTAATTTTATAAGTTTTGCTCTCTTCAAACTTCTAGAAAAATAGACTTAAAAAACAATGTGGTGGACAGTGTTACGTTGGTGATGCTGGTTAACACTTGGTGGGTGGGTTCTGTGACCTGCCACTGTTAGAGCTCTGCCTAGACTTTTTACCCTACACATGAGTCAGAGAGTCAAGCTTCTGTTGTTGGGGGGGCATTTAAAGTTGTTGGGGGAGATTTTAAAGGATTTAGTTTTTCCATCATGAATGCACTTTTTGTTTCATTGGACATTTTAAACAAAATAGATTTTAAGATATCATATTTAGCATAAATAAAAACAAACTCCCCAATCACATGGATGCTAATGTCTTTGTTCATATGGGAACATCTTAGAAGAAAACCTGAGTGCATTATGTTATTTTACTGTCCCAGTAGTCTGGCCTTACCTTGTGAAGCACTGCAGTGAACAAAAGCTGTAAAAGGAAGGAAGTTACCCACTCTGTGATTATTTAAGTTATGTGGCCAAAATATAGTTGAGGAAAAGTAATATAGCTTTGTCTATAAATATTTGGGGTGATATTACAAGGCCAAGCATGATTCCATATAGATTTATGAAGTGAACTCAATAGATTTGCACAAGTTTTACTAATATGTCAAAATACATGACAAGATTAAAAAAAGAAAATACCCACTACTAAAACAAACTTTTCTGAAAATGCTTTTCATATACATATATGGTTAGATATGATAGTATAATATTATGGCATATAGGACAATATATAGTAATACCTTTGAGTGGTTAATAAAATTGTTTCATAGGCTTTATATGTATTCTTTCATGTTTTCTGAAGCCATTTAGAGGTATTTAGTAGAAATGACAAATTTCAAATATGCTTATATTCTTCCTTTAAGGAGAGATAGATACACACACAAACTTTTATTTTAGTGTAAACCTATACATGTGCTTCTGTATATAAACACACTCATATATGTGACAACACACAGCTTTTATTTTTAAAATATTTTAAAATAGTATAACTTCAATGATAGTCACCAAGACAGCAGTAATATATAAATTAGAATGAAGAATCAAACCCAGATGACACTGGATCTATTCAGACATGTTCTTGTATGCTTTCTATAAAAAAATTGCACTAGCAATCTCACTGTCACAAATAAAAAACGGAAGGATAGGAGGAGGAGAGAAACAGACACAGAGGCAAAGGAACGTAAACACTGCTGACCTACAGTGACAATACTTTCCTGAGCTTTGGGGAGCCTTAGATGATAGTGTCATAAAAAGGATTCCATGTAGGCAGAGTGAAGACACCATCGGCTGCCACTTCAGAGGCTGCAGATAGAGCGCTCCTCTGTGGATGGGAAGAAGTGATAAGGGGTGTGCTGCTGCAAGCACCAGCCTCACAGAGGTTTCTCTACTGTAGATATTGATGGCCAAGTTGAAAGAATGTGCAGTAAGCTGAGAATCTTGATGGTAAGACAAAACGTCAAGGAAAGGCAGGCAATAAAAAGGTGGGTGGCAGTGCAGCTGTGTGATTAGTAACCTTGAAGGTAAATTGCATTTTGCAATTCATTGTGAAACAAACAAACAAAAAAAAAACACTGAGAGAGAACAAGAATTGCAAATAAATTCATCACATTAATAATATGCCCCCCAAAAGCATCTGAACATTTAGAAGGTAGCAGACTTCAAACCTAGTACTTCATCACCACAGGCTCCAGGCAAAAGATGAAACATTATGTAGTCTTCCGTAGGTATTGTTTGGATGAGCATAAGAACAAAGTTAAGAGTAGTTAACCTTTCTTAAAACCTAAGCATCGTATACACAGTTAATTTGTCACTTACTGAGAAGTGCAGTTAAAATACCAAGAAAACATTACAGAACTTCTGTCTTGGCAGATAGCATACCTTAATCTAGGAACTGATGAAACAATACATATATAATTCTCTTCCTCGCTATAAATGATAAACATAAGCTGGAGTTTATTTTTATTTACTTATGAAGTGTGTATATTTAGTTATGTGAAATATTTAAGCAACTTGCTATTTAAAATATTTATATGTTTGAAAATGAATTTTAATTTAAATGATTATTGTATATTTACTGATGATAGTGGTGAAAAAACAATAATTTACATAAATTAGAATGTAGAAACAAATCCAAAACACATTCATAATGTGTATTTCATAATGTAGCTGACATATTCAGCTTGTTTTTTTTTTAATCTTCAAGATGACTAAATTTACTTTGTTTCCCAATGATTTGAAGAAAGGTAGTGTTACCAACTATGTGATGAAATTGGAATAAAAATTCCCCACTGCCTTTTCTATTTCATTGAATAAGCATGGTAATTTTACCAGTAAAACGCAATAAGATATGTCTCAAATATTCAAGTCAATTAGGACAGTGCACTTTAAGAAAGTATATCCTTTAAATTATAGCATTCTGATTCCCCATAATCCTCCTGGGACAGAGCTGCTATTTAAAGGAACTCTGTGGTTTGAGAAATGACGGTATGACAAAGAAATGTACACAATCCTGAAGGGAACCGAAAGGACAGATGCTGCAGGCGATGTGAGCTTCTGTTAAGCATGAGAACCAAGGGCATGAACTTGCGCTGGAGAATAGCCTGTGCTAAAAAGTGCTTCCAACTCTTTTGCAATTGCTCTTTGCAGAATAAACAGCCCAGGAAAAAAAATAACAAGCAACATATGCAGCAAGAAGGTAGCAAGCAGCCCTGCACAAAGCAATGGGCAAGTTAATGACTAGATAAACCTTGGTGCTCCATTTTTCAGGTTAAAGGAAGCACAGTGGTGGCATCTATAAATGTCATTTTCATAACAGGAGACACTGTATAAATAGTTCTAGGACTTTAAGATAATTTAAGATAAATGGGAAATTCATAGTGGCAAACATCTTGAATTTCTGAGGTAGGAGAATCCTGAATTCAAAGCTACCTGTTAAGTAGTTTAATCCTTGTTTGCAAATAGATAAACAAACAAACAAATAAGTAAATAAATTATAAAGTAATGCTATTAAGGGACAAATAGTTCAATACATGTTAAAAATGTGTGGCTAAATACATACCTCCCTGGAATGATTAAGAAAGAAAAATGTTTCCAGTTTTGAAAATTGTTTTTAGATAAGTTTGATTTTGTAATTCATATAGAAATGGTATTCATATGTTTTTCATAAATGAGTATCATACATACATTTACCCCAATACATCTACCTATTAAAAGATTTTTTCAATAATTAGTCAATCACCTTTCCACTTTACCAGTATCTATAGAGCAAAGAAGCTCAGAGAATGAAGGAAAAAATATTACTTTGCTCTTTCAAAACATAGGAAAGCATTAGGAATCAGCTTTATAGATTTGTTCTGGAAAGGTCCTTAGGAAGAACTGCTTTATTTTGCAGATTTTAAGATAGAAATCCAAAATATTTTATCTCTAGCTTCATGATTAAAGACTCCAGATTTCTAGAACAATATTTTTATATCAGATATAATGAGATATTTAAAATATCTAGTGCATACTCTAGGAGAAGGAGGACATTGGGAATTAATGCAAAAGCCATACAAAAGCAGACAGCAAAGATATATGTGCACAAACTTGTGTACGCATTAATGCATACATGAACTTTGACAGAAAGAAGAGACAGCAGAGACACAAGGCAGGGTTGATGAGTTTGGCACTGTTTTTTGAAAGGATTTATACTTTTCTTTAAGCAGTCATGCATATGGTTTTCTGTAGTTACTCAGGACCAAGTTAGCCTGCAGTGTGGCTACTAATGCAGGTTGGTCACAAGAGAATTGCTCCACACCAACTCTCTCTACACCAGACTGGGTGTTGCTCTGAAAGAAAGACAATGTCCCTCATCTTTGCACACCTCACATAATAGGTCCTTGACAAAAAGTGTTTCCTAACAAATGGATAAAACCATATTACACAAGCAATCATGAAAAAACATGGAAATCCTTATGAAAGTCAAAAATGATGGCACTATGCTTTGTTTTGTTTTCATGAATAAATGTGTCTTGCATGCCGTGCTCTTTTACATGTGCTTTGCTAACATTAGGGAGAAGGATATGTTAGTTCTGACTGTTTGAAAACATGTCTTCCAGCACAAATGAACATATTTGTGGTCAGGTTCTCCCTGGTCCCTCATTAGTTGTCAAGAGTGACCTAAAGGTTTTTAACCTTAAGGACAGAGTCTTTCATTTACATGGTTTTCCCGTGATCTCTGTCCCGATCAAGTCTGCCTTGTTTGACTAACCAGCCCAGCTTGCCTGCCCTTTGAGTATATATGAGCAGGGAAAAAGACCTAATTAAGCCAGTTTATACACGTTAACATGCCTGGAAAGTGGTATAGGTAATGGCTGCAAACCATGTTTTATACTTTATTGAAGGGACCTTTTTTTTTCATTTATAAAATGTGCCTATGGGAAGGAGAAGCAGGAAGAAGGCTGTGAATTCAGCCTTCATATCTCTTTGCAGTGGCCGTTGAGCCTGTGCGTCTGTGAGGAGGGAGCGAGGATAATAAGAGCAGTAATTGGCAGGGCTGTCCACTGACACCATTCCTTTCCCCCACGACTTGGCCCTGCCCAATTTATCTCTCCCATACCCCATGATGCCTTGTCTCTCCACCAAACTTTTTAAAAGTTGCCCCCTGTATCTGGTGCCTTGTTATGTAAGGATTTCTTTTTCATCAAAGCTTCAAGCTGAATGTTCTTCTACTTGTTAAACCAATATTAAAACAAGAAAGAATCCTTAGTTTAAAGCATCCATGTTGCTAGTCCCCCAGCTGGACAGCCACTGCCGATGGTGAGTGGAAAGTGAAAAGTATAATTAAAACTTAACTTTCAAATGGATTCCATAGTTTATACCCAGTAAGACATTCTTCTCGCCATGTGAACTTTCAGGTGCCTGTTCTGAACAAAATAGGTGCTGGTTTCTTTTATGTGAAACCCTTAAGATAACTTTAACATGGTCCTTTGCAGTTTAATTTATCATAAATTCTGGCACCATTTATTACTAAATGCAAAATGATGAAGACACGACTCTATTAAATTTGAATAACTGCTGAATTAAAAGGCTGTTAAATGAGTTGAAGCACGCAGCAAGGTTAAAAAATGTGGAAGTATGTTTGGCTGGAATAAATTGCTTTCACAGTCATCATTTGAAGAGGCTACATTTGGAGAAATAAGTTGAAAATTTTACATCTTCATTCCCCGACTAAACCCACAGGCACTGTAATGCACTTTTAAATTGACTTCACAGAGAACGTGAGAAAATTCCTGGCCTGAGATTCTCAGGTATCAAAACAAAATTCCTTTATTTAAAAAACTGGAGAAGGGAGTATTTTAATAGAGGCATATAAAATAGAATAACAGATTCCAATTAAGATATGTTTTATTTTTCTCAATTTAATCTTTCTGGAAATGGCTTTGCAGTATTTTCATGTAATCTAGAGTGCTAATGTTTCAATGAATGCTTTCCCCAGACAGGTATTTAGCACTTCTTAGCGCTTTAAACATTTGAGGGCTACTGGCCTAAGCATCTAAAATGCTGATTTTTCTTTTAAGGAAATGGCTGCCAATTATAAGCAGGTTTGTTGTTCCAAGGAAACTGTTTGGAAAGCTATATGCAATGCACTCTGAATATCATTAACAAAAAGGGCTACATTTACCACTAAATTCATTTATAAATTTTAGAATAAAGTGTCTGAAATTGGTCAGCTCTAGACTTTTAGTTTAAAAACCATGTCTAGGCCCTGTGCTAACAGAGCACTGGTCCCACATGTGTCCCCTCACACTGTTTTAGCAGATAGGGAAGATGTGCTTAATCCGAATTCTCCTGGGGGTGTCCTTAATTAACACCCTGCTATTGTGATTAGAAACAAAGACTTTTGAATAATAGTGTCCTGTTGCATGTTTAGAGATATTTTTGTGTGAAATCTTTAATAAAGGGGATTTGTGAATGAACTTAATTAGCCCTGTTAAAAACACCCAGCAGATAGCAGCCCTCTGTCCACAAGAGGACTCTGTCACTGCATGGGGGCAGGTTACTTGGAATGGTTCAAGACTCAATCCAAAGCATGGAAAGCAAAGTTCTGTTAAAGAAAGCAAAAGTCTTGTTTATATGTTAACCAAGTACAATATCTGATTTTTAGAAAACGGTTTGCTAAAACGTTTTTTAAAACGCCCTGTTGATATTTTTTGTTGTACTTAGGAAATTATCTCTGGAAACAATGAGAGCTTACACATCACAAAGGCACATTTTAAAATTTCAGGGATGTCTATGTGTCCCGTGTTTCTCTCCCCACCCTCGTTTCTCCCTCTGTGTTCCTTTCTGACTTGCTTTGCTAACTTTCTTATACAATCCAGATCCCAATTGCCTAGGGATAGTGTTGCCCACAGTGGCCTGGGAGCTCTCTGGTAAGTTATCAGTCACACCAATCGCTCACAGCTGTAACCACAGGCCAATCGGATCAAGGTAATTCCTCACTTGAGGTGACTATAGTTTGTATCAGTGGACAATAAAAATCAGTTAACACAGCACTCAACCAGACTGATTATATCACTTCCTTTTTTGCCTTTTGTCATTTTTCCTGGCACTAGGACAAAAACCTAGAAAACTGCTAAAGATTCATGGTTATTCAGTGAAACGTCGATGTAAGATAAGAAAGAATTGAGGTGATTTGTCGGCTGATCTGAAAAATGGAAGATTACCCTTGATCAACCACACAGAATTGATGTAATCACAGAAGCCTTCATAAGCAGAACGAGAAGATAGAGGAATTAGCCAGAGAGATGAGGCAGTGTGAAACAAATTGGCGGTGTAATTCTTGGTTCTGAGATGTATGGGCTACATATATGGACAGGAGGAAGACTGATGTGAGACCAGGGAAGTCCCCAGATGATGGTCAGCAAGAAGCAAGAAATTTGAATGCTAAAGCCATGCAAAAATGGAATTGCATTGAACATCTAAATGAGCCTGGACATGATTCTCTATTGGGGCATTCAAGATCATGATTTTGGCCTACTGAGACCCAGCCGTCTGACCTGCAGAATTGTGAGATAAAAACAAAATAATAGAAACAAAAATAAGAAAGCAAAACAGGCATTTTTCCCAGCAGCTAAATTTGTAGTAATTCATTATGGCTGCAATAGCAACTCTCCCTCCGTTCTGACGTTTAGTCCTTTGTGCCCTTAGTTCTTCAGTATTTGGGCTCTGTCCTTTCTCTGCTCATTGCCACACTAGCAGGCATCCTTCAGAATGCTGTCCCAACATTAGAAACACAGACCCCAACAGCTTTCTCATTCTTAATACCCTTCATAATCCATATTTGGGTGATCAGGATCACCAACTTTTAAAAACACAAATGGGAGGGTTGTAGGGTATTGAAACTCAATCCAAAGACTAACACACACTAAGCTAGTATTCTACCACTGAGTCACTTCCCCAGCATAGCATCCAATATGTGGCTTTTATTTCCAGGTTATGTTTACATAATTTTCTCTTTACTTCTCAAAGACTCAATTAATATAGTAATAGTTAAATGTTTAAGATAATTAATTTATAATATGTTAAAAGAAATTATAAATCAAGCAGAAGAACATATAAAAATATTTCCCACATTTCTGGAAAATGGAAATCAGACAAAAGTCTGACAGTTCATAAAGTAGAGGACAAGCAATTCTGCTGTTTAGAGATGTGTACATGGGAGTAATACCCAAAGAGGAGGATTCAGAGAGCTTAACAAAACCCCAGAAAAGCTTAGGAAGTAAAAGAACAAAGCACAACATGGACAAAAATGATCAACTGGTTGAAATTAAGAGGCCTGATTGGCGGTCAGTGAACACAGCGTTTGAATTCCCACTTCTACTTGAGAGCACAGAACTGAAGCATCCAAAAGATTAATAAGAAAGGAAAACAATGGATATAAGAAGAAAACAAAAATTTCACCTAAATTACAACCTATCTGTAGAGGCTAAATGAAGCTCAGGAGAACTGAAAGGATAGAGCCAAGGCATGCCCACTCTGGAGTACAGTCTCCGCACTCCACAGCACTAAAATTTAGTAAGTAAAAACAAAAATACATTTTTTGTAGGAAAGGGCTAATATGATAACTGGATCGTACCCAGATGTGCAGAGAATACTTGCATAGTCAAAACATAAGCAATAGTAAGTAGTAGAGGAACACAGAACACTTAGAAATGTAGACTGTGCTGTGACTGATGTTGTTTATATCAAAAACTGTGTCACCTGAGTAAAGTCAATGTCAAACTGCCAACTTCACCTAGGAACAGTCATAGAAAACTGCCCTCTGACTGGGACTGAAATTAGTCAAATAATTAACTGAATACTTAAGCAACTGAAACACAAGTGGAAATTTATGAGTGTGTGTATAGAGAAAAGAATGTTTACATAGTTTAAAGTGGTTGTGGCAAAATCAATGGCAGTCTATTGGAGCTTCTAACCATGATTAATGCCCACAAGATGGCTGCAGCCTAGTAAGTTTTTGAGTTTTATATTTCTTTTAGGCCACACAAAGCAAATTACAAACAATGACATTATCTTGAATAAAATTATGGTGGATATGTTACATGCAACAAGCACTGATGATACCATATCCCCAAATTCATATGATTATGAGATTAAGAAATTGCTGACATTCCAATATAGAATTTGTGTAAAGCTAACTAGCCTCACATTAATGAAAAGCATAGTCTTTCTTAATGAGCAAACTATTTCTCACAGCTGCTCAAAAACCAAAGAAAATACTCCTACCCACAGTAAAGATTGCATAATGTGGCTTTTATCAGAACTCCAGGAGACTTAAATCATCCAGTGGCAGGGAGTTCACAACAATGGAAAACTCGAAGGATTAAATGACCACTCTTGTGTACACCATGGCTCCTATGGTGTGTATTTAGTAATGAATATGTGATCCTTTCTATTAATGAAATACTTACCTCATAAGTGCTCCTGACTATTGGAATAACTCCTGGCTAGTCCTTTCTTGCATCAAAAACATATATTTATATTCTGGTACATACAACACCATATTACCAAGGTTAAGATAAATCATTGTTCCACAATTTAGCTATTCAACATTTCCATGATTATTGAAGGCATCATTCAAATACTTCTCAGTAGAGAAGCTGCGTTTTCATCACTATGACAAATAAGTGAGAAAGCTATTTAAAGGAGGGAAGTTTTATCTCACCACAGAAACCCCACTGAGTGGATGATCAGCTTACTCTGTTGCTTAGGTCTGTAGCGATGAAGAAGTGTCTAGGTGTCTTAGTCAGGGTTTCTCTTGCTGTGATGAAATACCATGGCTAAGGCAACTTGGGGTTTATTTGACTTAAGTGTCCTTGAGGAAAACCAAGGCAGGAACTCAAGCAGGGCAGGAACCTGGAGGCAGGTGCCGATGCAGAAGACGTTGAGCGGAGCTGCTTCCTGTCTCGCTCCCCATGGCTTGCTCAGCCTGTTCTCTTGTAGAACCCAGGACCACTCTCAGAGGGATGGCACCACCTATGTTGGGAAGGGCCTGTTCACATCACTCACTAACTAATAAAATGTCCTACAGTACTGAGAGCAAATATTTCCTCAGCTGAGAGTCCCTCCTCTCCAACAACTCTAGTTTGGAGTGTTCAGCTGACATAAAACTAGACAGTTCACAGACAAAAGAACAGTCTCGAAAAACAGAAGAATTTGGGAAGGTCAAGTTGGCTAGAAATTGCAATGCAAGATACAAGAGCAAGAAGCCCTAGAGTGAGAGAGCTCTAGAAAGCCATGTAGGACATTATCAAGTCTTGAGCTAGGAACACAGGGGTGCAACATGTAAGGAAGCTTCTGAAAATCCATGAGAAAACATGGAAAAGAAGAAGGAAAAGCGACAGGAACTCACAAAGGACCAAACTCCATTTCTGCCCCAATCAACAAGAGGAGAAAACTTTGTCAAGGAAGTGAAGAAATGTTAGTTGTGCCCATAGATTGCTGTGGTCGGTAGAGAAAGACCTAGAGTAATGTTTCACCCCCAAATGTAAGGGGTGATAAAAAGCAACAAAATACCAGCAAGCAGCTAATAAACATCATAACAAATGTAGAGAAAAGTCAGCTAAAACACGCTCAAAAAATTGTACACCAGAGAGTCTTGTCCACAAGGAGAGAAAGACCTAGAGTAATATGTTTCACCCCCAAATGTAAGGGATATCTGCTTTCTATATGATAAAAAGCAACAAAATACCAGCAAGTAGCTAATAAACATTATAACAAATGCATAGAAAAGTCAGCTAAAACACCCTCAAAAAATTGTACAGCAGAGAGCATTGATAAATATTTCTAAGAAATTAAAATGATCTCAAACATTCAATCTGCTAAAGGATGAATGACTGGCTAGAGACATGATGATAGAAAAAGAACAAAGTAAAACCAATAGAAATAAACATTATAAGCCTGAGGTAAAGATATACACATATACATATTTTCACATATATATGTGTGTGTGAAATTTATATATATATATATATATATGAGTTTAGGTAAAAAGTGAGGAAATATTGGTGAATTTCAAACAGTATATCATATCTGCCAGATGCAGGCAGATCTCTGTGAGTTTGAGGCCGGGCTGGACCGATAGCCTCCAAAACAATACAGAGAAACCCTGTCTCGTAAAAACCAAAAAAAAAAAAAAAAAAAAGAAACTGTTGACCGTTTGCTATGGTTTCTTAATGGCTAGCTCTGACTTAATTATCAACCCACAATTACTAATATGTATTTTTATAAGGTCTTATCTTAACGAGAACTCCAGACTTGTGCCCTCTCCTCCCAGGATCACATGGTAACTCTCCACTCTTGACTATGTTTCCCAGAATCCTCCTCAACTCCTAGTTCCACCTATCTTGCTTCCCCATTGGCCAACAGTTCTTTATTTATCAATCAATAAGACAACATATATACAGAAGGACTTCCCTCTTCAAAGGACAAAAACAGGACACAGAAGAGTAAATAAAATATAAAATATGTATATACCAATGATGAAATTTTGCATTACTTTTTAATTTGAGATCTTCAAAAGAAAAAAAAAACACAAATGAATCAATTTAAATTATCACAGAAGTATCTTAAATTTTGAAGATACAAATATTTTTCTGTAATTGAATTCTTGTATAATTTTTTGCATTTTGCTTTAAAAAGTAATAATCCCAATTGGTAGTGACATTTTAAATACCTATTACTGTATTAATTTGTTGATAGAATTCAAATCAAGATTTATGATCAAAATAGCCCTAATCTGCTTCTTTCTTATTAAGAAACTCCAAGGGCCAGGAGAAAACATGACAGCTAAGTGAATTTATCAGTACAATTGAGAGGTGGGGGCACAGTCCTTAAATCCCAGCACTTGGGAGGCAGAGACAGGAGGGTCTCCATAAGTTTGAGGTCTACAGAGTAAGTGCTAGGACTCGTGACTACACAGAGAAATCCTGCTTGGAAAAACCAAAATAGACAGACAGACAGACAGACAGACAGACAGACAGGCAGACAGACAGAAGACAGAGAGAAAGAAATATGAATGGGCAGGATACACAACACAGTGCAGTCTTTGATTTTTATGATACAGACATCAACATAATGAGTTTATAAACTATGACAATTTAACTACACCTATAATTTAATAGTTAAACATTTAATATGGTTTTGAAGTACTACCATTATTATTTTGTTTCAGTTAATAACAAAAAACACATAAGCTTACAAAAATAGGTGAGGCAATTCATATTCTTTAAATCTGCCCCCCCACCATGCTATAAAATATTCCTAGGACTTGATAGATATATAATCACCAATAGTAATAATCTTTCATTCATGTAACATTGCATGATATTAAAATAAAAGGAATGTAAAATATCTATGGCATAGATCCAAGATGTTTATGACTTTTTAATGATGTATTTAAAGTGGAAGATGTGAGTAGCTCTTCTGTTTCTGACTCTATTTCCCTCTCTCTGGTTTTCTCTCTTCCTCCATTTCCTTTGTCTCTAATCAAAAGGCATATTGCAACCCTAAGAGACCCAAGTGCCACTAGGTGAAAATAGCCTAGAGCCATATAGCAGAGGTATTTGAACATATGCTAAAAAAAAGTACTTAAGTCTAGACAAGAAAGTAAGAGCTGAGGAAATAGAGATGAATTTTACTAAACTCTGATGCTAGCTAGATGGAAAGAGATTATGAAAGGTTCCTATGAAATATTATTTCTCTTGTTTTCATTTATCTATTGCTTCCTTGGCACCAATATAGACAGGACAAGCTCATGCTTCAACTGAAAATAGGTAACTCAAGTATATGAAAATTTTAAGCCTTTCCTAGATCAACAACAATTCTATGATGACCAGAACATACAATTAATAGAGCATCTTGGGAAATTACAGACATACAGTATTACTCTCTAGTTTTAAAGAAACAAGCATTCCGATTTCAGAAATAAAAGATCATGGCATGCTAACTCGATGATATTGTCTTTGTCAATAATAAAAGAGTCCACTAATGACTGGATAGTTTAATTAAAATTACCATAATTAAACACCCTCCTTGCTATTATACAGCTACTAAAAATTATGCAGGACATGCAATTTTTTATTAGTTTGGAATTTTGCCACAGCCCTTATTTTAAAATTTTAATTGCTGTGGTTTAACCCTTTTTACAAGGTTTAAAGAAACTCACACTTTTTGGAGCAATAGGAAGGGTCTATGGATAAAATTAGTAGACGTATATTTGGCAAATTCCATAGTAAATGAGGATGGCTTTCTGATGATCTCATTTTCTTTTGGTCCTGCTATCACAGATGAAGCTAAAAAATATAGTTCTTGAATACTTCTTTGTTTTGGAATTATTTAAAAGATATAACTGTAGTGTGAAATCGTCCCACATCCGCATCAGATCTAAATGAACACACAGGATGGTATACTAATTATGAAGCTTTTGACCATTTGCTTGTTTCTTACTGGCTGTCTCTGACTTAAGTATTTAACTCATAATTTTTAATCTAAGTATTTCTCTTACCGGAGAAATGGGTCCAGACCTCTTATTCCTATGGTGGCTACATCATGACTACCTATGTCTTTGTTTCCCAGAATCCTCCTCAACTCCTAGTTCCACCTATCTTTCTTCCCTATTTGCCAACAGTGCTTTATTGACATATGCACAGGACTTCCCCATCATATAACAATTCCCTTAAATTTGGAATTGTTCTTAGATGATATAGTTCCATTCTATGTACTATAGGACACACGACTTGATGGTTTATCTATACCGTCAACTTGAATGGACTTAGGATCAACTTGGAGAAGTGGCTGTGTGTAACACCGTGTCCAGGTGCTTCACCTCACCACCAAGTTATTCCTAACATAATGGACTATACCCTGAGAACAAGAGGAGAAATAATCCCTTGGCCCCATGTATGTTTCTCATATATTTTGTTATAGCCACAATAAAAGGTACAAATACATAAAAAAACAATTGGTACCTTTAGTGGGGCATATGCTATGACAAACCTGGCTGTGCAGTTGTAGGCTTTTGAAATGAGGAAGAATTTCAAAGGCAAAAGAGAAAATTTTTTCACTTTTTTTTTATTTTATATAGCTTGTTTTACATGTCACTCCCAGTTCCCCCTCCCTCCCCTCCTCCAGCACTCCCCTTCCCCCCCACCCTCCCGCCCAATTGCCAAATCCTTCCACATAGGGGATATCAGAGTCTGTCATTTTACTCTGGGTAGGGTCCAGGCACTCCCCTAAGAGTCCAGGCTGAAAGAGCATCCCTCTTTGTGCTATAATCACACGAAGACTGTTTGTATATCAGGGATAGACACTGATCCACAGCTCAGGGCCCCATAGGTTGCCCAGGCCTTCTCGCTGACTCTCACATTTGGGGGGTCCAGATCAGTCCCATACTGGCCTCCTCACTGTCAGTCTGGGATCCAAGAGCTCTCCCCTGTTCAGATCAGCTGTCTCTGCTGGTTTTGCCAGCCCATTCTTTACCAATTTGCTCATCACTCCTCTCTCTCTGTCACTGGGTTCCTTGGGTTCAGTTCAGTGATTAATTGTGTGTTTGCCTCTGCTTCCATCAGTCACAGGATGAAGGCTCCCGGATGGTTATAGACATCAAGTTCATTATCAGGAATGGGCATTCGAGGTGATCTCTCCACTATTGCTTAGCTTGCCAATTGGTGTTATCCCTTTAGATCACTCGAGGTCGCTCTGGTGCCTGAACTGTATTCGATCCTATGATTCCCTCTTCCCTCTATTCTACCCCCACCCCCTCAACTTCCTTTTCCCCCATGACCAACTCTCTTCCTTCTCACCCCCTCTCTTCTTCCCAGGTCCCACTCCCCCCCACTCCTCGCCGTGTTCCCCATCCATTCAGGGGATCTTGTCTCAATCCTCTTCTCTTGGGTACTATGCATATCTTTTCCCTATTTCCCAGACTCTCTATCAGTGGAAGTGCAAACTGACACTATCCTGATCCATGTCTAAAATCCATATATGAGTGAGAACATACCATGTTTGTCTTTTTGCGACTGGGTTACCTCACTCAGGATGGTTTCTTCCAGTGCTATCCATGTCCCTGCGAATTTCAAGATTCCATTATTTTTTTCTGCTGAGTAATACTCCATTGTGTAAATGTACCACATTTTCTCTATCCACTCTTCAGTTGAGGGGCATCTAGGTTGCTTCCAGGTTCTGGCTATTACAAATAATGCTGCTATGAACATAGTGGAGCAGATGCCCTTGTTGTATGAACTTGCCTCATTTGGATATTTGCCTAAGAGTGGAATTGCTGGGTCTTGTGGTAGATTAATTCCCATTTTCCTGAGGAATCTCCATACTGATTTCCAAAGAGGCTGTATGAGTCGGCACTCCCACCAGCAGTGGAGGAGTATTCCTCTCTCTCCACATCCTCTCCAGCATAAATTGTCTTCGGTGTTTTTTATTTTAGCCATTCTGACAGGAGTAAGATGGTATCTCAGAGTTGTTTTGATTCGCATTTCCCTGATGGCTAAGGATGTTGAGCACTTTCTTAAGTGTCTTTTGGCCATTTTAGCCTCCTCTACTGAGAATTCTCTATTTAGCTCTGTGCCCCACCTTTTAATTGGATCCTTTGGTGTTTTGGAGACTTGTTTCTTGAGTTCTTTGTAAATTTTGGAGATTAGCCCTCTGTCAGATGTAGGGTTAGTGAATATCTTTTCCCATTCTGTGGCCTGCCTTTTTGTCTTTTTGACTGTGTCCTTTGCCTTACAGAAGCTTTTTAGTTTCAGAAGGTCCCATTTGTTAATTGTCGATCTCAGTGCCTGTGCCACTGGTGTTATGTTTAGGAAGTGGTCTCCTGTACCAACTCGTTGAAGAGTATCTCCCACTTTCTCTTCTAAAAGTTTCAGTGTGGCTGGATGTATGTTGAGATCTTTGATCCATTTGGACTTAAGTTTTGTACAAGGCGATAAACATGGATCTATCTGCAGTCTTCTGCATACCAGTACCCAGTTATGCCAGCACCATTTGTTGGAGATGCTTTCTTTTTTCCCTTTTACAGTTTTAGCTTCTTTGTCAAAAGTCAAGTGTTCATAGGTGTGTGGGTTAAAATTAGAGCTTTCAATTCGGTTCCATTGGTCTACCTGTCTATTTTTGTGCCAATACCAAGCTGTTTTCAGGACTATAGCTCTATAATAGAGCTTGAAGTCAGGGATGGTGATGCCTCCTGAAGTTCCTTTATTGTATAGGGATGTTTTAGCTATCCTGGGCCTTTTGTTTTTCCATATAAAGTTGATTAATGTTCTTTCCAGGTCCTTGAAGAATTGTGATGGAATTTTGATAGGGATTGCATTGAATCTATAGACTGCTTTTGGCAAGATTGCCATTTTAATTATGTTGATCCTACCAATCCAAGAGCATGGGAGATATTTCCATTTTCTGGTATCTTCTTTGATTTCTTTCTTTAAAGACACAAAGTTCTTGACATATAGGTCTTTAATTTCCTTGGTTAACATTATCCCTAGATATTTGATGCTGTTTTTGGCTATTGTAAAAGGTGATGTTTCTCTGATTTCTTTCTCAGTCACTTCATCATCTGTATATAATAGAGCCACTGATTTATTTTTAGTTTTCTTTGTATCCTGCCACATTGCTGAAGGTGTTTATCAGCTCTAGGAGTAACCTTGTGGAGTTTTTTGGGTCACTTATGTAAACTATCATATCATCTGCAAATAGTTAAAGTTTGACTTCATCTTTTCCTATTTGTATCCCCTTTATCTCCTTTTGTTGTCTTATTGCTGTAGCTAGAACTTCAAGTACAATATTGAAGAGATATGGAGAGAGTGGACAGCCTTGTCTTGTTCCTGATTTTAGAGGAATTGCTTTGAGTTTCTCTCCATTTAGTTTGATGTTAGCTGTTGGTTTACTGTATATTGCTTTTATTATATTCAGGTACATTCCTGTTATCCCTGATCTCTCTAGGACCTTTATCATAAAGGGGTGCTGGATTTTGTCAAAGGCTTTTTCAGCATCTAGTGAGATGATCATGTGGTTTTTCTTTCGCAGATTGTTAATATGGTGGATTACATTGATAGATTTTCTAATGTTGAACCATCCCTGCATTCCTGGGATGAAGCCTACTTGATCATGGTGAATGATTTTTCTGATGTGTTCTTGAATCCGGTTTGCGAGTATTTTATTGAGTATTTTTGCATCGATGTTCATGAGGGAAATTGGTCTATAGTTCTCTTTCTTAGTTGTGTCTTTGTGTGGCTTGGGTATCAAGGTAATTGTAGCCTCGTAGAAAGAGTTTGGCAGTGAGCCTCCTGCTTCTATTGTGTGGAATACTTTGAGGAGTATTGGAATTAGCTCTTCTTTGAATTTCTGGTAGAATTCTGCACTGAAGCTATCTGGGCCTGGGCTTTTTTTATTTGGGAGACTTTTGATGACTGCTTCTATTTCATTAGGGGTTATAGGTCTGTTTAGATTGTTTATCTGTTCTTGATTTAGTTTTGGCAAGTGATATCTATCCAGGAAATTGTCCATTTCCTTTAAATTTTCAAATTTTGTGGAGTATAGATTTTCAAAGTATGCCCTGATGATTCTCTGGATTTCCTCTGAGTCTAAATCTTTAGACTATCATAAAGAGCCACAAGGTTTGGTACCTGCCCTGTTGGCTTTCAGTCTTACATTGGCCCAGTGTAATACATTTACAGCACAATTTCCACATCTAACGCTCTGGGGAGACTATGAAAGAGGGACAGAAAGGTTGTAAGAGGTTCAGAACATCTGCTGAGGAATAGCCTTGATCAAAAAACAAACAAACAAACAAATGCCATGAAGTTAGGAGGGAGAGGAGAAGGGTGGATGTAGCAAGACTGCTATGTGTGTATGTGTGTGTGTGTGTGTGTGTGTAAACATGATCAACATATGTGTGTAAAATTCTCAAATAAGTGGTTTACTGAAGGAAATTCCAAGGCAGCATAACATGCAGACCATGTTGTGATTACTGCTCATTATTCTTTTTCAGAAGACTAAGGGGAACAGAAGTACAAAAATATAGGAACCTAGGCAAAGAAAAGAAAGAGTGCGGTGAGTTTCAGATTAAGAAAAGGCAGTTGCAGACAAAGAAGCACTAATTGTCAAAGAGATATGTCCCACTAAAGAGAAACCATTTGTTCTTTACTGTGACAATATTAAGGGCACCTCAAAGGCAAGACTCCATCTATCTAAGGCACCAAATTCTCCAAATGTAAAATCACTGAAAGAAGAGTGTTTGTGATAAGAATGTTACTGAGTATAGGAAGGAGCAGGTCTCTGATTCATGTGTTTTCTCTTGGACTCTTTTCCTGCAATTTGTTTTGTACAATTCTGATGTATTAGTTTTTGTATTATCTTTCTTATATTTTATTTTTATTATTATCCCTTAGAAATCTGGTTGTTTCCTAATAGGAGACAGAAAGGGAGTAGATAAGTTGAGAGGGAGAAGTGGGGATGACCTGGAAGGAATAGAGGGAGAGCAAAATATTATCAGGAAGGATTATGTGAGAAAAAATATTTTCAATAAAAGCATAACAAAACAAGCAAACAAAAACTGGCAAGGCTCTTTCTGCAATGTGTCCCATGAATTGATTTCCAAATAAACTTACTCTACCACACACACACACACACACACACACACACACACACACACACTGCAGATTAAAAGGGTGGGTCTTCCTGCTTCAAATCATTTAATTAATAAAAATTCCTCACAGGTGTACCCAGCTGTTTGGGAATTTCAGATGTAGTCAAGTTGGTGACCAAGTATTACCATCTCAGCAGGTCTAGGCAAACAAAATCTATGTGTTTGCTAATGACATTAATGCCAATAAGGAGGGCATGGCATACTTTGCCCTGCAGCAGTAAAGAGTGCACTATGAGGCAAAATTCCAACCAATGTCTTGTAAACATGCACATTCCTTTGAAAGGAGAGAGCTGGACTTGAGGCTAAACTGAAAGTAATGCCTCAGGGGTCACCTACTCTAAAACAACTATTTAGGAAAATGGTTTCTTGAATCCAGCCAAAAGAGTTCTATGTTTGTTGTAAAAGGTGAGAGACCCACTACACCATAAAGTGGAGTAGAAATTGATACCATTGTATATGAGCTTCTTGTTTTTCAGGCATGTAAGATGCAAGATGAGAGTTTATAGACGTTTGCTCTAATGGTTTAGAAAGCTGCTGAGGCCGCTCAACATGTAGAGGGCTTAGTTTCCCTTCAAGGACACTCACAGGGGCCAGAGTAAGCAAAGCTGAAGAGGTGAATCTTAAGTTTGAATAGAAACAGATGTCTACCATGGAAAGCTTTGGGCATGGAGGACAGCCGGCCCAACAGACAATTTGTACCAATGGTGAATGAACTGGAAACGTAAAGGATATTGGTGCCTCGATAATGCCACCAGGAACCTTAGAAATGCAACCGGGTGTTGCAGGATTTGGTGTTTAGCCTGTTGGATTATGGTCTTGCATTTTCACAATCATTTGAAGTTCTGATTCTTCCCTTTTAGAATGTGTATATTGTATAAGTATGTAACCTGGTGATTATTATTATTAATTATTACCATTATTATTATAACACCAAAGTTCATAGTTAAGAGATTGCTTGAGTCTCAGAATTTCTGCAAATTGAGCTCTTGACCAATATTAAAACTGTTTATATTTAGAGGACGGTTACGAATAAAATAATTGCATTTTGAAGAAGCCTTATGACTTCTAACGGGCTAGTGGTGCAATGTTATGGATTAAAAACTCAGCAGTGGGTACCTTTGTGAAGGTTAATCTTCACTGCTAACTTGATTAGCTTTGTTACATGGGAGACAAACATCAACCTTTGTCTTCTGAGAGCATTTCCAGCAATTTAACAAAAAGGAAAAACACCATCCTACACGTGAGAAGCACAACCCAGAGACAGAGATTCTGGACTGTATAAACAGAGAATAAGAAAATGGACAGATCATCAGCATCCATCTCTACATCCAACTGCAGGCAGGACGAGTCCAACTGCCCCATGTCCACACAGTCATGCCTCCCACTGTTAAGAAGAATTGTACCCTTAAACTACAAGCCAGAAAAGCTTCCTTTCACTAAGTTTCTTTTGTCACTCATTCCTAACAGCAGTGAGAAAAGTAATCAATATATATGGCATAGAACACAATACTAGGATATACTACATAGATCTGAAAAAGCATATACTCGAAAATGAAAAGAAAATGAGGATGGAGCCCACAAGCAACACATTCATGATCTCATACAAAGAAAATATTCCTAAATATGGTTTGTGTGATGATAAAGAAATGGGATTACTGACGATCTAAGGAAATCAGCATTAAAGACAGGCACTTATTAATTCACTGCAATATGCCAAAATTGGGAAAAGTGACAAAATAAAAAAGATGAGTAATATTTAGCCCTTTCCTTCTTAGAACACACACCCAGCTGACAACATTAACAATCAATGATGACTCTACAGTGTGCTAAATGCCTTGTTAGAGTTCTTCACAAAATCCTACGAATAAGGCTCTCCACCTTCCTCCCTTCAGGCATGAGTACATTCCAACCTTATATTAACACTGGCAGTCTTGTTTCTTAGGGATCCCAGACAAGTGGAGTGAGGTGGGGTGGGCTTGTTCATGTTTTCTCTCAGAAACGGAGGTGTCCCAATGTAAATGTGCTCACTGACAAGTTAGTTTTCTTTGTATTCTTGAAGAATCTTTTTCTTTCTCAACAGGAAACTTGATTCAATGATCTAATTCATAGCACATTTTTTCATGTTGGAGACGATAAGTACAATGGTTGCCAACTAAGAGATGTAATTTGGCAGCAATGCACAGGGGATCACGATCTTCAAATTATGTTACTTCTTTGAATTAGTGAGAAAACAATGATAATAAATGAAGGTCTTAGTATAAGGCCTAAATGCCACCTTTAATATTGCAGAATTATATGCATAATCTAGGCTGTTATTTTGTCCCAAAGATAGCAGAATTGGGTTAATTGAACAAATTATTTTCTCAGGTTTTACCATTGTAAATAACATCCCAAATTAGAGTTAGAGTGCAAAATTTACTAACTAATTTGTAGTAAAATTACTCAACACGGAATTTATTTTAAAAGTTTGGAAAACAAATATTTAAGACTATACACTCCCAGGACCTACTAAAAATTTCTCCTGGCTATATATAGCATTCCTTTTATCTTATTGCTAATATCTTTATCTGAATGTCTAACCCAGAGAAAGGCCATTTTCAGCTTCCCACACCAAACTGGCACATAAAATCTCATTGGTTAATGTATTACTTCTTTTATAATAAATGTCTTTTCCTTCATGTCTTATTTCCCAACTTTGACCTCTGCTCAAATATATTAAATGGTGTCAGCAAAGTAAAACAATCTAAAATTATATGTTCTCTTTCTCTTTCATAATTCGGTGTTGTACTTATTTAACAACATAGCAATTTAACTGGTAATTCTGGAAATGAAAACGTGCCTTCTTTCAGCCAAGCAGATGTTGTGCTGGTTTTGTGTTAACAGCACACATTTCATTTATGGCTGCTGTTATCTGAATGTGTTCAATTGTTATTTAATATGCAATAAAAGTTCTCAGCGCTCTAAATAACAAGCTCTTTGAAGACAGGATTTGTGTATCAGAATTGCTACTACCTTACCCATATGTTTACACACATATTATGTGATGTAGTAAGTAGGAAGAAATTGTATTACTGTGAATATGATTCCTTCTTATCAGAAACAGAGTAGGCAGTAGACAGGTCCAGATGCGTTTATTATGAACAAAATTGGGTCATTAATCTAAAGATCTCTAACCAATAATATTAATTAAATTTCTAAACATCTTGTTGAAGTATAATTATCCACACTTTAAGGAGTAGGGAAAGAGGCAGATGGCAATAATGTCCTGGGCACTACTTGGATACGTTCATTACATTGTAATAAAATGGAAACCAAGCATCCTGCCTGGAAGAAAATGTCGGCATCAGCTATTTTGAGTTGCCTCTTTTAGTTGAGTGAATAGTCCTGATTAAACAATTCTTCGAGATGGTCTCCCTCTTTATTTCCTAGTCGTGTAGAACATTGACTAAAAACATGATCTGAGTGAACCAGATTTAAACAAACAAAACTTCCTATCCTACTTTCCAGATGTAAGAATGTGAGGAAATCGTTCAAAGCTTTTGAACTTTTCCTAATCTGTAAAATGAGGAGAAACATGCCTGCCTCAATAGGTCAATACAATGAACAGAGGAAAGCATACATTAAATGTACCTGGAACATTCTACAAAATCAAGAAATGACAAGATTTCTTTTCTTTTTGACAATTTTTTATTTAAATTAGAAATAAGCTTGCTTGACATGAAATGACAAGATGTCTAAGAATATGTGTCTCAGTAAAATAATTTCTGTCTTTGTAAAACAGTTTCTTTTTTTAATTTTAATTTTAAATAGCTTGTTTTACATGTCAATCCCAGTTCCCTCTCCCTCCCCTCCTCCCGCACCCTCCCACCATCTCCCCCATCCTCCCACCCTATTGCCAATTCCTTCCACATAGGGGATATCTAGAGTCTGTCATTTCACTCAGGGTAGGGTCCAGGCCCTCCTCTAAGAGTCCAGGCTGAGAGAGCAGCCCTCTTTGTGTTGCGGACACACGATGTCTGTTAGTATTCGAGGGATAAACACTGATCCACTGCTCAGGACCCCATAGGTTGCCCAGGCCTCCTCACTGACTCTCACATTCAGGGGGTCTGGATCAGTCCCATGTTGGCCTCCCAGCTGTGGGTCTGGGGTCCAAAAGCTCTCTCCTGTTCAGATCAGCTGTCTCTGCTGGTTTTGCCAGCCCATTCCTTGCCAATTTGCTCATCACTCCTCTCTCTCTGCCACTGGGTTCCTTGGGTTCAGTTCAGTGTTTAACTGTGGGTGTTTGCCTCTGGTTCCATCAGTCACTGGATGAAGGCTCTAGGATGGTGATAGACATCAAGTTCATTATCAGGAATGGGCATTCGAGTTGGTCTCTGCACTATTGCTTAGCTTGCCAATTGGTGTCATCCCTTTAGATCACTAGAGGTCACAATAGTGCCTGATCTGTCTTCTAACCTATGAGTCCATCTTTCCCCTATCCTACACCCCCACTCAACCTTCCTGCTCCCCCATGACCTACTCTCTCTTTCTCTTCTCCCCCTCTCTATTTCCCAGCTCCGCCTCCTCCCTACCCCTCACCGTGCTCCCCATCTGTTCAGAGAATCTTGCCTCATTTCTCTTCTCTTGGGTACCATGCATATCTTTTATGTTCTTTCCTGTGTCCCAGACTATCATTGGAAGGACAGACTGGCACTCTCCTGATTCATGTCTAAAATCCATATATGAGTGAATACATACCATATTTGTCTTTTTGTGACTGGGTTACCTCACTCAAGATGGTTTCTTCCAGTGCTATCCATTTACCTGCGAATTTCAAGATTCCATTGGTTTTTTCTGTTGAGTAATACTCCACTGTGTAAAAGTACCACATTTTCTCTATCCACTGTTCAGTTGAGGGGCATCTAGGTTGCTTCCAGGTTCTGACTATTACAAATAATGCTGCTATGAACATAGTGGAGCAGATGCCCTTGTTGTATGAATTTGCCTCTTTTGGATATATGCCTAAGAGTGGAATTGCTGGGTGCAGTGGCGCACACCTGTAGTCCCAGCTACTCGGGCGGCTGAGACAGGAGGATCGCTTGAGTCCAAGAGTTCTGGGCTGTAGTGCGCTATGCTGATCAGGTGTCCGCACTAAGTTCGGCATCAATAAGGTGACCTCCCGGGAGCAGGGGGACACCAAGTTGCCTAAGGAGGGGTGAACCGGCCCAGGTCAGAAATGGAGCAGGTCAAAACTCCCGTGCTGATCTGTAAAATAGTTTCTAAGTCAAAAACACATCTGTAGCTATTTGGAGGTTTTAGAAAGACTTGATTTTTCTGTAGAAGGTCCATGTCATCACTGTCATTGAGTGACAAGCACAAACTGCTTATTCTTTGATCTATATTTTTCTTCTCTATAAAAAGATGTTGTAAATCTGGAAAAACTCAAAGACACTGTATTAGTATTATGTACCCAGAGTGTCCAAGAGTTTTATCTTAGTCTCTTTTCTGATATTGTTACTGAGTATTTACTCTGCTTCAAATATTTGGGTAGTTATTTTACATAGACATCCTTAGTTTATCTCAAGGAACAGGGATTAGAGGCTTAAGCACATTATGTGCTAACTTATTGTCAAATATGTAAGAGGCAAGCAGATCGGAAAAAAGAAAACCTTCCAGTCTCAAAGCTATTCTGCTTCTTCTCATTACGGTACTATTTTCTCATTCAGGTACTTTCAGTGTTAACTTATGAACACTGATTCTGACTGTCTCACAATTCAGGAACATTCTTGTCTCCTCATACTACCAACTATAATTTGGAATTATAAAGATCTAGTTTCAATTTTTAAAATGATGCATAACAGTAGCATCCAATCAACAAAGATCTGTAGTTGAAAGTTACTGTTTTGCCTGGTCCCGCTGCCCTTCAGTCCCAAATAAACACCCAGAGAATTATATTAAATATAAACTTTTTGGCCAATGGCTTAGGCTTCTTATTGGCTAGCTCTCTCTTAATTTGTAACCCATTTCTATTAAACTATGTATTGACATGAGGCTGTGGCTTACCCATAATCTGACATGTTACTCCTTCAGTGACATGGTATCTTCCTGATGGCTTCTCTCTGCCTCTCTCTCTCCCGGGAATTCACCTCCTCTGGTAGCCCTGCCTATCCTTCCTGCCTGGCTACAGACCCATCAGTGTTTTATTCATCAACCAATAAAAGAAACATATATACAGAAGGACTTCCACTATCACCTTCTCTTTTCTGTCTAAACAAAAAGGTTTTAATGATAACACAGGAAAATCTTATATAACAAAACAGTTTTCAAGCAAGAACTATAGTTAACATTATTTAGTCCATTAACATTTGAAGAAAATTTAAAGAAAACATTTTATTATCTATCCTATCTTTGTGAGTCTGGTTTTATATGTAACTTAACTTTTATCATAACTAAGGAAAATCATAACGATAATGGTTTTCAACTCCATCAAAGACCTCAGAAGGATAATATATAAACTCTAGAACTGACAGACAAATCTTGCTGCCTGAAAAGTCACCCACAGTCCTTCTGTAACATTGGGGCATTCTTCTTCAGCCTACAGGCCTAGATTGGCTGGTAGACTTCTCAGTGAAGCAGGAAATTTGAAACTGTCCCACCTGTATTGGCAGTTTGTCAGTCATTTTTTCTCTATATCCTGCAGAATATCTGGCAGACTCTTTTATAAAGCAGGAACCCAATGGCTATCCCATCTTGTTTTGGCCAATTTAGCAGTTACTTTCCTGTGTGTCCTCCATGTCCACTTTAAACAGTAGTTCTTGTGGTCCCTGCATGTCCAGTTTATACATCATATAGTCAAATAGTCCAGGCAAGAGCAGTTTCTTGCCCAAATGGGTATTTCTGCCACGTTGAAGACAAACTGCATAATGAGTTTCTTCAATACCCATCTTACTCTCTGACTTAATTGATGTTGCCAGGAGCAGCCGTGTCACTCTGTCATGAAAAATCATAATAAACCATTGTAAATGCTATATTCTGTATGCCTTTGAAAGGTTTTGATGAATGCCTATCATTTGAAATATATCTTTGTATAACTAGAAAACCAAACTAACATAACTGCAAGTTTTGACTATTATAGGTGACTATCTATACTATGATTTAATTATACATTACATTTTAAATGAGCTGTAAAACACAATACCTAAACAAGAGGAGAAATATACATATAACAAAATTGACCTTAAATTTGTATCAATAAATCAAAATCCAAACCACTGCAAAATATTCATTTCTATATCATACTCCCTTTGTTCTTTAGAAAGAAATTGACTGTGATCATTAACATAAGCAACCTCATTTAAATGAAAACAAACATTTATAAACAATGTTTGGGAATGTAGGCATAGTTCTCCCCAAACTGCTTCCTGCTGTTTGGGAGTGCTGTCAATCCCAAGGGGATCCTGAGAAAACCCAGCAACCAGGCCAAATCCTGGCTCTAGTAGCCTGAGTCTGCATGGTCTCAGCTGTTTTTGATGTTGGATCACCTGGACTCTGCTTCATGGGGTCATGTTTGATTAAACCATAATAGTCTGGAAGGAATCCACAGCTTTTCACCTTCTGCGGAAATAAAGCAGAATCTCTTTTCCAAAATAATATGTTCTTAGACTTAAATTTTGAAGTTAAGGCATTTTCAAAATATATAGGTTGGACTAATTTAGCCGCTATTGCAACTTCCTCAGTAACCAAACAATTCAAAGTCAACACAGTAACGTACAGTATCCAGACTCTGTGCATTTTCCATCCTTACATGGCTTCTTTTTTTTTTTACTCTATATCCTTTAATTTTTTTTTTGTTTTTTGAGACAGGGTTTCTCTGTGTAACTTTGACTGTCCTGGAATTAACTTGGTAAACCAGGCTGGCCTTGAAATCACAGAGATCTACCAGCCTCTGCCTCCTGAGTGCTGGAATTAAAGGTATGTGCCACCACATCCAGTTACTCTATTTCTTTTTTTTTAAAGGATCTTCTCTATACTTTTTATTTTCTCTCCCAAGCTTATTTATATTTTTAAGCACTGTAAACCATTTAGAGGCTTGGCTTTTTCACTCTAAATCTGTCTTTACTGTATATCTCTATCTTTCTGTTTGCATGAGTCTTTTATCTGCTAAACAGAATGGCTAAGATTAAAATTGCCGCTGGATACACCCATTCCTTGGCTTTCTAAGAGTAGCTTCATGGCGGGGTACTGGTGGGAGCCATGTTCATTGCCACATTCTGCAGTTTCTAGATTCATGTCACCACCAAGAAGCTGCTCATAACACAATTTAATTGCTTGGTAGCAGGTCCTCTTAAAAGAGCCGTGGGGATTTTGCTGCTACTGCTGTATCAGGAAGCCTCTATATTAGGTTTTTGCTGCTACTACTAGTCAGGAAGCCTCTCTTAAAGGAACCCTGAGCCTTTGCTTGCCTCTAGCAAACAGAGACCACCTGAGAAAATGCTGCTACCAAGAAGTAGTGCTTGATTCTGTTCTTTGTTCTCAGAATCCCTTTTTAAGCTTTTTTCATGTTTTGTGTGGAAACTTTTGCCCCACTTTTGGGCACCATTTTATAGTCGGAAGTTTCTGTTCTGCCTGGTCCTGTTGTCCTTCAGCCCCAAATAAATACACAGAGACTTATATGCAATATAAACTGTTTGTCTGATGGTTTAGGCTTCTTACTGTGTAGCTCTCTTATGAACCCATTTCTTTTAAGCTATCTATGTATTGCCACCAACTAAGAACTCCATTTACAAAGATCACATGAAGTATGCCAAAAGACAAAAGTGAAATCCAGTTCAACTGGTAAGATAGAATGGCTCTAGAGTTGAGTCTCTTTTTTTGTTGTTTTTTGTTTTGTTTGTTGCTCTTGTTATTGTTCCTTCATTTGTTTGTTTTAACATTATTTCTTTGCTTTTGAATTTTGCTTTTATTTTTATGTATGTATATATGTGTTTGTGTGGATGAGTACTTTACGTTGATGGAGTTGCTCATTGAATTCTGAGGTGTTTATGTCGCTTATTGAAGATACAGGTGTGTGTGTGTGTGTGTGTGTGTGTGTGTGTGTGTGTGTGTGTGTGCTGGACACGAGTGCTGGGGACAAAAACTTACATACTCTGGAAAAGCAGCAAGTGTTCTTAACTACTAAGCCATCTCTTCAGTCCTTGAGTATGATTTGCAAATTTCAAAATTGCCTTCTTTATGATTTAATTTACTTTGGCAATGTAATTTAGATCTTACATTTAAAGATTCATCAAAACCTATCTTCTACTTATTTTAATTTTCACTATCAAAGTGATAAATTCCTTTACTTTCCTCACAAACAACAGTTCATGGGCTCTTTTAACTTTTCTAAAGTTACTTCTCTCAAACTGCAAGTAAGTGAAATCCTGGCTTATCCCCTGTCCCAAGTGATGCTGAAGATAATTCTAGATACTCTTAACTGAGCCTCACAAGACTCTCTCTTGGCATTATAGCAGTTTCCAGTACTACTTCAACTGATAAAGTACCAGCTTCTTATAATAGCAGGATGTTTCATTCTGCAATGCCCTTCTTCATTCAAAGCAATGTGTTGTTGTACTTTTTAATCACAGTATATAATATTTGATTAAAATGTCCATAACTCTTGTTTTCTAGTTTCTTAAATTTGAGAAAGAGTTTCACTCTGTAGGCAAGATTGGCCTAGAACTCACTATAAAGTCCAGGTTGGCCTAGAATTCTCAATCTTCCAACCTCAACCTCTCAGGCACTAGGATTATAGGTTGACATCACCATATCCAAGTCAGAATTTTAATAAGTCTTGAGGATCATTAGGAGTCAGAGTCCTGTAATTACAGTATTGATTACTCTTAAAAGTCTCACCTTGCATTTGTTAATATAGAATCCTTTTGCCATCTTACAGTTTACCTTGGCATTCTTGTAAGTCCTACTAGCTTGCCCAGTTTCACCTCCTGTATAAAAATCTTGCTGTCAGGTCATATGAAATCAATAATAATACTATTTCTTATTTCTGTTCTTTAATATTTCTATGCATGTATTTCACAGATTCTGATCACTCTCATGTCTCCACCCTCTGACCCCCACCATCATTTTGCTTCTTTTCAGCAATTCCCTTTGCCATTTTCAGGTCTTTTTTGTTTGTGATCCTCTGGGTATAACTTTGCCTCTTATATGGGCATAGTTGTGAAGCTATCAGCTGCACATGAGCAACTCACTACTGGCTACATTACTGAAGACAATGGCTTCTCCTCGTCCAGCAACCCTGGACTGTCATTAGCTTCCTGGATAGAACATAATCTTACAGGAACTTATAAGGCCCCCTCCCCTCTGTCTCCTGAGTCTAAGCCTATGCTTATGCCTCTCTGACCTATGGATCTTAAATATCAATTTCATTAAATTGATATTTCATTATATATCAAATATCTATTTTACTAATTTCCCAGGACTTTCAAGCACAACATAAGATAGCCAGAAAATCAGAGACAAGCTTTTTAACATGTTCCACATTTTCTGCCTGCCCGTTTCACTTTTGTTTACATACAAATAGAATTTGGAAGTAGAAAGCTTTTGAAACTAACAAACAATTCCCCAACCCAGGCTTGGTCAAGAGCTTGAGAGCATAATGTTATTACAGGGTTATGAATCAGTTTGGACTTTCTCCACACTGACCCTTGCTTACCCTCTGCCCTTTATTTCTGGGCAAAGATAAATTCTGCTTTTCACATAACATTTTATTATTTGTAATAACAACAATATTGTCACAAAATATTAAATCATACTAGCTAGGGTTATTTTCATGTTTGGCCCTACAGCCTATTAGCTGGGAAAAAATAAAGAGAACCAAACCCTGATGCTGAAAAATTAATTTGTAATAATTATACTGTTAATCTCAGAAGCTCCTTACATTACATAAAAACACTTTTACAGAAATAATCTTTGGCGAATCAGGAAGCAGGAAATACGGGTTTCAATGAGCCCCAGAACCTGGCACTATGTGGCCCTGGGAAAGTTATGTTAGGTTGAAGTTTCCTTGTCTGTGAATTGACTCTCATAAAAACTGCGCATGACTCAAAGGGTTGTACAACAGATTAAATGAGTTAATGCTTATTAAATGCTTCTGACAGTTTCAGGCGTGTGGTGAGTGCTAATGAGTATATTTTTAAACCCAAAGGAATAGCACTTTTATTAACACTGTACAGCAGAACTTCTCACCTTTGCAGAACCGAGGTAATGAAGCCCACAGCTGAGGGAGATAAAGGAAGCGCCTGCCTGAGATTATCACGACTGATTCAAATCCAGCCCTTGTGCTTCAACTGAAGCTTTCTTTTTTTTTCTTTGCTGGCATTAACATCTGTAAATTGAGTCTTCAAATTATGTATACCTAATCACTTACGTCCTTTGTACAATATGCAGCCAGTAATTGCGATGCGCGGCGTTTCTGTATAATGAGATACCTCATTCAGAAACCTTCCATAAACACTTTAACCAGTGTAAGATCCCATACTTTCGATGTATTACAGACCTCATATCCAGGTTCTGAACCCACTTTATCAATGGTACTTAAAAACTGTTCGCAGACAAGATTTTCCGCTAATGAGAGCCAAGAAGACAGTTAAATGCCAGTATTACTATAACTGTACCTTTTATGATCTAGGAGAAAAGAAAGGCTGGCTACTGGCCCCTCTGCAATAGTTCTGGCATGACTTCCACATGCTCACAATCTAACTTCCCTTCCTGGTAGGTTTGTTCTCATTGCCAAGCACTTGGCTTTCCCTTGTGCCGTGTGTGGTGTCAGGGGCTAGAAAAATGTCAAAGGCACACCCTACTCTGTAGATACAAAGGACAGATGGAAACACATTCATGATAGTAGAACTACAGGAGATGATTGTGTATTGTGTCTGAAACCCTCCCAATATCAAGTTGTTAGTGAGTGACCAACCTTAGTAGCAGGTGTAGGCGGGAGTAAGAGGAAGGTTGCACTTTGTAATTTATGACTTTCCGTTTTCCACAAAAGACTGTGAATCACTTTTATTTTATTTTATTTTTTAGATTCAGGCTGTATTTATACATTAATTTGTTTACATATATAACAATAATAATTAAAGAAACGAGGCCATGAATTTGAGGGGGAGTACATGGGGGAGGAGTCTGAGGGAGGAGGAAATGATGTAAAAACAGTACACAGATATGGAATTTTTAAAAATTCAAGGTTTTCTTGGACAGATGGTGATACATGAATGGACTGACTCAAAGGAAAGCAATCTAGGGATCCATTGAAGGAACCCAAGGAAAAAGAAAGGAGCAGAAAAGCACATTATTTATCTGGGAGATGTTTGCAAGTTCTGATGGAGTATTGCTCATGTCAACACACTTGTGATAGTTTTGAGGGTTCAGTCCTCTGCCTCGGTGAGCAGGGCAGGCAGGGTAGAAGCACCCAGACTTGGGGTCCAAAGTAGATCAGACTCTGTTGTTGTTGCTTTGGTTTTATTAAGGCAGTCTTGGAGGTCATAACATATTGCAGCTTTGACTGGCCTGAAACTCACTATGTAAACCAGGCTGACCTCAAACTCACAGGGTTCTGCCTGTCTCTGTTTCCCCAGTGCTGGATTTAAAGGCATGTGTCCCCATGCCTGGCCCAAAGTAGTTTGATTGTGGTCACAAATTAATTAATCCCCTCTCTCCTAACCAGCTTTTTGGTTATCCTGCCATCATAGCATAAGTTACATATTAACTGGGATCACTTCTTCCAGGCCTAAGGAGCTTTCCCTCCCTTGGGAACCTTTAAAAGTAAATAACTTTTTTTATGGTAGGGCTGAAACCTCTTCCTTCCTGTTTTACTCTCTGTGTTGTTTTTTTTTAATTTATTATTATTATTTTTTATTTTCCATTTTAAATTTAGATAAGAAACAAGGTTGCTTCACAAGTCAGTTCGAGGTCCCTCTCCCTTTCCCTCCCCTCCTCCCGTGCCCTCCCCCCATCCCCCCGTTATCCCCTCATTCCCCCAGGGAGGGTGAGGCTCTCCATGGGGGTGTCCATAGTCTGTCATTTCATATAGGGCAGGGCCTAGACCCTTCCCCAAGAGTTCAGGGTGAGAGTGCACCTCACATTGTTCTATGGGAGTCCAGAGTCCGTGTGTATACTTGGGATGGGTACGTGAATCACTTTTATAATCTGAACATTTTTAAATGTATTAAAAAAGAAGGGAAACCCGACTCAAGAAACAAAAATACCCATACAGCAGAAAAGGCAGGAATAGCGGGGCACTATGGGAAGAACCATGCACCAAGATGGATGCATCCAGCTTGTCCCAGTCTGCAGGAGTTCGTGATCCATTTCAAGAATTCTGCAACCAGTGTGGGAAAAGACATTCCACAGCAAGGATTCTGTTATCAATCAGGACCTGCTCTTCTGGTTACCAGCACATCACCGGTCTCATAGAACTCATATTTGATAGAAAGGTTAGAATTTTGTCCACTGCATTATCAATAAAATACACGTGATGTTTAGCTTACCTTTCATACAAAAGGTGTTATGGAAAATTAATAGAGCAAAATGCAACTGACGAGAGCAATAATTGAATAAAAACAAAGCTATCTGCTCAGAGTCCCGAGGCGAGGGTGAACCTGATGTGATGTTGAGAGAGGGGGGCAGGCAGTATACTGATGGGAAGGTGGGGCAGTGAGGAAGTGCATATGGGACACGGTTTTCAAGAGAAAAATGAGCAGGATTTGAAAAGGGAACGCTCCTCCACCCAGGGCCTTTGTGTTTGGTGGTACACAAAGCCGGAAGTCATTAGAAAACCTGGGAGGGCAGTGCCTGCCATGCGACCCTTCCATCAAGAACCTCACTCTTGGTTCAAGGCTGAATTGTGATAGAATTTTTCCTGCATGTAGTTTTTTTGTTGTTGCTTTATGATACTAATAAACTAAAAATACTTGACCCTCGTGATTTGCCCACACAAGCTGATTCTTGTCACCTCTGAATCCTCCTAATGAAAAACTAAACAGAGGAGATGAACACTGGCCCCCAGGCACACTTCCTCCTGACAGATCTCTCACTCCAGGCTGCATGCAGCCATTGCTTTCCACACTTTCCCAGACTGGTAGATATCCCTCCCTAAGTCACAGGGAGCCACTTACACCCCCCTCCCATACTTCCTAACATGAAATCCATAGTGTTAAAGCAAGCAGGAAACCCGAAGTCTATAACAGACTTAGGCCTCCTCTCGGCATTGTCCCAAATCTTTATTTATACATATGGATCCCACAAATGGATAATTCTTACAAGTCAGATGTTTCCCTGATTTTCAGAAATATCACAATCATAATAGGGCTAATATTGATTAAATATTTTATATCTCACATGCGCCTGCGCGTATGCATATGTATTGCAGCCATACAGTCATTCACACAAACCAGAAGAAAGAGTTGGAGCCCCTTAAATTGGGTTTACATGAAATGGGAGCTGACATGGGTGCTGGGAACTGAACTTTGGTTCTTTGCAAGAACAAATGCTCTTATCTGCTGAGCCAAATTTCCAGTCCCAAAAAGAAATTTTGAGCCCATTATGTGGGTGAGTCTTTTCTCATACTTATAAAAGAATGAGCTCTAGCAGTACTAGAAATCACAGTGGAGACTGAGTCAGAAGAAATGAGGTTTCACAAATGCTGCTTTGCACTCACACAAAGAGGCAATAACAAGTTCAGAATCCATCAGTAGTAAGAGCAAAATCTACACAATTTCACACAGAGGAAGCCAGGACTTACCTTCTTCATCCCTTTTTCTAGGTGCCACAGCAGTGACAAGAAGAATCAAAATGCACCAATGCATGCATGAAATTCCCAAATTATAAAAAAAGGAAGAATGGCTTGCTAGTGTGTTCCTTTTATCATTCAGTAATAAATGACACAAAATTTCCTAAGCTCTTGATCACTAAGTAATATTCTGTACAGGACACTGACATAAAAATTGTGATATTTTTCAAAGATTTCATCTGTGTAGTTATATGTAGTGGCAAAATTATGAAACTATTTTATAGCACCATTCAATTATGAAAATATACTTTAATATCTGTAAGACATTTCTCTGAGGTTATTTTTTTCATCTCATTTCTGAGAATGTGTGGGTAAGCTGAATAAACGAGTCACTTTATTTCAGTCAATATTGTATTATTAACAAGTTGAATTTTTATTATTTATCATCTAGTTCCTGGTCTCTCCTGGTCTTCAGTTATTAAAATGTAAAGATGTTATATTTTTACAACACAAACGGCACACTGGCATTCTTTGTGAATTCTGCACAGTGTGATAAAACGATGAAATAGTTAACAAATGTGATTTGGGGACATCTTAAAGTGCAGATTATTGATGGCATACAGCATCAATAGAATGAATATATGCCACTTTCTCTTCACTCTTTTCAATTCTTTGATAGGTGTAACAGCGATCAATACAGTAAGACTCAGCACTTTCCATCAAATTTGTATTTGGCACAAGCACTGAAAAAATAATAGCTCTGACTTCTCTAACACAGAAAAATATATAATGTGAATGTATTCCAGTCATTCTGTGGATGGTGTATACCATGCATTTGCACAGCCTAGAAAAAGACAAAATATTGATAGTAAATTGTCTGTGTATTGATGCAAAGGAATGTATGTGTTCAAAAGTCTTCCCAACCTGTGTGCAGATCAGATCATATAGCAAAATAGGAAAACTTAATTGTTTCATGCATCTGTGTAAAATATTTCTCTAAAATGATTAGTAGACTCAAGAAATTACTGAGTATGGTACAAAGTCAGAAAGTTAACAAAGCATGTTATATTTAAGTTAATGTAAATTTCTAAATTTCTAAATTTTTTAAGAATAATGCATAAATTATCAAATGCCACTGAGAACTTGGAAAAAAGAAATCAACCCCATTTAGCATGTGTTTTGCAACAGTGTTCTTTTGCTATCAATGTTTCATTTGTTGCCAGTAGAATTTTTAATTAGCAGGAGCTAAAATATCTCCAAAATGAGCCAAACTTCAAACCATTATAAAAGCCTTATGATTATGCAGTCATGGACTCTTTATCTAAGCAGCTACAGTATTGTAATAGTTAAAATTCATCCATTTAATATCACTAATTATTTTCCCTCTGCAGCTTTGATGGGTTAGTTATAGCCTGGAATAAAAAACACTGTGGTAAGGACAACTGTGCAGCAAGGTTAAGTGCCTTCTTGTCTTCAGTACCAATAATTACCTTTAAACAAAAAAAGGCTGTTTTCAGATTTGACAGTTAATTTACTAATGAGTATGTGGACCCAATTTATAATAAAGTAATATTGACCAGAAATAATCCTGCATTGGTACTCATCAGAATTATTTTATTGTCCATGTCCCCTATTAAATAAATTGGAAAGGATTAATTTTGCAAGATGGGATTGTCAGAGACGGCTGCATAAACTAGATGCATGTCAGCACTAAATTTAATTATTGATCACAATACAATAGTGCTGAGTGTTCCAATCCCCAAACAGCTTCCAGTAACTATCAGCAGAATTCAAATATAGAGACTGAGGGAAATATTTGATTGCAGATGACTACTTTTTTAATAAATAAATATTTCATCAACACTAAATAAAAATTTAATTTTACAAGGCTATTTAGATCACTGCTTGAACTACAGCATAGAGGAAGAATGAATGAGGGAGACTTCTTTAAGATACACATTTTATTTTAATGGCCTAATGTCCAAAGTTACTATTTATGGTATAACTTTGATTCCATCATTCTGGTAGTTAAATAAGATGCTTAAAGAGAAAGTCATTTGTACATAATGCCTTATGTACAAAAAAAACCCCATAAAGTGTCAACTGACTGCCTCTGGGAATCATAGCTATGATTTGAGACTGTGTTATCCTGATACACATTGCAGATAGACAAAACACAGAGACTAATATTGATCTCGAACTTAAACTCTGAAAAACTGAAATTAGTTGCAAATTGGAAAACTGAGTCTATCAGTTGCCTCTACAATATGGAATACACAGGCTTTCCAATTGAAAGTGAATCTTTAAGCATAATCTGTTGGATTGTTGAGCAAACTTAACTATTCAGCCGACATCACTCTAGTTGATTAACCATTTTGATATAATGTGTAATCTTCCTTAAATTTATTAACCCAGACATATTTATAGTTGTTTTCCTAAGATTATAATTAGATTTGATAACTGTACAGATATCGAAATAGATGAGTCATGCTGTCAAAAATATACAAGTGATTGTAATTTCATGACTGCTTTCCAGGAAAATTCAGATAGAGAACATAGTATTTTGTTACATAAACTTTAATTTCAATCTACATTTATATTGAAAATATGCCCATATTTATGTCAGAGTTTGTGAGTTTGAATATTCTTCCTGTGGTTAGTGTTAGAGGAATGTAAAAATAGTTAACAGTGTAAAATTCAGTGTGGGAGTAGATGTCATTTGCTATTAAACCCACAAAAAAAGCAGCAAAATAAATCTTAAAGGAGAAAAAAAGTTACTGCTTTTACCAAGAATTTATCGAGTGAAATGCTGCAAATGTTGATTAGATCATTCTGACTTCTTCAACCCATTCTTCATTTGATATGAAACTTTGGAAATGAATATATTGCTTTAATTTTGATAAGCACTTGTTAGGAAGAAAGCTATCATTATCCTAATAAATTTTTAGTGTGTATCTTGACAATTTTCCAATTTCCTCTAACCTTTGGAACAATAGTTCTACACATAATTCTTTACTCTAAAATTCATCTATTTGACTCAAAGTAGAACTTATTCTTCTCTCTCATGTATTTGAATTCATTTATTAATATTTTGTATTACTGTAGTAAATTACTAAATTAAAAATTGAAAGACTTAGGCCTACCTCAGAGTTACATGGCAACACAGTATACTAAAGAATCAGAACTTTAGAAACATACAAGCTGGTTCCAATCCAAGCATTGGCCTCCCAGCAAGTCATTCAATTTAAGTCTCAATTTGTAGAGTTTTTATTTAAAACTGTTTTAGATTTAAAAGTCTACTTTGAGAGATATATCATTAAAACAGTGGATAGTTTATTAACCAATCTGACCATTATTTTATTTCCTCCAATCTCAACAATAAGCATGTCATACACACATGATATGTTATTATATACTAAACGTAGAAAGTTTATTGAATGTCTTGGAAGTAACAAAAGCACATTTAGAATGGTAAATACACTACATAGAATTGATTTAATGAAGTTCAGTATCAGTCCAATTTCAGAAATTTATAGGGAGTTAAAATACAGAGCATTATTTTGTGTATAAGGGGACTATTTGTATCACCAGCCTTAGAAAACTCATAATGAAGGTTATTTACTGACTAGGAGGAAAATGGTACCGAGACATATTTCAATAAGGGTTCTAAGTCCATTTGTCTCCAAGGACCTAGGCCTGGTCCATTTTCAAATGTGAGCTTCATCCCTATGTTATCTTTTCTTACGATTGTGTTATATGTGCTTGCTTGTTCATGTCTAATAGACTGGGTATTTACAAACAGATCTTCAGGTCAAAAGTTATCACCTGCCATGTTTTCTTATGGCCCATGAGCTAAATATATTTTTAGGTTTGGTTGTTAGTATTGTAAATTTTTCAATAGTTGAGGGGAAATCACCAAAAACAAATAAATAAAGAAAAATAAAACTATATTTTGTGACATGTAAAATCACGTGAAATACAAATTTTCAATATCCATATATAGAATCTAAATGGAACCTATTTATATGTGTCCAATGTGACTGACTGGCCCGCAGGTTCTGGGTAGCTCCTTCAAATGGCAGAACACACAATGTAACTATAACCTTGAAAGAAAAATGATAAATAATGGTATGGCAAGGACAGATTACTGAGTTTCCCAAATCTGGATCTCTGTCTTATAGAACACCTGAGGCTTAATCTGTCTTGGGATCCAATTCAGAAGCCACTAGCACCCATAGCAATACATGGCTGAATATTTAAATATGGCTTTATTTTACTTTAATAATTTTATTTTCATTGAAAATGGTATGAGATACACTGTACTTTTTATTATATTTGCAGCAAGCTATGAATAGGAATTTATAGTGCCTAGAAACTTGATAGATAAAATCCAAACATGGGTAACTTATTTCAGATGAAAACTTGACCCATAAATTAAGGTCTTCCCTAAGCTTCAAATCAGAACAGATTTCAAGGGCATACCACCAAAATTAAATGGAAAACATTGCATTTATTACCATAATAGACATAAAATATTTCATTAATGTTTTATTTTACCTGCATGTTAAAATTGTTATAGTTTAATATTTTAAAGGAGCTTAATGTTTCCCCCTTACCTTTTCAAATTTGCTTACTTAAACATTTAAAATTACATATCCATACCAATTTTCAGATACTACTTGGACAATAAAATAATACCTATAAAAGTAGCTATAAAATGAAGAAAATATTAAAATTTATAATTTAAGGGATAATATTCAATAGTAATCAAGCTCTTCTCAAAATTTATAAAATGGTGACATATTTCTGAACAGCCCACCCTGAGACCTAGGATAGAACCAAACACTGGCAAAAAAATGTTATAGTAGTTATACCTAACAATATTCTGGTATACTCACAGACTGGTGCCTAGCCCAAGTCTAATTCATCCAGAAATTCAGCAACTGATGGAAAAAGATGCAGAGACCCACAACCAAACATTAGACACACTTCAGGAATCCTGCAGAAGACAGGGAGGAAGGATTTAGGAGCTAGAGTGTCCAAGGACACCCCAGAAAAGCACAGAATAAACTAATCTAGGTTCCTAAGGACTCACAGACACTGAACTGACCATTAAGGGAGCCTGCAAGGGACTGCCCTAGGCCCTCTACACATATGTTACAGTTGTGAAGCTTGGTTTTCTTGGTGGAACTCCTTACAATGGAAGCAAGAGCTGTCTCTGATTCTTTTGTTACCTTTTAAAATCCTATGTCTCATACCCGGTTGTCTTGTCCAGCCTTAGTACTAGGGGAAGTGCTTAGGCTTACTGTAACTTGATATGCCATGTTTTGTTGATATCCATGAGGGTGACCTGATCTTTCTAAATAGAAACCTAGGAAATGTGGGTAGGGGGGGGGGGGACAGTAGAAGGGGTGGATGGGAGGAAAGGAGGGAGGGGAAACTGTAATTGAGATGCAATAAATAAATAAAGCAGCAATATATTTGAATAAAGAACAATATGGCTTGCCAAGCTTAGAGAAACAAAGATTTTTTTTCCTGTTAAGGTAACTTAATGTAGTACAAAGGGCATATGTCAATACAAAGTAGCTGTAACAGAGAGACTCCAAAGCATACTGCTTTTATAAATGGTATAAATTTACTTCCTAGAACAAAGCAATTAGGAAGGACATGGTTCAAATGAGAAAGTTGCTTTTCTATAGTTTGTGAATCAATAGTCTTCCTAAAGCTTGAATGGAATTCCTCGCAGTCCTGTAGCAAGAAGTGAGGTGATACACTGCTCCAGCTGCTGCTACATCTCGTGTCTGGTCTACACTGCACCATGATGCCATCACTCAGTTGTAACATGAACAATATCAACCCAGGGACAGATATTGTGGTTCAAGTTGAAGATCAGAAAAGCAAAGCAGCCAGCCACTATCTCTTACCTCTACCTCAGGTCAAATGGGTGATCCTCTCTCCACAAATTCTCAAAGTGCAATGTCTAGAAACTAAATATCACTTGAGACCCTTTGCCTCTTCCTTTTATACCTTCCTAGTGATGGGATTAAAAGTGTGAGCTCTGTTATTCTTTTGGCTCATTCACTCTCCTGTATCCCAGTGTGGTCTTGGACTCACAGAGATCCATCTGCCTCTGTCTCCTGAGTCCTGGGATTAAAGGTGTATACCATCACAGCATGGTCTCTATGTTTAGCTAGTTTAACTGCTGGGATTAAAGGTGAGCATCACCACTGCCTGGCTCTATGGCTATGGCTAGCTTTGTGTTTTGATCCCCAGTGGTTTTATTAGATCATAAGCAATACATCATCACACTCAGTAAATGTATGGCAGAGGCACTATTGTTATCCCTTTCTGAGACCAGGTAGGCCAGTTGGTCTCAGTAAGTGGCATCCCTGTCAACCGCATTGAAACTAATAATGACCTGTCCACTGTCCCATCCTTCCTTCTCTCATTATTTTTACAGATGACAGAATTCCATGGACCTATGAAGGTGCCCCTTACCTACTCCTTACTTTACACCTGTATCCTTTGAAACATCCCCACCTTGGTGACTACTTTTCGAAAGATGTGTGCTATAATACCTTTATTATGTTTCTTTCCCAGCACCTGGTTACATTTGTCTGTCTGGTCAAACCCAGATGATAAATATCCCACCCATAATCTAGTCTGCAGGATGAGGGGAAAGAGTAAAAAGGTGCTCACATTCTCTTTGTGTCAAACCTTGGTTCAGAAGTCTCAAAAATCTCTTCCATTCATTTCCCAGCTGAGTACATACTCTCCTGATTGCAAAGAAGCAAAGGGGAGATACATCTTCCTAAAAATTAGTGGAGTGTTTTCCTTTTCTCTTACTAATCACTAATTTTAATGTCAATCTCCCCCCCCACAAAAAAAAACCATTCACATCTGGGCCAGAATCCAAAAAATTTTTAGATGGTATCAAATTATTTGAGATGAAGTCAGTGAAGAGCTAATGTGTTCGGGGAAACACAGTCATGTACTAGCATGCACACTTGTCTGTATATGGGTGTGACCTCTGGCCACCTCTATTAGAGAGGAAAGCACAGTCTCACGGAGTTCAGTAGGTGACTTAGCTTGCATTTATCACTAATGATGTTCCAATGACCACAGCACAGCAGTGGCTCTCCTCCCCTTTGTCTGGGAAAAGACTTCCCTATAAAATCTAGCAACCATAGATAAGTTCAGGGCATTCAGCCTGTGGAAACTGACATTGTAGGAGAGACTACCCAAACTTCAATTGCCCTGCCCAGGTGCCCAGACCAGCCTTCATGAGTATGCACAGCAGGCACTTCCTCCCTGCATCAAACCTGCCTTTATGTCCAGAGACTGCTGATGAAGACACACCTGACCAGAGACACCAATGAGGAAATTACAATGCAGCAGACTCAGTTGCCTGGGCCAATGGCACCTTGGGATGGGGTATAAAGGCAGACCTAACTTCCTTAATAAATTACACTGCAGCATGCTCTGCATGCGGACTCCCAGTGCCTGTGTCGTTGGTGCTGTGTCTTCTCACCCCCTCCTAAAAGGGGTGTCCAAGCAGGGTTATCTGCAACATGACATTGTATATTATGCAAATCATAATAGAACTTAGTGTAGCAGTGTTCGGAGTGGAATGTCTGGAAGCTGACTGGGTAGTGAAGATTCTGACTTAATCAGTGAATTAATCCACCAATAGATTTAATTTGATCACATTGTTGGGTGATGAAGAGGAGGCTTTAGGAAGGGAGGCATTATTAGAGGGAGTAGGTCATCAATGTAGATATTCTCTATACTATCTGTTTTTGTTTCTCTCTCTCTCTCTCTCTCTCTCTCTCTCTCTCTCTCTCTCTCTCTCTCTCTCTCTTTCTCTGTGTCTCTCATACACACACCACACAAAAAGAGAGAGAATGACTACATGGGGCAAGCACCTTTGCCCATCCCATGATGCTCTGCCCCAACAGACCACAAACAACTGAGCTCAATGACCATGTACTTAAAACTAACAAATCCTTGAGGCAGGCATTGTCACAGTGACAGACGTATGACAAACAGAAGAACCTAGAATGACATAAATCCCGTGTGTGTGTGTGTGTGTGTGTGTGTGTGTGCATACAAATGTATGAGAGTGCATATGAAGACCAGAGGATGACATCAAGTTTATTTTTCTTAAGACAGGGTCTCTCACTGAGTATGAAACTTACTGGATAGCTAGATTGGTTCATCAATAAGCACCCTGGATCTCCCTACAGTGTGCTCCCAAGCAACCAGACTATAAATTCACATTGGTGTGTCTGGCTCTTTTGTAGTTGCTGACCAGCATGCTACTGACTCAGCCAACTTCCCAATCCCACAGAGGTATCTGAAGCTTACCTGAGCAAAAATGCCCCCAGCTACTCCCTTTTGGTTGTTTCAGTTCACTCCTTCTTGGGTTTTCCTCAGTGTGGAACCTTTACAGAGTGCCTGTAACTGTGTGTTTGGGTCTCTAGCTTTAGCCAACTGTTGACACTGACAGGAAAATGAGAAGAGTGGTTGATGGAAGGTATTTCATGACTACTTCTCACCTCTTCTTTCTGGCTGAAAGCTAAAGGCTGGAGGCAGTTTAATTCTTCCGTGAAGATATTGCCATATGTCACATAGCTTTCTTCTGTCAGGAGAGGCCATTTCATGAAATTTGGTAACCGTGTCCCTTATTTATTCGTTTAGGCCCTGATAATTGTTTTGCACTCTTGCTATTACCCAGCCCTTCTATCCCTGTCCTTACATGGATTTTCTCCTTTGTGACCTCTGCAGTCACCTTGATTGACTGTCTCCTGCAAGGTTTCTAAGGGCCTTCAATCCAAATACACAAGAAGACTATCACTTCTGAACAGCAAAACTAATTAATAAATTCTGGCCACTCAAAATAAATGTAAACAATTACTGATAACTATATTAGGAAGTGCAGGGCTTTTTAAAATTCATTTTATATACCAACCACAGTTCCCCCTCCGTCCCCTCCTCCCACTGTTCCCCTTCCCCAAGCCCACCCTCTCATCCACTCCTCATAAAACATAAGGTCTAAATAAATCTCATAAACTAAAATAGCTAGTTTTTCAAAATGATGAAAGTCATAGTAAACTCAAAGTGATGAAATGTATAACTTGTGACCTCTAAAAGTTTTCCAAGTAATAATAAAGGCATTTAAGTAACTGGAAAGTTATTTGTAATGAGCACATGCACACAGAGGGTTAGAGGATATTGAAAAAAGTAGAAGAGCCCCAAACAGTAAGATACAAGGAAAACAATACATTTAAAAAGAGCAATTTATTAATTTATTTCATGAATACATGAAACTTTTGATTATATACATGTATGTCAACATAAAAATAAGTATCAACTTCAAAGTCTCATTTTAATTTCTTATAGTTCAGATATCTCTGTTCTTTTCATGACTCATCATTTTTCCCATGGGGATTTTTGAAACAACATATTTTCATCTATTTTACTACTTATATTTACTTATATTTAACCATAATATATTTCAATGCCATTTCACTAAGTCTAATGTAAACATGTTATTAACATAAAAGAAAAAAGTTAAATATTTTTTAATTTGGCTCAGTCACATTGAGGAGCCAGAGGAAATTCAATAAAAATCAAGGCCAATTTCCTGGACACATTCACTATAACAGCTTTAGTATTTTACACAATAAAATCCATAGAGTAATTTCTGCCTTAACTGGCAATTAGACTTCAGGTAACCACAATCAGTTTCAAAAAAATCCCACAAGCCTGAAGTAAGGCTGTAAAAGGCTCCCAAGCATCAGAGAAAGCCATGTCACAAAGATCTGGTAGTATAGATTAGGAGTAGAATTATCCTCCAGACAGAACAAATTGATTTAGTGTGCATGTTTGAGTAAAGTAAACAGTAAAGGGTAAATACTACAATCCAAGAGTCTGCAGATAGATTAGGAAAAAGAGCTTCTCTCAACAGGAAGCTAACAAAACGGTTGAATGCTTGAAGTCATCATTTATCCACACACTCACCCCTCACATATGTATTATGCTGTTAGTGGTAGGCACTGCTCCTAGATCTAGGGATGTACTAGGGCTAATGCAAAGAAGATTGGACCCAAGGGTCAGTCATTCTACTTATAAGAAGCAGAGACATGTGTGAACAGTGAACAAAGCACTGTGCTCAAAGGTTGATGTGACTCATAAAAAACCTGTCTACCAATTTTAAGAGGATGATCAGGGAAGGAACCATGTAAATGGTGTCATTAGTCTCTCAGTAGTGAGGAAAAGGTGCAGACATATAAGGAAGCAAGCTTTGGTAGAAGAGAGTTAGCACAAAAGCCCAATGTGGTATATGTGAAGAAGAGCTATAAGACCTGGGTGGCTGAGTCATAGTAGGAATTGATAGCTTGTAGACTGTTCAGTTGTAGACCAACTATGCAGATCAGATAGCTTGGCAGCCCATGCCAAGTTTCTACATTCAGCAGAAAACCACTTGAGAGGGAGAATAGAGGAATGCATAATATTATTAAGTGTTTCACCTTTGAAGGATCATTCTATCTTCTGGCAGGACACATGGAGTGTTAATGAGTAGACAAGAGAAAGTGGTTGAGCTGAGGAGGCTATGGCTGTGTATAAACTAAGAGTTATAGAAGTCTGTAAACGGAGGTTTATCTCCTGACTGCCAATTCCCGAATAAACTTTCAGAGGCTTGATATTAATTACAGTTGTTTGGCCAATGACTCAGGCATGTTACTGACTAGCTCTCCCAAATTACATTAACAAATTTTTACTAATCTATGTATCATCACACAGCCATGGCTTACCAGTAATATTCTGGCATCTTAGCCTTTCAGGTGTCTCCATGATTCTACCTTCTTTCTCCCCATGTCTCTGTTTGGATTTCCCTCCTGGCTGTATTCTGCCTGTTGATGGACCAAATCAGCTCTATTTATCAACCAATAAAAACAAAACATATTAGCAGCATATAGAAGGACATCCCACATCAGAAGTCTGAGTCAGAAGAAAAAGGATAGGAGCAAGAGAGATTTGGCTGTACTTTTAATACATATTTCTGCAATAGTACTTATTAGAGTTAAAAGGCTTATAAATGTATGAAATAATGAACATTTTCTTGAACAGTTTAGTGAGGGGAACCTAGAACAATAGAATGGTTGTTCTCTGAAATGAGCGAAAGGGAGGCTACTTCATAAAGGAAAATAATAAATTTGTTTTAAGACCTAGTCAACTCAAAGGTGCCTTTAAGGTTTCCAATCTTGAAAAACAAATGTTTAGTTGGTTCAGAACTGAAAATAGAAGGTGCCTTTAAGGCTTCCAATCTTGAAAAACAAATACTTAGTTGGTTCAGAACTGAAAATAGTTTTTTAATATAAGGATTAAGTAATTCTTAACATAAAAATAGGATTTCAAGCCAGGCAGTGGTGGTGCACGCCTTTAATCCCAGCACTCAGAAGGCAGAGGCAGGCGGATCTCTGTGAGTCTGAGGCCAGGCTGGATAGACAGCCTCCAAAACAATACAGAGAAACCCAGTCTCGTAAAACCAAAAAAAAAAAAAAGGATTTCAATATATAATGTATATGAGAACACTTGCACCAGGAAGTGAATATAAACAGATGCCAGACGTCATAGGAATGTGAAGAACTGGATACAAAAATGGAACCAGCAATTGAGACTAAATGAAAAGGGTCCATCAGCCAGAAAAAATTATAATAACACCATAAGAACTTGGAAGCCAAAAGAAACATCTTATTTAAAAAAATGTCATCAACTCTGCCACATGCTGTCACCAGGCAACTAAAATGAAGACTGAGACCAGACGTTTGGATTTAATTGTCTTGCTCAAAATTAGCAAAGGTTTCACAAAGACTTCAATGTATATTTTGGGTGGCTGTGGCCTGTGAGTTTCAGTTGACAGAAAAGAGGAATTACTAGTGTCTCAAGGAAGTGGTAGTTTAGTTGAACAGAACAATGTCAGCTTCCTGTCACTATGACTAAATGCCTGAGACAATAAACTTTAAAATAGAAAAAGGTTAATTTGGCTAAGTTTCAAGGTTTTCATTTCAGGGTCACTTGGCCCTGTTGCTTTGGGGTTGTGATGGCTCAGTACACTAACACAGGAGCACATGACAGAGGAGGTTATGCACTTGGGGTGGTTTGGGTGCCAGAAAGACAGAAGAAACCAGGATGCTGCAATGTCCCCAGCATTCCCTCAAAAAGAACACTCACAGTGGTCCAACATTCTTTCAACAAGGCGATCAGTAACAGTTCTACTGTCTCCAAAACAGTACCATGGGCTAGGGACCGAGCCACTGATGCAAGGTCTATTAGGAGACATTTAAAATCCAAAGCACAGCAGGAAATTAAATATTGTTATGACTATAGTATATGATGTATGTACAAATTATCTCAGGAAGGTTTTTAAAATGTCTAATGCAAATAAAATACATAGTATGTGGATTAGAGATGTCAGAAAGCAGTGTGAAATCACACACAACAGCATTTGTACAAGGAGAGAGAAAGGGAACAAGCCGTTCATAGCCCTTAGAAAACTGACGTGTTGTTAATACTTATGAGGGGTCACAGAATTATATAGATCTTCTCAGTGTGTATTGACAGTTGCACCAATATTTTCTGTATCACTTAAGTCCTATTTCCTATTAAATATGTGATAGTGTAAATTTAAAAGCAGAGATTTTTAAAATAGAATTCCTAGAATACTTGGGAAGAAAATTATGCCAACTAATAGGATTATACTACCTGGAAGAATCTATATAAAAATGCTTTGATTATGGTGTTGCACATGTAAAATTAAGAGTATTGTTTTAGTAAACGTGGTTGCCTATGGCCGTGGCAGTTAAGGACAGGTGACAGAAGAAAGGGAATAGGGAATGGAAGACCAAGCAGAGAAGCACAGTGACTTGATTCAATTTGCTCGCAGGGACAGCCTGATCTGTCTCATTTAGCAGTCCCAGAGGCCTGTGTTGTCCTGCTGTAAGCGCTATGATTAATGTGCATTAAAATGGGCCTGACTCATCAGGAAATAGTTAAATTAGTTCAAGCATTTTCGCTTATCTACACCACATAATATAATTCCATAAAGATGTTTATCAAAACAGGGTAAAATAAAGAGTTTTGAGAGAATTGCCTCAGGTACTTGAGACAACTGTTCAGCTGAAAAGACTCGTTTGAAATCAGATATAGAAGAACTTTTCCAAAGCTGTCCAGGAATTATCAATGATTACAAACTCTTTAGTAAATAACTATATTATGAAATGACATTATTTCACAAATTAGTACAATTGTTTAAAAAAAGAAACAGTTATTAACTGTAAATTCAGTTTTCTGGCCCTTGTAAAGGGGGGATAAGTGAGACTCATTTGTCATTCGGAGCATATCATCTAGAAGTAAGCAAAGGGCTGGTGCTCAGTCAGAAAGGAGTCTTTCAGAATTCCTCAATAACTTTTCACCACCAATAGAGCCAAATCCTCCAGTATTCCTCAGTTACCAATATCATAGTTTCCAAAACTTGTCATATTCCTGCAGACCATCCTCCTGTACAGTGAGGTTGTTCTAATTTGTGGCCATTACTCTGAAACACCCAGGCTCACCTTCTTGTCTGCAAGCCTCCTTAGCATGGTATCAATTAGTTCAGTGAAGGCTTTTTGTAGAACCTTCAGCAAATGATGCTGGTCAAACTGGACTGCTGCATGTAGAAGAATGAAATTAGATCTATACTTATCAACCTGCACAAAACTGAACTTCAAATGAGTCAAGGACCTTAACATGAGGCAATATGAGCCAACTCTCCTGCTCTTCTTCTTAGCCTATAAAAACACCTAATGAGACCTTTTTAGTATCTTCACATCCCACGTGCAGTAACAGTTAACATATGTTTCTGCAGTTAAGAGAACAAAACTAAGTTGCTTTATCACCAATGATAATTAGAAGAAATAGATGGGATAGAAATAGCAAATGAGAAGACAAGGATTGATATAAAAATTCCATAATAGATGGTAATAGTCACATGAGTCATATCAAGTTCTCCTATGATTTAAAGCAAGAACAGGAATCAGAGAAGAAAATAGGTATCCACTAAAATTCTCTCATAGGACCTAGGCCAAGTTTTCATATTTTTTCAAGTTATATTAAATTCTGGCCAAAGTGCAATCCATTGTGCCTTAGTGACATTTGTGTAACAAGATCTACCAAGTTGTCTTTGTTGCTTTTCTCCAAGCATGTTAAAAATTATTTATCAAAAACCCAAATATTGTAGAATACATACTCTTTATTGTGATATTCAGGAGACTTGTGACTATAACAACAAAACCCTGGTATCTATGATTAGCAAGTTCTGTCTTCCTTCAGTAATTCACTCAAACCCATCATGCTAGTTGTTCATCTGCAGTTGCTCATGATTGTTCAGCATGAGATATCTTTTCTTGGTTCAACACTGATACCCTCCCATAGGACTACTAATTTCAAGGGAACTGGGATCTTTTGCATGAGTGTTCATCAATTTTCTTGATCCAGGAATCCATAAAAATGGAGTCCTTTGAGCTCTTGAGTAACTGGGAGTTTTTCACACAGTGTTATTGTTTCAGTGTTCAAGTGAGGTCTTTCATCCTTTGTCTGGTTCATATTTCTCAAAGGACAGAAATAAAACTGCCAAAATGGCACAAGGGAGACCAATCTCATTGTCAGGTCAAACAGGAATCCCATTAATAATGCTAGTGAAAGTAAGATATACTGTACAATTATATGTGACTAGTCTTGTCTAGTCTATTTATGACAAATGACCATTTCTCCCTGTTTCATGTAAGTTTAATATGTGGTTGCTTTATTGTTTAATAATTTTCTTTCTTCCTATCTAAAAATATCCTTAGGTAACTGATCTCAAATATAGGCAAATGTATTCTCTAATTACTAATGTTTCTTCAGCAGTTTACAGCCTCAATCTAAGGTCTTGTTCATATTGTATTACCTGGTTAATTCTTAAAGTTCTAACAGTACAATTCATATGTTCTTCTGTTATGGTGGGCATATGGGAAGAGATGTCCAATTTCTTTCTAATCCTTCTTGCATCCCAGACAAAGAAAATTATTTTTACCTATGGATGCAGACAATAAATATTTTAGGCTTTGCTGGTTACACGGTCTCTTTTACAACGACACACCTTTCCTGTTGTATGAAATAAAATGCGGCTGTACACTTGTCCTAGAAGAATCACTTCATTAATTGATCTAAGAGCCAGGAAAGCCAAATTTCTGCTGCTTTGTTACCACACACTAAGGACACATACACAGTAAAAATGTGGTGAGAACTGTCAGAAAACCAATCAGAACTTCAGACACTTGCCTGTTAATCATTTCCAGTCACAGGATCCTTTGTTTATAATCAAAGGTCTATGAATTCCTTACTTGGTTTTGTTTTATTGCATAAAATAAGATTAGAGAGGAAGCTAATTTATACTAAAATGGTGGTTTGAATCTAAGCTGCCCATCACAAGGTCCATGTTCTGAGCTCTCACATCCCAGCTGCTGGTACCATTTTGATCATTATGAAACCTTAGGCTATGGGGATAGATATCTCCTGATGGCTATGGTTGCTCTGCTTCCTGCTCTGTCATCACATGAGAAGGACCTGCCACATGCTTCTACCATGGTGAACTCTGTTGTGCTTCCTCAGCCTGATGAGTTAAAACCCCTCTGAGATCATGAGCCAAAATAAACTTTTTCTCTCTTAGCTTGTTGGTATGTCTTGTCTGTCAAGGCCTCACCCTCCCTGGGGAGCAGAAAGGGATGGGATGGGGGCTAGTTGGGGACAGGGGCGAGGGGAGGGAGAAGAGGGGAGGGAGAAGAAACTGGGATTGACATGTAAAACAAGCTTGATTCTAATTTAAACAAAAAAATAGAGAAAGAAAGAAAAATAATTTGGTCACAGCAATGCAAAATGTAACTAATATAAGCAGAAAATATTCAAATTAAAACAAATTGATGATGTGGCAATATATTTTCTTATCAAAGAACTAAATAAACAGCAATTGGTAACTACTACAATGTCTTCATAAAAATTAGCAGAAAAAAATTTTTGCATCCTCAAGTATAACTAACTGGTGGAGTTCCTAATCTTTTAATCCTCAGTTATCTGAGAGGTTTATGGGATAGGATAACTTGAGCATGGAAGTTTGAAACAAGCGTGTGCAGCATAATGCTATCTTACTTCAAAAGGAAATAAAAGAAAAAATTTTATTCATTGTTTCTGTGGATGAAGAATCCAGATATTGCTAAGTATACAATGTTTTTATCACAGTAAAAAGATATACTATTTCTTGGTTAAAGGCTAATAAATATTTAGATATTTTTCCTTTCTAAACTTGGGACCTTCAATAATTTTATCCATAGATGGCTTGGTTCTTGAACTTCAAGAATTATTGCAAGATATTTGATTACACTGTGTAAAGGTATATCACTGTAGTTTAATAAAAAGCTGAGAGGCCAATAGCTAGGCAGGATTTTCAGGGCAGAGAGGATGCTGGGAAGAAGAAGTTGCTAGGAGATGCCAGGGTTACCAAGCAGCATGGGCTTTACAAAGTAAAGATAACCAAGCCATGCAAAAGAACATAAATAAATAGAAATGGGTTAATTTAAGTTGTAAAATCTAGTTAGAAACAAGTCTAAGCTATCAGATGAGCTTTTGTAATTAATAACAAGTCTCCATTTGGTTATTTGGGAGCTGGCTGGTGGGACAGAAAAATCAACTTACAAAGAATTCCTCTTAAGCTGTTCTTATCTGCATGGTCAAAGAAGGCTCTGCACACATCCTTTATTGTAGCCAAAGAGGAGGCAAATTAGTGGATGTCCCATGTGAGAATCTTTGTGTTTAATTTGTTATTCTAGAAGCTGCATTTATCACTGCTACATTCTGCTAGAATCAGATCCTCACAGGCTACAACTAGGTGCAAGGGATGTGGGAAATCTAGTCTGCAGTATTATCATGTGTTTACCTTAAAAACCAACTAAGGAAACTATAAAGAGTGGACATTTGTGAACATCCAGTAGTCTTTGATCTAGGAATTGATTTTCCCTATGAATAGGCTTATTTCTAGAATTCTGGAAGGAAAATCATGAAAATGAACTATAAGAAAAAATTGAGATACTGGTTAAGAGAAAATGCTGGCACTAAGGAGACAGTAGAGTTAGAGTGACTTCCTCAGGCAGAGGAAGTATTAAATGAGGCTGCTGTATACCAAGAAGTTCAAAGACATAAATAAGCATTTAATAGCTGTTCTTATTGTTTCCCTACAGGCCACTCATTGGTCTGAACATCTCACCGTATACCTGTTCCACAGGTGGATATAAGTAATCTGCTACCCAGATTACAGAGAAGAAAAATCAGAATTCAGGTTGGTCTAGCTCCATTAACTGGCTTATCAATGGACTGCCACACAATTTCAGTCTATGTAAAACCAATCACGATGATCAGTAAATGTAATCTTCTCTTGCTTTCATGTGAACTTTTTGATTCAGATATGCTTAAGACATGCTATTACCTATTTGCACAAGCCAATTAATTCTGTTTTGGGATAGCTCTGTGTAAGTAGTACAGAATTTTACGTACAGCTTCTGAAAATGGATTTTAATATATCTAAAACTTGGTGACTGTGCAAATGTTTGGAAGCCGTCACCCACAAGATCCTCATGTGACTCTTACAACACTAATGTGCACATTCTCTGTGCATTTCTTTATTGTGTACCACTCTTGGACTTGATTTTGAGGTATAATTAAAAAGGAATCCTACAAGAGTATTGGATGTTTATCATTGGCAGAATTACAAAGCAACTATTTTTACATCGTGAGTTTGATATGATGCCATTGACTTATATTGGGAAATATAAGAAGCATTCATAGTATATCTGTTACACTCATCCATATAAGATGTAGATTAAATAGCCTTTAAATTAGACAGTGCCTACTTAACCAAGTACCATAGGCATTTCTGTTTACTGTCAATACCACTGTATCATCAAAGCAAAAAGATTATTTTTATAGTATGGGTATTATTATATATGCTACTCACAGTCATTTGTTTCCTGGATTACTTGAAAGATTAAAGCCAGTGTGACACTAATCTCTATTTCTGTACTTTGTGTGTTAGCCTTATCTAAATATTAATTTTTTCTATATTATTTTTACTTTACGCCAATTTACTCAACTTTTAAGTTATTTTTATGTCAGGTTATTTAAATCTTTGAACATAACTTTAGACTATTTTAAACTGACCTAGTGGTAAATAATTTTATTTTAATAATGCAGTAATAAATTATTGCAATCAATAGTATTACTGGAAATTATGCATGACAAGATATCATGTATGTCTCTACAAATATGCAGTTTTCTTATTAATTTATTAAGTATGTGTTTTGGGTTATTTCAAACAAAGCTAATACATCTTATTATATATCATACATTAAAAAGCAGCAGAAATTGATATCAATAAAATTTTGAATACCAAATTTTTGTCATGGATTTGGTGGTGGTTGATGTTGCAGTTGTTCTCAGTGGTAACAGTGTCTAAAAGAATTGTAAGAGTTTCTACTTAATACAGAATGCAAACCTGAAGAGGATCTTAGGCATATTGTCTTGAGCTAGCATAGGAAAGTACAAGTCACTGCCAAACAGTTATGTGGGATATTATATTTATATCTTCTGAGAAACCAGAATGCAAATTACTGAATATTCAAACATTTCTCTGATATCATTGTTTGATTATTTTCTTATTTCTCTATGTGAAATATATCTGGTGTAGTTGGGATAAAGATTTTTCACATAGAATTTATTTACTTTATATTACATAGTAAATAGTTCTCCAGTAGATTTCCATATTTTCACCTTCTCAAGAATGCTCAATTTAAGGCATTATAAAATCTATATTTACAGTAATACTGTGATTATATATAAAAATTCATGCTAATATAGCAATATAGCTAATAACTAGAGCTCTAATTGATCATTATTTGGATATCTTCACAGCCAATTGGTGTCAGTTTGTATATGTAACATTACAACAAACACTTGCTTACAACTATTTGAAATATAATGTACATATAAATTTAATATAATACTATTCTTTGAATCTCCTACTTTTAATATTAAATGGGTATCTTCAAGAAATGGTTTCATGAGAAATATTTAATAAACTTACTCCCAGATAGAAAATGATATGTGACACAAAAGGCTCTACTTCATTTATTTTATTTTATTTTTCTTTGTTTTATCTAGTGTTGGGATAAAATATGAATCCTTGTGTATGCTAAGTGAGTACTAGATAATGCAGGTACCAACTCTTTCTCCTGGTTAATAAATAGTGGTGTGGGGGCTGAATGACCTGTTATTTTTTGATAAACTCCTTCTAACTAGCTTACCATTTTGCATGCACATACTACAGTGCTTTATACACCCCTTCTACTATAATATATAAGACCTTGTAGCCTTTTGAGACAACAGAATCCAAAAGATGCTCCATATACTTCCTTTGGTGTTCTGAAGCTACAGTCTAGTCTATGGAGTCAAGAATACTACGTATCACAGTGCTCTATCACTGCCTTATACCATCAGCTCTCATATTATTCTTTATTTTTCTTGAGATAGAATCTCACTAAGTTGCCTAGACTGATCTTAAACGTATTTGTCACTCTGTGCTTCCTAGAATGCATGGTCTTTCTGCTTCATCCCCCTGAGTAGGTGACATCATATGCTTGAGCAGTCATTAGACCCATATTCTATTTCTTCACAGTTATTACTGACTTAGTTTTTATGTATCAGATACAAGAGAGGTCATGATGACAGGGCGGGGGGTGGTGGTATTCAGCATGATGAGATTTAGACCCTTTGTGACTAAGTAAAGCAAACAATATCTCAAAATGTAAGTAATGAGAAAAATATTCTGCTTTATGTTCTCAGGTAATTGTAGGAATTGTGGGTGGTTGGAAGAATAAGACTAAAATAAGGATTGAACTCAAGTGTGAAAAGAAAATTTGCAATGAAACAGAGGTAGCAACAGATTGAGAGAAATTGTTTGAGACTACAGAACACGAGTCAATTCTGTCTTATTTTATTTGAACTTTGATGAACACTGAAACATCTGTGTTACCCAAAATATTAATTACAAAGTGTCCAGGGAAAGATTACATGCTGTATACCTTATGGGCAATCAATATTGAGTGGTGGTCATAAATACACATACAAATCACAGAGTAAGGAGCCGAATGCTATTATAGTTCATATTTTCCCATTTTAAGAGACAAGTCCTTATATAATTTATAGTGTGGTAAGCTCCACAGATTTTAAACCCTCCAGCTGATTGGGTTTTTTCCCACTTCTTACATGACTATTTCCTAAAAATCCATATGTATATCCAAGGATCTTCAAAACCATAATATTAACACATGAAAATTACCAGTAACAAGTGAATTAACAAATATCAGCCTAAAATGAAACCTTGTAACACTTTAATTATTGATGGGGCTATTTCAGAGTGACTGATAAGAGATAGGACAGCATTCTGTGTCTTTATGATGTGGTAATACAAGGGGGATGAATTGAAGTTAAACGAGACTCAATGTATTTAAATATACATTTTTATGTTTTAAATATGTGTAATATATGACCAGAAGAAACAAAATAGCTTGATAGTATTATGAATAACTAAAACCTAAACTAATAAAAAAAGCTCTGTACTTTAAGTTCTTGGGGTAGCTGTTCTTTCAAGTTGTAAATGAGATCTAAAATCATAAAATAGAAAGAAGGGAAAAATGATGGTCAACTTCTCTGATAATGAAAAAAATACAATGAGATGTGTGAAGAAATGACCTTTACTAGCCAAGATAATCTGAATGTATTTCCTCCACATTTGTGAGTATTCTACAAAAAAGCAAATTATGTGAAATAAAATTGTTCAGGATAAAAAGTTAAATGAGGCAAAATGTCACTTGATTTAAAAATGTAATGTTACAGCAATAAATTAGTATGGCATATCCTGCTATAAAAATGCAGAAAGGGTCTTTGTGTGTGTCTCTTTTCCTATGGCTATTAAGAAGCAGGTAGAACTGCTTGCTGTATCACAAGATCCCCCAGCATCATCATATCTAAGACCTTCAGATTTATCCTGACCTCCTCAGAATGGAGAGCCACACTCCAGTGTGTTAGGAGACCTTTGTGATTCCACTTTGATAATTCTTTGCACACCTCCATTAGAAACAGAGAAAAGCCACTTCAAGACAGTGCACTTACAGCTTGCTGTTTACCTATACACTCCTAAGATCAAAACCCCTGCTCTTACTGTTTTTGTTAACAAGGAGCAAAAAAAGTCTTCCCACATACTGAGTTTGGGTTTCCATTTTACAACCTGAGATGACAGACGGCACGAAAATGATGAGAAAACTGTGGGGAGGCTTCCAGAAGATTGATTCTCTCATCAGCTGATTCCTTTCGAGTTAGTCTTTTATTGACTACAAAGGTATAGCCAATGCAGAAAAGGGAAAACCAGCCTGCCCTGTTTAATCCTGAGGGCATTGGCAAAAGGTGATCACTTTTTGAGAAAACAGAGGCCTACAAGGAAATCAGCTCACTGTATGAGCCGTTAAGCTGATTTAAACACACAAGGGATGCCTGGGGTTGAGCACAAGATCTCTGAGGTGTGAGATGAGAATGAAACCATTCCACAGACTAATATTACTGGGCTTTAGTAGCAGGCGGTACAGTTGATCAGTCAGGAACCTGTCATTTGGAGAACAGGCCAATATATCTGAGAGACATGGAAAATCCTTCATGTTTTTCCCTCTTCTCACAAAGAGCAAAAATAATTGCAATTTCAAATTCTTTGACAATTATCAATCCCATGTTATTCTAATGCAGGTACCAGTTAGAAGTAAATGAAACTGAAGCCTAGATACATTTTCTGATGCTTGTCTGTGATTACAAACTGTAACTCATCATGGCCGAACCACATATTTCTTTCTGATCTGAGTCCATCTGGGATAAAACCTTTGCACAGTGTCAGCACAATCTGAAATCCCCACAACCCCCAAAAGTGGAATTTTTATAACCAGAGAGACAAACAAAGATGCATACTCTCCATTTTGTTTTGCTGATCTTGTAGACTGGATATTATTGCTTAAACAACTACCGAGAACAACTTTCAATTCCACAAGCCCCACATAGTGTTTGAAGTCTTAAAGGGAGGGTGAATGTGAGTGATTTATTTACCACATTATGTTGGGGGCAAACATAATCATACCATCTCTGTTTGCTAATTTCTAAAGGAAACCCAGCAGTACCTAATACTGAGTTAACAAATGCAAGAAAGCATATGAAACATCACACACATAACAAATTATTTTCACTACGGCCAGCTCAGCACCATGAAAGCTGAAAATCAAAATGACTGTACTGTGGTTGTTAGTAAAATATTTTATTAAAACACAGATACAAAATATTTGCAAAATGCATTTAATAGCAAACAAAATATCCAAAATTGAGAAAATTCTGTTTGATTTGACTTTTGTTTGAAATCAGAAACATAACATTATTCTCTGAACTATTTAATATGCTGATATTCTAAGATGATCCTTACTGACTGTTATGTTGCCATAGGTACCAATAGTTTTTTCTTAATTCTGTCGACAACATCAACATTTAATAATTCCTATATGTGAATTTTTTGAAGACTTGTAAAATTGTTTATTTTGCCTAACATTCATTGCCAAAATTAGAACCAATGCTACTCAGGAACTATGAACCTTGGCTAGCTCTCTACCAGCTGTTCGATTACACCTAGTGTTTATGCTCCAGCATCAAGTAGGAAGCCTTAATAAACTTCATTGAGCATCTTTCTCTAGATAATTCTGTATATACACTCAACATTGTAAGAATAATTCTGTTTTGGAAGAAATCTGGGAGAAAATACTTGGTAGTTTGTGTTATTATTATTTAGTTGTTCTTTGTTTAGGTTTTTGGAGGGGCGTTTTTGGTAGTAAAAATTAAAAAGCAAAAGGAGATTTGTTTGTACAACTGTTCTAGTCACCTGTTTGCTAGAATACTACCAAAGAAGATCTCAGACATAACACAATAAAAATTACAGGAAAGAAATATATACCAGAAATAACTTGTAAGAGGGTAAATGCCAAATGGGATCTCAACCTATTTGTTGCACTGATTTTTTTAAAGATTATGATATAACAATATAATAGTGACTTGTTATAAACTTTGTCATATTGCACTAATACTTCCATGATATTAACTTCATGAATGCCACAAAACTCATTAAAATTATCTCCTCAAAAGCCAAATTCAGTTTATGTCTACAGATGTTTCAAATATCCTTAATCCATTGATAATGAATCCTACTTTACTAAAATGAATGTGCACAATCACTACCGTATTTTCTTCGCTGTTGTTAGTCAAGATCTATTCAGTGGTAATGTCAGCAAGCCTTGTGGACTGTCTAAATATGACCAATATTTACATACACATACCCCTTAGTGATAGAGGGACATTCACAGTGGCAAACTTAACCAGATGAAACCAATGATAGGCAGCTAAGTCCAGATGTCCTATCATACGCCTTGAGACAGCACAGAGTCTGTAAGAACCACTCATAGACTGGTGGTGAAATTATTAAACCTTCAGCTGTGGAATTCTGAAACCATCAAATCAAGGAACTATTTAGCACACTGGCATGATGAGGAGCCTGGTCACAATCATAATATTTTGTTCCAGGCATTGACTTGTCTTTTCGTTACAGTTTCAGTTGCTCCAACATGATCATGGGGCCAGAATATAGTCATTCATATGGTGTGTTCATGGAAACTCTAATATATTAAAATTAACAGGAGAGGAACCAATGTGCCTCCATGGAAACTTTATCCATGGAGAGTACACTCTATCTGCTTTTATGGCTTAAGCGCCAGCAACTTCCTTGGCACAATACAGGCCAGGATCTAAGTCCTCTTATTTGATCAGATCAGGTTTCTGAAATATTCAGTTGTGGCTGATTTCCACAAACCATTGACTTTTCTATGTGGTTGAGTTGCAGGCATTAAACACTTGAATTCTTGGAGCTAAAGAGACAGTTCAGTGATAAAGAGCACTGGCAGTTCTTCCAGAAGACCTAGTTTCAATCCTTGGCACCCACATGGTAGCTAAAAGCTAATTGTAAATCTAGTTCTAGGGGATCAGATATCCTCTTCTTACTGCTTACAACCTTAGGATAGGAGGGGCCTCGTGAGTCTAGGAAGTTTCAAGGAATTCTTAGTACTTGTAAATTGTTTATTTACTGGGTCTTAGGAAGCCTCCCTCCAAGACTGAATGTTTCAACTTGAAAGAAATTGCCATACACATCCCTCCTTACCATATTGAGACTGAATTGTGCTGAGTTGAATATTGAAACCATTAAAAAGGATATAAGTGAACTACAGTACTTCCAACTGTAGTCATAGAAAACCGGTATGTGGACATATATATGGATTTTGTGTCCTTTTTTCTTGAGTATTATATGCTTTCTATGAGATACATAGATATTCTGAAAGATAGCTTTATCCATATCTAGATCTTTATCTATCCACCTGTCCTAAGTAGTTTAACATAAGCTTTGCAAGTAGACATTTACATTGCTTTGCTTTATGATTAATACTTTCTAGTGTTTTGGCTTTTACCCAAATAATGTGTGTATATATATATATATATATATATATATATATATATATATTATTCCTCTCTGAACCTATAGCAGATTTTGGTTCAGCTGTGCACATATTCTATCAGAAATAATGCAATATCCTCACAAGTAGAGTAAACAGCCTCTTACAATTTGCCACTTACTTACAGGGTTGGAGGATGAACATTTTACTTCCTAAAAAGATAACACAGATTAAAGACAAATGTGTCTTTTAATTACTAAAGTGAATACAACACCAAAGGAGAAAAGTACTAGCAAAAATAGACAATGAAATTGATGAATAAAATAATAAATAGGTTTCTTTGGCCATAGTATCAAAAGACATATTTCAAGGTTTCCTTGGTCAAACAGGGGGAAAATGTAAGGAGCAGGAGGATGTTTTTATTTGTTTCTAAAGATAAAAGAGGGAAAAATCTGTGCAAGACTACATAAATTGTAAGTGACACTTAACAGACATCACAATGAAAGTGCCTTCAACACGCTGTTTCCAATTTGCTTAGACAACCTCAAAGTAAAGCATCAAGATAAGCACTTGGAACTTGCCCCAGAACGTCCAAGCTTTAAAGAGAAACAGTAATTTCTGATTTAGCTTGTTACTACTGATTTGCAAAGGAGAAGTTGCATTCAAATGCATATTTTCAACATCATACATCATACCATGAAAAATATCAAAATACATCTAAACAGAATTGAAACAAAGAAAACTGCCAGTAAAACTATCATAATTCATAATGCAGACTCATCTAGTTCAGTTCATTTTGACAGCCTAAAATAGTAATAATTTGCTCTTTTAATATATACTTGTCTAAATTCCAATTAAGTCAATCTTGAGGAGAAAAATCCTATCAAATGCTGTTTTCATACTCATTTGAAGGATATCACATAAGCATAATTTCTGGTTTATCATGTTCAATCTTTCTTTTCATGTCCTGTCTCAGTGCAGCTGGCACTGAACCATAGTGATATGCCAAGAAAACTACCAGCTGGTGGGACTCTGTGTACAGCCCACAGGGGAGTTTTTAACAGATCCCTTATTTTCAACACTTACAGTTCATTGCCAAGCAGGTGCTTCAAGAATCTCCAAGATATTATTCGCATTTATAAACCATATATATATGTATATATATACAGATATATATGTATATGCCAAAGTATTATTGCTATAAAAGGCATAGGCACTTTAAAATATTAACAACAAAATCTCTGAATAAAGTAAAACAAACAATAACAACTAAACAACAAAGATACACTATATCCAAACATTTAAGAAATTTAAATAAAAGAAAGGCAAGGGAAGAGTACCAGGGACATTTGAATAAAACCTGTATAGCTACCTGAATATCTGATGCATTCACATGTGAGACAAAGCACTATAAGAAAAACAAAACTATTTTGTGCACTGTAAAAGAACAACAGTAATAGTATACAGCATTATGTATGTACACAATACCAGGTTTAAATGTAAATATTTCTAATAAATTATGTTATTAGAAATAACTATAATAAAAGCACCTTAGCTGGATGTCTTAGAAATTATAAAGCAAGCATGATCAAACAAGCAGTCAAAACTATGATGAGACAAACATCTTGAAGAAACAATTAATAAGCTTCTGATGGCAGGTTGTACACAGAAGTCTGTATTAATAAACTAAGAATGGATATTATTTTGGATACTTGTGCAACATTAATAAAAAGGGAACATATTTGTTACTATGCAAGTAGCAACAATAAATCCCAGAGAAAAATATAAGACTTTCTCCTTTCACAAGGCACTTTCATGAGCAGAAATATACTCTTGATATCTTATGTATCTATCATTTAAGCTACAAGATATTTTTGGATCTGAAAGAAAATGATAAGGATAATAAGGAATTACATTATAACTTAATCATGATGAAAATTGAACACATTAAAATACCTGAGACAGTCAAAGCAACAGAGGAAAATTTATATTTTAAATGCTTGTATCAAGAAATAGGGACAGATTCCTGGGGTTAGGTCTAAGTCAGTAAAGTGCCAGGTACACAGTCATGGTTACCTGAGTTCCAGTCCCCCAGACCCAAGACAAAGCACCAGGCATGATCATACATATCTGAAGTACCCCTGTGACTCCGTGTGTGTATGTGTGTGTGTGTGTGTGTGTGTGTGTGTGTGTATGTGTGCGCGCGTGCATTTGCATGCATGTGCCCGTGTGCAGAGGGGTAGAGTGAGGGGGCAGATGTGTGGCTCTCCAGAGACTAGCCAATCAACCAGTGAGTTCTAGATCCTTTGACAGCCCTAGTCATAAAAGATAAGGTAGAATGGATTCGAAGACAGAACCCTTCCTTCTGCTGCATACAAGAAACACATCTCACCCTCAAAGACAGACATTACCTAAGAGTTAAAGGTTGGGAAAAATTTTTTCAATCAAATGGACCCAAGAAACAAGCAGGGGTAGCAATCCTAATATCTAACAAACTAGACTTTAAAATAAAATCAATCAAAAGAGATGAAGGAGGTCATTACATACTCATCACAGGTGAAACCCACCAAGATGAAGTGTCTATCCTGAACATCTATGCCCCCAATACAAAGGCATCCACATTCGTTAAAGAAATATTATTAGAACTTAAATCTCATCTAAAGCCCCACACAGTTATAGTGGGAGATTTCAACACACCACTCTCACCACTAGACAGGAATACCAGACAGAAACTCAACAAAGAAGCAAAGGGTTTAATAGAAGTAATGACCCAACTGGGATTAACAGATATCTATAGAACATTTCATCCACATAAAAAAGAATATACCTTCTTCTCACCACCACATGGAACCTTCTCAAAAATCGACCACATACTTGGCAACATATCAAACCTCAGCAGCTACAAAAAAATTGGAATAACTCCATGCATCTTATCAGACCACCATGCCTTAAAATTAGAATTCAACAACAACACAAATTGCAGAAAACCTACAAACTCATGGAAATTGAATAATGCTCAACTGCACCATCCCTGGGTCAAAGAGGAAATAAAAAAGAAATTAAAGACTTCCTCGAATTCAATGAGAATGAAGACACAACATACCCAAACCTATGGGACACTTTGAAAGCAGTGCTACGGGGAAGTTCATAGCACTAAGTGCTCACATGAAGAAACAGGAGAACAGTTATACCAGAGAATTAACATCACAGCTAAAAGCTCTAGAACACAAAGAAGCAAACTCCCCAGGAGGAGTAGACGCCAGGAAATAATCAAATTGAGGGCTGAAATCAATAAAGTAGAAACCAGGAAAACAATACAAAGAATCAATGCAACGAAGAGTTGGTTCTTTGAGAAAATCAACAAGATAGACAAACCTTTGTCCAAACTTACCAAACAGCGGAGAGTGAACACGCAAATTAACAAAATCAGAAATGAAAAGGGGGACATAACAACAGACTCTGAGGAAATCCAGAGAATCATTAGGTCATACTTTGAAAACCTGTACTCCACAAAATTCGAAAATTTAAAGGAAATGGATGACTTCCTGGACAGCTATCATTTGCCAAAACTAAATCAAGAACAGATAAGCAATTTAAATAGACCTATAACCCCTATGGAAATAGAAGCTGTCATCAAAAGTCTCCCAACCAAAAAAAGTCCAGGTGCAGACGGCCTCAGTGCAGAATTCTACCAGAAATTCAAAGAACAGCTTATACCAATTCTTCTCAAAGTGTTCCACACAATAGAAGCAGAAGGGTCTTTGCCAAACTCTTTCTATGAGGCTTCAATAACCTTGATCCCCAAGCCACACAAAGATACAACCAAGAAAGAGAACTTCAGACCAATATCCCTCATGAACATTGATGCAAAAACACTCAATAAAATACTGGCAAATCGGATCCAAGAACACATCAAAACAATCATTCACCACGATCAAGTAGGTTTCATCCCAGGGATGCAGGGATGGTTCAACATACGAAAATCCATCAACGTAATCCACCATATAAACAAGCTGAAAAACAAAAATCACATGATCATCTCACTAGATGCTGAAAAAGCCTTTGACAAAATCCAACACCCCTTCATGATAAAGGTCTTGGAGAGATCTGGGATGACAGGGACATACTTAAACATAATAAAAGCTATATACAGTAAACCAACAGCCAACATCAAACTAAATGGACAGAAACTCAACGCAATTCCTCTAAAATCAGGAACAAAACAAGGCTGTCCACTCTCTCCATACCTTTTCAACATGGTACTTGAAGTTCTAGCTATTGCCATACGACAACAAAGGGGGATCAAGGGGATACAAATTGGGAAGGAAGAGGTCAAACTTTCACTGTTTGCAGACGATATGATAGTTTACATCAATGACCCAAAGAACTCTACCAGGGAACTCTTACAGCTGATTAACACCTTCAGCAAAGTGGCAGGCTACAAGATCAACTCAAGAAAATCAGTAGCCCTATTATATACAGATGATAAAAGGGCTGAAAGAGAAATCAGAGAAACATCACCCTTTACAATTGCCACAAACAACATAAAATACCTTGGGGTAACGCTAACCAAACAAGTGAAAGACCTGTATCGTTAGAACTTTGAATCTCTAAAGAAAGAAATTAAAGAAGCCCTCAGAAAATGGAAAGATCTCCCATGCTCTTGGATAGGTAGGATCAATGTGGTAAAAATGGCAATCCTGCCAAAAGCAATCTACAGATTCAATGCAATCCCCATTAAAATCCCAGCACAATTCTTCAAAGTCCTTGAAAGAACAATAATCAATTTTGTATGGAAAAACAAAAGACCCAGGATAGCCAAAACAACCCTGTTCAACAAGGCAACGTCCGGAGGCATCACCATCCCTGACCTCAAGCTCTATTATAGAGCTATAGTACTGAAAACAGCTTGGTATTGGCACAAAAATAGACAGGTAGACCAATGGAATCGAATTGAAAATCTGGGTATTTACCCACACACGTACGAACATCTGATCTTTGACAAAGAAGCTAAAAATACACAATGGAATAAAGAAAGCATCTTCAACAAATGGTGCTGACATAATTGGAGACTGGCATGTAGAAGAATGCGGATCGATCCATGTTTATCTCCATGCACAAAACTTAAGTCCAAATGGATCAAAGACCTCAACATAAATTCAGCCACACTGAACCTCTTAGAAGAGAAAGTGGGTGGTACCCTTGAAGGAAGTGGTACAGGAGACAGCTTCCTGAACATAACACCAGTAGCACAGACAGTGAGATCAACAATTAATAAATGGGACCTACTGAAACTGAGAAGCTTCTGTAAGGCAAAGGACACAGTCAGCAAGACAAAAAGGCAGCCCACAGAATGGGAAAAAATATTCACTAATTCCACATCTGACAGAGGGTTGATCTCCAAAATTTACAAAGAACTCAAGAAGCAAGTCTCCAAAACAGCAAAGGACCCAATTAAAAAATGGGCTGCAGAACTAAATAGAGAGTTTTCAATAGAGGAGTCTAAAATGGCTGAGAGGCACTTGAGAAAGTGCTCAACATCCTTAGCCATCAGGGAAATGCAAATCAAAACAACTCTGAGATACCATCTCACTCCTGTCAGAATGGCTAAAATCAAAAACACCAATGACAATTTATGCTGGAGAGGATGTGGTGAAAGGGGAACACTCCTCCATTGCTGGTGGGAGTGCCAACTAGTTCAGCCACTTTGGAAATCAGTATGGAGATTCCTCAGAAAAATGGGAATAAACCTACCACAAGACCCAGCAACTCCACTCTTAGGCATATATCCAAAAGATGCCCATTCATACAACAAAGATGTCTGTTCCACTATGTTCATAGCAGCTTTATTTGTAATAGCCAGAACTTGGAAGCAACCTAGATGTCCCTCACCTGAAGTGTGGATAGAGAAAATGTGGTACATCTACACAATGGAGTACTATTCAGCAGAAAAAAATAATGGAATCATGAGATTCGCAGGCAAATGGATGACACTAGAAGAAACCATCCTGAGTGAGGTAACCCAGTCACAAAAGAGAAACATGGCATGTACTCTCTCATATATGGATTTTAGACATAGATCTGGGGAGTGCCAGCCTACAATCCTATGGCCAGAGAGTCTGGGAAACAGAAACTTCATTTAGTGGCTGATCGAAGAAGAGGCAGACTCACTTGGTTAAGTACTGAGCTGAACTCAAGAAAGCCAGTAACAGAGAGGGAGGACTGGTGATCAAAGGGATTAAGACTGGGCTGGTTTATCCCCCAGAAACAGCTGACTAGACAAAGGTTAACTCTTGAAACCCAGGCATCAGCCTGGGAATCCAGCATGGGACTGATCAATACCCCCCTGAATTTGGGTGTCAGTGAGGAGGCCTAGGGAATCTATTGAGCCTTTTGCAGCAGATCAGTACCCATCCCAAGTATACACATGGACTTTGGACTCCCATAGAACAATGTGAGGTGCACTCTCACCCTGAACTCTTGGGGAAGGGTCAAGGCCCTGCCCTATATGAAATGACAGACTATGGACACCCCCATGGAGGGCCTCACCCTCCCTGGGGGAATGAGGGGATAACGGGAGGGGGGGTTAGGGGGGAGGGCATGGGAGGAGGGGAGGGAATGGGAGAGGGACCTGGAACTGAATTGTGAAGCAACCTCGTTTCTTATCTAAATTTTAACTGGAAAAAAAAAAGATAAGGTAGAGAGCAAAGGGAACATTCTACCACTGGCCTCTGGCCCCTACATTTACACACATACACAGCACACATACAGAAAGCAAAACAGAGCTGACAAGGGCAATGTCTTAGTAAAAGAAGTAAGGTCAATTAGATATAAGGGCAGTTTCTTTGAGGACAAATAAATATAATGTCAGTTTGAGGGACCAGACCAATGGCTCAACAGTTAAAAGTGCCTGACTTCCAAGCCAGGTGACAATTTGATCCCCAGATTCACATAATGAAAGGAGAGAGCCTAACTCCCCCAAGCTGGCCTCTGAGCTCCACATACACTCTGAAGCACACACACATACACAATAATAAAAGTTTTAAAGAATAAGTTTGATTGATGAGGTTGTAAATAACAATGTCAAAACAACGATGAAAAGAAATAAAGACAAAAAATAACTGAAATAACAAAACACAGCTACTTTTTTAAAAATTAGAAAAGGAATTTGAGAGGACTGATCAAGAAAAAGTTGACATATTCAAATAAATCCTTTGTTGAACAGAATCAGTCAACCATCTACAAAAGAATTTTCAAAACCTAGTGTTAAAACAATTGAATGAATGAATAACTAATTTTCACTGCATAGATGGTGTTGTATGATTTTGTTTTCTGGAAATAAAAGAGATAGAAAGGAAGTCAAAAGCTCATCTATAGGAGTTATGTTATGCTAAGATCATAAAAGTAAATGAAATCATGAGAAAAATACACTTGTAAAATGATAAAATAGAACAAACTAATAAACTATTCCTTTAAAAAATTCCAAAAGAGTATCTAGGCAGAGATGGTGCACACCTTTAATCCTTTAATCCCAGAACTTGGGAGGCAGAAGAAGGCAGATCTCTGAGAGTTCAAGGCCAGCCTGGTATACAGAGCAAGTGCCAGGATAGGCTCCAATGCTACATAGCGAAACCCTGTGTCGAAAAACCAAAAACAACAAAAACAAAAAAGTCCAAAATAGCATGTTATGATCAAGTGGATTAGATTCTAAAAATACAAGGATGTTTCAGTAGTTGTAATGTATGAGTTTTAAGCTATATTACTATTATTGAAGGAAAGCAAACATCATTTTATTTTCAGGAATGAATTTAGAAAAGTTTATCAAATGTGGGGTGGACTGGTGTGAGTGTGTGATAGTTATTTGTTAGGTATATTAAGGTAAGCTTAGCCATTAACCAGGTTAGCTTGAAACAACTAACATGTAGTTATTTCTGTGGATTCAAAATGTGAATGAAGATTTCAAGGTTGGCTTTGCTTCAGTGTCTCCCAGGCTGAAATAATAATGTCTTCTGGCAATGACTATGGAGGATGTAGCTTAGTATCAGCATGCTTGTCCTATAGAAAACTAACAAAAACATGGAAACCTTCTTAAGTCAGGCATTATGGGTAGGGATGGTGCCTAGCACTGGGAAGCCAGGATGCTAAAATAGGAGGATCAGGGTGTCTAGTACCACAAGGGAGGATATTGAGTCAAAACAACAAAGAGGATACAAACCAGAACATCAGTCATCTCAAAGATCCACTAAGATAAATTAAGCTTCCAGATTCACTCTTGTGGATTTTGATGATGCTGACAAGGCTCAGAGTCTACTTCCAGGAAAATTCTCTGGAAGGTTGTCTTCCCTGGCTCAAATGTAGACTGAACCCAACACAAAACCAGGAGCTTTAACTTTGTTTTATTATTTTAAATTTTACATACCAACCCCAGTTCCCCTTTCCTCCCCTTCTCCCACCCCCTACCTCTCTCTCTATCTCTCACCCATTCACTCTTCAGAGGGGGTAGAGCCTCCCTTGAGGAGTCAACAAAGTCTTGCATTCAGCTGAGGCAGGACTAAGCATTCTCCCCTCTCCTCAGTATCAAGGATGAGCAAGGTATCCCACCAAAAGAAATGGGCTCTAAAAAGCTAGTTTATCCACACAGTATAAGTCCTGGTCCCACTATCAGGGGCTCCCCCAAAAGATCAAACCATGGAACTGTCACCAACATCCAGAGGGACTAGTTCTGTCTTCTGCAGGTTCTCCAGCTGTGAGTCCACATCCATGAGCTCCCACTAGCTTGGGTCAGCTGTCTCTGTAGTTTTCCGAATTGTGAACTTGATCCCCCTTGCTCATATGATCCCTCCTCCCTCTCTTCAACAGAACTTTAGGAGCTCAGCCCAGTGATTGACTGTGGATCACTGCATCTGCTTCTGTCACTTACTGGATGAAGGTTCTATGATGGCAATTACAGCAGTCACTAATTTGATTATAGGGGAAGGCCAGTTCAAGCATCCTCTCCACTATTGCTAGGAGTCTTAGCAGGGGTAATATTTGTGGATTCCTGGATATTTACTTAACACAAGGTTCCTCCATAACCCTATAATGGCTCCCTCTATCAAGATATCTCTTTCATTGCTCTCCTTCTCCCACCTAAGCCATCTAGAACCATTATGTACCCATCCCCCATTCCTCTTTTCTACCCCCCACCTCCCAGTTTCCTCCGGAGAGATTAGCTATTTCCTCCTCCTGGGGCCTGTGTTACTCCATTACTTCTGCCATGTTGCCTTTATTAAGTAAATAGATAACACACCCCACTGAAGAGAAAAGGCAAACCAGAGCTTAATCCTAGAAGACACTCACTATTGGTGGTCATCTTAGAGACTATCTGCTGAATTTGGATATACAAAAAGCAACACTAATGAAGAAATTCAACAGAGAATGTAGCAAGTGAGTGGGTTCAATGGACCAGGAATAATACAAAGCTGTCCCATGTCTACAGCACATTATTTTTAAAAAACTAATAAATATACTCTGAAGATGTGAAAATGAAATAAAAAAATTAATGACATAAGCAAATGAGAGGAAAGATATAAATAGCAAAGGCGTGCACCTTTACCATTTGAAAAAAAAAGAAATATAAAATTTTATCAAATTTATCAGAGGGAAAACCATGAACACACAAAATTAAAACTGCTCTTTAAATTGAGCTATCTCAGAGCCGTAGAAAAGACTCAGCACTTACTGCTCTTTCCCAGGACCTGGGTGTGATTCCTAGCACACACATGTAGCTAACAACCATTTGTAACTCCAGTCCCTGGGAATTTGACACCCTTTTCCCTACTCTCAGTACACTAGGCATACATAGGGCATATAGACAAAACATAGGCAAAACACTCACACACAAATAAAGTTAATTCATTAAATTAAAGTAGAAATTATCTAAGCAGCAATCCAAAATTATGATCTAAAATGAGATACTATTCACTAGTTTTTATGAATTTTTTCATACATTATACTTTGATCATGTTCTTATGCCCTCACCCAACTCTTTCTAGATCCTCCAGATCTCCTTACCTGCCTGTTGTTGTTTTGCTGCAACTGTATGCGATGAAACATGAACTACAAAACTGAACCAAATCCACATGGAGTTTATTGGGGAAAGGGAGAAAGGGGAGGGGTAAGTGTTGGCAGACCAGGACAAGGATGGAAGGGGAAGGAGAAGAGGGAAGAAGCAGGAAAGGGGGAAGAAGAAGTGGTGGACAGGTGGGAGGTGCTCGCTTAAAAGGCAAAGCTTGCACATGGGTACAGAGTCCTTAAGCAGCCATTTAACAGATGTAACACATGACACAGTCATGCAACACAAGGCCCTTTGAGCTTTCTAAGTATCTGTCTGAATGCCAGTGTGCATACCCTGCCCATTGTCAGGGTACAGGGTCAGCATAATGCCTGAATCCTTAAACTACCAAAGTTAATGTTCTTTCCCTTTCTCAAAAAAAGTGTGCAACTTAAACAGAGTCCCTCCATTTTTAAAACACTGGAGTCTGGGAAGTCTCAGTTTAGCCTTTAAGCAGTCTTTTGCTAAAGAAAGAAAAATATTTGTTCTTGTCATTTTCTCTATAGAGTATATTTAACTAAAATGTACATCATCTTGGGTAAGCTTTAATAGTATAGAACTTTTTAAATTCATCTAATTTGTTCTAGAATTTAACAGAAATTTCCTCATGACTCTCCTTACTACCTATAATAACTGTACTGATGTGGCCTCTCATTATTGATGCTTGTAACTTGTGTCCTACTTTATATTTCTAATGCAGTCTGTTCACTCGGGGGTTCTAAATTTTATTGGCTCTCTCTATTAACTAGAGTGTGCTTTTTATTGCTTTTTACCTTTCTTATAATTATTGAGCTTCCCTGACTCTATCTCATTATTTTAAGCTGAATCTGCTGCAATTAATTTGAGGATTTAGCTGTTTTCTGTTATGGGAATTGTGATAGTTGGTTTTAATCGTCAACCTGACAAAATGTAGAAACACCTGGAAAGAGCCTCAGTGAAAGGTTATCCATGTTAAGGTGGCTAGTGAGCATGTCTGTAGGGATGGTTACAATTGCCTTAACTGATGTAAAAAGACTCAGCCCACTGTGAGCAATGCCGTTTCTTGGGATTGAGTCCTTAATTGTGGAAGAGTAGAGAAAGGGATGAGCAGTCTGCACACCTGTGTGCATTTTCCTCCACTCTTGAGCACAAACATAAATGGGGACCAAGTTCCTTGACTTTCATGAAATGATAACCTGGAATTGTGACTCAAACAAACCCCTTTCTCCTTAAAGTTGTTTGTATCAATGTGTTTTTTTTATCACAGTAACACACAATTTAGTTTAGTAACAAACTAAACTCACAATTTATGAATATAAATTTTCTCAGTACTACTTTAATACTATCTGTCCCAAAGTCTTTGAAGTTTTAATTTCGTGTAAATAAAAATCTAATTCTACTTTGAATTTCTTTTTGGATCCATAGCTTCATAAAAGTTTTCTTCAGTTTCCAAATATTCTTCATGTAACTTTCTGTTATTAATTCCTAAATCAAGGCCACTGTTGTCAATATATATATGTATATATATATTATGATTTAAATTCCTATAAACAGAATGAAACCTACTTTATGGCCCTAAATTTGGCCCTTCCAAATGTTACATGTATGACTGAAATGATGATGGGTTTTGCTATTTCTTGGGTAAAGGTCTAATATTATAGATTAATCCAAGCTTGTTGGCAATGGGAAAGCATTTGCTTATTTAATTCTACTGCTTTTATTAGAACAGAGAAATTAAAATCTACTAATAAAAGCATTACTCTTAATTTGGTTTCCTATATTTCAGGGTCTTGCTATTTGGTGGGAATACACTTGACATTGCCATGTCTTCTCAATAAATAGATGCCTTAAGGAGTGATCTTTGTTGTCCCTCCTGATATTTAGGGTTCTGAAACACAGTTGTTTACTCAGCAGTAGAATTGTTCTCATTTACTTTGAAAAAAATGGGTTACATACATAACATAAATTCATTTGTTTTTATATTTATACTTTAAGTCTATTTCTTGGAGACAACATAGAGTTCTTACAAGTTTGCCTTATCAGTCTCAAGATTTAATTGTTTAGGTGACAGAGTCTTGCTTGCAGACCAGGCAGCCTTAGAACTTGTTATTCTCCTACCTTATATTACAGAGAATGGGGCTTGCCACTGGTTAATCATAGAGGTCTGGAGGTTTGTACAGACAGACAAGAAGTGAGATGATTGGGAAAAAATAGGAAGTAAGATTACTGGAAACAGTCAGAAAATGAGACGACTGAGCAGAGAGAGGACATAAGCTGGGAGATACAGGAAATAACTTTCTTGTCTGCTGAGATGCTAGGAGTTAAGCTGTGCTTGTGGCTTGCTCCTCCTGCCCTCTGATCTCTCAGCATTTTCCTCTAAATCTGACCCTGGGTTTTTATTATGTAGGCAAAGTAAGAATTCCATTTCCAGTGGGACGACAAGTACGTGCCAATGCCTGGTGTAGGTACTATTTTAACTGATGAAATTATTATGTATTTCTCATTTATAACATATTGTTTTAAGTAAGTATGTGATGTCCTTACTTTAAGGAATGACTAAGGAAAAGTAACATCCAATACTTTACATATTCATCATTTTTATGGTGACAGCATTTAAAGTACTTTCTTAGAAAAACAAAATGCATTGTTATCAACTCTATTTAGCATGTTGAACAATAGGGGTCATTAATTTATTCTGATGAGCCAAAAATTCATCTTTTGATCAACATTTTCACAAAGCCGTACCCAAAACTTAGCAATTACCATTCTTTCTATGCTTCTCTGAGTTCAATATTTATAGATTCTGATATTTATTTCTAGATTTATTTATATGAATCCTCATTTTTTTCATTTGGTTTATAAGCTATTTATACTTAATGTGATATGTTGATACAATTGCATTTCAACAAAGCATCCTTTTGTTTAATAGTTACTACAATTCATGTTTAATTTTTCTTTTTGATCCTTTCAGAGATTAGATACACAGGAATTGAAAATGGATTATATTGAAAATGTAGTCTTATAAAGTAAGATTTCCTATTAAATATCTAAGTGGGTGGGAACATTTAACGTGAGTATGAAGTTCAATGAAGTGATCTAAAACAGTTTAATTTATGAGAGGTAATATGTACGTTTACTATATTTACAGCATTGAGATTGCGTGCAATCACTTAGAAACAACAAGAGTAAAGTTAAAGTGAGAGGCCCAGGTCATTCTAACATGCCATATAGAACAGTTTAACTGTATACTGCAAATGGTTAAATGGGGGAGAAAGATGGGTACCACAAAGAAAACATGTAATTATGCTTTCTTGAATTATGCTTTAGATATGTGTGTTTTGATTAGAATATCCACAGAGGTTAGGTGATGAGTAAGGCACTAGTTAGAAGGAGAGGATTGTCCAAGATAAAGGAACTAGACTATAGTGTTAGGAATAACAGGAAAAAGTACTTTTTTGAAATGTGGCTTCAGGTCAACAAAAATACAACTTAAAATATAACAAATGGTTTATGCATAGGAAGTCTTTTACCACTTAAACAACAGCATGTTCAACTTGTCTACTTAATTAATAAAGATTAGTCTAACGAGGCCAATGCTTCCTAAATCATTGATTTTAATGAAAGAATACACACAAAATATAAAATCTGTTCATTGATACAAATTTTAGAAATTGAGAAGTTGTCTGTATCAGATAAGAGACTACTATTTACTTATCAATACAGGAGTGAGAGTCATAGATCAAAAAGTAACACATGGAGACTACAAATGATGCTGGGAATGTTTCTCATCTCAGTGCAATGATTAATCTCTGTTGTCAACTATTGTTTTGAAAGTGCCAAAGGGCCTGGCAGGATGAACCACCCTGAGTTAGGCCACACCTTAGTCTTGCCCCCCCTCCCCTCCACACATGCACTCTACCCTCTGCTTGAGGTAACAATGGGCTCTGCTCCAGCCCAACTCCTGCCATCATGCCTAGGAACTTCCTGAGACTCCTCCACATGTAGTAGATAAGCCCCAGGAGGATGGACCAACAAGAGTCTGGACACACCTCAGTCTTGGCCCCTCCTATGCCCTACTTGCTCTACTTGAGCTTGAGTAAGAAGAATACCAGGAGAGGCTGGGCCATCCAGAGTTGCAGACACCGAAGTCTTGGCCCACCTATGCCACTGGGAGAGGAGGGGAGAGGAGTAGGAGAGACCCTACCTGCACCCACTCAAAGAAGGAATAGGAAGACAGCAGTATAAGAACACACTCAACAACAGAAAGACCAATATGACACCACCAGAATCTAGGGACTCTATACCAGCAAGACCCGAACATGTAGATAAAGAAGAATAGAAGGACCTTAAAACCAACTTTATGAAGATGATACAGACCCTCAAAGAGGAAACGAGAAAATCCCTTAAAGAAATGGAAGGAAAAACAAAATAATATAGGAAATTGAGGAAAAGACAAACCAAAAAATTCAAGAAATAAACAAATCCCTTAAAGAATGCAAAGAAAGCCAAGAAAAAAATCAAAAAATAAGTGAAGGAAACTATTCAAACTGTTCTAGGTGTGAAAGATGAAATAGAAACAATAAGGAAAACACAGAATGAAGGGGTGCTGGAAATAGAAAAGCTGGGTAAACAATCAGGAACTACAGATGTAAGTATAACCAATAGAATACAATGGATGGAAGAGAGAATTTCAGGTGTTGAAGACTCAATAGAGGAAATACGGTCATCAACCAAGAAAATCTCCAGTCTAACAAATCGCTAACACAAAATAACTAGGAAATGTGGGACACCATGAAAAGGCCAAACCTAAGAATAATAGGTATAGAAGAAGGTGAAGAAGGCTCAAAGACACAGAAAACATGTTCAACAAAATCATAGAAGAAAACTTCCCCAACCTATAGAAGAATATTCCTATGAAGTATAAGAAGCTTACAGAACACCAAATAGACTGAACCACAAAAAGAAGTCCCCTTGCCACATAATAATCAAAACACCAAACTTACAGAATAAAGGAAAAATATTAAAAGCAGCAAAAGAAAAAGGCCAAGTAACATATAAAGACAAACCTATTCATATTACACTCTACTTCTCAATGAAAACTATAAAAGCCAGAAGGTCCTGGATAGATGTTCTACAAATGCTTAAAAAACATGGATGTCAGCCCAAACTACTATACCCAGCAAAGCTATCAATCACTATAGATGGAGAAAACAAGATATTCCATAACAAAACCAGATTTAATCAGTAGATATTCACAAATACAGCCCTATAGAAAGCACTGGAAGGAAAATTCCAAACCAATGAAGGTAACTATACTCACAAAAATATAGATATTCGATAATCCCACTTTACCAAACACCAAAAGAAAAAGAGTGGGGGAAATCCATACTCAATACTACCACCACCAACAAATCCAAAACAAACAAGAATTAACAAACAATTGTCATTAATATCCTTCAATGTCAATGGTCTTAACTTGCCTATAAAAGGACACAGGCTAAGATTATGGGTACGAAGACAGAATCCCTTCTTCTGCCACATACAAGAAACACATCGCAACATTAAAGACAGACGTTACCTCAGAGTAAAGTGTTGGGAAAAGATTTTCCCATCAAATGGACCCAAGAAACAAACTGGTGTCTCAATCTTAATATCTAACAAATTCGATTTCAAGGTAAAATCAGTAAAAAGAGATGAAGAAGATTATTTCACATTCATCACAGGAAAAGTACATCAAGATAAAGTCTCAATTCTGAACATCTATGCCCCAAATACAAAGGCATATACATTAGTAAAAGAAACATTGCAAAAGCTCAAATCACACATAAAATGTCACACACTTACAGTGGGAGATTTCAACACCCCACTGTCACCAATAGACAGTACAACAAGAAAGAAACTTAACAAGGAGACAAAGGAAATAACAGAAGCTATGACCAATTTGGGATTAACAGACATCTATACAACATTCTATTCAAACACAAAGGAATATATCTTCATCTCAGAGTCACATGGAACCTTCTCTAAAATTGACCACATAGTAGGCAATGCAGTCCTCAACAGACACAGAAAAAATAAAACAAACCCTTTTACCTATCAGATCACCATGCTTTAGAGTTAGAATTCAACAACAACACAAATTGCAGAAAACCTGCAAACTCATGGAAATTGAACAATGTGCAATTGCACTATTCATGGATCAAGGAAGAAATAAGAAGAGACATTAAAGACTTACTAGAATTCAATGAGTATGAATGCAAAACATACCCAAAATTATGGGACACTTTGAAAGCAGTGCTAGGAGGAAAAATCATAGTAATAAGGGCCCACATGAAGAAACTGGAGACTAGTCACACTAGAGAATTAGCAGCACAACTGAAAGCTCTAGGACAAAAACAAGCAAACTCACCCAGAAGGAGTTGACACCAGGAAATAATCAAATTGAGGACTCAAATCAATAAAGTAGAAATAAAGAAAACAATACAAAGAATCAATGAAACAAATAGTTGGTTGTTTGAGAAAATCAACAAGATAAAAAAACTTTTATCCAAACTAACCAAAAGACAGAACATGCTAATTAACAAAATCAGAAATGAAAGGGGGAACAAAACAACGGACAATGAGGAAATCCAGAAAATATTCAGGTCATACTTTGAAAACCTATACTCCATTCAGGGTAGGGCCTAGACCATCCCCCAAGAGACCAGGCTGTGAGAGCATCCCTAATTGTGGGATGGACACCCAAAGTCCATGTGTATGCCACAGATGAATACTGATCTACTACCCAAGGCCCCGTAGCTTGCCTATGTCTCCTCACTGACACCCACATTTAGGGGGTCTGGATGAGTTCCATGCTGGCTTTCCAGCTATCAGTCTGGGGTCCAAGATGTCCCCTTGTTCAGGTCAGCTGTTTCTATGGGTTAAACCAGCCCAGTCTTGACCCATTTGCTCATCAGTCCTCCCTCACTTTCACTGTACTCAAGAAGTTCAGTTCACTGTTTGGCTGTGGGTGTCTGCCTCTGCTTCCATCAGTCACTGAATGAAGGTTCTGCTTCCAAGACACTCTGGCAGTGACATTATAGGCTGGCACTCACCTGATCCATGTCTAAAATCCATATATGAGTGAGTACATACCATGTTTGTCTTTTGTGACAAGAGATTCCCCATGGATGGCCTCACTCTCCCTGGGGAACAGATTGGGGATTGGGTGGGAGGCTGAGGCACCTTGTGGGAGAGATGGGGAAGGAGGGAAGCAAGAGGGAGCTAGAATTGACAAGCTGTGAAGAAAGTTTGTTTCTAACTTAAATTAAAAAAAAAGAAAACCTGTGCTCCACAAAATTCCAAAATCTAAAGGAAATGGCAAATTTTCTGGATAGATATCACTTACCAAAATTAAATCAAGAATAGATAAGCAATTTAAATAGACCTATAACCCCTAATGAAATAGAAGTCATCAAATGTCTCCCAACTAAAAAAAGCCCAGGGGCAAATGGTTTCAGTGCAAAATTCTACCAAAAATTTGAATAAGATGTAATTCCAATAATCCTCAAATTGTTCCACACAATAGAAGCAGAAGTGACATTGCCAAACTCTTTTTATTATGTTTCAATTACTTTGGTACCCAAGCCACACAAAGACACAACTAAGTAAGAGAACTACAGACCAATATCCCTCATGAGCATTGATGCAAAAATGCTCAGTCCAAGAACACATCAGAAAAATCATCCACCATGACCAAGTAGCCTTCATTCCAGGGATGCAGGGATGATTTAACATATGAAAACCCATCAATGTAATCCATAATATAAATAAACTGTAAAAGAAATAAACCACATGATCATCTCACTAGATGCTGAAAACTCTTTGTCAAAATCCAACACCCCTTCATGATAAAGGTCAAGGAGTAATCAGGGATAACAGGACCTTACCTATAATAAAAGCAATATACAGCAAACCAACACCCAACATCAAACTAACTGGAGAGAAACTCAATGTGATTCCTCTAAAATCAGGAACAAGATAAGGCTGTCCACTATCTCAAAATTTCTTCAACAGTTCTAGCTAGAGCAATAAGACAACATAAGGAGATAGAGGGGATAAAAATTGGAAAGGAAGAAGTCAAACTTTCACTATTTGCCGATGATACAATAGTTTATATAAGTGATCCAAAACACTCGACCAGGGAACTCATACAGTTGATAAACACCTTCAGCAAAATAGCAGGATACATGATTAACTAAAAAAATCAATAGCCCTACAATAAATGGGCTGAGAAAGAAATCAAAGAAACATCCCCCTTTACAATAGCCACAAACAATATAAAGTATCTTGGGGTTATGCTAACCAAACAAGTAGAAGATCTGTATAGCAAGAACTTTGAATCTTTCAAGAAAGAAATTAAAGATACCAGAAAATGAAAGATCTCCCATGCTCTTGGATTGGTAGGATCAACATAGTAAAAATGGCAATCTTGCCAAAAGCAATCTACAGATTCAATGCAGTCCCCATCAAAATTCCAACAAAATTCTTCACAGACCTTGAAAGAACAATACTCAACTTTATATGGAAAAACAAAAAACCGAGGATAACCAAAACAATCCTGTACAATAAAGGAACTTCCAGAGGCATCATCATCCCTGACTTCAAGCTCTATTATAGAGCTATGGATAGTCCTGAAAACAGCTTGATGTTGGCCCAAAAACAGACAGGTAGACCAATGGAATCAAATTGAAGACCCTGATGTTAACCCACACATCTACAAACACCTGATATTTGACAAAGAAGCTAAAGTTATACAATGGGAAAAAAGTATCTTCTGCAAATGGTGCTGGCATAACTGAATGCTGGCACATATAAGATTGCAGATAGATCCATATCTATAGCCATGCACAAAACTTAAGTCCAAATGGGTCAAAGACTTCAGCATACATCCAGCCATACTGAACCTCTTAGAAGAGAAAGTGGGAGATGCTCTTGAAGGAATTGGTACAGGAGACCACTTCCTGAACATTTCAACATTAGCACAGATACTGAGACCCACAATTAATAAATAGGACCTCCTGAAACTGAGAAACTTCTGTAAGGCAAAGGACACAGGAAAAAGACCTTCACCAACCCACATCTGACAGAGGGCTGATTTCCAAAATATAAAATAAACATAAGAAGCTAGCCACCAAAACAGCAAACAATCCAATTAAAAAGTGGGTTGTAGAACTAAATAGAGAATTCTCAATAAAGGAATCTAGAATGGCTGAAAGACACTTAAGTGCTCAATATCCTTAGCCATCAGGGAAATGCAACTCAAAGCATCTCTGAGATATTATCTTACACTGGTCAAATGGCTAAAATCAAAAACACCAATGACAGTCTACGCCAGAGAGGATGTGGAGAAAGAGGAACACTCCTCCATTGCTGGTGGCAGTGCCAACTTATATGACCAGTTTGGAAATCAGTATGGCGATTTCTCAGGAAAATGGGAATCAGTCTACCTCAAGATCCAGCAATTCCAGTCTTGGGCATATACCCAAAGAATGCACATTCATACAACAAGGGCATATGTTCAACTATGCTCATAGCAGCTTTGCTTGTAATAACCATAACCTGGAAGCAACCTAGATGTTCCTCAACCGAAGAATAGATGGAGAAAATGTGGTACATTTACACAATGGAGTATTACTCACTGGAAAAAAACAATCAAATCTTGAAATTCGCATGCAAGTGGATGGAACTAGAAGAAACCATCCTGAGTGAGGTAACCCAATCACAGAAAGACAATCATGGTATGAACTCACTCATAGATATTAGAACATTAGCAAAGGACTAACAGCCAGCAATCCACAACATCAGAGAAACTAGGAAACAAGGAGGACTCCAAGAGAAAAACACATGATCCCCTGAAGAAGGGGAAAGGGGCAAGGACCCCTGAGCAAATTGGGAGTGGGGAGGAGGGTATAGAGGAGGGAGTTAGGAATAAGAGAAGGGGAGAAGAGGAGAGTGGTGGAGAACAAGAGGGATGAGGAAGACTGAGACAGGGGAGAAATAGAGGAGAGCAAGAAAGGAGATACCTTGATAGAGGAAGCAGTATAGGTTTAGAGCAAGGTCTGTCACTAGGGAAATGCTCAGGGATCAACAAGGGATGACCCCAACTAAGAATCTAGGCAGTATTGGAGAGGCTGCCTTTGATGCCCTTCCCATACAATGAGATTGAAGACTATCTTGGTTGCCATCCTAGAATCGTCATCCAGTAGCTGATCGCAGAAGAAGCAGGCACCTACAACTAATCACTGAGCCATACTCCTTGAATCCAGTTGTAGATAGGGCAGAGGGATGAGCAAAGGAGACAAGACCGTGCTGGAGAAACCCATGGAAACAGTTGCCCTGACCTAGTGAGGGCACAGAGTCCCTACTCGCAAAGCTGGGGAACCAGCATTGGACTTAACCAAACCCTCTGAATGTGGGTGCCAGCTGGGAGGTTTGGGAAGACTATGGAACCTCTAACAGTGGAGCCAATGGACTTTGGGGGCCCAATCCCTATGGAGGGATACTATTGCAGCCCAGATAAATGAAGGAGGGCCTAGGCCCTCCCCCAAAGGATGTGACAAACTTTGCTCATCCCCTGTGGAAGGCCTCACTATCCTTGGGGAGTGGGTGGGGTTGGGTTGGGTGAATTTGGAGGGGGGCATGAGAGGATGGGAGGAAAAAGGAACTGGGATTGTTATGTAAAATAGGTTGTTTCTAAAAGAAAAAAAAGGAGAAACAAAACAAAGAATCTAAAAGAAAGAAGGAAAAAAGAAAGAAAGGAAGGAAGGAAGGAAGGAAGGAAAGAAAGTGCCAAAGGTACTGGTACAACACCCTTCTCATCATGCGTGTGATGGTATTTACATACATGACAAGATCATGAGTTCTGATCTAATGAACGGATTGATTTCTTCTTACTCCATGTTGCCCTGAATTCGTCCTACATTGCCTATTTTTTTTCTCCTTCCTGGTTCTCAGGTGAGGTGTTCTGTTCTTTCACCCACTTCTTCACTATCATGTGCTGACACTTCTGAAGAACTCAACTTTTTTTTCTGGGAGGAGTTTGGTCACATCTATCCAAACATAATAATATGCTTGATAATAGTAATGATCTCATGGTTTTATATAAATATCAAATCTCAACAAAAATTCAACACTGAAGTATTTTTTTACTTACATTGCTAGTTTAATAAAAAAATAAAAATGTAGATGCTGGTTCTAACTTCTATCAGGTTGCCAAATATAAGTAATGATACAAATGAAGTATTTGTAATTTAATGGCAAATATCTTTTGTAAAAGTTATCAGTCCAGAACATCTTAAAATTTTATTAAGCAAGACAGAATAGCAAAAATCCTGCAGTGGCCAGAAAGAATAAACAGCCAGGTTTATGAGGTATGGGAACAAAGGACAGACCTTTTGTCTTTAACATGAATGTTTATATGTTCTCTTAAGTGATTATCATCATCCCAGTTCCTTATACCTTTGAAATATGTACATGATCTATCCATGCTCTCTTCCTACCTTTAGCTAGTCTCTACCCCAAGGTTTGACAAGTCCCATTCAGCCATAACCTGTTGTTGGTTGTTTTAGTTTTTACTGTTTGACTCTTAGGGGGTCCCGCCACCCACCTCCCAAACAAATTCACATGGAAGCTTATTCTTTTTTATAAATGCATAGCTTTAGCTTGGCTTACATCCAGCAAGCTTTATACAGTTATCCTATCTACCCTTCGCCTCTGGGTATTTGTCTTTCTGTATTCTGTTGCTTTTCTTTACTTCCTACTCTGTGGCTTGCTGTGTAGCTTTGTGTCTAGCCCCTGGTATTCTCCTCCTTTATTTGCTCCCTGATCTATTCTTCCAAGATATCTCTTCCTATTTATTCTCTCTGCCTGCCATCCCTCCCTAGACTTTATCCTAATTATGTACTGACTGTTCAGCTTTTTATTAGACCAATCAGGTGTTTTAGACAGGCAAAGTAACACAGCTTTACAGAGTTAAACAACCACAGCATAAAAGAATGCAACGTGTCTTTTCATCATTAAACAAATGTTCCATAGCATAAACAGCTGTAACACATCTTAAAATAATATTCTATGACAAGGATTCTCTTTCTGGTTCTCACTCTTACTTTCTTATTTCAGTTTTAAGTCCTTGCCAAGATCTTTGTTCTTTATCCTATATTCAATATTGACCTAGTACAATAATGGTATTTTGTTTGTGAGTATTGAATTGATAATAATATCAGTTATTAGTGGATTTAAACACAGACAGCTAAAAATAACAATAGTTCAGCTAAGAAATATACCATATTTTCTCTAAAGAGAATTATTTACTTACATTATGTGATTGGAATGGGGTGGGGAGTGAGGGGGTATGTTCATGAACACACAGAAGTCAGTCAAAGGATAATTCTCTGGAGTCATTATCTCCTTCCACCATGGGTCAAAATGTTTGAATTCAGGTTCTCAGGTTGCCCACTGAGGCCCCTCACCAGCCCTGTTCACATAGTTTGCATCAATGTTTCAATGCACTTTATTGGTCTCCTCATATGCATGGCATTAACGTGATTGTTTCCTTTCTACTCAACTGAAATTGTTTTCTCTAATGGAAAATCCAAATTCTCTTCCAACTTTGATTTTCCTTTGAACAATTTCACCAGACTCGGATTACATAGTAGAAAATATTTGTAAAGAGCAAACTGCGTAGAATACATTCTCCCAAGCTACACTCCAGCTAGCATCCCTTAAGTCATTTTTGCAAGAACATTTGTGCTAGAAATCTTCAATAGAAAAGACTTCAGGCAATTAGCATGGACAACAAAACGGAATAAAGATTGCTTTCAGAGGAGCATTGTTTCTGGCAAAATGTGCTTGATGTTACTTATGATCACTCTTGTAGGGTTAATATAGTAACCTCTTTTTCAAATTTTAATTCTGTTTCACAAGTGCTTCATGGGTGGATACTCCTTATTCTATGGTAATCTTCTATTTAAAGGCACATTAATACTTATCCTCTTCAAGCGCCTTTAATTTAATTGTGAAGAATCTCCTGATTTTTGCCAGCAGTCACTAACACCCATTTGCCATAATATTCACATGTACCTTCCGCTGTTTCTCACAGGTGGTTTCCTCTTGGCAATTTATTAGATGTATGTACAAAAAGTATCTCTGTTATCACACATACAGATGAGCACACATTGCTAAAACCCTGTAAACAGAAAGTGTAAAATGAACTTATTATAAAATACAGCTTTAGTTTGTAGTTGAATTAAGAAGGAAAAAATTTTACCAGGAACTTAAAAGGCTTTTTCTCCCCCTAGGAAATTCACTATTGTTTCCTTAAATATGATCTTATTCACTGACCACAGTTTTTACTTATTAGTATAATTCCTCTTTATTTCACAGCCAAAATACTGCTGTAAACAGCTCTGTTTGTTTCATGATAAATCTGATGCTACAAATTGTCACTTGTTGGGAACCATCTGTGCTCATGGCTGGCAGACTTACTTCTTATAGGTTAATATGTTTGTCATCTTAATAACCATTTCAGCCAATGGACCTATGGAGAGAAACATCTGATTATGTGATGTGCCATTAACAAAACATTGTCTCAAATACTGAAAAAGCACTTGCCGTCCAGTTTCTTGGGATCTGTCAGTTTCTAAACACATTTCTAAACTCTTGTTTTATGCTCAAGTTGACATTCTCACAGTATCAGTTTGCCAAAGAGCCTGTCTGCCTAAGGATACTTTGGCTATCTGGAAATGCCAATGTATGCTAATGAGATATCACCACAGCAAGCAATAATTAATTATTCAAAAACATATGCCTGCTTGGTAAGACACCCAGTAGAATAGGGTCAATAAAATTAGCAGTTAGTGTAAGCACAGCAATTCGATTGAACAAACTGTTAGTTTCAGAATAAATTTCACTGGGAATTGTTTTCTTACTATCTTTCTCTATTATTGTTTTTCTGCATGTACTATGTGATCTTTGCAGAGAAAATTATTTTGCCACAATTTTCTTAGAAATTCAAGTAGATTTCCTTCATAAAAGTATTGATGTTGGAGAAGAGACCCTTCTGCATAGATTAAAGATCATTGTAAAAGACATGATAAGATAATGGTTCTTCTAACATTTTCTCATCTTCTAGTCCCCAAAGGAAAACTTTTAGTTTATTTACATTATGGTCTCATTATACCTAATTCTAATTTTAGAGAAAAAATTTTAAAGTATGTTGGGGAAGTCCTTTGTCAACAAAGCACTGTTGAGCCAATAGGAATCTAGATAGGTGGGACTAGGAGTCCAGGAGGATTCTGGGTAAGAGAAACACAAGAGAGTCAACATGTAACCGCCATGGGGTAGGCAGCCCGGAACTATTCTCTGGTAAGAGAAATACTTAGATTAACAATTATGGGGTAATTACTTAAGTCAGAGCTAGCCAGTAAGAAACAAGCAAGGCCAACAGCTTCATAATTAATATAGCCTCCTGTGTGTTTATTTGGGACTGATGCGGCTCTAGAACCAGGCTGGTGGGAAGGCTCCTCTCAAGGAAAAAGCTTCTCTTTACAGAAAGGTGTCAGGAGTGGGATTGAATTTCCACATAGAATGACAGAAGCTTTAAAGGAATTTTAGAAACAGAAGAATGGAGAGAGGCACAGATTTTTGATAGCAGCATTTTTCTCAGGTGATTTGCTAGCAACAAGCCGAGATTCACCTGGCTCGCTTACCGGAGTCTTCCTGACTCGGCATAAAAAGAACAAAAAATAACAAGGTTGTTTTAAGAGACTCTGCTAACGATTAAAAGGTGTGTACGTACAGCTGGCAGTGGCAGCTTTTGCTGGATGTCAGCATGGACTGAGGCGGTAAGCTAGAATCACGCTTATGCCCGCCATCTTGAAAAATACGGCAGTTTAAACAGCCGAGGTTTTACAGATAAGACACATGGTCAGAAAAACGTAAAGATTTACAGTAAAGTCAGACTTGGATAAACAAAACTTCTAAAGGTTTACAGTACGTTTAAAAATATACGTGAGATTGAGAGAGAAAATAAAACGGCAAAGTGGTAAATAAATACAAAAGCTGTTGTTGTGGTGGCGCATGCCGGTAGGATTTACTCCAGAGGCAGAGGCAGGCAGATTTCCAAAGAGAAACCCTGTCTCAGAGAAAAATAAATAAAAGTAAAATAAATAAAGTAATAATAGATAAATAAATAAGCCACATAAAGAGGAAAATACACAGAGAGTCTGGATACATTGTGGCCTATGGGCTGAAGATGGATGCCCCAACATTGCAGAGGAACTTCGGGTGACTGTCCAGGCAGTAAGACATCTCTGTCAATCCTAGTGTTTATATATTATCCTTCTGTGGTCTTTGATGGAGTTGAAGATAGATAGTTATAATTATAGTTTTCCTTAGTTATGATAAAAGATAAGCTACATATAGAACTTTGGACTCAAGAATGGGATGGATGATATTTTCTTTAAATCTTGCTAAAATATTGTAACTATGTTCTTACTTGATAATTGTTCTGTTATATACAATTCAACTATGTTAAAGTTAAGACCTTTCTTTTTGTTTAAACAGAAATGAGGAGATGTTGGGGAAGTTCTTTGACAATAAAGCACTGTTGAGCCAATAGGAATATAGATAGGTGGGACTAGGAGTCCAGGAGGATTCTGGGTAAGAGAAACACAAGAGAGTCAACATATGACCATCATGGGGAAGGAAGCCCGGAACTATTCTCTGGTAAGAGAAATACTTAGATTAACAATTATGGGGTAATTACTTAAGTTAGATCTAGGCAGTAAGAAACAAGCAAGGCCAACAGCTTCATAATTAATATAGCCTCCTGTGTGTTTATTTGGGACTGATGCAGCTCTAGAACCAGGCTGGCAAGAAGGCTCCTCTCAAGAAAAAAGCTTCTCTTTACAAAAGTATCATTCACTATGTTTTCCAGGTTTAAGATTATATTTCAGTGCTTTAGTTATAATGACGAGGTTAACTTCTGTATATAAGTCATGGACATTAGGATTACCTTTTGGGGGGCACACAAATTTTGATTTACAGTGAGAGTTTTGGTATGTTCTTTCCTCTAATTAAATTCTGAGTCTACTCAGAGTTGCCTACACATTTCTGCATATGCTATGTCAACTTGGCTTAGGTCTTCTGAGATTCTGACCTGGGACACGGCTCCTTTATCCTCACTCTGGGCTGGCACTGTTGCTTCTTGAATTCCATTGTGTGTGTGTGTGTGTGTTTGTTTTCTTGCTTGCTTGTATCCCCACCTTGGTATATTTATTATAATGGTTCCACAGAAATGATGCACGAGTGATAAATTTTGTGGATATATACATATATATGAAAATATTTTGTCTGTTTTATTCATACATAAGTGTTAATATATGATGTTCAAAAATTTGAGAGAAACTATCTAAATTGTAGGGGACACTCCATTTTCCCTTAGCTTTCAGAACCACAGAAGACAAGTCGTGAAAATTTGGATGATTTACTCTGTGTGTGTAATATTTTCATTGTTTGCTGGGATTTTTCCAGGAAGATTTGGGGGTTTCCCAATAGATCCATATCATTATACTTCATATGTTATTCTTCAATGTGGGCCAACTTTTCTCCATGAACGCAGAAACTTTTACCTATCAGTTATCTGAAACCTGCAATCGTTTTTTGAATTTCATTCCCTTCAGTATCTCTGATTTCTTTTATATACCTTTCTATTCTTTGTTTTGGGGTATGTTTATTCTCATACCAGAATTTCTTTCTTTTATTGGTATGTTTTGGTTCCTGTCTTTCATGTCAGTTATTTCTAGCTATTCCCTTTTAAGGGCAGGAAGATGATGAGAAAATTCTACACTCCTGAAGGAACATGGTCAACCAGCAATCTCAGCACACATCCACTGAAGAGGCTTTTTCATTAAGAAAGTAGGGTTTGGATGACTAGGTTTTCATACTCACATTGCCCAGATTTGGATAGTCACATTAGCCTACTTCTTGCCTAGAAGGCATAAGCTTTGCTGTCATTATTCTGGGATTAAATGAGGGGAAGAAAGTGGGCATTTCAACATTTGGAAAAAAATTGCTTCAATGATCAATGCTATACCAAAGGAATCTTCAGAATAGTTGTCATAAAGTGATAGATATATATGCAACAGCAAAGTATATTTACCATTAGAATTCTGTAATTATTTACATTATTAAGCATACCTTTAAAAACTCATGTAAGGTCTGGGGATATGGTTCAATCCTTTAATCCCCAAAACTCAAGAATTAGAAACTACCTTTTCTACATATGGAAGACCAGGGCAGCCAAAGATACATAATGCATAATGAGGCCTTGTCTCAAAATGTAAAAAATAAATAAAAAGAAGAAGAGTCAACTGACAGGAAAACTCTGTAAAAAATGTATACTATTTAAAAAGGAAAAGGAAAGGACACAGATAAAAGAGGAAGGTATTGAGAGAGAAGGGCGTGGAAGGCAAGAAGAGATGGAGTCAATTACAATATCTAATTCTCCTTATCATCTTGGCCAGTAGAACAAAATGCCCAAACTTCAACTCTATCTCTCTTTGATTCTCAAAGCAGTCAGCATTTGTATTGGCTTAGTGGAAATCTCTTTTTATTTTAAGTGGCCAACAATGTAAAAGACATTCAGGAACAGCCAATCAATTTATACAGGATCAAAATACTCCAACGGTTATTCTTCCCATAGCTAATGCTATCCTTCATTGGAAATACTGTAAATGGCATAGTTCTGAAAGCTAGAGGCTCAAAGAATAAGAATAATGTAAATTTAGCTCCAGGGCCTCCCCCAGCCCTTTCAAAGGCCCTGGTCTTTGAATAAGCTGTCAGAGTGCAGGCTGGTCTGCTCTGTAAAAAGACAGGAGTCACCTGTCACAAAACCACAAACCTGAGCAGTGCAGTCAGGAAGCCTGAGAAGGCTCTTTTGTTACAGAGAACAAAGAAATGAGCTACACAGTTTAAAACCACCAGGGTTTCTGAAATAAGTGAAACTATTTTTGTTGCAGAACATTTTTTCTAAAGAGAGAGAGAGAGAGATTATAACATATCAAAGATATTTACAATCAAAACAGGCTATGCACATACTATGTCAAGTAAAAATTACATTGACAAGAACTGTCTTTAAAATTTCTGAATTGATGTGTGATGCTTAATGAATCACTACAGCAAAGCATATATGTTCTACATGCACATGTGATGAAGGTGTGAGAACTGGGTCTTTCCAACATTGGAGGACAATTTCCCTGTATAGTAGTCACATGACATGAGGAAATAAATGTTCAACGTTGTGTGCAGCCTCCTCCAAGCACCACTAAGTAACGCCAATGAGAGGAAGGAGGACACGAAGTGCTGTCTGCTCTTCTATAGCATTTCAGTGATAATCGTCCTCGTAAACTGTTGCTAGCCATGATTTTCATTTTCTATAGCTTAATTTTCCTGCACAGCTTTTGATGCGTGATAAGGATTGAGAAACCTTGATTTTTACTCTTTATCACATTCACCGTTAACTAGCCATAAGCATCACCTTGAAAAAGTTTTATCATCTTTGTATGCTTGCACCTGTTCTTTCATGTTAAATATGATTCCAGGCTTGTGAGAATTTAAACTACATTCTTGTGAAAATTAGTTGTAATGAAAGTCAATTGTTCTGGAAATAGTATAAAATTAGTAGCAAAATGTCCTTTAATTATTTTACAAAAATGCTTACCTCTCATTTGGAAAGCTCTACCAGGGGAATGAAGACACAGGGAGTAGGGTGTCTGCTTGCTTTCTCAACCAACTTTCTTCCTTCTTCTGTAATAGAGGCTATATTTTGTGTGGTCCTGATGACGCTGTTTTTACCTGGAGAAGTAGAAACACCATATAAAGATAGACTCCCTTGCAGTCTTGTTCCTTTTGTTGTGCCCAAAAATCATGTGTGCCTGATCTTTACTCCACTCATGAAACAAATTACTTAGCATCATAGTATCTCTTCTCCTGAAGGGGGATTAAAATAAAGACTCAAATGTGGGAGTCATCCTGCTACAAAAAAAATCTTGTGAATCTAAAAGCAATTAACTTAAAGAATATGTAATTGTTCCAACAAATTTTCAAAACTGAATGTAAAGTCAAGGATCATGTAATAGGAACTAAGATTTCAAAATAAATTAGTTTCCATCTGAATCTATTGTCTTAAAGGGCATAAGTATAGATAACTTTTAAGAAAACTTAAATGTGAAGTTCTTTTGTGTTCCCAATGCCTTTGCAATTATTATTATTATTATTCTCCCTCTCAAGAAGATGAAAATAATGTAAATAGTATAAAATATATAATATGATAATATAAAATTTATCATGAATAAAAATTAGAGAAAACTAATTTCTGAAACTTATAATAAACACACCTGTGGCTAGTCAGATGACTCAATAGGTAAACACACTTGTGGCCAAAGCTGATGATAAGTCAGATCTCTGGGACTTATAGGGTAGAATGAGAGGGTCGACTCCCATACATTGTCCTCTAAACTCTGCATACACATACACACAGTAAGCAAATAAGTATAATAAAAATCGAATAGCAGCATTATTTGTAATAACCAGAACTTAGAAGCAATCTAGATGCACCTCAACCGAAGAGTGAATAGAGAAAATGTGGTACATTTATAAAATGGAGTACTATTCAGCAGAAAAAAAAACGATGGAATCCTGAGATTTGCAGGCAAATGGATGGCACTAGAAGAAACCATCCTGAATGAGGTAACCCAGTCACAAAAAGAGAAACATGGCATGTACTCTCTTATATATGGATTTTAGACATAGATCTGGAGAGTGCCAGCCTACAATCCCATGGCCAGAGAGTCTGGGAAGCAGAACCTTCATTCAGTGGCTGATGGAAGAAGAGGCAGACTCCCAAGGCTAAGCACTGAGCTGAACTCAAGAAATCCAGTAACAGAGAGGGAGGACTGATGAGCAAAGGGGTTAAGACTGGCTGGTTTAACCCCCAGAAACAGCTGATTTACCAAGGGTTAGTTCTTGAATCCCAGACTGATGCCTGGGAATCCAGCATGGGACTGATCAAGACCCTCTGAATGTGGTTGTCAGTGAGGAGGCCTAAGTAATCTATTGAGCCTTGGGTAGTAGATCAGTATTTATCCTGGGTATACAAATGGACTTTGACTCCCATCCAACAATGAAAGATGCACTCTCACCCTGAACTCTTGGGGGAGGGTCTAGGCCCTGCCCTGGATGAAATGACAGACTATGGACACCCCCATGGAGGGCCTTACCCTCCCTGAAGAAATGAGGGGATACTGGGGGGATTGGTGGGAGGGCACAGGAGGAGGGAAGGGAAACGGAGAGGGACCTGGAACTGACATGTGAAGCAACCTTGCTTCTAATTTAAATTTAAATTTAAAAATAAAATATTGTATAAAATGAAAAAAATTTAAACAATCAAATAAACACACAAACTGATTAAACAGACATATAGGTGTCAAACACATCCTGTTTATAAGAAGTGAGTTTTTAAAAAAGAAGCAGGAAAATTCTAAAACAAAAAGAAAGTTAAAACTGAGACACAAAATAATCCAGAAGAAATTATGGGAAGGAAGAGCAGAAGAAAGGAATGACCAATAACCAGGAGAAGCTAGAAAAGTTAAGTGGTAAAGAGAGAAAAACTAATGGCAGAATTAAATAAAGAAAAATGGCAAATATTAACAGCAAAAAATGACTCAAAAATGAGAATTAAATTGGAATGAGAATTTTATGAATGAAAATTTATTTCCAACATGACCATATGAGGCTTCTGCATAAAATGAGATGATTGGCCCAATGTTGAAACGAGTAATGGGAAAAGTTCTAGAAATATAGCTAGCATTAATCAGATACAAATCATGAATATTCAACAAGACTTTCCTGTCTATGCATCAAATAGGGAAACTACTATATAAAATGTATTAAACTACCTCTATACATTTAAACATTTAAAAAATTTTTGCAGTTCTTGATTTATTAAATTGTAATACAATGTATTTTCATCATATTTTCTCCTACCCAACTCCTCCCAGATCCTTTCCATCTCCCTGTGCACCCAACTTCATGTTCTTTCTTTCTCCTCTCTCAAATAAAAAAGAATCAAAACAAGCAAAAAACCAAAGAGATAAAGAGAGAGAACAAACACACACAGAAGACATGGAACCAGTTTAATTTGTGTTGGCAAACTACTACTAGAGTGTAGTTGATATATTCAGTGCCACTCTATTACAGAAAACCAACCTTCCCTCTCCTAACTGGTATGAACTGCAGAAAGCTTCTAGGTTAGGGGTAGGACTTTGGGCCTATTTCATCTTCTCCATGCTGGACTTTTTTCTGTCTTAAATTTGGGCAGAAGTTGTGTATCTGTCGCAGTCTCTGTGAGTTTAGAGGTGCAGTAGCCTCGTGGTTTTTTGTGGAGCCATCTAGCACATTGACTAATTCTGACTCCCCTTCTGCAAATGCACCTGAACTCTGAGGGAAAGTGTTTGATGAGAGTAGTAGGTTTTCTTAGGGCCTGTGACATATCTTGTCCCAGATTCTAGCCCACTTTTCGCAATGTCAGGGATGGGCCCCTTCTGATGGAATAGGATGTAAATCCAATCAGAAGTGGTTGATTGCTATATAACATCCGTGTTTCTGTTGAACCAGTATATTTTGCAGGATGATTGCATGAAAACAGTGGTTGAAACTGTAAAGAGGACTAGTGAGGGGACTCAGTGGGTAAGGGTGCTTGTTGTGCAAGCCTGACAACCTGAATTTAAACGTTTTAACCCATAGTGGAAGAAGGCAATGACTCCAGAAAAAGGTTGTCATTGTAGATCATAGGATTCACAGGTATGTGATATTGATGATTAATTTTCTCCCCTGGTGGTGTACAAAGTATGTTCCAACATCACATGTCTTAGCCAAGTTAGTAGAGGTGAAGGTTCTAGTTATGAAGCAGCTTAATTTCTCCACATTTAATGAAATAATTAAGTAGTATTTTCAGAAATAGGAACTTACCATCAGGTTTCAAAGGCAATATTTGTAGCCTATAATATTTGAGGTATCTATGGCATCCCTTCAACTAATGACTCAACAAGAAGTAACTCATTTCTGGTACTGGGGTTTACTTGCTATCATAAAATATATTGTGGAGGCATCATCTCATTATTTAGTAACTCAATTCACATTCCTTTCATATATGCCTATATTTTAACAATCTTTTATAGTATTAGGTTTCAATATGGTTTTTCGACGTGTTTTCAGCAATAGATAGCCCTCCTCATATTCTCTCCTTTACCCTTCCCTTCCAACTCCTATCCCATTTAATCCTTTACTCTAGATTTCCATTTATCTTTGTATAAAACTATACTCTAGTTCCCCATCCTTGGAAGATACTCTCCTCTCTCCTGATCCCTTACTAACTACTTAAACTCTGTGACTATTCAAATTGAAACACAAGTATCTAAAGCTTAAAAGCTAACATCCACATATAAAAAGAAAACATGTCATTTCATGTTTTTCTCTCAAGTTTGGCTTTCCTCACTCAGGTTCATTGTTTCTAGCTACATCCAATTACCTGAACATTTCATTATTTCACTTTTCTTAATAGTTGAATAAAATTCCACTGCATAAATGTAATATGTTTTCAATTATCTAGTCATCAGTTGATAGGCATTGAGGCTGTATCCAATTTCTGTCTATTATGAATAGAGTAGCAATTAACACGGGTAAGCAAGTGTCTCTGTAGTAATCTACAGAGTTAGTTTTAGGAATATGACCAAGAGAAATATACCAACTATATCCTGTTGTAGATCTATTTACAGCATTTTTAGGAATTTCCACACTGATTTCCAAGTGTTTGTTCCAGTTTGCACTCCCCTAGCAATGAATAAGTCTTTGTCTTTCAAGCATCCTCACCAGCATCTGCTGTCAAATGCAGTCCCAATCTTAGCAACTCTAACTTGGGTAAGACAAAATCTCAAAGAGGTCTTAATTTAAATATTCCTGGTTGCTAAGGATGATGAACATTTTTAAGTGTTTCTCAACCACTGGAGTTTCATCTTTGGAGAGTCTTGTTTAGTTTTATGTTGTGGAATACTATTTGAAGATGTGTTACATTAATTTATGCTGTAGAATGTTGGTTTAATGATGCAAGAATGTGTTGTATTCTTTTGTGTTGCATTTGTTTAACTATGTGAAGCAGTGCTTCCTGTCTAAAACCCCTGAGTGACCTAATAAAGAGCTGAACAACCAATAGCCAGGCAGGAGGGATAGGTAGCATTTCCAGGCAAAGAGACTAAATAAAAGGAGAAAAAGAGATCCAGGATCAAACAAAGAAGAGGAATTGAGGGGCAGCCACTCAGCTACACAGCCAGACATGAAATAAGAAGGAAAGAAAAGATACACAGAAATGGATAAAGGTAAAATTCCAGAAGCAATCTGTAGATGGGATATTTTTAGTATTTTTTATTCATTTTACATATCAACCACAAGTCCTCCACCCTTGCCTCCTCCCCCTCTCCTCCACTCAACCCACTCCCATCCACTTCTTAGAAAGGATACGACCTCCCATGGGGAGTCAACACTCAGTTGACACAGGACCAAGGCCCCCTTACCTGCCAATCAAGGATAATTTAAGTAAAGTTGGCTAGAAGTAAGGCTAAGTCTCCTTGTCATTATTTGGGGAGCTGGATTGGATGCGGTGGGGGGCTCGCAACGAACAAAGAGTTTTAAAAAAAAACAACTACAAATCTTTGCAGTTTTTAAATTTGGTGATTTGTTTTCTTCATGTTCAGTTTTCTTAGTCTTTTCTACAGGCTACATGCTAACCCTCTGTCACCTGTATGATTGGTAAAGAATCACATCCTGTAGGCTGTGTAATTAATGCTGAAGTAAAGTTTATCAACTTATTAAATACCTGTTCTATTAGTGATCTGTTCAGAAGGCCCTTTACAGTGCAATGAGTTCAAGTGAATTCCTACTTTCCATCAGGTTGAGGATGTCTGGTCTTAGGTTAAGATCATTGTTGGATTTGGTGTTTGGTTTTGTGCAGGTTGATAATTATGAGTCTATTTTCATTTTCTTGTTTATAAGTCTTTACTATTGTGAGACAGTTTCCATACTTTCATTGCTAATCTGTTTGTTAGTTACATATAGTAAAGCTACTGATTTTTGTATTCAGCTATTTTGCTAAAAAAACGTTTATGAGCTGTAAAAGTTTTCTGGTTGAGTCATTAGGGCCATTTACATATAAAGTAGTGTCATCTGAAAATAAACATACTTTAGACTTCTTCCTTTCCTATTTCCATACCATTGATCTCCAACAGTTGTCGTATTGCTCTATGTAAAGAGAAGCTTTTTCCTTGAGAGAAAGCCTTTGCGCCAGCCTGGTTCTAGATCCGCATCAATCCCAAATAAACACACAGGAGGCTATATTAATTATGAAGCTCTTGGCCTTGCTTGTTTCTTACAGGCTAGCTCTGACTTAAGTAATTACCCCATAATTGTTAATGTAAGTATTTCTCTTACCGGAGAGGTTCCCGGGCTTCCTACCCCATGGCGTTACATCTTGACTCTCTTTGTTTCTCCTTCCCAGAGTCCTCCTGGATTCCTAGTCGCGCCTATCTTACTTTCCTATTGGCCAACAGTGCTTTATTGACATAACCACATAATTCCACATCATCTCCTCTTTTGTGTCTAAACAAAAAGAAAGGTCTTAACTTTAACATAGTCAAATTATATATAAATGAACAGTTATCAAGTAAGAATATAGTCACAATATTTTGTCTATCAACATTTACCAAGATTTAAAGAAAATATCATCAATCCCATCCTTGTGAGTCTAAAGTGCTATATGTAGCTTATCTTTTATCATAACTAAGGAAAACTATAATTATAACTATCTGTCTTCAACTCCATCAAAGACCACAGAAGGATAATATGTAAACACTAGAGATATCTTACTGCCTGGACAGTCACCTGAAGTTCCTCTGCAACGTTGGGGCATCCATCTTCAGCCCATAGGCCACAATGTGTCCAGAAGATTTCTCAGGAAAGCAGGAAATTTCAAACTGTCCATCTGCATTGGCAGTCTGTCAGTCATTTTTCTGTGTCCTGCAGAAAGTCTCGTAGACTCTTCCATGAAGCAGGAACCCTGTAAGACTGAGTTCAGCAGTCACTTTCCTGTGGGTGCTGCATGTCCGGATTATACAACAACAGTCAAGCAGTACAGGCAAGAGCAGTTTCTTGCCCAAATGGCTAATCTTGCCATGTTGAAAGCAAACTCCATAACAAGTTTCCTCGATGCCCATCGTCCTCTCAGTCATAATTGGTGCTGCCAGGAGCAGACATTTCTCATTGTCAAGAAAAACCCTAAACCATTTTAAATGCCATTTTCTGAAGTTCTTTGAAAGGTTTGAAGACTACCTATCTGTCTCAAATATATCTCTATATATCTAGAAAACCTAACTTACCTAACTATAAGTTCTGACTATTATAAGTGACTATCTATAATCTGTATTTAATTACACATTACATTTTAAAAGATCAGTATAAGCACAATACTTAATCAAGAGGAGAAATATACATATCACAAAATTGACTTTGAATTTGTATCAATAAATGAAAAACCATACCCATATCATAATTCCCCTTTTTACCATTAAAAAGAGACTGGCTGTGATCATTAGCCAATTATAAACAACCCCATTTAAATGAAAGCAAAGATTTATAAACAAGATGGGAATTAGGACGTCGCTCATTTCAAACTGCTTCGTGCTGGAAGGGGGCTCTGTTCATACCATGGGGATTATGACAAAACTCAGAAACTTGTACAAGTCCTTATTTTTAGGGTCTGTAAAGCTCCATCATCTTAGCTGTTTCAGTTGTTGGAACACCTGGCCCACCGCTTCCGGAGGTCTTGGTTCATCAAACCACAGGAGCCTGGAAGGAATCCTCAGCTTTTCATTTTCTGTAGAAACATAAATAAAAACTCCTTTTCAAAGTAACATATCCTTATACTTAAATTTTGAAGTCAAGGCATTTTCAAAAGATATAAGTTGAATTAATTTAGCAGTATTTATAATCAAGTGTACTTTAGCAGTTGTTCCTTCCTGAGCAATCAAAAAACTGAAAAACACAATAGCGTACAGTATCCAGACTCTGTGTATTTTCCATCTTTGCATGGATTATTTATTTATCTATTATTACTCTATTTCTATTACTTTTATTTCTTTTTCGCTGAGACAGGGTTTCTCTTTGGAAATCTGCCTGCCTCTACCTCTGCAGCAATTCCTACCAGCGTGCGCCACCACAGCCGGTTTTTTATTTATTTACCACTTTGCTGTTTCATTTTGTCTCTCAATCTTATTTATATTTTAAAACACACTGTAAACCTTTAGAAGTTTTTCTTCATCCAAGTCTGACTTTACTGTAATCTTTATGTTTTTCTGGCAACCTGTCTTATCTGTTAAAACCGCGGCTGTTTTATTTTTATTTTTTTTTAATTTTTTTTAATTTTCCAGTTTAAATTTAGATAAGAAACGAGGTTGCTTCACAAGTCAGTTCCAGGTCCCTCTCCCATTCCCTCCCCTCCTCCCGTGCCCTCCCCCCAACCCCCCCCCGTTATCCCCTCATTCCCCCAGGGAGGGTGAGGCCCTCCATGGGGGTGTCCATAGTCTGTCATTTCATATAGGGCAGGGCCTAGACCCTTCCCCAAGAGTTCAGGGTGAGAGTGCACCTCACATTGTTCTATGGGAGTCCAAAGTCCATGTGTATACTTGGGATGGGTACTGATCTGCTGCAAAAGGCTCAATAGATTCCCTAGGCCTCCTCACTGACACCCAAATTCAGGGGGGTATTGATCAGTCCCATGCTGGATTCCAAGGCTGATGCCTGGGTTTCAAGAGTTAACCATTGTCTGGTCAGCTGTTTCTGGGGGTTAAACCAGCCCAGTCTTAATCCCTTTGATCATTAGTCCTCCCTTTCTGTTACTGGCTTTCTTGAGTTCAGCTCAGTACTTAACCAAGGGAGTCTGCCTCTTCTTCGATCAGCCACTAAATGAAGTTTCTGTTTCCCAGACTCTCTGGCCATAGGATTGTAGGCTGGCACTCCCCAGATCTATGTCTAAAATCCATATATGAGAGAGTACATGCCATGTTTCTCTTTTTGTGACTGGGTTACCTCACTCAGGATGGTTTCTTCTAGTGTCATCCATTTGCCTGCGAATCTCATGATTCCATTATTTTTTTCTGCTGAATAGTACTCCATTGTGTAGATGTACCACATTTTCTCTATCCACACTTCGGGTGAGGGACATCTAGGTTGCTTCCAAGTTCTGGCTATTACAAATAAAGCTGCTATGAACATAGTGGAACAGACATCTTTGTTGTATGAATGGGCATCTTTTGGATATATGCCTAAGAGTGGGGTTGCTGGGTCTTGTGGTAGGTTTATTCCCATTTTTCTGAGGAATCTCCATACTGATTTCCAAAGTGGCTGAACTAGTTGGCACTCCCACCAGCAATGGAGGAGTGTTCCCCTTTCACCACATCCTCTCCAGCATAAATTGTCATTGGTGTTTTTGATTTTAGCCATTCTGACAGGAGTGAGATGGTATCTCAGATTTGTTTTGATTTGCATTTCCCTGATGGCTAAGAATGTTGAGCACTTTCTCAAGTGCCTCTCAGCCATTTTAGACTCCTCTATTGAAAACTCTCTATTTAGTTCTGCAGCCCACTTTTTAATTGGGTCCTTTGCTGTTTTGGAGACTTGCTTCTTGAGTTCTTTGTAAATTTTGGAGATCAACCCTCTGTCAGATGTGGGATTAGTGAATATTTTTCCCATTCTGTGGGCTGCCTTTTTGTCTTGCTGACTGTGTCCTTTGCCTTACAGAAGCTTCTCAGTTTCAGTAGGTCCCATTTATTAATTGTTGATCTCGCTGTCTGTGCTACTGGTGTTATGTTCAGGAAGCTGTCTCCTGTACCAATTCGTTCAAGGGTACCACCTACTTTCTCTTCTAAGAGGTTCAGTGTGGCTGGATTTATGTTGAGGTCTTTGATCCATTTGGACTTAAGTTTTGTGCATGGTGATAAACATGGATCGATCCGCATTCTTCTACATGCCAGTCTCCAATTATGCCAGCACCATTTGTTGAAGATGCTTTCTTTATTCCATTGTATATTTTTAGCTTCTTTGTCAAAGATCAGATGTTCGTACGTGTGTGGGTAAATACCCGGATTTTCAATTCGATTCCATTGGTATACCTGTCTATTTTTGTGCCAATACCAAGCTGTTTTCAGGACTATAGCTCTATAATAGAGCTTGAGGTCAGGGATGGTGATGCCTCCGGACGTTGCCTTGTTGAACAGGGTTGTTTTGGCTATCCTGGGTCTTTTGTTTTTCCATACGAAATTGATTATTCTTTCAAGGACTGTGAAGAATTGTGCTGGGATTTTAATGGGGATTGCATTGAATCTGTAGATTGCTTTTGGCAGGATTGCCATCTTTACTACATTGATCCTACCTATCCAAGAGCATGGGAGATCTTTCCATTTTCTGAGGGCTTCTTTAATTTCTTTCTTTAAAGATTCAAAGTTCTTACGATACAGGTCTTTCACTTGTCTGGTTAGCATTACCCCAAGGTATTTTATGTTGTTTGTGGCAATTGTAAAGGGTGATGTTTCTCTGATTTCTCTTTCAGCCCTTTTATCATCTGTATATAGTAGGGCTACTGATTTTCTTGAGTTGATCTTGTAGCCTGCCACTTTGCTGAAGGTGTTAATCAGCTGTAAGAGTTCCCTGGTAGAGTTCTTTGGGTCATTGATGTAAACTATCATATCATCTGCAAACAGTGAAAGTTTGACCTCTTCCTTCCCAATTTGTATCCCCTTGATCCCCCTTTGTTGTCATATGGCAATAGCTAGAACTTCAAGTACCATGTTGAAAAGGTATGGAGAGAGTGGACAGCCTTGTTTTGTTCCTGATTTTAGAGGAATTGCGTTGAGTTTCTGTCCATTTAGTTTGATGTTGGCTGTTGGTTTACTGTATATAGCTTTTATTATGTTTAAGTATGTCCCTGTTATCCCACATCTCTCCAAGACCTTTATCATGAAGGGGTGTTGGATTTTGTCAAAGGCTTTTTCAGCATCTAGTGAGATGATCATGTGATTTTTGTTTTTCAGCTTGTTTATATGGTGGATTACGTTGATGGATTTTCGTATGTTGAACCATCCCTGCATCCCTGGGATGAAACCTACTTGATCGTGGTGAATGATTGTTTTGATGTGTTCTTGGATCCGATTTGCCAGTATTTTATTGAGTATTTTTGCACCAATGTTCATGAGGGATATTGGTCTGAAGTTCTCTTTCTTAGTTGTATCTTTGTGTGGCTTGGGGATCAAGGTTATTGAAGCCTCATAGAAAGAGTTTGGCAAAGACCCTTCTGCTTCTATTGTGTGGAACACTTTGAGAAGAATTGGTATAAGCTGTTCTTTGAATTTCTGGTAGAATTCTGCACTGAGGCCATCTGGACCTGGACTTTTTTTTGGTTGGGAGACTTTTGATGACAGCTTCTATTTCCATAGGGGTTATAGGTCTATTTAAATTGCTTATCTGTTCTTGATTTAGTTTTGGCAAATGATAGCTGTCCAGGAAGTCATCCATTTCCTTTAAATTTTCGAATTTTGTGGAGTACAGGTTTTCAAAGTATGACCTAATGATTCTCTGGATTTCCTCAGAGTCTGTTGTTATGTCTCCCTTTTCATTTCTGAATTTGTTAATTTGCATGTTCACTCTCCGCTGTTTGGTAAGTTTGGACAAAGGTTTGTTTATCTTGTTGATTTTCTCAAAGAACCAACTCTTCGTTGCATTGATTCTTTGTATTGTTTTCCTGGTTTCTACTTTATTGATTTCAGCCCTCAATTTGATTATTTCCTGGCATCTACTCCTCCTGGGGGAGTTTGCTTCTTTGTGTTCTAGAGCTTTTAGCTGCGATGTTAATTCTCTGGTATAACTGTTCTCCTGTTTCTTCATATGAGCACTTAGTGCTATGAACTTCCCCCGTAGCACTGCTTTCAAAGTGTCCCATAGGTTTGGGTATGTTGTGTCTTCATTCTCATTGAATTCGAGGAAGTCTTTAATTTCTTTTTTTATTTCCTCTTTGACCCAGGGATGGTGCAGTTGAGCATTATTCAATTTCCATGAGTTTGTAGGTTTTCTGCAATTTGTGTTGTTGTTGAATTCTAATCTTAAGGCATGGTGGTCTGATAAGATGCATGGAGTTATTCCAATTTTTTTGTAGCTGCTGAGGTTTGATATGTTGCCAAGTATGTGGTGGATTTTTGAGAAGGTTCCATGTGGTGGTGAGAAGAAGGTATACCACGGCTCTTTTAAACTGCCGTTTTTTCCATGATGGCGGGCATAAATGTGACTCCAGCTGCCGGCTTGGAGATGTGGTCACTGCCACTTCCAGCTGTACGTACAACTTTTAAATCGTTAGCATAGCCTCTTAAAAGTACCTTGTTGGCTTTGGGTTTTTTGTTTGTTTGTTTGTTTTTTTATGCTGAGTCAGGAAGCCTAACTTAAACATGCCGGGAGTCTCTGCTTGCAGCTAACAAAACAGAGCCCGCCTGAGAAAATGCTGCTACCAAAAAGCCGTGCTTCTCTCTGTCCTTTTGTTTCTAAAATTCCTTTATAGCTTTTGTCATTCTACGTGGAAATTCAATCCCACTTCTGACATCATTTGTAAAGAGAAGCTTTTTCCTTGAGAGAAAGCCTTCCCGCCAGCCTGGTTCTAGTGCCTCAAAAGTCCCAAATAAACACACAGGAGGCTATATTAATTATGGAGCTGTTGGCCTTGCTTGTTTCTTACTGGCTAGCTCTGACTTAAGTAATTACCCCATAATTGTTAATCTAAGTATTTCTCTTACCGGAGAAGTTTCGGGGCTTCCTATCCCATGGTGTTACATCTTGACTCTCTGTGTTTCTCCTTCTCAGAGTCCTCCTGGACTCCTAGTCCCGCCTATCTTACTTTCCTATTGGCCAACAGTGCTTTATTGACATAATCACAGGACTTCCCACATCAGCTCTAGCTAAGACTTCAAGTTATAAAAAGGTATGAAGAGATCAGTCTCTTCTTCCTAGCTTTAGTGGAATTGCTTTGAGTTTCTCTCCATTACTTTCATCTTGGTTATAGACTTGCTGTAAGTAGCCTTTAGTATAGTATATGCTTTGTGTGCCTACTATCTCTAGGACTTCTCTCATGAAGGGATGTTGGAATTTCCTTAGTATATGCTAAAATGTGTTCATTTTAATCTCTAATTCTATTCATTTAGATCCTCCATATCCATCTTGTGGTTAATTTGGTTAAAAGACTGTCAATTTTGTTGATGTTCTCAAAAAAAATAAAACAAGAATTCATTTTATCAGTTATTTGAATTTTTTCTGTTTCATTGATTTCAGCCCTGAGGTCAATTAGTTCTCCTTGTCTACTCTTTGTGGATATTATTTCTGCTCATTTTTATAGATCTTTCAACTGTGTTATAAAATTTTAAGTTAATAAATACTATGTCTCTGTTTCTTTTTCTTTGTTTGCTCACTTAGTGGTGTGCAGTCTCTTAGCACTACTTTTTGTGTTCCATAGATTTTAGCATTTTGTACTTTCAATTTTATTCAGTTCTAAAAACGTTTTTCATTATTTTATTCTTGATTTCGGTATTGACCCTATTTTCATTCAGTAGTGGGATTCCATTGGTTTGTATGCTTTCTGCTGTTTCTAATATTGTTGGTATCCAGCTTTAACCTGTTGTGGTCACATAGAATGAAGGGTATTGGCTCTGCTCAGAGCATTCTGAAGCCTTGTTACTGCACATGGGGGATCACATCCCAGCAGACCAGCCCATCCAGAGTCTGCTGAAGTAGCAGTACTTGCCCTGCATCCATCTACAGGAGGAGGTGAGCCATCGGACCTTGAGAGCTTGATTGGAGGTTCTAGCAGGGAAACACAGCTACTTATATACCCTTGACCTAAGACTGGTCCTCCTCTATTTGGGGAAGGTCGTCCTCTTTGACTGAACAAGCATCTTCAGCAAGGACACACATGGAGGTGAGGGAGGAAGGGGGCACCTGCCAAGCTAGCCAGATGGGCTGCATCAAACATGGAGATCAGATGTCACAGCCAGATTTTAGACATAGAACGAAGTATTACTAGCCTACATTCCACACTGCCAGAGAAGCTAGAAAACAAGGAGGACCCTAAGAGAGACATACATGGTCCTCCAGAGAAGGGAAAAGGGACAAGATCTCCTGAGCTAATTGGGAGCATGGAGGGAGGGGAGAGGGAGCTAGGAGAATGAGAATGGGAGAAGAGGAGGGGAGAGGGGACATGAGGGAACAGGAAGATTGATTTGGGGGAAGAATAGAAGAGAGGAAGAAAGGAGATATCATAATAGAGAGAGCCACTATAGGTTTAAAGATAAATCCGGCACTAGGGAAAGGTCCAGATATCTATAAGGATGACCCCAAATAGCAATCTAAGCAATAGTCAAGAGGCTACCTTAAATACCCATCTCTGATAATGAGATTGATGACTACCTTATACGCCATCCTAGAGCTTTCATCCAATAGCTGATGGAAGCAGAAACAGAAACCCACAGCTAAACACTGAGCTGAACTCCTGGAATCCAGTGGCAGAAAGAGTGATGAACAAAGGGGTCAAGACCAGGCTGGAGAAACACATAGAGACAGCTGACCTGAACAAGGGGGAACTCATGGACCCCAGACTGATAGTTGGGAAGGCACCATAGGACAGGTCTAGAACCCCTGAGGGTAGGTGTCTGTTAGGAGACCTGGGTAATCTCTGGGGCCTCTGGGAGTGGATCAGTGTTTATCCCTAGTATAGGAATGGAATTTGGCAGCCCATTCCACATAGAGGTATACTCTTTCAGCCTAAGCACACGGGGAATGGTCTAGATCCTGCTCTGAATGATATGATAGACATTGAAGATCCCTCATGGAAGGACTCACCCTTCCTGGGAAACAGAAAGGGGATGGGATAGGGGGTTGTTGGGGTCAGGGGAGAAGAGAAGGGAGAAGGAAATGGGATTGACTTGTAAAACGACCTTCTTTTTAATTTAAATTTAAAACAGAAAAAAAAAAGAATGAAGGGTATTATTTCAGTTTTCCTACAAATAAATAAATAAATGAATCATTCTTTGTGCCCTAATAAGTGATAATCTTGGAAAGAGTTCCAAGACTTACTGAGAAGACAGTGTATTTTTTTAGTTTATAGGTCCAATTGACTTATGTGTTATCTAACTCAGCATTTATATATTAACATTTGTCTGATCTGTCTGTTGGTGAGAGCCATGTATTAAAGGCACTAATTATCACTATGGTAGCATCAATATGTGATTTTAGCTGTAGTACCATTTCTTTGATGAAATAGATGCCTTTATTTCTGTTGCATAAATGTTTAGCTTGCAATATCCTCTTGGTAGATTTTTCTTTATCTCTTATGACTAGTTTTGGTTTGAAGTCTATGTAAACATTAGAATAGTTATGCTTACTTGCTTCTCTCTGTCTCTCTATGTCTCTCTCTGTGTCTCTCTGTCTCTCTCTGTCTCTGTCTGTCTCTCTCTGTCTGTCTGTCTGTCTGTCTGTCTGTCTCTCTCTCTCTCTCTCTCTCTCTCTCTCTCTCTCTCTCTCTCTCTCTCTCTCTCTGTCTGTGTCTCTCCAAGACAGGGTTTCTCTATGTAGTTTTGGAACCTGTCCTAGGACTCACTCTGGCTGGCCTTGAACTCACAGAAATCAACCTGCCTCCATCTGCTAGGTGCTGGGATTAAAGGCACCCACAACCATTACCCAGCTTAATCTTTATTTCTGTTTTCATAGAATATTTTTATTATCATTTTACGCTAATGTGATGTCCATCCTTGATGGTTTTGTATTATATAGTCATTCCTTATGACTATACCTTTTCTATAATCTACTCATGTTTCATAACTTCACTCTATATTATGCCAGTGGATCAACCTATAGCACTTTCTTATTTGTGGGTGAGCAAGCTATTGCAATTCTTGGTTTACAGAGGTATGAGATGAATTTGCACATTTTCAGGGATTGTTACACTTGCATTGCTTTGGACCATATTCTTGATAATTAAATTGCTTTATTAAAGATGGTGAGCACATGTCATATACAAAAATACTACAGGTCGTACCCAAAATATATTCTTTCATTTCTGTTACCAAATGTGGTAAATTTACTTAAGCAATCATCAATGAGAGCTGAACTAAGTTTTCCAATTTCTGGGAAAGTAAGGAGAATAATAGAGAATCTCATTCCAGCCTTTATTTTTATTTCTCAATTTAAGAATGTCATGCTTGGTAATGGTGGCACAGAACTTGTGGAGTGGCCAGCTAATAATTGGTTCAACTTGAGCCTCATGTCAATGAGAGGGGGCCAAATCCTGACACTGCCTGGAGGGCCAAGAACTGGAGGCTGAATATCCCAGAGACCTAGAATAGAACCAAACATGATCACCACTCTCTAAAAATGTCATTGAAATGATTCCTGGTAATATTCCTCTATACTCATAGATTGGTGCCTAGCCCAGTTGTCATCAGAGAGGCTTCATCTAACAACTTATGGGAGCAGATACAGAACAGATACAGCCAAAAGTTAGGTGGAGCACAAGTAACCCTACAGAAGATGATGTGAATTGCTAATAGAAATAATTATGTATTTTGTTTCTTGTATTTAATTTTGTTATAAGTACCTTTATTTTAAAATTAAATTGTAATTATATAATTTTTCTCTCTTCTTTTTCCTCCCTCCAACCCCTCCCATGTCCCCCTCCCCTTGCTCACTCTTAAATCCATGAATGTCTTTCTTTTGTTACTATTATTACATGTATACATATATGAATGTATGCATATATATACAACATTTATATATATCGAGCATACTTGTATGTATACTTATTGTAATAGTAATATTATAAATGCTTAGCATTACTTATTGTGATGCTAAATATTATAAGTATTTTAAAGCAGAATGGAAAAGTATTAGGTATGGTTCACTATTCAGACATAGGTAAACTATTTTTCTGAGACAGGGTTTCTCTGTGTAGCATGTCCTGGAACTTAATTTGTAGATCAGGCTAGCCTTGACCTCACAGAGATCTGCCCATTTTTGCTTCCCAAGTGCTGGAATTAAAGGTGTGTACCACTACTACCTGCCAGGCAAAAGCTTTTAAACAAGACTCTAGGTTCTGAAACAGTAAGACCAACAATTGTTGAAGATGCCTCTATACAATGAAAGAAACACTCTATCTAGGAAAGAGACAGTTTAAAGAATGGAAGAAAAAATTGGCAGCCATATATCTGATATATGCTAAGTAAACAAATGCAACCTACTCAATCTGTCTAGTGTTACATGTATGTACTGAAGTTCAGGCAGGGCCACTTGATATTGATAACTAATAAGGATACTCATCCTTTGTGAGGACTATTTTACATTATCATTAGGATTGTGACTGAAAGTATTCCTCTTTGTGAGTACACACCATGTTTCTCTTTTTGTGACTGGGTTGCCCCACTCAGTATAGTTTCTTCTAGTGTCTTTCATTTGCCTGCAAATTTCAAGATTCCATTGTTTTGTTCCACTGAATAGTACTCCATTGTGTAAATGTACCACATTTTCTCTATCCACTCTTCAGTCGAGGGGCATCTAGGTTGCTTCCAGCTTCTGGCTATTACAAATAATGCTGCTATGAACGTAGTGGAACAGACAACCTTGTTGTATGAATGTGCATCTTTTGGGTATATGCCTAAGAGTGGAATAGCTGGGCCTTGTGGTAGACTGATTCCCATTTTCCTGAGGAGTCTCCATACTGATTTCCAAAGTGGCTGTACAAAGCGGCGCTCCCACCAGCAGTGTAGGAGTGTTCTACTTTCTCTACATTCTCTCCAGAATAAACTGTCATTGGAGTTTTTGATTTTAGCCATTCTAACAGGAGTGAGATGGTATCTCAGAGTTGTTTTGATTTGCATTTCCAGGATGGATAGGGATGTTGAGTACTTTCTCAAGTATCTCTGAGCCATTTTAGTCTCCTCTATTGAGAATTCTCTATTTAGTTCTGTACCCCATTTTTTGATTGGATCCTTTGGTGTTTTGGAGACTTGCTTCTTGAGTTCTTTGTAAATTTTGGAGATCAGCCCTCTGTCAGATGTGGGATTAGTGAATATCTTTTCCCAATCTGTGTGCTGCCTTTTTGTCTTGCTGACTGTGTCCTTTGCCTTACAGAAGCCTCTCGGTTTCAGGAGGTCTCATTTATTAATTGTCGATCTGAGTGTCTGTGCTACTGGAGTTATGTTCAGGAAGCTGTCTCCTGTACCAATTTGTTCAATGGTGCCTTCCACTTTCTCTTCTAACAGGTTCAGTGTGGCTGGATTTATGTTGAGATCTTTGTACTCACATTTTGTGCATGGTGATAGACATGGATCTATCTGCATTCTTCTACATGCCAGCATCCAGTTATGCCAGCACCATTTGTTGAAGATATTTTCTTTTTTTCCATTGTATACTTTTAGCTTCTTTGTCAAAAATCAGATATTCATACATGTATGAGTTAATATCAGGGTGTTCCATTCGATTCCATTGGTCTACCTGTCTATTTTTGTGTCAATCCCAAGCTGTTTTCAGGACTATAGCTCTATAATAGAGCTTGAAGTCAGGTGTGAGGATGCCTCCAGATGTTGCTTTGTTGAATAAGGTTATTTTGGCTATCCTGGGTCTTTTGTTTTTCCATACAAAATTGATTATTGTTCTTTCAAGGTCTGTGAAGAATTGTGCTGGGATTTTAATGGGGATTGCATTAAACCTATATATTGCTTTCTGCCAGCATATAATCCTACTGCCAGAGAGTCCAGGAAACAGAACCTTCATCCAGCAATTGATGAAAGCATAGGCAGATACCCACAGACAAACACTGAACTTCCTGAAATTCAGTATCAGAAAGAGTGGACTGGTTTAAGCCACAGAAACAGCTGACCTGAACAAGAGGGTGCTCTTGGACTCCAGATTGATGGCTGTGTGGAAAGCATGGGACTGACCCAGACTCCCTGAATGTGGCTGTCAGTTAGGAGGCCTAGGTAATCTATGGGGCCTTAGGTAGTATTTATGCCTGGCATAAAAATAGATGTTGAGTGCCCATGCCACAATATGGGAGGCTCTCTCAGCCAGGACTCTTGGGAGAGGGCCTAGGCCCTGCCCTGGATGAAATGACAGTTACTGGAGATCCACCATGGAGTGCCTCACCCTCTTTGGGGATTGGACTGGAGATTGGGTGGGGGACCAGAGAACTTGGTGGAGAGGGAGGAGGGTGAGCTAGGATTGACATGTGAAACAAGATAGTTTCTAGCCTAAATTAAAAAAAAAACAAGCAAACCAAAATTCAAAACAATGATCTGTGACATCTACTGCAATAAACTGGTTTAAATGAATGTGAGTAATTGACACTTTTTCTGATGTAAATCTTTGCTTCCAGTGCTGTCCTTATTATTGTTCTTTCCCTAAAAAAAGAAAAGAAAAGAAAGTATTCACCTTTGAAAGAAATAAATATTTGTCTTTCTCATCTATGTTTTTCATAAACAGTATGAATTTCAATTTTGAGATAGAAAATTGTGACTTGTCAGGTGAACCCTGTAAATATGTAAGAGCAACTTTTGTAACTAATGAAACAATTATTTAGGTAGTTCCTATGCTATTCAAATATCATATTTATCTAGCCAGTGTTAAATAAATGTAGATATGTGTGCATCACATAATGGCATTAAAAAAGTTCATATACCCTATTTAACTAATTGTACAGGTTTATTTCTAAAGACCCCAAAACTTCACAAGACATTCTACTCTGCTTTCCATAAATATTTCTATTTCTTCTTAACTAAGCTAATAAAATTTTGATATAAAATCCAAAAACACTTAAAAGGAAGTTATTAAAAAATCAAATGTTCAGTGTGTTTTATTAAAGTCATACGTAATGAAAAACCGTTATAGCAACTTATGGGGACATTCCTAGAGGAGCAAATATAATTTCTCATTTGCCCCCCACATGAAGCTGCACCTACATTTCAGTAGGAGCCACGTGGCAGAGTAAGTATGACTGGCAACCTCATTTGTAAAGAATAGCTTTTCTAGCTAACTCAAACATTCCCTTAAGAATTATTAAGAATGATAAAGGAAGAGAGGAAGCAGGGACAATAAGGAGCCAGTAATGAAAGAAGGAAGAAAGGGAGGAAAGGAAGAAAAAGAGGGAGGAAGGGAGGAAAGGAGGGAGGGAGGGAGAGAGATGGAAACATGCTAAAGCAGATGAGGATCTGTGCCCTCTGTCACCTGTTTAGTGACATGCCACCATATGTTAGCCACTCTACTTAAGATGTTTGGTACAAAGAATTCATTAGAGACAATGTTGACAGGATAATTGTGGGAAATGGAAGCCAATTGAATACTAAGTTTTCATTCCCATTAATCCATTAAAGTGTCCAGCTGCTACTGGATAAACTCAGCATGTTTATGGGAGAAATAGGTTTGTATCTTTCTCCTTAAGGGATGTAGCTTAAGAGAGAAAAACCTATTCATATTAAAAATTTAATATGAAAAGTATGATCATTCAGAATAGACTAAATTTTAATAGATGGTGAGTGAACTTAAAATTAATCAGAGAATACACACATGAATATGTAAACATTTGTAGGTGCCCATTTCCCTTTGTAACCATGATAGCTTAGCTCCATTTTACCTTATCTGTGTCATAGTAACTATAATCTGGGAACAGAAGATGAACCTTTCCAAACACTAGTACTTACAGCTGCTGTGAGTGGAGTTACCATAGAGGTCATTTCCACCTTGGTTTCTGTAAAGAAACGGGTAATGATACTTATCGACCATACAGCATTACTAAGTAATAATGTTGGTGGTTTCCACAGGCTGAGTTTTAGTAGGATTGATACATGAAGAAAAATAAATCCTCTGTCTTGCAAATCTGGAAACTAACTGTTTTGCATGTTTGTAATCATCAGTCTTCTCTCACAATAGTATAGCTTTTATCAAGTTTTTTTAATCACTATATGTCAAAAGGCAATAACATCTGCTACAATAAAAAGGGGGTGAAAATAGTGTTCTCTGGTGGAGTTAACCCTTCTGCATACTTGTGTTGGATTCTTCAATCTCCAAAGGAGGTCATTCATATAAATTCAGTAAAGACAGTAATGTGTGAATCTGAGAGTACCCTGACCCTATCCACCTTAGAATACAACTCTAACATCTCAAATAGTAAAACCTAGACCAAAAGTAACCTCTCCTGCTGCCAAACAGATAGATAGCCTATATCTGAACTCAATTTACAAAGCAGGGACATCACTGTATGTTAGCCACTTTAATAGATTCAAGTTTATTTTCAGCATAGACATCCACCTGCAGCAGAGAGTAAAACAATTCAAGACTAAGGGGGGAAAGTGCTGACAGGCCAATAAGACAAAGAGAAGGTGTCAATTAACCTACAGTGACAGACTCTTGAAAAAAAGAATAGTGAATTTATTCATCTTCAAATATCATTTCTCCTGGACTTTTTCCCTTCTTTCAAAAGTTTCTAGATGTGGTAGACATATTCACACTGCATGTTGCAGTAAGCTGTCAGTAGCTCTGATATCATCACCCCAAGGTCTAATCCTATTATACTAGATAAAAAAATACAAGGAGGCACAGGAGACCAAACCTTCTTAAGAAATACATAAAGTATTTTAGGTGCTTGCCCCCTAAGTGTTGCTAGAACACTAACAGGCAGCAATCTATGAATCCAGAGATGGCAGTAAACAGGATTGCTTCCAGTTTATGAGCTGTTAAGCCTGTTTCGTAAAGCAGTTCATGGTGACTGACAGTTAAAACATTGGGTCACTCTCTAGTTCCTGTATTATGTGCCGAGTGGCACAGGGCTATGAAAAATGATGGTACAAGGAGGAAAATCTTACAACAAATAGTCTTCTTGTGCAGTCACCTATAGGAGGGATGCACAAAAGGTGGAGAAATGGTTCAAAGCTATAAACATCTCCAAAACAGAAGATTCAGACGATAGCAGGCAAAGGAAATAGCTATATATAAAACAATTTCCAGTGTCAACCCAACATCGTCAACATTATAGTGCAACCTAGGGCACTGCAAGTGGAGGAAGGATTAAAAAGACACCTTTATTCTAAATGGTTCACACTCAAAACTGTGACAGTCTACACCAATCAACCCAATAGTTGTGAAGATTCATTCCATATGTTGCCAGGTTTGTACAAGCTACATAATTTTTACAACCACAAGTATCTATGTGAAATGAACTACACCGTGTATTCAGAACTTCGCAGTTCAAACTGTTGACTTATCATATAGAGCACAGCCTCTATTTTCTCACACTCATGATTACTAAAAATATTTGACAAAACAGAAGTGGGTTTCTATAAAGGCAATTCGTCTCCAGATGCCAGAATCAGAGAAGTAATTCACAGAGATAAAAGCTCAATTTGAATAGCTGTGAAACATCAGGTCTGGGAGAGGCATAGATTGTAGCTATCCAATACAAATGCAGAATCTTTAACCCTAACATATAATGAAGCAGATGTTGGGAGAAGGTCTGTCTGCAAAGAAGAGCAAACAGTATCATACTTGACTATGAGGAGAAAAATAACCTTCTGCAGAACCTAACATATGTATTTAGAAAGCACTGAGCCTGAACTCATGGTCTGCACACAACACAAGTCAACTTAAAAGAAAAATCAACCTGACAGTGCCAAAAAGTGGTAATAAGCAAGCAATAACCAGAGAGGCCTTCATGTTTTAAGATAATAACTTTTCATTTGTAGTGACCCTCCAAAATGTCTGGACTCAAGACTTCTTAAAACCTATTGGGAATGAAAAATAATATAATATTGAAAAGACAGAAAAATCGGTGGTGGTTTGAAAGATGTAGGACTCTCAGATTCTTCTCCAACACCATGTCTGCCTACACCCCACCATGTCCCATCATGATGATAGTGGACTGAACCTCAAACAAGGCACCCTAATTAAATGTTTCTTTATAAGAGTTGCCATGGTCATGGTGTCTCTTCACAAAAACAGAAACCCTAAGATAAAATCCATCCATGGAATTGAATTGAAAGAAAAGTGAACTCACATATAGTGGTAATTGATATACAATTTAAAGACAATACAAAAGTTTGACTCATCTCCAAATCGCAGTAAAATAATTGGATGTTTTAAAATCTCAATCCAGACCTAACCTCATTCACACTTAAACTCAATATAAAATAAAGAAAACACAAGAGGGTATAGTCTTGGGTTGAGTGGTGAATTTTCTGATAAAAAAATGACCTGTAAAAATAACAAGCAAATTAAACAAAATGAAAATTAAGAATATGTAGACTTGGGAATTCGGCTCAATGATACATTACTCAACTAGCTTGTATGAGACTTCAGATTCAATATACAGCACTGCACAGACACGCACAAATGAAATTAAACTCCATTAATAGTAAAAAAGATAGAGACTTGCCCCTGACATGTCTTAAAGTCCCTAGAAACATCTTATAGACTAATAGGAAAGACTATAGCCAAGAAGCCAGGAGGTCCCCTTACCATTCAGCCTACACTGTTTCTCAGTCATGAAGATTTGGAGTATGGGGTGGGGGGGGGCTGATGTGTACTCCCTAATGTACTCAGAGGAATAAAAATTCAGAGAAACTAGCAAGTCAAGATTACCAAGTACCTTAGATGCAGAGCACTGGTTATAAAGTTCTGGTTTATAAAACACATCTGGTTCCAATAAAAGCATGTCTCTACTTATCCTAGTTTTCTTTTGCTCTCTGTGACAAAGCCCTAACCAAAATCAGATTGGGGGAGGGAAAGACTTATTTGACTTGTAGTTCCACACAAACAGTCCACATGATGAGGGAGACATTGTAGCAGGCTGCCAGAGCAGGAAGCTGAAAGACCACATCTTTACTCCCAAACACCAAGAGTGAACTGGAAGTGGGGTACGGTTACAAACTCTCAAATCTTCCCCCAGTGACGTACTTCCTCCAATAATACCATACCATCTCTCCAAATTGTATTAACCAAGGTCCAAGTGTTCAAATAGCTGTTACCAAACAACCCATGCTACAGGCTCAAGGCAGTACATTTCCTCCTGAGATACATTCCCAGGAGGAAAGGTAAACAGTGAAACAAAAGAACATCTGTATTTATAATGCAGTGTGGAATAGCTCAAGACTCTGAAAGGGAATGATTGCTTTGTTAACCACTTATGACAGCAGCAAGCTCAACCACAATTTGGGTGAACTAAGGAAAGAAACTATTAGGAAGTTCTTTCCTGCAGACCAAAGAAATGCAAAAATCGACCTCACTAAGTAACCCTGAAAAGTAACCTAAGCATATCCCCAGAAGTTCATTCTCAATGTCACTGATAAAACTAATAGCAAAATCAACTGGTGATTATTGGAAAGTAGCATATTGGTATACTATCAGAAAGGCAACACCCAACTTAGTGTTTAAATATTCTCTCGGAGTAAATTGTGCCTATAAAATGACATCAGAGATTTCATGATGTAAAGGTATAGACTGGCCAAGATTCTAAACAAATAAACAACATTGGCTCAATGGTTGGTTCAAAATAGTGTCAATAACAGCTACTATATATGATTTTTAAATGTCCTCTTATCAAGACGAAAATAAGAGAGACACCCAAAACATGTGGGAAATATAGTCCATACTGAATGAACACCGTGTACAAATGAAACTGCAAGATAGTCTTGAAGTCATATTTAACAAAGGAAGAACTGAGTATTAACAAATATGTTAAAAGAACTAAGGGACATAAGTCTGAGTCAGTAGTTAAGTGTGAAGACAACTCAGCCAATAAAGAACATCTGTGAAAGACAGAATTTCTTTTGAGAAGGGAAAGAAATGGAAATTTTACAGTTGAAACTGTCTTGCTGAAATGGAAAATTACATAGGGGTACACAAAAGATAAATCAGCTTAATAATATGTCAATAAACATTATGGAATCAGAAGGAAAAAGGGAAAGATTTAAATTTTGAGGCTGGGAAGAATTAGCAGAGTTATTGACACAAGCTAATGAACTGTCCTGCAGGCACAAGGAAGTGTGGTGTGAATGCACAGCGGAGGGTCAGCTGGAAAAAAATTCAACCCTAAAATTTGAAAGTAGACAGAGAGAAACAGGAAATACTGAATAAGATAACTCAAAATCATAAAGACAAACATTTTTCCATTTTGTTGAAAATAGATTAGTGTGCGTGCTTTGGAGACTTATTTTGATTTCTCTTATACATTATATCCTGACCACAGTGTCCCCCAGTCCTCCCAGGCCCTACTTCCTCCAGGCCCCCAGATCACCCCTCCTCGATTTCCCTTCAAAAAAAAAAAAAAAGAGCAGGCCTCCCGGGGCTACTTTTTTCTCACATAATATGTCCTGATATTCCCCCTCCCTCTACCCTTCCCAGTTCTTTCCCATATCCCCTCCCATCTCAATCCACTCCTCTTCTGTCTCTCACTAAAAAAACAAACAGGATTCTAAGGGATAATAATATAATATAGCATACTAATGTAAAACAAAAATTATCACAAGACAAACAAACAGAAGGAAAAGAGACAAACTTTGCATTTGACCCCTTATGTGTGGGCTCTAACTCCAAATGCATGCACATGAGTATACAGAATGTGGGATACTTGCAGACAGCAGGAAAGAAAAAAGTGATCACAGTTGGAAGCTCTGAAGAAAGGAATGGAAGACACTGGTGCCATGATGGGAAAAATGGAAACAAAGGGGCAGGGAAGATTTATCTGGGAAGGAAATGGTAGGCAAGACAGAGGAGGAGGGATGGAGGAAAAATTAATAATAGTAGAATGTTACTATATATACACATATGGAATTTATTTCAACATTTTAATATCATTGAATGTGTGTATATGCAACAAGCATTCTAATATTATTGAATAAATGAATGTATGCAAACACACATACATATATGTGTGTGTGTGTGTGGGTGTGTGTATGTATATATTCAGAATGTTAGCTCTTAGTTAGAATGATGCTATACCAATTGGGGAAATACTGCTTTCCCGCAAGAGCCATAGACTATAGAACAAAAACCGCAGTATAAAAACACTTACTTAGAACTGTTGGTTAAGAGAGTCCAAGAGACTCCTAAAACAATATAGGGTGCTACCATTGTCCTTAGCTGACTCCCAGAATACGAAGGTAAGTTCCTTGATCTGGAGATACCACCCATCTCAGACATGGTGCTTCCAGGAATCAAGATGGAAATTACCTGGAAGTCTCCTTGAGGGCTACCTTCATAAGTATCATGCAAGCTGCCAGGAGAGAAAAAGCAATGAATGCAGTTATAAACCTTCTGAACCACAACAATGACCAGCATGCCAGGATACTCCAAAGAATGTTCTAGTGGCACTTGTATTTCTGGGGGTAACTAACACCTACCTAATTATACATAAGTCCTGTTCAATAGGCAGGAATTCACGTCTGGGATTGTAAATCTAGCCAGTTGTAAATCCAGCTTGGTGAGGTCATGGACCCTAGAGGAGAATTTATTACCATTATTTTCCTAAGCCAGTATGATCTTGAACTGTTTTCCACATTCTTATACCCACTCTCATTCTTCACAAAATCTTTTGGTGGCAGACAAAAATCATTACAGAAAGCCACAACTGGTCAAAATGAGATCAACTCTCCTTGTGGTACCTATCCCCAAATAATACATCTACAAACAATGCATACACTTAAGGGAAACTGTAAAATATGGAACCAGAGTGTTTGTTAGAGCCAGACGAGCAGAATGTTAGCTGTGAAATAGTGTCTTCTATATGTGGCAAGGAAGTTGTATTTATGAAATCTCAAAGATATTGTTGCCCAAACAAGACCTGCACAATGACAATCCATTTGATATGCAATTATGAAAGGGAGAACTCTAACAAGTCCCACACTAGATAAATGGCCACTGGCAGAAGGAGAATTGCTCTTCTCCAGGGATAAGTTCCACAATATATTGTCTAGCTCCAAGCTGTCATCCTTTAACACATACACACAAAAGCAGCTGTGTTTATATATGTACGTGTGTGTATATGTGTGTGTGCGCGTGTGTGTGTGTGTAAAACAGTAAAGAAGAGCTAATGAGTTTGAATTTGAGTGGGAGGAGTTGGAGGGTGGGGAAGAGGTGGAGATTATGATGTAAAGACTGAAATAATTTGTGGAATTCTCAAAAAATTAATTAAAATGAAAAAGCCAAGTGCCAAATAGAATACTTGTAACACCAGCTCTAGAGAGTTGGAGACAGGAGAATCCCTGGAGTTTGATACCCAGCCAGTATAATCAAATCTTTTGGGCTCTAAGCTCAGAAAGACAATGTATCTCAAAAACTGAGGAGAGCACATGAGGAAGATACTGACCTGGATCTCCAGTTTGCATGCATGTGTACATATGTATACACACATGTACATACACATGAACAACTCACACAGAATAAATAAATGAATAAACAAAAATATTATGTCTGGAGAAAATTATATGTCACAAACTGTACAACCACATGGTGAGACAGAAAAATATATGTTAACATTTCTTATGAACAAAAATATAACTTTTTAATTATAAACCATGCGAATGTGAGAATCATTCCAGCAATGAGGTTAGTTTAAAATTTCAAAACTAACTTATATAGTAAACCATATCAATAAAAGACAAACAAGTATAATTGTCTTAATCAATATGGGAGAAACACTATAAAACCCATTTATCCAAGATGAAGTCACTGAGAAAAACTAGTCTTGAAATATAGGTCAGAGTTGGACACTTGCCTGGCAAGTCCCATCCTGAAATAGAGAAGACAGAAATAGACAGCAAACGTTAGAGAGAGAGAGAGAAGGACAGAGAGAGAGACAGAAACAGAGAGGGACAGAGACGGAGATGGAGAGACCTTTGTTTATTAAATGGTAGAAATCACAGTGATAGCATGAGTAAGAATAAAATATATAGGAATAAATTTATTAGAATAATTGTGCATGCTTCTACACTGCAGTCTACAAAACAGTGTTTCAATTAATTAAATATTTAAATAAATGAAGCAACATGGTATGTTCTTCTAACAAAATCCTAAGTATTGATATGGAAATATTACCCAAATTTATCTACAGTTGCAAGAAGACAAGCTAATTGTTGTGCTTGCCAAGAAATCCATAAATATATTAGGTGCTCAAAATAACTGAAATCGCTTCCAAAAAGGTATAAAAATTGAAGGAACTATATTTCTTGATTTCTAAACTCAGCACAAATGTCCCATTATGAAGACAGAATAATAAAGTTATGAAAATGAAGTAAAAGAGTGTAATACAGTGTATGGCGAGAACAATGGGACAGAGTGGAGAGAGTAAAAATCAACTCTAACATTCACAATATATTGAATTCAAAGTTAGTACCAAGATATGCCAGTATCTCTTCACAATATGATGGTACAATAAGATATAAAATGTAATCTGACAAAAGCAAAACATATCATATGTGTGAAAAGAACACTAAAACCATACTATAATTAATAGGAAACACAGTTCTAATATTCTTATGACTAAGAAGTTTGTAATGTTTGCTTCCTTTTCTGATTTTGACTGGGATTTCATTCATTCATTGAAAAGGTAGTTTCAAACTCCTAGACTCAAGACATTTTCTACCCTTGCATCCTGACTTGAAGGAAGAGCCTACAGACCTGTTGTTGCAAATATTAGTTTTAAATAACACTAAAAGTATAAACAATTTCAATATCAAAATAATAACTTTGAATAGGTCAAATATAGGATTTGTTTGTTGTTTGAACACTGTTAATAAAATGAAAAGAGGGACTATAGAGATGACTCAGTGGGCATAGGATTGTGTTAGTAAGTTTGCTGACCTCAGTTCAATTCCCAGGACACACATGGTAGAAGGAGAGAAGGAACTCTCCAAAAGTTATCCTCTAACTGGTGTATGCATGACATGGAATGTGAATAGGCCCACTTACCACCCCCGACACACACCATGCATCAGAAATAAAACTTGTACATAACTAAGTAAGTAACTCTAAGAATTCAAAAGTAAAAATGCAAATGCCTTGTGTCAGCTTCATTTAAAAACAGACAATGGTCTAAATTTATCCAAGGAAAATTGACAAAGAGCCAATAAATGCCTATAAAAGGGATTAAGATACTTAGCAATCTAAGAAATGCAAATCAATTAATAATGTAATTTGACAGTAAAAGAAATTAATTACTGACATATATTCCAGAATGGAGAAACCTAGAAAACATTGTGCTAAGTGAAGGAAGTCATTTGCAAAAGATCACATATTATATGATATTATATGATCTGTTCTGTAATGTCCATGACAGATAACTCTAAAGAGACAAAAAATTATGTCATTGTTACCACAAGGCTAGGCAGTTAAAAAGGAGTGCTGAGTGACTTCTAAAATGTATGGAGTGTCTTTCTGGCATGACAATAAAGGTTTGAAATGGATTTCTTAGGTGGTTTCAAAAGTGTAATTGTTTCCAAACCCACTAAATTGTATGTTTTAAATGGGCACAGTTTGCAACACATGAATTAACACCATTATTTCAACAGATATCTCTCACTTTTGCCTTGACAAATGTGCCTTAAAAATAACTAGTACTTTTAGAAATCTATAAGCAATGTTTTCTTTTACCACTGCAGAAAACGTGAAAGATGATCAAACAAACATAATGATGGGCCTCTACCATGTGTACTCTATAAATAGATCTGCACAAGAATACACACAACTTGTAAATATTTGTATGTATTTTGTGACGATCTACATTTACTTCATCCTCATTTCTTGTTTTTCCTTAGCCTTAGATTTTAAATTCTACTCTTTTGTAGAATTTTTAACGTGTTTTTCCAGTTGGAATGCTGTAAACGTTTGTAACACAAGTACAAATGTTATGTCACGTGAAAAACGGAACCAATGGCTAGAAAATATCATTCAGTATATATGTATCAGTTTACAGGCTGGAGAGTCCTACACTTCCAAAGGATCAAATAACTTAGTAAGAAAATGAACGAAGTACTTAAACAGTTACTGTACTGCAGACCCTTCTCAAATAGCCTTACATACAATTGATATGACTTCAGCAATCCATATAATTCAAATTAAATTCACAATAAAATATCACTACCCTACTATGAAAACAGTGATTCTCTTTGCATTTGCCCTAGGTATGCTGTGTAGAACAAAAGTCACTGAGTGCTGGTGGTGGCCATCTGGCTCAGCTTCTTTGGAAATACCATGAAAATCCAAACGAAAGTGTGGGTGTGCATCCGGTATACCACAGGAAAACAGTTACAGCTCTTGTTCTGCAGCCTAGGGAAACTTGTAGGCATTCCTGAGGAAAAGTAGTGCTCAGTTTTCACTGATTCATTGATAACAGTAAGAATTCTGAGGTAAATCAGCTTTCTACCACATGAAAGTGGGTGAATAAGGAGACAAAGTTAGGAATGTTTGAAAAGGCACTGAAGTGAATCAGCACATAACTACACACAAAAGTCATTCAAAATAAATATAAATAAATAAATTTCAGAAGCATCATGAGCATATTATGTAATATACATTTTAAATTATCCTTTACATAATCATGTGTGCTGCTTGAGGATGTACATGTCAAACAGCATGAAATGACACACAGACCACCTTAAGTCTCAAGCCAGTAATTACTAGCAGTGAGAAATTAAGATGGGCATTAGTTAAAGTCACAGATTTTTCAAGAAAAAGACACCTAAAAAAATAACAAATCACAACCAGTTTAGATGTGAATTATTCAAAAGTATTTTTTATTTACCTTTTTGAACATCTGAAATATAATGAGATTCAAAATAATTTTAGTATTAGAAATGTAGTGTAAATATAACATATACCATATTTCTACCTAATATAGGAGACATAATTGAGAAGAAAAACATAAATGTCAGGTGTGTAGTGAATTTTATATAGTAAAAATGAATTGAACCATTCCTCAATTTTCTGTTCAACTTCACTACCATTCCAGAGACAGATGGTAACATTTCATTAGTATCAAAATTGCCATTTAAAATTAGATAGCTAAACAAATAAAACTGAACAATAGGGATTTAATTTAAAGGGAAAAGTGAATTAGGGCATTAAAAGAAAATAATTATTTTGGCCAGAAAGCCAAACTAAAAAAACAATTTTAGTTACTGATAAAATTTTGGAAACAGCATTCAAGAGAACTTTTAGGAAAGCAGGAAGTCTAAACTTGGGAGGAATAAAATTCTCCATAACATTAAGTTCAGTCATACTTTATCTCATATTCCTGATGAGAATTATTGTATAATCTAACAATGTTTAAATAATCTTTTGAAAGTTACAGACCTTTCTACATATATTTGTTCTGTAGATTTTCTACATCATTTCTGGGGTCAATATAATAAACCAGACTTTCAGCCGGGCGGTGGTGGCGCACGCCTTTAATCCCAGCACTCGGGAGGCAGAGGCAGGCGGATCTCTGTGAGTTCGAGGCCGGGCTGGACCGATAGCCTCTGAAACAATACAGAGAAACCCTGTCTCGTAAAAACCAAAATAAATAAATAAATAAATAAACTAGACTTTCCTTTTGATATTTCTCACATTCTTTATCTACCAGTTGGGTAAATAAAAGTCCTTTAACAGTGAACTTAGCATTTCCCTTCAAGTACCCAGGGTATGCTTAGGTTCGTAGCCTTTGCATTCACCTCAGTGTAGTTCCTTGTTTATTTGTGGGTGTTTGCAGTAATCTTGGATCATAGATTGGTCAATTCCCCTTTTCCTGTCACCAGGACTATGCCAACCATGTGGTGGGTGTGTAAGATCCATTAGTGTGATTGTTAGCCATTCACCTAGTCATCCATTTTCATTACTCTGTATACCCCAAACCCAAGCAGTATTAATGGAGTACCCACATGGAGATATGTAAAAGCATCTACTTCATTATATAATTAGACTTATATCAAAAGGAAAAGATGATTATTTCTATACCCAGAAACCACACGAAACCATTTCTGTTTACAATTTGCAGGTTGTTAGTGAAGTAAGGTTTTTATTTGATTGAGTTCATCTGAAATTAAGTCATGGCCATTTGTCTTTTCAAACGTGTGGCAGAGATCTGTCCTTACTATCTTTGCACATTTCAAGAGGAGTACATCCAGGTCCCTGTGACAGAAGTTGCTGAGGTGGCAGAAACCACGGGAGCTTCTGCAAAGTCATCAAGTACAAGCCAGAGGAGTGTGTTCTTCACAAGACATCAGGAGACACGACTTGAGCAGTCAGTGCACACTTTCATATAGGCAGGAGCATGAACTGTTGTAAAACTTTGTCAGGCAAGTACTCTTGGGTCTCACGACATTGTGCCTATCACAGCAAGATTCTGAATCAGCAACAATGTGAAAGAAAGAGAAATTCCCCCAGACCTTATTTGGACTCTGGTGTCAAAACCTGAATGGTCCGTTAGGATTAGGACAGCAATTTCAGTGGCATATGTCTAAGCTAATTCTGATCTTTCAAATACCACTTAAAGTTATGGGGCAATATCTGTAGAATTCTAACCTCTCAAGGACATGTGCATAGGAAAGCAGATGGCTGGCAACAGACTGTTTAATCCCAAATCAAATATCAGAATCAGCACTTCAGGATGACTGCTTATATAGACATTTTTGTCAAATAATGTGGCCAAGAGCTATACTTCCAACACAGTAAGCTCCATAAAGGCTTTACAGTGTGTTGATTGATCAATGGCAAATTCTTTAAGCTGACACAGCAAATAATCACTGCTGAGACCATAATAGCATCCATCCCTGACTAGCATGCCTCTAGACTGTGAGATCATAGGCTTTAAGCTTTTGAATCTATAGTCATACAATTTATTTTCATCCCTTCATATAGATTTCAGGAAGTTTGATGGTGAAGCTTGAAGATGGGAAGCATCTTAATTTAGCATAATTGAGGGAGACCAGTGGAGACATCAGTGAAGCTGTTTGTATTCACTGTTTCTCAAAGGATCATGTGATTTAGATCTTCCATGTGGGACAAACGAACCACCCATCCATGGCTTTTGTCGTAGTGGTTGGGATTTGCTGTGAACTTTATCTTTTATACTTTTAGGCCACCTACACATGCTTTCCTCTGAAAGGGAAATCTCTGAAATGGAAACAGAAAGTGATGAAAGCATAGAACAACTTTCTTTAAAAAAAAGTTCTTCATTGTGTACTGAAAAAAATTGGACTTCATAGTCAAAGAAGTTTCGGGAACAGTGTCTACAGAGTGCTAAGGAAGGTTTAGGTTCCCACTGGGCTGCTGGAACTTGAAGAAGTTGGTGTGAATATGACTCTCTAGGAGGGTAAAACATGCACTGAATACTACATTATCCAAAGATTGAGCACAGAATAGTCTGCACATGTATGAAGTATGTTCTGATACAAAAGTTCCAGAAATTACTTTTTTGAAATGTTACAGATGATCTGTATGCTTAACTCAGAGGTTTCTGTTATACCGTACATTCATTTTTAAGTTAAACCATTTCCCACCTCTCTCCCGGATTGAGACATGCTCCAAGACACATGGGCTTTATAGAAGCTTAGTAGATGATATAGAAGAAGAAAGATATAGAGGCAAGAAAGTGGAAGATTGCAATAGTTGAAGCAGAAATAAAAGAAAGTAGATTGAGGTCTTGGTGGTAGCAACCAAAAAAGAAGAAACTAGCTTTTCAAACATTATAAAAGAAAGAAATGGCAGGACACAGAAAGGTCCTAGACACAAGGTAGAAAGAGAGATAATCAAAGATGGACTCAAGGTTGTAACCCAGGGTGATAGGAGTCTTGTCATGCTGCTAGCAATAATGGAGACTAGAAGGAGAAAAATGAGAAGCTTGGCCTATTACTATGGTATTTTTAACTGTAGAGACACAGTGAGGTAGGCTTTTATATGTGAAGCAAAAATTCAAAATCAAGTAGGACTCTATACAACATAAAATTTTTAAGCACTCTTTACTCAAGGGTGTACAAACTCTCTCAAAGAGGTTTTTATTTTTAGTAGATGCTTGAATAGCTAATTGTTTTGGTAAAGCTGCAGAAAAATGTGTTGTTTTATGGTTTTGTTTTTTCACCTTCAATATCTTCCATGGAGAGTTAATTTTCACAGTGACATAAAATACATATGCATATAACACTAATAAAATGCATAGATGCTTATAAGTTTATATATCCAAATATAATATAAAAATGTGTATGTGATCCACAAATGCCACTCATCCTAACCTGAAAAGCAAAAATAGTCTTGGGAGAAAAATCTGAAATTTTAACACTGTTGAGGATTTCTGATTCAATTTTCCAGGAGAATACAGATGAGAACCACAAATAAAAGTCTTTATTTGCTTGAAGAGCCTCTGAGGTTTATCAGTGCCATTGAAATGCTGTCCTCAACTCAAGTACTTCTCATGTGTCAGAGAAGTGGCAGCTGTAACAAAGCCTGCATTAGCGTTTTGTATTTCTATTCTCAGTAAAATTCTTCAGTGAGTAAACATGAGTATTCAATAATACAGCAACGGGAGACAATGGAAACTGTTCCCATCTCACAATGTAATGATAAATAAATCATTTTTAAAGAAACAAAATGTATTGTTGAACACTGAAAGGCTAGCCCAGACATCATAAAGAGATGATTTTAAGTACCTCTGTTTATTTTCTATGACAATTCAGAAAAAAGTGTTGGCACACATACATTTTGTAAGCTGCAGGTATTTTGTGTAAATAATGTAATATTCAAATACATATAACTATCAGATGCAAACTGTTGCTACTGAAGCAATGTTTAATAATATCTACAGCAATGAACCCTAAATAACACAAGCATATTAAAGCAGAATTATACACTTAAAATCATTTTCAAGAATTTAGATGACTCCAATAAGGACAGCTTAAAATGGTATCTTTTTTTGAAATACATAATAATTGGAATCTGGGTATTAAAACAAGAGTACATGGAGTTAAGGTGGGAGCCAGGTGAGGATGGAAATGAAACGACTTCAGGGGAGGATTTGGAGTGAATGTGATCAAACGCATTGTATGAAATTCTCAAATAATAAAATATGCATTACAAATAAAAAGAAAATATGTAAATAAAATTGTGTCTTTGTCACTCCTTTATAGCCAAATTTGCATGAATGATCATTAATTTTGCAAGATTCTTCAACAGATCCTTTTTGCATTAGAATGGTGGTTCTAACCTTCGGTTCACAACTTCTCTAAGGGTCAGACAACCCTTTCAAGGGGTCACATGTCAGATATTCCGAGTATCAGATATTTACAATATAATTCATAACAAATTGAAGTCATAAAGTAGCAACAAAATAATTTTATGGTTGGAGGTCTCCATAACATGAGGAATTGTATTAAAAGGTCACAGCATTTAGGAAGGTTGAGAATCACTGCTCTAGAACAATGATAAGAAGCGTGATCCCACAAGCAGACAGGGTTCTCCATTCTTGCTGTATGGTACCAGGAGGGTTGATATGAGTAAAACCTCAGCCACTCTGATTTCTCTCTTAGTCCCTTACTCCTGTGAAATGAAGGTGTTTTGTTTTCTTCTTTTTTAAGGAGAAGAGATAATGAGGCTATGTTAATAAATGCAAAAGTTGATTCCAGTGCATATCTTGTGGTCACACTTATAAACATTAAATATTATGTCATAATTATTACTGTAATAGTTTCAGAAAATGTCTTCCTATAGTCTACACTGTGTAGTCTGCCCTGGTACCAAAAGGGTTTTTCATATATGGTTCAACATCTCACATTTGGAAATAAGCTGTAATTCCATATGATGATATGATTATGCCTGGAAACTTCAATAAATCTTGGTACGTTTAGGGCATGAGATTAAATGTAGTGTCCATCTAGTTGATATAAGAATTTTTATATGAAGTTACAAGGTGTAGTTACAGAAACTGCAAACATATGACGGTTGGTTCTGGCTACAATACATGCTCTTAACAGGAAAGGGCATCACCTTTGACCTATCAGCTGGAGAATGGTTAAAAAAGTTGTTTCTGTGTCTCTTTTCAGGAATAGAGTAATAGTAGATTAGTGTTTACTATCATGTCACCAAATACTTTTTGTTCAGCATCTTATTTCATGCCCCCTAAAACTCTCAGCATTATATTGCATACATGCCACACACAAAAAAATACTCTTGTATAGCTAAGAACTATCAAACTATAGATATGAAATGTCCCCACCCAAAAAGAACTCTTCAGGGCTTCATGATGCTATGGAGATGATAGGACCACAAGGCTTATACTATGTTATTGAAAGATGATTTGTACATGATGTTGCTAAGCTCTTCAATGGGTGAGTCCATTAAATAATTCATAGCTGAAGTCTATCAATACGTGGGACCTACTGGAGTAAGTGGGTTGCAAAGATGGCATCCTTTAAGGAACTATGTTGGTCAGAACCCTCTGTCTCCAGAGGGTAAGTCATTTTACTCTGCCTGGCCACTTCACCATTACACTTCCATCCTGCTGCAGTCTTAGCAATGAAGCCAGCCAGTCAATGGCCTGAGTCCATTGAAACTGTAAGCTAATTTACAACTTTCGCCTTTTCTTTTTACTATTTATCTCAGGTATTTATTACTGCAACAGAATTCTGACTAATGCTGAACACTTGGGCCATACTACAGCAGTTTGAATATAGGCTCTGACATTTGCAAATTCGGGAAGCTTATCCTTCATGTAAAAAGGAGAAAACAATATGATGTCTCTATAATCTTTGTCTGTGTGTATGTGTGAATGCCTAAATAAATCAAGCCACAACAAAGAGTTAAGAGCAGTGTCCAGAACCAGTAAATTAACAGTATGTTTCGTTGAGCCACACTTATACAGCATTTGTTGAATCATTCTGCCCGGAAGTGTTAGAGTGGAAATTCAAACTATATCCATGATGTGTCCGGCCAATGTCAGCAGTGCACTGTCTTTGCTATTTTTCACATGCACAGTTTTACTGGACCCAGGTTGCTTTGTGTGCACACAGAAAGGATTACCTCATGTGGTAAATTCATGGCTCTTCACATCATCTTCAAAATATTAACAAGTGATTTTAATTTGTCGAGACCTTTGCTAATCAACCTTTGACAATCTTGACTGGGAGCTGAAGTACTTAACAGCTCAGTCTAATAAGGGGCCACTAGTCAATACCTCAACAAATACTGAGAAAAAAATATACCTAGTATCTTTTTATTTAAAGCTCTTAAAATAACTTATGATTAAAAGAAAAATGTAAAGATGATAAACAATGTGATTGCATGACCAATACCTCATTTTCTCTCTTAACATAGTTCATTTTGTGATCTATTATTTACAGCCATAAAATAGCACATCATTAGCCGGGCATTGGTGGCACACGCCTTTAATCCCAGCACTTGGGAGGCAGAGGCAGGTAGATCTCTGTGAGTTCGAGGCCAGCCTGGTCTACAAGAGCTAGTTCCAGGACAGCCTCCAAAGCCACAGAGAAACCCTGTCTCGAAAAACCAAAAAAAAAAAATTAGCACATCATTGTTGACTATTGATTCTTTATTTTCTGCATTTCAGCTTCTGTCTTTTTACAACTTCAGTATCAATTCTAGGAGAGCACATTGCCTTTAGTTCTCATGCTTTCTTCAGGTCCAGTTGGCTATAAAACTATATTGAGCCTTCTTGGTTAATCATCCCCTAAAGAATTTGCAAGGCACATTCTCAGATGTTATGAAGAACAAGGTTGAATTAACATTGTATCATGCCAGGCAGTGATGTCGCGTGCCTTTAACCCCAGCATTTGGGGGAAAGAGGCAGGCAGACCTCTGTGAGTTCAAGGGCAACCTGGTCTACAAAGCAAGTTCCAGGACAGCCAGGGATGTTACACAGAGAAGCCTTGTCTCAAAAACACAAAACAAAAGCAAAAAAAACAACAACAAGGATTTGTGTCCCATCCTTCTCATGACTACACTGAAGCTCATGTTTGAGAGGGAAGCTCCATAAAGTGGTAAGTACATCATGTCAAAAATGCGTATTACCTTTTAGACTTACAAATATTAATATTAATCCTGATTACCCCCTACAAAATTAGCCTTTATCAAACTCTGAAATTGATGGTCACTACTATACTGATCTCCAATTAAGAGCTTGTGCATCATAGTACATGACCTAATCCCAGTATTCAGGAGGCCAAGTCAGAGCTGTCTCTGTGAGTTCTAGCCCAGCCTAGTCTACAGATAGTTCCAGACAGCCTGTGGTGCATAGTGAAACTAACTGTGGTGTTATGCTCTACTTCTTTGAAGGCAATAATTTATTATATAAATTGTTTGAAATTCCTTTGCATAAGAAATTTGGCCATGGTACTTCATTGGCAAGTTTACTCCAACATTTATTGCATAAATATGGGTTTAACTAGTAGATATTTATTTTATTCTTTGGGTTATAGGGTATTGTGATGGTCTCAATTGTCAGCTTGATAGGATCTGAGATAAGCTGATAAAGCCTATGGACAGACCTGTGAGGTCATTTCCTAGAACCTTCTAGCAGTATCCCAGGTATAAGGTGTGCAGTAGAAAGCCTTTGCCTTTTGTGTGTTTACCTTTGTCCCTTCCTAATGAGTGCATCTAGTCTGTTGCAGCCACTACTGTGCCATATACTACTGTTCGAATCCAGCTTGCTTGAGCTTCTAACATTGACAAAAGGCTACTACCTTTTCAGTAATCTTCTAGTCCTTCAGTACTAGACTGGGGCTTCTGAGTCATTGAGTCCTATAATCAATTGAGTAAATCCTCTTTAAAATATATATGTTCTACCAGTTCTGTTCTGATAGACTAATCATGAACAATATATCCATATATATTGAGTGTAGGAAGTTGGCCAATTTTGGACTTTGGGAGCACTTTCAGGTGATTTCTCTATTACTTGTGTGGATTAGGGCAGAGTTTGGTTTTATTTAAGAGTTTAACATTTTATTGTTTATTGTTTAAGTTTTAATCACCTCCATGCTTTTTTTCAATACAAGATATTCTAGATTCTGTTTGCATAGGTCACATTCTAGGCCCAGAATTGATTATTGTATTATATACCACAACTTCACACTGGGTATACTCTGATATATGTACTTGTTATCAGCTGCAGTCCCTCTCAGATAGAGCAAGGAACTGATATGAGTTCCTGGAAGGTGGGTTTCAGATGTTTGCCACAGAGTTGTGTGAAAGAGATTGGGAACAACTACTGTGTTATGAATTACAAGTGACTAATACTAATAATAATTTATCATCATAGACTTACTTTAGAAGTTGCAATTCTTTAACAGATTCTAGCATTCAATTAAAATTAACAGAATCTGTCAATGCAACTGTTGTCTACATGGGAAAAGATGATAAATGGAACTTTCTACTCTCCATTCCACCCATGATATAATCTCAATGTTTCTAGAGACTTTTGTCACTCTTGGGTTTGTTGTTTATTTGTTTGTTTGTAATTTTCTAAATAGACAATTAAAATAATTTTCAAATAAAAACAGACTAATGTCCTTGTAACTACTCCTCACTTGTCTGCTTCTTGTTTTATTGAATAGCAATAATTTTTTAAAAATGAGGTTATAAATTTTAAAAGAAATTAGAAGTTTTGGTAAGACTTGCAGGGAGGTGTACTTGTGGAAATTATATAACCACGGTACTGATATATTATACTCTCAAAATATAATTAACTTTGTTGAAGAATGGAAAAAGGCCTTAAACAAGGAATCTATTTTTTCACATAACTAAGCCATGTGCTAAATCTTACTAATGCAATAATTCAATAAGTTGAATGGTGTCTTAAGAAATAAGGATATCTGGTCCAGTTCGTAGAGCCTCCCTTGTTTCACTGGTGAAGGAAATCACATTGTATCTAACTAAAAAAATATATGAAAAGTGAGTTTTTAATAGAAGTTTTATCAAGTTCAAGAAAACCTTTTCTTACTTTGATGGGAGTTTTAATATGAGTAAGAAATTGCACTTTGTAAATCTGTTTTCTCTAATCAATTGGCATGATTATGTAGCCCCCCCATTAAGTTACTGATGTTATAGATTCCAAATATTGAACAGTTCTCCAAAAATGAAATGAATTCAACATGGTGCATGACTTTTGACATGCAATGCTAAATTGGCTTTGCTCAGATGTGATAAAAATTTTGTGTCTTTATGTATGAGATATTTTGTTGCAGTTTTTCTTTCTTCTAATATCATTCTCCAATGTTGGTAATAGAGCTACACTAAACTCATACTTTCATTTTCTACAAAAGAGTATAAATAATTGAAATAATTTCTTTTAAAAATAAGTGTAGAAATCCTATTGATATTTTCTGGACCTAGTGCTTTTCTTTCAGTAAGACTATTATGAAACACTGATTTAATTTCTTTACTGTGTATTTGCTGATTTAAAATATATAATAAAACTTGCGTGTTGCTGGAAAGTTTGTTCCTTAGGGTCCATTTAATCTAGATATCAGTACAAAAAATAAAATTACTGCACTCATTTTGTTATTAGTTTTTATACACTTAGAATCCATAATAATAACACCATTTTCATTGTGATCTTGGTAAATTATGTCTACTTTTCTTTTGTCTCAATTAGCTATAGGTTTAGTTTTTTAAAGACTTGCTTTTAAAATCAAAATTTTTTGTTTCATTGACTGTTATTTTCCTATTTTCAGTATCATTGATTATTGTTATAGTTTTTACTATTTCTTTTGTCTGCTTGATTTAGGCTTCAATTATTCTACCTACCCCAGTGTCCTTAAGAAGAAATGCAACTTACCAATTTTAGAACGTTTTTCTTTCTTAATGCAATAATTTGATAGCACAGATTTTTCTCTAAGTCCAATGTCTAAATCTGTAGACTTAATATTTGGTTCAAAATAATTACTTTCTCTTGATGACTCTGTATTGCTTAGAATTTTATATTATACTACACTTTGGTGTATATTTACTTTTATGTGTCTACCCCTGATTTCTAGTTTAACTCCTTCATATCTTGAGAAACAATTTTTGTATCTTTTTTATTCTTTTAATATTGTCTAAATGTATGTAATCTATGACCTTGAATATGGTCTATCATATCAAATTTTTAACTGACATTCATAAGGATATACAACTTTATAACATCTAATAGGATTCTGTAAACCATGCATTTCAGATCAACACTATTTTCCTAATTTATTCCCCACAATCAATTAATACCAAAAGACATCTCAACAGTGGATTAATGTATTTTCTTTCAGTTTATTAATTTATACTTCATCTATTATGATGCTTTTCTCTAAGATAAGAATGTATCTTAGTTGCTAGTCTTTCTTTGAAACTACCCCATTCATTTTCATGTACATCCCCCACTTTTCTAATACTGAGACTGTTTTTCTTAAAAAATAGTTGGAGAAATATTTTGTTTAAAATTGCCACTCCTGCTTAATTTTGCTGGGCAACATGATAGCACATCTTCTCTATCCTTTTATTCTAACATTGGTTGCTCCTAGACACAAGAGAATTAGTTTTTGTTTTATGCTTCAATTATCTGCTCTCTTTTTGTCTCTCATTAGAAATGAGTAGGGCTTCTAAGAAATAACAATCAAACATGACAATATAAAATATAGGGTGAAGCAAAAACTTTCATATCAAAGTTAGACATGGTAGTCCAAAAGGAAGAAAAGAGTCCCAAGAGCAGGAGCAAGAGACCTACTAGTTCTCATAAGCTTATAGTTCGACTGAGACTAAGCAAAACAGGAGCAGTGAGATGACTTAATGAGTAGCACTCTGCTGCACAAGCCTGATGACTAGAGTTTTGTCCCAGGATCCCATTGTTAAACAATGCTGGATATGGTAGTGCACAAATGTAATCCCAGAACTCATATAGTGACAAGACAATCAAACAGAAGCTTACAGGCCTTCTGGCTCCAAGAGGTAGACATAAAGAGCCAACTCATAAAACTCTCTCTCTCTCTCTCTCTCTCTCTCTCTCTCTCTCTCTCTCTCTCTCTCTCTCTTTCTCTCTCTCTCTCTCTCTCTCTGCCCTCTCTCACACACATAATAATAATAATAATTAGCAATAAGAAATAATCAACAAAATTTTTGAAAAGAGAATAAGCAGAACAAAATATTTTAGGACATTTATTTACTCGTTTCTTCCACCTTTATTTGCATGAATCTGAGTTTATGACTGGTATCTATTCTTTTTTCCTCAAAAATATTCATCTTTCTTATATGACAGTACTGCTTGTGGTGAATGTTACTTTTTTATATTTTTAAGAAAAAATCTTTTATTTACTTTGAAAGACTGGTTTGACTGGTTATAAAATTCAGGATCCTTGGTTTTTCTGGTTCAGAATATGAATATTGCAGTTTACTTTTTTCTTGTTTCATGGGTTTCTAATGAGTTCTCACTCAAATTATTGTACTTTTTCTTCATAAATAAGATGTTTTTATTGTAGCTTATTTTAAAACTTCCTGTTTGTATTTGGCTTCCGCCACTTATAATACTACATGCTTATATATGTTTGAGGACTATTTATTCCTTGGTGATCTCAGCTTTCTGAATCTATATTTGAATACTTACCATTAATTTTGCAAAATTCTTGGTCATATCTCCTAAAATACATATTCTGCTTTGTTCTTCTTTCTCTTCTTAGGAGCATTGAAATTTTATGCATTTATGCTCTTAAAGATTGTCTCATCACTCTTGAAGATTATATTTATTCTTTCTTCATTCATTTTTCTTTTTTGTACTAAAGTCTGATGTTGGGGGAAGTCCTGTGCATTTGTCAATAAAGTACTGCTGGCCAATAGGGAATCAAGTTAGGTGGGACTAGGAAGGACTCTGGGAAGGAGAAACACAGAGAGTCAAGATGTAACGCCATGGGGTAGGGAGCCCGGAACTATTCTCCGGTAAGAGAAATACTTAGATTAACAATTTTATGGGGTAATTACTTAAGTCAGAGCTAGCCAGTTAGAAATAAGCAAGACCAACAGCTTCATAATTAATATAGCCTCCTGTGTGTTTATTTGGGACAGATGTGGCTCTGGAACCAAGCTGGCAGGAAGGCTTCTCTCAAGGAAAAAGCTTCCCGTTACAGTCTGACATTTTTCTGTTAGCTTTCCTTTCTGGTCACTGTATCTACTCTACTAATGAAGCCATGGAATACATTTTTTTTCAGTTCTGCTGCAGTTTCTGTTTGTAATATGTACCTTTTTGGGCCCTTTTAGATGTTTCTTAGTTTTTATCTTTAATTTTCATTACTTAACAGTTCTGCCATGTACTCCAGAATTTCCATATTAATCATAATAATTTAAAATTTACTGTACATATAGTTGATAGAACATTTAGTAACGCTAGTGACTTGGCTTAGGTCTTCTCTATATATTCCTCTTCAAAGCCCATCCAATATTTAAAATTGTTTAATTTCCAATTATATTAATCTGAGCTTTTGTTCATATGACTAAGAGGTATGGAGAGCTAAGCATTATTCTATAATATTTTAATGAAACTTCAGACTTCTAGTTTATCTGGAACTAGTAGTTATGACTCTACAAATGCTTCTTCTAATAATGCACCTTACCTTTCCTAATTGCATCACCCTCAACCCATTCCCTTGAATCTAAGCATTAAATATGTTGGTTGTTTTCTCCCTTGGTTGAGAAGTGAAGCATGATTGGAACATAGTGTTTAAAATGCCTGTTTTTAATTTGTGATCTGATAAACTCCTTATCCTTGTTGTAGGCAACCTGCTACATTTCATAAGGATCTCAACAGCCCTGTGTAGCCAAAGATGTAACAGAACACTTGTGATATACTTAACCTTAGAAGTTAGAGGAGGTTTAGAAATGAAACCCCAAGAAATGGTGGGAGATACTTTAAGTGGGACAACCCTCGTGGAATCTTCCCTTTTATTCTATCATCATTCAGAAATTGACCAAACTTGCCATTTAATTGTTCCTGAAATGTCATGAGGACAGTGTCTTTTGCTTTGAATAGGAGATCTCAGATATTTTGATTAACCTCTCTCCCCTGATTTGAGGTGGGAAACTACTTTACAAAGTCAGTTCTTTCTTAGTTTCAAGAAATTCTTTGTAAGTTTCTCATGTTGTTTTGTTTACAAGGATTGAGCTGATGATTTCTAAGTGCTTTTAATATTGAAGCAGAAAGCAGAAATCCATAGTCTTCACTTTGACACAAACAGTGTATGATTGTTACTGGGAATTTTAAGGTATCTCTTCATGGTTACAATAAGATATTGGGGAAATTTGGGTCCTCTCTGAGATTCTTTGTCTTGTTATTAAAAGTATTTTAAAATGAGTTAAAATGGAAGGAAAATTTTATTAATTGAAAAGAAAACTCAAAGCAGGTAAGTTGTAAATCTCAGCACCTGCTTAGGAATGGACAATAGAAAAAGGAAAGCAAAAAAAACAGCATTTAAATCATGCAATCATAGAGGTGAGCCATATTGGAGGGTAGGTCTTAGACAAAGAGTAATGAAACTTAAGTCCAAGAGAAGCTGTGCTTAGAGAAGAGATTAAACAGAAAAGAAAACATATTACTTTTCTGACAAATTCAGACTTTAAAAACTGCATGGCTGGAAACAACCCTGTTCAACAAGGCAACGTCTGGAGGCATCACCATCCCTGACTTCAAGCTCTATTATAGAGCAATAGTCCTGAAAACAGCTTGGTATTGGCACCAAAATTGACAGATAGAACAATGGAATCAAATTGAAAACCCTGATATTAACCCACACATGTATGAACATCTGATCTTTGACAAAGAAGCTAAAAATATACAATGGAAAAAAGAAAGCATCTTCAACAAATGGTGCTGGCATAACTGGAGGCTGGCATGTAGAAGAATGAGGATCGATCCATATTTATCACCATGCACAAAACTTAAGTCCAAATGGATCAAAGACTTCAACATAAATCCAGCCACACTGAACCTCTTAGAAGAGAAAGTGGGTGGTACCCTTGAACAAATTGGTACAGGAGAGAGCTTCCTGAACATAACACCAGTAGCACAGACAGTGAGATCAACAATTAATAAATGGGACCTACTGAAACTGAGAAGCTTCTGTAAGGCAAAGGACACATCAGCAAGACAAAACAGCAGCCCACAGAATGGGAAAAAATATTCACTAACCCCACAGCTGACAGAGGGATGATCTCCAAAATTTACAAAGAACTCAAGAAGCAAGTCTCCAAAACACCAAATGATCCAATTAAAAAGTGGGCTGCAGAACTAAATAGAGAATTTTCAATAGAGGAGTCTAAAATGGCTGAGAAGCACTTGAGAAAGTGCTCAACATCCTTAGCCATCCGGGAAATGAAAATCAAAACTACTCTGAGATACCATCTCATCAAAATGGCTAAAATAAAAAACACCAATGGCAATTTATACTGGAGAGGATGTGGTAAAAGGGGAACACTCCTCCATTGCTGGTGGGAGTGCCAACTTGTTCAGCCACTTTGGAAATCAGTATGGAGACTCCTCAAGAAAATGGGAATAAACCTACCACAAGACCAAGCAACTCCACTCTTAGGCATATATCCAAAACAAGCCCATTCATACAACAAAGATGTCTGTTCCACTATGTTCATAGCAGCATTATTTGTAATAGCCAGAACTTGGAAGCAACTTAGATGCCCCTCAACTGAAGAGTGGATATAGAAAGTGTGGTATATTTACACAATGGAGTACTATTCAGCAGAAAAAAAATAATGGAATCATGAGATTCGCAGGCAAATGGATGGCACTAGAAGAAACCATCCTGAGTGAGGTAACCCAGTCACAAATAGAAAAACATAGCATGTACTCTCTCATATATGGATTTTAGACATAGATCTGGGGAGTGCCAGCCTACAATCCCATGGCCAGAGAGTCTGGGAAACAGAACCTTCATTCAGTGGCTGATGAAAGAAGAGGCAGACTCCCAAGGCTAAGCACTGAGCTGAACTCAAGAAAGCCAGTAGCAGAGAGGGAGGACTGATGACCAAAGGGATTAAGACTGAGCTGGTTTAACTCCCAGAAACAGCTGACCTGACAAGGGTTAGCACTTGAATCCCAGGCTAATGCCTGGGAATCTAGCATGGGACTGATCAAGACCCCCTGAATGTGGGTGTCAGTGAGGAGGCCTAGGTAATCTATGGGGTAGTAGATCAGTATTTATCCTGGGTATACAAATGGACTTTGGAATCCCATCCAACAATGTGAGATGCACTCTCACCCTGAACACTTGGGGGAGGGTCTAGGCCCTGGCCTGGATGAAATGACAGATTATGGACACCCCCAGGGAGGGCCTCACCCTCCCTGGAGAAATGAGGGGATATTGGTGGGGTTGGTGGAGGGCACGGGAGGAGGGGAGGGAAACAGAGAGGGACCTGTAACTGACTTTTCAAGCAACCTTGTTTCTAATTCAAATTTAAATTTAAAAATAAATAATAAAAAAACTGCATGGCTGTGTCCTAACCCACTCTCATCCCCCCACCACCAAGCTAATTCACTAGTAGATAGTGTTGGACCCAAATTCTGAACCCCAAAATCACCAAGAGGCCCATTTATTTGCAAAAGCAGAGTCTTTTTTAATACATTTTAATTATATATTTAAATTAGAAAAAAGTTTGCTTCCCATGTCAGTCCCAGTTCCCTCTCTCTTCCCTCCACACTCACTCCCCACACTAGCCCCCCACCCAATCCCCACTCCATTCCCCAGGGAGGGTAAGGCCCCCCAAAGTGTCCAGATTGCGATAGCGTCCCTCATTGTGGGATGGGCACCCAAAGTCCATTTGTGTGCCAGGGATAAATACTGATCTTCTACCCAAAGCCCCATAGATTGCCTGAGTCTCCTCACTGACACTCACATTCAGGGGGTCTGTATCAGTCCCATGCTGGCCTCTCAGCCATCAGTCTGTTGTCCAAGATGTCCCCCTTGTTCAGGTCAGCTCTTTCTCTGGGTTTTACCAGCCCAGTCTTAACTCATTTGCTCATCACTCCTCCCTCTCTGACATTAGGTTCCAGGAGTTTAGTTCAGTGTTTAGCTGTGGGTGTCTGCCTCTGCTTCCATCTGTCACTGGATGGAGGTTCTGGGATGGTATGTAAGATAGTTGTCAAAATCATTATTAGGGAGGGGCAGCAGAGTCTTCTATTGTAGTTGTTTAACATGCTAACCCTATTATCTCGGGCCTTTTATCCATTCATCGAAGCAGATGGATGGAGAAAGACCCCGAGAAACCACGAGGCAGGAAATACATTGGATTGCATAAGGGGAGTGTCTAGGGATATGCAACTGTTTCGGGATTGGTGCATTTCTGGCTTTGGGCAATGATTGATCAACTGGTTGTTATGGATCATAGGCCCTCCCAGGGCTGTTGCTATGCTCTGCATATCACTGTTGTGCACTTGTACATAAAGCACACCCAGAGCCATAAAGCACAGCCCTGCAAGCTAACTTCTGAATGGTTCCTTGCCAGGAGGGTATCTGACCTCCTATTGAGCGGCAAGGTCAGGCGAGCACATGTTAGCCTGTCATGGTTGCTAAAATGGGGGCCTGGTTCCCTCAATGGTAAGACTAGAAAGGAGAAATATAGTGTCCTGCCTGTCTCTTCAGAATAACAAGTGAATACACTTTCCTATGGGTAGTTTTACTTTCTTGAGGAGTGGTTCATTGACCAGGTCATTGACCCTGCCCAATTGGAATGGTAGATCACCTCCTGACCAGTGATTTTATCCTCTTGACCAGAAGAAAGTAGTTTTCCTTTAATGGGCCCTCACTCATGACTGCTGAATCGTTATCTCTTCATTCGTTAGACTAGCAAATATGTGCACGTGTATTCACTCATATTAAAGATTGAAAAAGTGCTATAACAGGAAAAAAACTTGAAGAAGAATGAAAACTTTTTCTGAGGAATTCAATGAAATACACAAATGTTGAGGAATTTATACTTAGGTTATAGAGATAATATCTTGAGAAGCTTCTGAGAGGAATGAGAATGAAATTCAAGTACAGCCTAATGTGTGGCTTAATATACTGAGAAAGGTGGAAGTAGACCTGATGAGTCAGGCTGGCAACCATGAATTATAGTGTTGGCGTCTCTGAGGAACAGCATAGTGTTGCAGGACTTCAAGCAGTGACGTGGTGCAGTCTCTTTATGACAGACTATTCTTACTGTAACAAGTAAACCTTATTACAGTGAAGCAAAACAGAACTAAAGCCAGCAATTAGGAAGCCATGGTATTAACCTTGACAGATGATGATGGTGGCTCAATCCAAATTCATGACAGACTATGAACCCAATAAATGGACCAAAGCAAGAGCCATCTTTACATATACTAAGATTTCCTACTATGTTGTGTATGATCAAGATGTTTAATATGGCTTTCAGACTTCTATATTAATCAGCATTATGATTTGTAATAACTATTGTCTGAAATAGTAAATCAGTAGGAAGCTGTATTTTGGTGATATGTGAAAAAGAAATATCATGAGTTATATTTGAATATATTAATATTATTGAATAATATATTCAATATACCTAAAAAGAATAGATAATTGTGATAGCTGACATCTTAAAATAATCTCTCAAGCTGGAGAATGTAGAGTAAAGAGAAAAATAAAAGTTGGTTCTAAGGAGAGATGAGCCAGTTGACGGTTAAGTGCCTTGGAGGTAAAAAAAAAAGTTGTGTTGTTTTCTTTTGTTTTGATTTTCTTGATCTAAATGATTCCTAGCTTGTAACCCATATATAATACTGTATATAAGAATAAAGTACCCATGGCAATTTGGAGAAAATAATACATATTTTGATATTTCTTTAACTAGGAGAGTTAGGTAAGGAAAACCAACTGGCTAGAATTGATTGATCTCGGGTCTTTTGACTCCCAATAAAATGATAAACACTTTTTGTTGTTTTTGTTTATAAAACCACAATCATAACAAAATAAGATTTTGTAACTGTGTGATATTGGTGATTATCTTTCTCCTCTGGTAGCATGTAGTGTTCCTTGTGGCAAAAAGAATGTTAGTCAGTAGGGTGAAGCTTCTAGTTGGGTACCAGCACTACTTCTCCATGTTCAATAACATAATAAAAGTTGTCTTCAGCAAGAGGGACTTATCAGTGGGTTGTAGAGAGTAATTAATAACCTTGGCAATAAACAGTCAATTATGTTTGCATGATATTTCTCCAATGGAATGTCACTGGATATAAAAACTATACTCTAGGTCAATTTCCATGCCTAGGGATGCTTTTCCAACACAAAACAAACTCCATGGTCGTTGTTGTTGTTGTTGTTGGTGGTGGTGGTGGTGGTGGCGGTGGTGGTGGTGGTGGTGATAATGGTATGTATGTTTCATTTTACTTTGTTTTGAAATTGTTTTATCCTATTGGTTTTTTGTTTGTGTTCATGTTCATGTTTTTATTTTTGTTTTTGTTTATTTTTTACTGAGAGGGTGAATGAACATTAAGTAGGGTGAGTAAGAATAGAGGATCTGGGGGAAACATAATTAAAATATATTGTATAAAATCTTTAAATAATATGAAAACAGTAACAGATGTAAAAATAAAATGAAAGGCTACTTCAAAGTAGAGGAAAGCATAGATGAAGGACAGGAGAGATTAGAAATCTATGGAGCTGATTAAGGCTATTTCAGCCAATGTCAAATCAAATAATTCAGTCTAGAATAAATCATTCACATCTGAGTTCAATTATTGTCATTTTCAATTATCAGCTATGTAACAAGATACACAAGACAAATTTCTGATGTTTTCAAGCTTATAAGGATAGTGCATACAGATGTGACCTTCTGCTGTAAGAGATTCCCTGTGAAGGAGACGCTGAGGTAGGTGTAAATCTGCCTTTACAGATGCAAAATGAAATTGGAAGTGATGATGGTTTTGTTGCCAATTTATAGAGACACAAACAAGTGAGAAAAAAACATGTCCATGAGAGCTTACCAACAAATCTATACAAAACCAGCAACAATGATTGTTTTTAATGGATGCCTTGTATATACAGGTTTTGTACAAAGCAAACCCTGAACATGTGCTTGAAAAAATTAGATAGTAATGTTCAGAGGTGTTTTTGAATGCAGGTGAAGTGGAAGGGACAAGAAGTGTGTTTAGATTCATTGGTGGCTTCATAAAAAGGGAGGTTCTCATTCTCTTAAAAATGTTAAATGTGACTATCCTTCACTTTGCTGATATGCTGCTCATAGAAGCATTTGACGGTCCTGTAAAGTGTAGATGTTTGATGCAGTACCAGAAAAAAAATGCTTCAATGGGTAGCGCATAAAGGGAGAGGTTCCTTTACTGTTTTGTTGAGTAAATTAGTTTCTATTGTGTCCTTAAGTGTATGATGGCTTTTAACATGTAAATCAGGAGTATAGGATTTTAAGAACTATAAACCTCTATGTTCATCCACATGACAAGAAATGTTTGCCCCATAAGGCACTGCAAGCTGACCATACAATGTTCTCCAGTGTTTGTGTGTCTGCCAGTCAGTGTTGATGATACAAATCATCCAGGAGGCATCATCTGACCCAGAATTTGGCTCACTTGAAATGGACCACATAGAAACTTTTTGAATGCATGACTGCAAAGCCTATGCTTATTTTCTTTAACGTAAGGCAACTCATAAACTATCATGAGTTGATTACCTCTGACTCTCTACATAGGGTTTAACCTGCTTGACTTATCTATGATTGTGAGAATGTCCAGGATTTCACAACTCCTTTTACACGCAACCCTCTAGAAATATAATTCTCTAAAGGGCATGGAATCTGTTCTTCTGCTTCTCTTTCCTCCATGATATCTGTATAGGAAGAGATGAAAATGTTTCATCCATATATTAGTTGTCAGAATCTTAGTGCATCCTTTTGGTGAGCTGGCAGAGGTCTTTTGATGATTTTAGTGTCACTAACTATGATGTGTCCATACTCCTTCATGGGTCCAAGTAAAGGAAAAGTGAAGAATGGTCACAAGCCACATCTATATATTTAAGGCACTATTGTGAATAATGCTAGTTGTTATTATCACTATTATTATCATTATTATTAGTATTTCCTTTAAGAATGAGGTAAGGCCAGATACTTTTCACAACATAATTAATAGAGAAGAATCCTCAACACATTACTTGAATTGCCTTAGACATTGAAGTAGACAACAAGAGACTAAAGCACAGTTTCTTAGAGCCTTATATTAAACTACATGTTAAGGACAGAATTGCTCTTAACCCATCAATTTATATGTGTAGGCCTTAACTCCTGAGGATTCAGAATGTGTCTAAATTTGGAGACAACAGTAAGGTGCTAGGATGAGGCTTATAATATGTGTTCTTGTAAGGGGAAATTTGGTCAAACAGGACACCATGGTGCATGAATATGTGGGAAAGACCTGTGAGGACACAATGAGAAAGAAGTCAACAGCAAACAATGCCTGAAAATACTTTGAGATTGAACTTCAGAGTCCACAAACATAAGCAGATGTTTTCCAGCTGTAGTCACTATTTACACCAACCATATAATACTAACATACCACTACTGTTTTCTTCAAACAATATATCATTAAAATACAAATTTTTGGAACCAGGTCAAATCAGCATCTTAATTGATATCTTCTAGACCATTCTGTTATCAATAAAATCTGAAAATGTTTGAGAGTAATGTTGCATAATCAAATGTATAAATCAAAGTGGAAAGACGTTAATGATTTTTTCCTAAAAAATGTTATTTTTTAGTATGGTAATTACAAGCAAAGCTTGAGAATTAAGGACATAAAATAATTAACTCTTTCTCCTCACAGTTCTGGGTCACCTGTCACTTGTGAGAGATTCATAATATTTTCTAATGATCCCAAGTCCTTCTTTATACCTTACACAGGTATAAAGTGGTAAAGAGAATTAGTCATCAAAAGTCATTAGATTTCTTTTCCAACACTTTCAACACCTAAAAAGTTCACCATGGCTTGCCCCTTAAAATAATTCTATCTTTAGTCCTATTATTCTAAAAGAAAAATTAAAATTATGTAATACTTACAAAAGATTTGAATGTTTAAATAATTGCAGTTCTTAGGAAAATCTTAGAGCCAAATTTTGGCCCACTACACACAGGTACATTCCAATGATATTATAGTAGAGGCCTCTCAATGTTCTCAACGGCTAAGCCGACTAAGCTCAACAAGATTTCAGCATGCTGATTAAATGTGAAGTGTTTCCCCTATGTTTCAAAAAAAGAATCCCATGTTTGTACATCAAATGAATGTAAAAGAGGAGAAATAAGGTTAAACATTACACAAAGACATCACAAAACATAAAAGAGAGTCTTTCCTTCTTTGGCTACTTTTTCCCAAGATGAAACATTTTTAATGTTGTGAGCTTGTGACAATTGTGTTGTCTTTCTGGTATTTCACCCTCTCTCCAATTTTAATATCAAAAGTAATGACTTATGTATTTGTTATATATTCATCTCTGCTCTGAAGACTTTCATTGCCTGTGTGCTGAGAGCATTTTGTAAGGCTCTTCAGTATTCATCTGTCTCACTTTGAAGATGACACACACCTTAAAAACAGTTATGGTCCAACACAGAAATATAGATGATAATATTTACTTTTCTATTTCACTATTTTAGGATATCCCAGGTATGTTATTCTATGTTTAACAGTTTTCTTAACATTTTGAGATTATTCTATCATTTTTTGTAACCCACTGACATAAATAAAACATGTTTTCTAGTTGCTTAATCTGAAGTCAGAATTTCTTTTCTTCTAACTATCTATTGAGAATCTACCTGAATGACACACTTCTTTAATCCCAGCACTGGCGAGGCAGAGGCAGACAGATCTCTGTGAGTAAGAGGCCTGCCTGGTCTACAGAGTGAATTCCAGGAAAGCAAACGCTACACAGAGAAACCCTGTGTGAAAAACCAAAAAGATTCCAACTGTAGAATTAAACTCTGTAGTATCCCTTCAGAAAGTGTTCAAGTAAATTCAGTTTAACTTCTATTTAGCTATAGGTGAACTTAATTTGAAGATTGCTGTATTTCTGCATTATTAGAAAATTATCTGAAACATCCTTTCAAATATTACTCTCTTGCTTGCTATTATTGACTATAAATCACATTATTATGAATTCTCAAATTTTTGTTAAAGAAATTGTTGGTGAAACAGAAAATAGAAGAAACTTGGACAAATATAGAGAAACAAACAAACAACCACAAATGAACGTACACAGCTCATTAAAGTTCAAGTTACATAGTGACTTGACTCAAGATAAAGGAAAATGAACAAAATATATGTAGAAAATAAGAAAAATATATATGTATATGCACAAAGAACATGTGTAATTGGCTCATTGAGATGGCTTTCAGACCTGTGATATTTGAACTAGATATAGAGGTGCTAGTTCGGATATTTCATTCTGTTTTATTTTCATCAGACCTTGTTAGTTAGTGTGTGGAGCAGGGAGAAAAACACTAAGATGGATTTCACTCCTAAGAACACTGTCATATTCATAGCATATAATCTTCATGCTGAGAATTTTGTTTTGGGTGAGATGGTCCCTCTCAATGCCCAGACTAGATCTTTATGCCTATCACTCTGCATTTGGGACTGGCTTTGAAGGAGAATGATGAACTCATTCATTGTTTAGTCTCACCCTGACTAATTCAAAATCACCAAGATTCTGTGGGAATGTTGCCAGCTGTCTTTATATTCAAATGAGTGAACGCATTTCAGAGACACGTATCTCAGTCAGTTTATCATACTTTTTTTCTGAATCATCTCTAATCAATCATTCACTCCATGTCCAAGTACCCTTGAAAGCATTAAATCCTACTTCATTTACCCATATGGCCTATGATGGATCTTCCATAAATCTTGTGTTAATTTGAAAGTCTTCTTAATAGGAAGGACTCAGAATGGAAATGGCAAACTATGACAGTAGACCGAAGTTATCCTCCATGTATTTAATTGCTACCCCAAGGATGAGAATTGAGGTTACTTAAATAAAATTAAAATAAATGGAAATTGAGAAAGTTTTGAAATTATTTTTAAAATGTGTGTGCCCATAGGGTACATTCACTCATGATTATTGGTACAAAAATGTAGAATAAACCCAGTACCAAGAGAGATACCTTATTAAATTTATTAATATTGTTTTTAAAGTAAGCTATCCAGAAACAAAGTTAAAATAAAGATTTATACAATAAGAATGAAAAGCAAGATCTTTCAGACTTTTCCAAAGAAATTCCAGAGAACACCTACAAACAACCTGAAATGAAAGAAGACACTCAGCTAAAATGAACAAACATAAAGACATGCTTGGAATGGGCTAAAGTTCTTTGCAAGGTTAAGACTTACAAATACATTTTATAAATCCAGAACCTTCTGAAAATATGAAATACTATCACTGGTAGAAGATAATCAAATAGATACATATGGGGGAGTATTTCAATCTTGTCATCTCTAAAAGTTGTTGGTCAAGTGGGGTAACTCTGAAAATAATGAATCAAGCAATATAAGTTTAAATACAAATTCCCATTTCCTTTCAAAGCCATCCCCTCTTTAATGCTAACAGAATTCCAATTCCCACACGCAAAACGAATAGCCTTTTGCCTGAGAGCTGGAAGTGAAACCAATACAGCAGGTGTCCCACTTGGCCACTGACTGAATAAAAGAGCCATTGCAACTGGAGAGCAGTTGGTGGAGGGAGGCCTCCAAGACAACTTTAACTCTACTGCTTTTGAAAATAAAGCAAACTGGCTTTCAGTTGCCATTATCCATCATTCCCCTGTCTTTGAGCTGCAATTGAGAGATGACAGCTAGCAATGTCCTCTGACCATGAGACCACAGGTGTGAGATAAAGGATGGGAACAATTTCAGGTGCCTGTGGAACAGCACTAGTGATCCAGTCAACAGCAGCTTCTTCCCTACAGATGTTTTATTACATGAAGCAAATCATTTGGTCACTGCTGTATTCACCCAAAGCGTTAGGCCTCAAGGGACAGCAGACATTGCCATTCGCTAATGATGACATTCAATTTACAGCTAGACCACTACCTCACTACCTTCTAGAAAGGAACAGATTCTTTAAAGTTAGTATTATTTAAAGAAAATAAAGATTATTCAACCTAGAATTTAAAAAATTTCTGCATACATAGACCTAAAGACACCATGAACTCATTCCTGCTTTAAGTTAATAGCAGATAAAAGTTTTTATTAGGAAGTTAATAATCAACAAGGCATCTGGCATACACCTCTATTCAGCATTAAGGAGCCTGAGGAAGGAGAAAATTGAGTTCAAGGCCAGTTTGTGCAATCAAACAAGATTCTGTCTCAAAGAACAACTTAGGAATGACTATATTACCCTCTCCATTTACCTGTCTCTGTGCATCTTTATAGATGTATATAGAGATATGTAAGTGTATAGATATGTAAATGTTTCCAAATCTCTACAAAAGAAAAGGTACAACACATAGAACATATCCCGAACCACTTCTCATTTCACAGCTTTCATTTGACAAAGGTATTACAAACATATAAAACAACTATTGAAGCAAGGAGGAAATGATGACCTGTGTTTGGGATTTAATGAGATGGTACACAGGAGGAAGCAATTAAAGGACAGGCCCTTATTCAGGTCCTCTCATCCTAATGCTTGTGGAGTTTTTGAATGGTATGCTTTAGTGATAGTATGAGATACAGAGTGCAAATACCATGAACTCAAAGGCAGTTTTTATTTGTCAGCAAGGACAAACAGCCTGACTTTTATGCACCTGTTTTCCATCCTTAAAGCAGGAAGAGGAGTATGTAACTCTCATTTATTTTATTTGTATATCTTACTGAATTTAAAAATTACTTATTTATGATTACATGTATGGGTGTTTTGCCTGCCTGCATATATGTGCATCCCATGCATGCCTGGTACCTGCGGAGGTCAGAGATGGAACTGGACACCATAGAAATGGAGTTGCAAACAGTTGTGAGCCACCATATGGCTGCTGGGAATGGAAACCTGGTATCCTGGAAGAGGACCCAAAGCTCTTATACTGAGACATCTCTCAACTCCTCAAATACAGTCTCTAAGAATGATGCACTGTGTGTCCTTTCTTTGTTGCTCATTCTTTTTACAAACTGTCTTGTAATTTTTAGTATAGGATCCTTTGATATTACTGTTGTTCTTCCAGTACTTTCTTCAATTGTGGAACTTATGATAACTGTCTTTCTTCATTAAAAGTATGTTAATATCCATACTTACAAATGGGAAAAATTACAAATTCTAAAAAAACAACACAAAATGTTCACCTGAAATCAATACAGCTACAATTTCACGGCAGCTACATTACATTGTAGAGAGAAGTCAATTTGCTCATTCTAAAATTTTATGATCAAGTTGTTGTTCCAAAATTACTAAAATAGTCAAGGAAAGATCTCTTATTGGGCAACCAACTTAAGAGACAGTGCTTGAAGCATAGATTATTCACACAAGGCACAAGAAATCTTGGTAGTAGTTTACTATAACATGAAAATTAGTGTTTCGAATTTTTCTTGTTAACTTTCTTTATGGTCAGTTTTGAATAAACCCATCTCTCAAAGCACATAAATAATGATGATAAAATAATTGTAGGAGCTGGTTTACATAAGCCTCTTTTATTCTAATCATGCTTTATTCATCATAAAATGATAAGGTGGGTTTTCTTATTTTCCTCTGAATGTACAGTGATGATGAGAACAGTAGTAACACTGCCTTATTAAATCACTCTCAAGAATTTCTCTGTTGAGGGTCTTCTTTACAAGCTACTATATACAAAGTTTTGTTCACTCAGCAGGCTACAAATGTCTAATAATTTGAGTACTTTGCATTCTCCTTGCATAACATGTGAGACTCTACTGTGGCTTTCCTGCACTTTCTGGCCCAGGATCTCTACAAGCCTTATACTCTAATTGCATCTGATAGTGTGGCACTCTAGTCTTGATTTCTGATTGGAAACCTTGTCATTAGTATAGTACTTTAACATTTAGGTGATTTTTAAAATTAACCTTAGATCTTGAAGGCCCACCTTTAAATAATACTATTTGTTCTTTAAAATGTGAGAAACATGGAAGAAAAGATAATTCACCCCTTGGCCATTTAACAGAATGGCTATTCTCATGGGAAGCATAAGTTAAAATGTTGGTGAAAGTGTCTTGTATTTAGGAGTGTTCAGCAAGGAGGGCATAGTTTTAGAATTTGTGGCCACTTGAATTTTTTTCTAAGAAAGCAGTATTTCAGGAAATATATCATGTATATTCTCAAGTGCAATCTCTGTGCTATTGCAGGATGAACTAGTTTTTAAAAATAGTTCCATCTTAATAGAACTAGTTTGGTGGCTTAAGGTATCAAAACAAGAAGTGAAATATAGAGTCCTTTGCCATTAGAGCAGTCGCATGCCTGTTTCATTGATTTTTATCACTTCATCATGCACAGCAAATCTATGTCAACACAAGAGGCAAATCTCAGAGGGAAATCGTGCATGTCAAGGCCAGGAAGCGGATGATCTACTTTTGAAACTATCTATTGTGATTAGAGAGAGAAGGATTATTGTTTTTCAGCACAGCACTTACAACAGACCATATCCAGAGACACATTCAAGATTATTTGGTTCATTCAAATATCTGACTTTAGTCAATAAGAACACAGTTTTTAAAGAAAAATAAATACATCACTGTTGCAGAATTACTAATTGTGCATTCTAGGTAAAGAATTAATTTTTACCATTGCACCAAGTTTATTGGTACCATGAATACAGCATTAGAAACTGAATGGATTTTACAACCTAAATGCATGAACTCACACTTTGAGAAGCTGAGATACTGAGGTCCAGACAGACAGTAGCATCTCCAAAGCCTCTCCTCTAGCATCACTATGTGTGCTACATGTTCTAATTCTCTTTAAAAAGTTAATGGCACAATCGCCTTGAATTAGAGGCCCATTCTGCAGTACCATGATCACTTCTTAACTCACCACACCTGCAATGGCATTATCTCCAAGCAAAGTGACATTGTGAGGTACTGAGAGCTATGACTTCAGTATATGAAGTTTGGGAGAGCATATCTGAACACTTGACTCTCATGCCTACTGGCCATTTCCATTGTTCTTAAACAGTATGGATGATGTGGAAACCATCTACCAGTTGTTTTGTGCCAGAAAATAAGAACATGAAAACATAGTCCTTATACTCAAGGAACTTGTAATTCTGAAAGGGAAATACTCAGTAGATACATAAAAAGCTGTTTGGTAATATACTGGAAGGCATAACATGTCTAAATAAATGCTTCTACACAACAAATGTAAGAATATTCTTCTAAAATGATTATAGCTGTTGTAGAAATCAGTATGAATGCTCCTCAAAATAATGAAAAGGTGGTGCTATAACTACAGTACTCCTGGAACATAGCAAAAGAATCTAATTCAGCATCTTACAGAGTACCTACAGGTCTGTGTTTATTGCACACAATGCACTATCGGGAAGAGGAGGATTCAGCAGAAGGAGGAGAGGGCACAAATGAGAGAAATGAGGAAAATACTGAAAAAAACACATGGTGTACGTGGGTGAAAACATCCTAATGCAGCCCCTACTTTGTACTGTGAATATATCCTAATATATCTTTAATTTAATTACAGCTCAAAACTCTTAATGTGCCTGGTGACCATTAAAAAATAAATCCTAGGAGTCTTTCCCAAGATGGTAAAATTGAACACAAAGTAAATTTTACAGTGAGTGGAATTGAATGTGCAAAAACATGGAAGGCTTAGATGCACACTTATACATATGCACATTCAGATAATGACCAGGGTCCTAAACTGGGGGAAGGTGACAGAACACACTTGAAGAGATTCGTAACTGCCATCTGTTAAGTATGTAAAAAAGAGAAATATACAGAATTTCTCAAGTATGTGCATGGCATTCTAGAATGCAATTTCAAGGAAATTCAAACGCTGTTGTAAATGATGAGGAAAGAAGATCATAGAAATAACTCACATAATTGAAACCCAGTAGAGGCTAAACCAAAGAACCGGTCCTCCATCCACATAAGCGAATTCCCCCACGTCTCTTCAGCAAGCCTTCAGTTTGCCAGTGTGCCTCCTCCCTGACATTTCATCAATTATGAAGCAATCGAAGGCTGAGAACGCCACGGAAGTGGACGCACTGCTATGCCTGATTAGGGTGTGTTGGATCACCATGAAACAGAATGACACTAATTTGGAAGCCTGGGCCTCAAAGAACCAGAGAGATTTCCCATGTCTACCCAACACCTGCAGTCACAAGGTGAAAGATGAGTTTGTGTTTCTGAAACATTTTCTATTTCTGAAGGTGGTTGTGAGCAGATGCATACTGAAACTTGATAAAAAAAAAGGTCATTGTTATTCTTGGACTGCATATGCAAAAACATTTTTAAAAATGTTTCAGAACAGAAGAAAAGAGTCCCCTCTATGAGATTCAGGAGAGACTGAAGCAAGACTATGCATCCAGTTTGGGGATCTCATTATGAGAAAAAGGAGAGACATACTGCAGGAAGTTCAGAGGAAATCAACAGGAATAATTAAGGAACCGCAGTATTTACTCTAGAGGAAATATTAAAAGAATAAATAATGCACATTCACTTGGCTAACTAAGGGAACATGAGAATTGTCTATGAGTGCCTAATGTGTGTAAGCATTCAAAACTGAGTCAATATAAAGACTAGGGGAAGAAGGTAAAATTAAAAATTAGGCAATTAAATAAAAAAGAAAATTCTAGCAGATTACAAAACAAAATAAACAAATTCTGTACTAAAAGTTGGCCTAGCATTGTGCAGAATAATTAAAAATAAACTAGTCAGGGTGTGTGTTCTGTAGAAGAAGGGAACAATGAACCTTTAACCCATAGGTTGTCTTCTCTTTTCTAAAAGAAAAATAATAAAAATTTGGTATGTCACCACTAAGAGATATAATATGAGAAAATTACTTCAAGTTTGTCTGGAAAATAAAAATATGATGTATTCATCTATAGTATTTAAAGACAAAATACTGTGTCTGATTTGGACATCTAATGTCCTCTTCTAGAAAAAGAGATTTGTCCACGAATGAGGAAAAACAAGCAGCACATCTGTATGCTTTTCTCACTGCCTTCAACTTCTCTCCTAGATCCAGGGAAGAACACTTCTGGGAGATTGCAGAGCTGAACAATAGCCTAGCTACAGAACAGAGTTTCTTGTTGTGATTTGGTGTTTCTTGCAAGTGTCTCTCAAGCAAAGAAAAAGCCACCCAGGGAACTCCGTTTCCACCAGAATCAGGACACCTTAGCTCAGCATCTCTAGCACCTCAGCATGGAGCAGGTGCAGGTCTCAGAAAGCAAGCCAAGTGAAAGTCTTGTGAGCCTAACTTTTCCCAGTAACAAAAGGAAGAGTCAGCTCCATATCGATCGATGCCCTGAAAATGGCAAATTTCTCTTATGGTTTCATGAATTTTATTATAATTATATTCTTTCATATTTCATTTTCTTAATCATGGCTCCCGTTTCTTCACTCATAGAAGTATAAAGTTTCATTCAAAATTATTTTATGAAAAGCACCATACTGACACTTTAAAAATCATAATGCAAAGCCAATGTTACCTTCAAATCACACTTAAAATAGGCTAGAATATATGGAAATTGGTCATGCATCCTAAGACTGAAATTTCCTATGAGAAACCTCTATTTTCAGAATATCCACTCCTTCTCTTGGTTTATGATCATAGATGCCTCAATTCACCTCAGTAGGCCAGTTTATGAATATAAACAGAAATGCCTTCAGAAGACAAATGCAGAAGTTCACAGCATTTATTAATCACTATTGAGTTGAAGAACATATGTAAACAGATTTTTCTGCCCCAATTTGCCAGCACCCAAATAACTACAAGAAGACTCTTATTATTTTTGAAAGCTCAACCTTAGCTTACACATGTTTGTAACCTGTTCTTATAACTTAAATTAATCCATTTCTATTAATGTATATGCTGCCGTGTGGCTCGTGCTGTTATCTCTCTTCTTGCATGTCTTACTTGTTCTGCATCTCTTAGGCCCTCCTCTTCTTCTTCCCAGCATCCTCTCTGCCATGCAAATCCTTCCTAGCTATTGATCAGCTTTTTATTAAACCAACCCAAATGACACATCTTCACCGTGAACAAAAAGATTATTCCACAACAAACATAATTGAGAGAATACTGTCTCTCAGTTCATCACCATTTTAAACGGAATCTTGGCTTCATGGTCTACTTTCACTTTTGGTAAAATATGAAAGGCACTATTGATTTTACCATAGGATGGCATGTTATTATTTTGGAACAAGATCTTTATCTCTAATAAAATATTTTTCAATGCTATATGAATTTAACATTTTGTTCAGACAACTTAAATTTAGAAAAGTATATCCATTGCATGAAACCAATGGATATACTTTCTAAAGTTTCATATTTCAACCAATAAAAAGAACTGCTTATTCTCCAACTGACACTAGTGAAAAGCTTATTCTATTAAAAATTATGTATCAAATTATATATCTTTATAACTCAGTCTTTTATTGCTCTGTATATCTCTTTCCATTTAAGAAAGCATTGGGATGATCTGGTGAATCATAAATTGATCACAATTCTATAGCCAATGAATTCGAAGACATATGGTGCCACTTGGAGCTGGATAATGAATGTTCTCTTGGTCTAACACAGTCCATGAAATGAAGTGTAAAATAGGACACAAGAGGCCTGGGTACAGTCATTTAGCACCTGTTCCAGTCGTGTTAATTCAGGTTGGACATCATATGAAGGCAGGAATATAATATGATGCAGAAATACTTTCAAATATAATTGCCAGTTTAATAGCTTGGCAAGAAATGAGTGCTTAACCTCTGAGGCACAAAACTGTTTTTTGCTTGAACAGAAAGATTCACTATCACGCTGAAACCATGACAACATAACATGAAATAAAGTAAAGCTTTTGTTATTTTGCGTGGAAATTCATGATCCCACTCCTGATCACCATTTTGTTACGAGAAGCTTTCCTTGAGATGAGCCTTTTCGCCTGCCTGGTTCCAGAGCCGCATCAGTAACAGAGACAATGATTATCATCATCCTATCATTCATTCATTCATTCATTCACTCATTCAAGTCTTAACTGAAATAACCCCTCCATTCAGGTGAGTTTTTAAGAGATATACATTAAAAACAGAGTTAATGTCAAATTGGAATGTGTCCCCAGAATTTAAAAAAATAGAGAAACTTAAAATAAGATTTAGCATAAGACTATAAATGCACATAAAAGTGGAACAGGGACCAAGGACTCTGGAAATAGACTCAAGATGATTGAGCTTCCGTTCATACTGAGTCATGTACGTTTTAATTTTGTCTGCTTCTTAGCAATTTTTATTTGTTGCCACTTCATTAGACCGTGTCAACAGTAAATACCAAAACAATGTTCTCTTGTATTATGTAAAATATTATATTAGCCTTTGGTGCTTTTATTATGGTTATGGGCATTTTAATTTAAATTAGCTATGTATCTCTTTAAAGAGGTGATGTCCTACCCACGTTCATGTTTTGAATGCTTGCTCCCCATCTGGTGGTACTGTTTTGGATATGTGGGAAACTTTAGGATGTGGGCATGGCTGAAAAAGTGGGTCACTGGACCCTTTTCCCTGGACGTCCTTTCATTTTTTTCATTTGGAGATTAACTGTTGAAAATTTAAGAAGAAGAAGAAGAAGAAGAAGAAGAAGAAGAAGAAGAAGAAGAAGAAGAAGAAGAAGAAGAAGAGGAAGAGGAAGAGGAAGAGGAAGAGGAAGAGGAAGAGGAAGAGGAAGAGGAAGAAGAAGAAGAACAAGAAGAAGAAGAAGAAGAAGAAGAAGAAGAAGAAGAAGAAGAAGAAAGAAGAAGAAGAAGAAGAAGAAGAAGAAGAAGAGGAAGAGGAAGAGGAAGAGGAACAAGAAGAAGAAGAAGAAGAAGAAGAAGAAGAAGAAGAAGAAGAAGAAGAAGAAGAAGAAGAAGAAGAAGAAGAAGAAGAAGAAGAGGAGGAGGAGGAGGAGGAGGAGGAGGAGGAGGAGGAGGAGGAAGATTCTAACTGTATTTGTGTGAATGGAAAACTGTGTGTACATACTTGTGTGTAGGCACCAGTGGAGGCCTAGAAGAAGTTATTGGGGTCCCTGGAGCTGGAATTAATGTGATTGTGAGCCACCCAATATGAATCAGAGAAACAGCAGCAGGAACTCTTCACCTTAAAGGCTGAGTCGTTTCTCTAGTGTTTTTTTCTTGCTCTGGTCTCTGCTGCCAGTCTGCCTTGAAGAAGCGTTTACCAAACATTCCTACCAACATATTGCTTTTCCCAGATCCTGATGCTAGATAACTATAAACTGAATCATTTTAATGTGAGCCCAAGAAAGCTTTCCTACTTTGATTGTTTCTTTAGAGTATTTCATTAGTGATGGAGAAAGTCATTAAACAAACAAATAAAAAATAACAACAAAAGTACAAAAGTACTAGGAATGAAAATTGTACACATGATGCATCTTGATTAGGGATGTAAGGGCATCATATATTTCAGTCAATATCTTATTTATTGTACTGAGAAGATAACTGACAATTGCATGGTTTCTCTGAAAAAACAGGAATGAGATAATTCTTTATCAGCTTTAAGATGTTAAGCGACAACCAAAATTTTAATTGAACTACTTAAAATGGGCCAACATAACTAATAGAATTCAAGTAAATAAGCTGGGTTCACCAGCATAGAGGTTCAATGGCAACTCAGTAGTGCTTAAGGTCACTTCAGAGACCACTTACTAAACATGTAAAATGACAATGTTACATCATTTTCTGTTGTATGGCAACAGGAAAGAATATGACGTATAACCTGAGTCAAGAAGTGTGGCTTCTATTGATGGACATTCACTAACATCAAGTGAGTCCTTCACTGAGTATAGCACCTTTACCTTTAGAACTAATGGGTAGTTTACATATATTAATATGTTATTGGCTACATTCTGGAAATGAAGGAGAATATATGATGCTTTTGTAGGTACTGTATAACATGTACAACAGAGGGTGAAAAGGCTAAATGTTATAGGATAAGGAGAATGAATGCAGATGATAGGTACAAGTTATGAAAGAGAACACAATAGTAATTGTGGTTCTACTTAGCATTCTGTTATGGACTTTATATTTTTGATTCTGGATAAAGATACAAAATATATATTCAACAATGAACTGTAAAATCCAATGAATATCTCCACAGATCAGAACATCTATTCTAACTGTATAGAAGTTCATTAAGATGTATTGACTTTGGATCTGGATAATTTTGCTGTGTGATTTTTTATTTGTAAGTTATTTTGCAATGAAGTTCATTTTTAAATTAGTAAATTGTGCTACATGGTCTCTATGCCATCTTCCATCTAAGAGATATGTTTTGGATTAATCATCAGAGATCATTAGCAAAACTGCAGGATAGGTTTACAACATCTATTATACAAGTGTCACAGTTTAGCAAACTTCAGCATGTCCTGAGCTATACAAAGAGTTAGTGAATCTCCTTTAGCATTAATACTATTTATTTCCAAGACAGTAAAATGACAAACATCCTGAGGACAGAAAGCAGTTTCTTCTCTGGAATGCAGTTTGGGAAACTACACACACAACTTTATTGATTTATTTAGTTCTTCAAAAGCCATTTTATTTCATCCCTATGTGTACTAAGAAATATACTGGTTGTTGAAAAATAAAATAGCTAAAAAATGTGAATGTGTTTTATATTTTTAATACAAAAAGGGTAATACCTGATATGACCCTTCCATATTATGAGTCTTCCTTGTTATTTTCAAAGCCTATTTTTCACCTCCAAATGTGTAGCTTTGTCAAAATTCCAAATGGCACCATGATAAGATTCAGTCTATGTAACATATCTGAATTCCACATGGATGCTTTTAACCTTTGAAAGTCATTTTGCCTCTGTTGCTTTTAGGGTAGGGTTTGTACTATTTAGTCACCCAAAGACTTCTTTAGGAAACAAAATGGAAGAGTGTAAGACTGAATCCATGTGCCCACTGCTTTGCAACTGAGTACTCAGCAGGATTTCTTTAAAAGCACTGAATTTTCTTTAAAGAAAAATCCATAATTTATTTGTGCATTTGTATCTATGAAAACAACTGATATATCAAATTTTATCATTCATTATTTTTTCTATATTCAAATTAATGTCAATATTACCTAATCCAAATGAGTATAAAAGATTTTAGGGATATCTAGTTGTAAAAGCTTTCAGTATAAAATGAAAGTGGACAAAATACCATACTTCATGCAACATTTAATATATAAATTATAGAGATATAAGTGATTCAAACAAATATCTAATCATCATTATTATTATTATTTGTTATTTATTCACCCACATCCATGGCTTCTGCTTTAGTCAAAATACTCCCACAGTTGGCTCAATTCCCTTTCTCTACCACCTCTGTTTTCTCAAGCCATTACTATATGGATAAGGTACAGTGTCTTTCTTAAACTAAGCAAGATATTTCACATTAATGAAAATGATATGGTAGAAGTGAATGTAAGTTTATTTCGTAAAAACAGGAACTTTAAACACTTAAAGATATTTAGAATATCTTACTCTTCTGAAATATCATATTTAGTTTCTTTGGAAATCAATGATTCTTCTACAAAATACCAACTAGTTTGCAATTTCCTACAGAATAAATCACCTTTATTTACTTCCTATTCTCTGTAATACACTATAATCAAATACATGTTTTCTCATTATAATATGAAATAATTATTTTGTAGCAAAATATATAAAGTATAGTAAAGATATGAAAAATAGAAGCAGTTCCTGGGGATCATAGTCATGAATATGAACAGCAACTATGTAACATGTAGCAAAAGTGGCACTAACCTTGTGTACCTACCTTTAAACTCCAGAAAACATTAATAACCAGGAGAAGTGATGAGGAAATGGTGAGTTCATATACCCTTCTAAGCCATTTGCATAATGTCCCTACTTTTTAAGTTAAAAACACAATGGACAAATAATTATTATCTCAAATGAAAAGATTGGAAAAATTAAGAAATTGGCGCTATAAATCAAAAAATTTATCCATTTCTTTTAGATTTTCCAATTTGACAGAATACAGATTTTTAAAGCATGTCCTTCCTTAGGATTCTCTGAATTTTCTCGGTGTCTGTTGCTATATGTCCCTTTTCATCTCTAATTTTAAAATTTTGGGGTAATCTCTCTATGATTTTTAACTAATTTGACTAAGTATTTATCAGTCTTACTGATTTTCTCAAAGAACAACTCTTAGTTTCATTGATTCTTTACATTGTTTTTTTGCTGCTGTTGTTGTTTCTGTTTTATTGACTGCAGCACTGAGTTTGATTGTTTCTGTTGCTGAAAACAACACCTACATTTCTCACTGAACATGGAGAAGCTGAGCTGGTGCTTGCCTGGTGGTTCACCCCTACCGATTAGTGTTCCTGATACACTGCATGCTACCAGAGGAGAAATGTAAACGCCAACCTGACTACACATCCTGCAATCCACAGTGATTGCCTACCTTCAAAATAAGCTTGTATATTAGTGGCACCAAAGTTGTGGGAATCACCAATAATCTAACTGGAGTTAAGGCACAATCCGTGAGGTGGAACACATCACCAACCTTGCCCTGTGGCTAAGAATCTGAGACTAGATAGGCCATGGACCCAGAGGAAAACCAAATACTACTGCTCTGATAAAAGGAACATAGTAATAACATAACTCTAACAACTTTCTCTTACATTCACATGTCATTTCTTACTGAGCCATCATCAGAGAAGCTCCCTCCTGCAGCAGATGAGAACAAATACAAAGACCGACAAACAGGCAATATTCAGAGAGTGAGAGACTTTGGAACACTGAGCCCTAAATGAGATGTCTCCGTTAAACCCCTCCCCTCAGGCTCAGAGAACTCTGTGGAACAGGGGGAAGAAAAATTATAAGAGCAAGTGGGATGGAAGATGCAAATAAAAAAGGCCTTCGAGATGCAATGGGACTAACACATATACAAAATCACAAAGACTGTGAGTGGCAGCATGGACAGGGCCTGAACAGGTCTGGGCCAGCTGGGTTCCCAGAACAGAAAGATGAAGCAGACACAAGACCCATTTCTAACCCAGAAGCTATCTGCAATTGACAATTGCTCACAAAGGAAAATCGAGTTTCCTCCAGTGGAGTCTCACAGGGTATACAAACTGAACTTTAGGGAAGTTCCCAGGCCCAGCAATGGATGGCCAACACAAAGTGAACTCAATGGTATTTTGGAAGTTTTGCTGTTTTTGTTTTTATCTCACAGTTATTTTTCCAGAGAATTTTTTGTTTACCTTACAAACCTTTTGCTTATATGCTATAGTTTCTGATTATGTTTTTATGGGTTTTCTATGTGTGATGAGTCTCTGCATTTGTATGTGTTTCTTGTGTTGGTATTTGTTTGTTTGTTGTTTTGTTCTCATCTTATTTAATTTTATTATTGACAGTATTTTTTAGACACACATTTGTATTGAGAGGTGTGGGGAGAGTGGAAAGGATCTGAGAGGAGAAACAATAATCAAAATATTTTGTATGAAAACAATTTATTTTGAATTAAATATTTGTGTAAAAACTTGGACCTGATCTATCACTATGTGCATGAAACAACACAAAGAAGAAGCATCTTTCCAAACCTCACTGCAACATCACCTCAGATCCCAGAGCCTCCCACTGAGGTAAGACAGGTTTCCGGAAGAGAAACCCACCATTCAAAAGAAGGTAGCGCTGTAAAGTGCCACTGAATTTCAAGTTGATTTGAAGGGTTTCTTTCTCTACTCTGCACTGATCAGACAGCCCAAATGTGAAGGAGAACCTGAGTGTGTCTGACATGGGGAATTGAATTGTGAGAGTTGTCCATAGTTTCGCAAATGTATATCATGAAAGGGGAAAATACTTGTGGAATAGAATGGATCTAAATGGAGGAACAGTCCTGTGGAGACTGCAAACAGACTTTCCCTTCATGCAGCATGGCAGGGGTGCATAACCAGTTTCCTTAAAAGTTTGTTGTCCATGCTAACATGGAGTCCTACTGGAAGAAGAAGAAAGCAAACTCCTGAAAGCTTGAACAGTAGTCAACCTGACAGTTGGAATGGAATAGAACACAGTTGAACATAATCCCTCAACTCTTTCCATCACCTAGAGAGCTGTACACCTTTTGGAAAGCAAGAGAGGAAGGAAATTGGTTAACACCCATTTCCCCAAGTAAATAAATCCTTTTTTATTTTTCCAACATTATATATTGGAAAGAAACTTCTTTAAATGATTAATATTTTAATACACTGCAGATTTGCTCTTAAGTATGGATATGTCTTTTCTGACCTTAAGCATGAAATATGACATTATTTTACATGTAAAAGTTAGTATTTCAATTAAACCACATTTCAAAAGAATGACAAGAATTATTCAGCTGTTGGAAAAACTCACTTATCCTTTCCCTTTCTTATAAGGAACACGATATTTGAGAGCACAAAGGACACATGTATTGTTGCTTTAGTTACCAAACATTCCCTGTCAAAGGTCTCCCACAGCCCCGCCTGGCTGTTGTTTCCAGCATTCTCTGTCTCTCCATTATCTTTTGCTTGCTAAAGTAGCTTAGTGCACAATAAAGGCAATAGCCAGTGTGCTGCCTTGAGACTGCCGTGAAAAGTCTCATCCATATAAAGCATTTTTTCCTACTTTTGCTAAGCTTCTTATCACACACACACAAAAGAAAGAACTCGCTCTCCCTCCCTCTCCACGCCCCCCTTCTCTGCTCTTTTTAAATGATGGTTCTAATTTTACTGAGACGTTCTTGCTAGGGTACCACACTGCAGTTCACTCACCATAGGAAAGTGAACCCCAAAGAGCCAGCTCGCAACGATGACAAGCCATTTCCACTTCTTATGTTAGTATTTCATCTCAGAGGCCTCTTTTCTCCTCTGACAGTTGCAAGGCTTCGTCTTTGTCTCTGCGGCACTCACTGTGTGAAGGTGCTCCATTGACTACAGTGAAGAGAGCTTGAAAATGCCAACTTGAAGCTGGCACACAGTTTTTCAATTTTTGTTGTTGACGCCCCTGTGAGACTTCTACTACCCTCGGCAGCAGTTTGTTCTTTCATGGATTTCCCTTCTGAGACGCTACAGGTGGACCCAATATGCTACCTTCTCCCTTTGTTGAGTAGGGAAGGAGGCTGATTTGGTGACACTCATTTGTTACACACACGTTCCCTTATCTTTTCCATCCTAGACTTCCTTTTCCATGGTTCTTTCTCCTCCCCTCTGAACACACTCGTTCTAGCATAGCAGAACAAGATCTCATATACTAAATGAGTCAGCCCGCTCAACAAGAGGAAATTCAAGTAAGGCTGTCCTCTTACAAAATGCCCTTCTCAACGCAATAATTTTTACTCAATAAAGTTACAAAGAGATTTTAAAAATATTTGGTGGGTGATAGGTGTGGTGGCGCACTCCTTCAATCCAAGTGCAAAGAAGGCAAAGGCAAATGGAACTATGAGTTCAAGGGCAGCATGTTCTACACAGTGAATTCTAAGCCAGTTCAATGAATTTAACCATGTACAGGACTGCCAAACTAGCATTACTGGGAGGAAGCATGTCAAAAATATTTAAAGTATTAATACTATTAAAACTAGCAGTTTTATACTTTAGAATTCTATTAGAGAAGATAGTCATAAATATGTTTTAGGTTTTATATACAAGGATAATCACAAAATCAAAAAATATTTTGAATGTTCAAAAATAGTAGACAGAATAAATAACTATATCATATCACATAAAGAAATACCCTACTGTCCTAGATATAATATTTTAGAATAATATGAATTCATGTGAAAGTTTTTATTGCTACATAACAAAAGAGCAAGCCACAAAGCTACGTAGGTTTTACTGATGTCATTTACATATGTAGAAAATAGAACTAGAAAGAAATGAGTCACTATATTTTCCTTGGTTAGTGTTCACTATTGAGATATGGGATAGTTTCTGCTTCTGTAGTTTTTAGAGTCTAATAAACAAACTCAGAATCAAATCTGTCCCTTTCAATGACACTGGTTTCAAACTTCTTCTGTGACCTCCCTTCAAATTTCTCACCCTCTCTGTGCCTTATCTTGAGGTCCTCCGGCCTTTCTTTTTCAATCCTCAAATACACCAAATACAGTTTGGCCTTGGAAATTACTCCCTACTTTCCCGCTAGCAATATTCTACCCCAGCTCATTGTAAAACCAAATCCTCCATATTATCCTGTTCAACCTATTACATCCACAAGGAAGCCTTTTTTGGTCTTCCAAACTGAAACCACCTCCCTTCCTCACAGTCTTCCTTACCTTGTCTTTACATTCCTATCATTATCTATAACTAGCTAGTATATGTGTGTTTCTTTTCATCTCTCTCCTCTCACTACATATGTGGTCCTTGGGAACTTGTCTGCCCTGTGTGTCTTGAATATCTCTGTAGGTAAGAATGAAGAACAATGTCAGACTGAATGAGCCCATTGTACTATAACTTGAATAAAAAACTGAAAGCATGGGATGTAGACTAGATCCAGAACTTTCTGCATCTTGCCTAGAATATTCATTTTTCACTCATCTTTAATTTTCTACACTCAAAAATTTTAATCTTAATTTTTGAGAATTCAATATACACATGTCTACAGGTGGTAGGGACAAAAAATGTGATGATCATGTGCGACCAAAAATTCACTCTATTGTAAAATTCACATGGTAATAGTAATTGTTGGCACAAGGTGAGTTAAACAAGAAGGGCTTTTTATAAGAGGTAACTCTGGAGCTTTCTAAGAGAGCATGAGGATATTTGAATGCAGTTTTCTGGAAGGGAAATGTGGGAAAGGACACTCTTTATATGGAGTAAAGCATTCACTAGAATGAAGGAAGTACATTGGCTCTACTCCAGTAAGATGGCACTTGATGTTTCTGTAAGAAAGACATAGGGTTTGGATATAAAATGTCCCCAAAGTTCCTTGATTTTAAGCCTTGGTCTCCCATCAGTGGCACCACTGCAGAATGATTGGGTAATGCATGTGATTGCCTTGCTGATAGATTAAGCCATTGGTAAATTCATAGTAGAATATTCTACAAGGAGTCAGACACCAGTTGGAGGAAGTATGTCATTAGGCATATGCCTTTAAAAGATAAGGATTACCACAGAGTCCCTCTTGATATCCAACTTTATGCTTCCTGATTGTGGTACAACAAGCAATTTCCTCGACCCTGCCCTTCAGACATGAGGTTTCTACATTGTCACAGGCCCAAATAACAAACCAGCATGGATTGAAACCTCTAAATTATGAACCAAAATAGGCCTTTCATCCTCCAGTTGATTTTCTCAGAAATTTAAGACAGCATTATTGTGGAATATTAGTTTAAGGCATGTTACATTCATTTATGCTGTGGAATATTTGTTTGATTATGCAAAGATGTATTGCATTCTTTTATGTTATATTTGTTTAACTCTGTAAAGATGTCTTATTTTACCTGACTAAAATGCCTGATTGGTCTAATAAAGAGCTGAACAGTCAATAGCTAGGGAGGAAAAAGAAACAGGCAGGACTAGTGGGCAGAAAGAATAAATGGGAGGAAAAATGGAGGGAAGAGAGCAAGGAGTGAGAAAAGGAGAAGGAGAGAAGATGTCAGGGGCCAGCCATCCAGCTACACACCAGCCATGGAGCAAAAAGGAAAGAAAAACATGTAGAATAAACAACAGTTAAAAGTCCAGAGGCAAAATCCAGTTAAAGACACAGGGGAAATTTATGTTAGAAAAGTTGGCTAGAAACAAACCAAGCTAACGTCAGACACTCATAAGTAAGAATAAGTCTTTGTGTATGTATTTGGGAGTAGGGTGGTGGACACCCAAAGAGAAAAAAAAAAAAGACTACACAGCACAATAAACAAAAAGGATACTGACTAACAATTTATTTTTGTTTAATACATTATATAATTTGTACAATCATAAACAACACTTCTCAATTCTTTAAATGATGTATAATAAAGAATTTACCTGGGCTTAGTTCTTCAAGCCAAGACAAAGGTTGTGTTTGTTATTCATGATGGATGTGGGATATCCATTATAAATATAAACAAACAAAGTGAGCCTTTAAATATGCGTTTGAGATGATAGCTAGCCATACACAAAACAGTAACTGTTAGTAGGTTAAGACTCTTAAGTACAAATACTTTGAGTGCCCACGCCATAATATAGGAGGCTCTCTCAGCTGGGACTCTTGGGAGAGGGCCTAGGTCCTGCCCTGGATGAAATGACAGTTACTGGAGATCCACCATGGAGTGCCTAACCCTTCTTGGTGATCAGAATAGAGATTGGGTGGGGGACAGAGGACCTGGTGGGGAGGGCCAGGAAGGAGGGGAGGGAGGAGGAGCTGGAATTGACATGTGAAACAAGATTGTTTCTAACCTAAATAAAAAATAATAAAAAAAGACTCTTAGTCTCTTTATGAGGGAGAGAAGACAAGCTAAGTTGAGTTCAACAAAATGGTCAATGATTTGGTCAATTTGTTCTCTGTAGTGAATCCCAATGAAAATCCTGCACACTGTAAATTAGGTACATGTACAGTTGAGTGACACACACTGGTATACCAGATGGTACCACCTCATGAGCTCACAGCGACTTCACATTTAAGCATCCCTAAGCAGAATTCCATATGTCTTCATCTGGCATTTTTTGTAAAAAGTACAGTCATAAATTGAGTAATGTTTATGTCCTGTGAACCATCCTGCTAAATTATTGAACCAAGGAAGTAGTGAGAACCCTTGAATGTACAATGCACTAGCCTATCAGAAATTTTAAAGATAGTCTTGTTTCCAAGACATTGATCGGTTGAAATTTATACCACAAAGAGTTCTATCACCAGTAAGATAGAATTATAGCCACAAAGTAAGCTTTAACCACAAGCAAATTTAACTTGCTATGTTATCATTCAGAAGCAGACAAAATAAATATAATATATTGCCAGGGTTTGTTAGATGAAATGGAAGCCATCACTCTTCAGGGGCTTGGCATGTCCTGAGTGTTATTTCACAAAATTCAAAATTTCTCCTGAAAAGAATAATTTCTTCTTAATGTTGCATAAGTTGAAAATAATATAATATGCATAATAACTACTTGTATCAAAATATGCATAAGAATAGAACTAATCAGAAGCTATGTGTATTACAGCAGTATTTTTATATCTATAATGTATTTTTCATTTATTTTTGTACCATCTGTACACAAAAATGGTAGTATCAGTTTAAAGAGAAATAAATGAGAAAAGTTGTAACAATGAACCAATCAACTGCAGGACTGTTTTTTTCTCATGTTGTTTCTTTCAATGAACATATATATATATATATATTCTTTTTTTAATTAGACACAAGCTTGCTTCACATGTCAAATCGGTTCCCTCTCCTTCCCCTCCTGCTCCACTCCCCACCAATGCCCCCAACACTTCACCCAATCCCCATTCCATTCACCATAGAGGGTGAGGCCATCCATGGGGAATATACACAGTATGTCATATCATTCAGGCAGTAGGGGCCTAGGCCCTCCCCCATGTGTCCAAGCTGAGAGAACATCTCTCAATGTGGAATGGGCACCATGTAGATTGCCAAGGCATCCTCACTGACACCCAAATTTAGGGAGTCTGGATAAGTCCCATGCTGGCCTCTCAGCCATCAGTCTGGGAACCAAGAACTCCCACTTGTTCAGGTCTGCTGTTTCTGTGGGTTTCACCAGCTCGGTCTTGACTCCTTTGCTCATCACTCATCCATCTCTGCAACTGCGTTCAAGGAGATCAGTTCACTGAGTAGCTGTGGGTGTCTGCTTCTGCTTCCAACAGCCATTGGATGAAGGATCTAGGATGGCACAAAAGGTAGTCATAAATCTCATAATCAGGAGGGGGCATTTAAGGTAGCCTCTCCACTATTGCTGATATCGCCATTTGGTGTCATCCTTGTAGATCTCTGGAAATCTCAATAGTGCCAGATCTCTCCTAAAACCCACAATAGCTCATTCTATTATGGTGCCTCTCATCCTGCCCTCTTCTACTCTTCCCCTGACTCAACCTTCCTGCTCCCCTATGTCCTCCTCTCCCTCCTCTTCACCCCCTTTCTTTCTCCCAGCTCCCTCTCCCCTCCCACCATGCTCCCAATCCACTCAGGAGATACTGTCCCATTCCCCTTCTCTGGGGTACCATGCATATCTCTCTTAGGATCCTCCCTGTTTCCCAGACTCTCTGGCAGTGGGATTGTAGGCTGGCACTCCTCTGCTCCACGTCTAGAATCCATATATGAGTAAATACATACCATGTTTGTTTTTTGAGACTGGGTTATCTTGCTCAGTATAGTTTCTTCTAGTGCCATCCATTTGCCTGCAAATTTCAAAATTCTATTGTTTTGGTTTTGCTTTGTTTTTTGTTTTTTAAATTTTTTATTTTATTTAAATTAGAAACAATTTTGCTTCACATGTCAAACCCAGCTCCCTCTCCCTCCCCTGCTCCATTGCCGCCCACCTTCAACCCTCCCCTAACCCCTTTTCCATTCCCCACTCCACTCTCCAAGAAGGGTGAGGCCCTTCGTGCTGGATCTCAAAAATCTGTCATATGATCTGGGGCAGGGCCTAGGCCCTCCCCGATGTGTTCAGGCAGAGATGGCATCCCTCCAGGTGGAATGGGCTCCCAAAGTCTATCTGGATGGCAGGGATAAATGCTGATATATTGGTTGAGGCCCCAAAGGATACTGAGGCTTTCTCACTGACACCCATGTTCAGGGGGTCTGGATCTGTCCCATGCTGGCCTCTCAGCTATCAGTCTGGGGTCTATGAGCTCCTGCTTGTTCAGGTCAGCTGTTTCTGTGGGTTTCACCCACCAAGTCATAACCACTTTTCTTATCACTCCTCCCTCTCTGCAGCTGGGTTCCAGGAGTTCAGTTCAGTGTTTAGCTGTGGATGTCTGCCTCTGCTTCCTTCAGCCACTGGATGAGGGCTCTAGGATGTCATACAAGTAAGTCGTCAATCATGTTATCAGGGAAGGACATTTAAGGTGGCCTCTCCAATACTGGTGAGATTGCCAGCTGGTTTCATCCTTGTAGGCCTCACTAGTACCAGATGTCTCCTCAAGCCTATAATTTCTTGGTCTTGTGGTAGACTGATTCCCATTTTTCTGAGGAATCTCCATACTAATATCCAAAGTGACTGTACGAGTTGGCACTCCCACAAGAAGTGGAAGAGTGTTCCCCTCTCTCCACATCCTTTCCAGCATAAATTGACATTGGTGTTTTTGATTTTAGCCATTATGACAGGAGTAAGATGGTATCTCAGATTTGTTTTGATTTGCATTTTCTCGATGGCTAGGGATGTTGAGTACTTTCTTAAATGACTTTTAGCCATTTTAGACTCCTCTCTAGTTTTGTACCCCACTTTTTAATTGGATCTTTTGGTGTTTTGGAGACTTGCTTCCTGAGTTCTTTGTAAATTTTGGAGATAAGTCCTCTGTCAGATGTGGGGTTGGTAAATATCATTTCCCAATCTGGGAGTTGCCTTTTTGTCTTGTTGACGGTGTCCTTTGTCTTACAGAAGCTTCTCAGTTTCAGGAGATCCCATTAATTAATTATGGATCTCAGTGTCTGTGCTACTGGTGTTATGTTCAGGAAGTGGTCTTCTGTTCGAAATTGTTCAAGGATACCTCCCACTTTCTTTTCTAAGAGGTTCAGTGTGGCTGGATTTATGGTGAGGTCTTTGATCCACTTGGACTTTTGTGCATGGCCATAGACATGGATCTATCTGCAGTCTTCTACATACCAGCATCCAGTTATACTAGTATCATTTGTTGAAGATGCTGTCTTTTTTCCAATGTATAATTTTAGCTTCTTTTTCAAAAATGAAGTGTTTTTAGGTGAGTGCGTTAGTATCAGCGTTTTCAATTTGATTCCATTGGTCTACCTGTCTATTTTTGTGCTAATACCAAGCTGTTTTCAGGGCTATAGCTCTATAATAGAGCTTGAAGTCAGGAGTGGTGAAACCTCCAGAAGTTCCTTTATTGTACAGGGTTATTTTGGCTATTCTGGGTCTTTTGTTTTTCCATATAAAGCTGAGTATTGTTCTTTCAAGGTCTGAGAAGAATTGTACTAGTATCCTGATGGGGATTGCATTGAACCTGTAGATTGCTTTTTGTAAGATTGCCATTTTTACTATGTTGATCCTATGTATCCAAGAGCATGAGAGATATTTCCATTTTCTGGTATCTTCTTTAATTTCTTTCTTTACAGACTCAAAGTATTACTATATAGGTCTTTCACTTGTTTGGTTAGCGTTACTCCAAGATATTTTATGTTGTTTGTGGCTATTGTAAAGGGCGATGTTTCTGTGATTTCTTCCTCAGCTCATTTATCGTCTGTATGTAATAGGGATATTGATTTTCTTGAGTTGATCTTATAACCTGCCACTTTGTTGAAGTTGTTTCTCAGCTGTAAGAGTTCCTGTGTAGAGTTTTTGGGGCACTTATGTAAACTATCACATCATCTGCAAATAGTGAAAATTTGACCTCTTCCTTTCCAATTCGTATCCCCTTGATCTCCTTTTGTTGACTTATTACTCTAGTTAGAATTTTGAGTACAATATAGAAGAGATATGGAGAGAGTGGACAGCCTTGTCTTATTCATGATTTTAGAGGAATTGCATTGAGTTTCTCTCCATTTAGTTTGATGTTAGGTGTTGGTTTATTGTATATTGCTTTTATTATGATCAGGTATGTTCCTCTTATCCCTGAAATCTCCAGGACCTTTATCATGAAGGGGTGTTGGATTTTGTGAAAGGCTTTTTTAGCATCAAGTGAGATGATCATATGATCATGTGGTTTTTCTTTTGCAGTTTGTTTATATGTTGGATTACACTGATAGATTTTCAAAGGTTGAGCCATTCCTGCATTTCCTGGGATGAAGCCTACTTGATGATGGTGGATGTTTTTTATGATGTGTTCTTGAATTTGATTTGCCAGTATTTTATTGAGTATTTTTGCATCAGTGTTTATGAGCAATATTGGTCTATAGTTCTCTTTCTTAGTTGTGTCTCTATGTGGCTTAGATACCTAGGTAATTGTAGCCTTATAAAAAAGTTTGGCATCTGTTTCTATTGTGTGGAACACTTTGAGGAATTAGCTGTTCTTCGAATTTCTAGTAGAATTCTGTGCTAAAGTCATCTGGGCCTGGGCTTTTCTTGGTTGGGAGACTTTTGATGACTGCTTCTATTTCATTAGGGGTTATAGATCTCTTTAAATTGCTTTTTTTGTTCTTGTTTTAATGTGGGTAAGTGATATCTATCCAGAAAATTGTCCATTTCCTTTAAATTTTCAAATTTTGTGAAGTACAGGTTTTCAAAGTATGACCTGAAGATTCTCTGGATTTCCTCAGTGTCCCTTGTTATGCCCCCCTTTTCCTTTCTGATTTTGTTAATTTCCATCTTCTCTCTTCCTTTTAGTTAGTTTGGATAAAGTTTTGCCTATCTTGTTGATTTTCTTGAAGAACCAACTCTTTATTACATTGATTCTTTGTATTTTTTTGCTTCGACTTTATTGATTTCAGCCCTCAGTTTGATTATTTCCTGTCATCTACTCCTCCAGGGTGAGTTTGCTTCTTTTTGTTCTAGAGCTTTCAATTGTGCTGTTAATTCTCTAGTTTGACTATTCTCCAGTTTCTTCATGTGTGCATTTAGTGCTATGAACTTTCTTCATAGTACTTCTTTCAAAGGGTCCCATAAGATTGGGTATGTTGTATCTTCATTTTCATTGAATTCTACAAAGTCTTTAATTTCTCTATTTCTTCCTTGACGAAGAAATGGTGCAATTGCACAGTGTTCAATTTCCAAGAGTTTGTAGGGTTTCTGCAGTTTATGTTGTTGAATTCTAACTTTAAAGCATGGTGGTCTGATAAGATACAGGGAGTTATTCCAATTTTCTGTGCCTGTTGTGGTTTGCTGTGTTGCCGAGTATATAATCGATTTTAGAGAAAGTTCCATGTGGAGATGAGAAGAAAGTATATTCTTTTGTGTTTTGATGGAATGTTCTATAGATGTCTGTTAAACCCAATTGGGTCGTAACTTCTGTTAGTTCCTTTGTTTCTTTGTTAAGTTTCTGTCTGGTGGTCCTGTCTAGTGGTGAGAGTGGGGTGCTGAAGTCTCCCACTATAACTATGTGAGCTCTTATATGTGATTTGAGTTTTAGTAATTTTTCTTTTACAAACATGAGTGCCTTTTTATTTGGGCCATAGATGTTCAGAATTGAGACTTCTTCCTGATAGGCTTTTCCTGTGATGAATATGAAATGACCTTCCTCATCTCTTTTGAATGATTTTAGTTTGAAGTCTAATTTGTTTAATGCTAGGATAGCTACACCAGCTTGTTTCTTGGGTCCATTTGATTGGAAAATCTTATCCCAACCCCTTACTCTGAGGTAATGTCGTAATGTCTGTCTTTGAAGTTGAGGTGTGTTTCTTGTATGCAGCAGAAGGATGGATTCTTACTTTGTATCCATTCAGTTAGAGAGAGAGGCCCTGTACCAGGCAGTAAGACAGAAAGCAATTGATCAAGACACATGATGTTTTTCTCTGGCTTCCACATGCATGTGCATGAGTATGCACCCATACACACATGTGTGTACAATACACCTACAGAAAGAGAGACAGAGACAGGGAGAGAGAGAGAGAGAGAGAGAGAGAGAGAGAGAGAGAGAGAGAGAGAGAGAGATAACTAATATGGAAGCCACTTGAAAAATTATAGTGGAAATTGACCTCGTGTCTTGAAACGCACACACACACACACACACACACACATCTTAATACACATGAACAGTCATTCACAGAAACATGTAAATAGGCCTGGCGGTGGTGGTGCACGCCTTTAATCCCAGCACTCGGGAGGCAGAGGCAGGTGGATCTCTGTGAGTTCCAGGCTGGGCTGGACTGACAGCCTCCAAAACAATACAGAGAAACCCTGTCTCATAAAACCAAAAAAAAAAAAAAGAAAGAAAGAAAAAGAAACATGTAAATATACTTGTATATACATGCAGGGAGAAAAGGGAGAGTAAGAGGGTGAAGAGAAAAGAGGGGAATGAGAAACCTGTAACTCTCATAAAATGTTGCTCAGGTTTCCTCTTCAGCACAAAATACTTCCAAAATTCCATCTATCTGGAAGGTGTTGGATTATATGCAGCAGTTCAAGGATAATTCAATGGTTAGTTCAGGTAAAGGTACAGCCCTCTGAATTATTTAACATTTCATATCAATTTTAATTCTAAAACTATGATCAACTTTAACATATTAATAATGTTTATCAGATCACTGCTTTACACAAACTTCTTAATAGCAGCCAAAGTGAGAACTCTGGAAAGGAGATTGTAAGACAACTGGGCTCCATTTGGTATGTCCAACGAATAGAATAGTGAGTGGCATCAGGATAATCTAGATAAATAAGAGTAAAATCAAGTGTGCTATAAAGGGAGAAATCACAGATCACCATGTGATTTTTACCCTCTGCAAAGACAAACATGCTTATCATTATGCTAATCTTAAGTTAGAAAAAATGATCAGAAGAAGAGTGGGGATGATATACAGAATATCTTTTTTAGGCCTTGCTAAGGAATGTGGATTGGTGCCTTGAGATGAGAAGAAACAGGAAATTCTAAACTTTCCAGTTGTCAATGTAATTGCAATGCTAAGTCTCCTTTAGATTCCTAGAGGGCAAGAATAGAATTGGTCTAGGTAGTAAGTGACTGACATTATAATGAGAGTGTTTTGTTATCCAAATTTTTCCAAGAGAAAAGAAATGGAGTTTTAAATTTGCAAATAAGAACTTTGCTGCAAATAACCCAACACAAATTCAAAACAAATTGCCCAACCCTTACATAGGACTTTAGAAATTGAAAGAAATTCAACTAGTTATTTCTTTGGTAGTCTTTAAGATGAATGGAAAGGTGCAGCTTGAACATTTTGTCAGGCCTCAAGAGTCTTGGTAACTATTCTGTAAGCTGTGAACATTCAGTGTTATCCTCAGTCACAATCATGCCAGATGTTATGTATCCAACTCTCATTCCCTGGCACATAGCAAAAATAAAAGGAAACGCATCCTTCTCTTTATGAAAATAAGGGCAAAGAAGGTAACTGCTCTGACAGACTATCATTTCAAAGATGGCAGGCCGAATAGTTTTCCAGTGGAGAAAAGTGCATTAAAATGGCAAATAATGGCAGTGTGAATTGATCATATTCTGATTTCCCCACACTCAGCTAAACTGGAATTCCACTTCATTCACAATTTCAGGGGAAAACTGAGAGATGTAACCTCTGCCGTAGTTAGTGGCAACTTTCTCTGAGATTGGAAATGTATTCACTGTTAAAATATTGAGTCACTAAGCCTTTCAACTGTATTCCAAAAGTCTGCCAGGGACATTTCAATCAAGGCTGTGTGAATGGGACAGCCAGACCATTTCAGCTAAAAAGCTTCTTACAGAATTATGTTGGTGAGCACAGTGCCCTCCAAATGACCTCACATGTGGGATTAAGTCATGGGGAAACCTACTTATAGTTGATTCTTTCCCCAAAAACAACAAAAGAAAGAAAGAAAGAAAGAAAGAAAGAAAGAAAGAAAGAAAGAAAGAAAGAAAGAAAGAAAGAAAGAAAGAGTCTTGAGTTCCCAGGAAGAATGCTAAATTACTCCATCTCCCAATGGAGTACTTCCTTTTCGTTTCTGATACGAGTAATGCCTATTGACCCCCGTAGTGTTATCCTTCTTGCTGTTCATGCAGTGTTTTCTTTAATCTCTCAGATCAAAGATTGATCAATAAAAATCATCTCTGCTTTTGAGAGAGCAAACAAACTGCACTCAGTTCTATGAGAATTTTAAGTTTTCACAAAATTCTAAGGAAAAGTTTCCACATGTGTTGTTATTACATTGCCAATTAAAAAAAGAAAAACAAAACAAAACAAGGGTTTTCTATTTGGTGAACCCATTTAAAACATACTGAGTTTTCCAAGTTAAACACATATTCTTTTTCCTGTGCTATTTTTGTTGTGTATTTTCCCCATTCTTCCTAAAAAGTTTAAATGAATTTTGAATCAGTGAAAGATCTCTTACCAATGACCCTGAACACTGAAGTCCAATTTTTCTGCAGAAAAAAAATTACATGGAGGTGTCATTTTGAAAAAAGAACATCAATATAAATGACAGCCTCAATATGAACTGCCCTTTGCAATAAAGGAAACATGCCTCAGTCCCAAACGAAAAGGACAACTTCTTGGTGAATGTGTGGACCAGTTGTTTTCTCTATTAAAGTTTGGTCCACTTTACTAAGTAGTAGCAAGTTTCAGTATAAGATGGAATAGCATCTAAACTTTCATAGGTAACAATTAGTTGTAACTAGATCCAGTTTCCTGATTTAATTCATAACGCCTATGGGCCAGTTCTGGGAAGTCATGGTTCTTCTGGGTTGTAGTTAAGTTGGAATATAATGATTTACTGGGACACAGTTTGCCAATACCAAACCCATACAGTTTTCACATTTTTATTTCAGTTTCTTATAATAAAAACATTAACTTTGTCTGGTATTTCTTTAAAACTGCTTTACATATTAAAAAGTAAAGACAAATTTATCCTTAACAGAAAGAATCCTATGTGCACGGACACAAGAGATACTTCTTCAGGAAAAACCCTGTGATGAAAATAGCATAGAGAAACCAGTCAAGTGGAGTAGAAACCCCAAATCAATAGTTCCAAGGATATCTTTGCTCAAGGCCAAGAAAGACAGAAGAGTTCTACTTTCTGTTCCCCTGTTATCTCTTGCTCTTGACAGGAAGCCACATCTGAGGCTCTGAGCAGAGGCTCCTGCACCTGATGTTTGAACACAAGCTCATTCCCTTGTCCACTCCTCATCCCAATTTCTGCCATAGTCGTTCAAAATCCTCCAGATTAGTACCCCAATACTGGTCACTGCCCTGCTATGCAGGAACTCTGCACACAAACCCTCTTGAGCCTGTCATGAACTTCTTTGTAAAATTTAGCTTCTATTACCATTGAATTTTATTTTGAGACAAAAACTGGATAACTACTGTTTCAGAGCCATGTTGGTGGCTGTCAGGATCCTGTCACCCCTCAACAAGCTCACCAGGAGCCAATAAAGTTTCCATTGAACTCACACCCCAAAATGTCCTATATCGGTTAGAAGAAAACAGTGATCAATTTCAGTGTTATGGAAAGGAAATACCAGTTATTCATGATAGCTATTCTAAATACTTCTAGATATTATTCTGAATGTCTCAGAAGAAAAGAAGAAATTTAAGTAATGAAATTCTAAGTTTATTAAATAGACACTTATAAGGATCAATTCTTAAAGACACAATACAATTTCTTTCTTAATTAATTTTTATTTAAATTAAAAACAATCTTATTTTACACACCAATCCCAGTTCCCTCTCCCTACTGTCCTTTCATTCCCCCCACCAACCTCCTATCCTACCCCCTATCCACTCCTCAGGGAGGATGAGGGGCATCATCAAAGTCTGTCACACCATTTGAGGTAGGACCTAGGTCCTCCCCCATGTATGTAGGCTGAAGAATGGATAAAGAAAATGTGGTACATTTACACAATGGCATCTTTAAATTCGCAGGCAAATAGACGGAGCTATAAGGAACATTCCTGAGTCAGGTAATCCAGACACAGAAAAAACATGGTATGTACTCACTCATAAGTGAATATTACATAGAACAAAGGATAACCAGCCTACGATCCACAACTCCAGAGACACTAGGAAACAAGGAAGTCCCTAAGAGAGACATACATAGACCACTACCACCACCACCCCCAGAAGGGGAAAGGGACAGGATTTATTGAGTAAATTTAAAACACAGGGGTGTGGGGGTAGGAGAAGGAGAAGGGGAGAAGGGGGAGGGGAGTGGGTAGGAGAAGATGAGAGAACATGAAGACTCAGGAAGGTCAAGTTGGGGGAAGAACAGAGAAGGAGAGCAAGGAAAGAGATACCTTAATAGAGGAAGCCATTATGGGCTTAAAGAGAAATCTGGCATTGATGACAATACAGTTTTTATCCAACTTTTCATTCTTATGTATTTAACTTTCCATGAAAAGAGACATTACTTCTGATTTTCATTTCATAAACTCATTTTCAATAACATTTTAGTCTTACAGGACAACTTTTACCTATCACTTAATAGAGCTATTGTAAAATCAAATGATAGTCTGGCAAGAAGTTCAGTGAATAGAGTGCTTGTCATACAAGCTTGGAAAACTGAGTCTCCTACCTGGTGAGTATGTGCAGTGTGCATCTGTGATCCCAGTTCTGGAGACACAGAATAGAAAAGCCCATGGGAGCTAACTCACCAAGCTCTAGTCTCAGGCAGAGACAATAACCAAAAAAGGTGATGAGTGATTGAGGAGTACTTCAGAGGTCAACCTCCACTCTCCACATGCACACAAGAATGTGTATCTACACCCTGAACATGTAAATAACACACACACACACACACACACACACACACACCTGTTTTCGAAAATGGGAATATACATTTAAAGTACCCAGAGGGGAAAGACTCACTAACATCATACTTATTTGCAATTTGAGAAAATAATTCATTAAAAATTCTTATGAAGCAGAAGGTACGATTTTTAACAGAAATATAATTGAGAGGAATGGCTTTGAACTATGTGAGACTTGGGATAAAAATCTCAGATTCATGACTTATCCATACATATTTCTTATTTTTACTGAGATTTAGGTTTCTTTTCTACAAAATTGGAAGTTCAAAACATGTTTCCTTGGGGTATTTGTAGAAATTAGTAGGGTACGTGAAACTCCTAGATTATTCTAGCCTTAAAGTGAGTTCACTAAATAATTTGTATTTACTGATCACTTACTATTGTCATGCCCTTTGTGACTGTTTTTCCCATAGCTACTCTTTTGAACGTCTAACGATTCTATGAGGTAGACTTAAAACAGTCATATTTACCAAGAGCCAGCAGAGAGCTTGAGTGGTCCAATCTAATAAGTGGCAAAGGAAGGTTTTGAACGCAGAATGTCAAGGGCTTGACCTCTTGAACATCATACAATATTGCCTCTTTAGTTAACAATGACATTCAACTTATCAGCTATTTGTACTAATGTGTATAGCCCCGTTGAATAGAAAGTACTTGAGGTTTGCGCTCTCTTAGCTAAGGGTCAAAGACTGCTTTAGGCCTACAATGTTGATAGGCACATGGGCAGGTCACATTTTTTTCCCTTTGTTGCAATATGAGTAACTATCTCTAAATGCTACAGAAAAAAATGTGATTTAGTGGGACATGTTGTACTGTGAGAGAAAAATGTATTTTACTCTGACCCAGTATTTCAGATTTTTTATGGTTGTGAATACATGGTTTTCAGGCTGACTCCTAAACACAGAACCCTCCAGACACTTCTAAGGAGTCCAAAATGCATCTGAACTATCCCATCTCAAGTAAGTAGAGCTAGGTATTGGTGCTAATTCTTCATTCTGTCACCAAGAATGAAATTTATGAAGAATCCAGAGTTAAAAATATTTAAAACTTCTTAATTCTATGGTCTCTATCTTCTGGTTAAAGCTAAGCTACTTGATGAGCATAACTGGTTTCCATCAAATGCCAAAGACATTTGGAGACATCTATTGATACCTAAGTAAACTCATCATTGGAATGATAGACAAACAGATTTTGCAAACTGTGGTTAAACAATTACTATACAGAATGCCAATATGTTGGGTGGATGGCAATATTGAAGACTGTTGTAATTCACTAATTTGACTTGACTGAAGAGATACAAATTAACCACTAGAAGAAATTGTTGTGGATAACATGTTGAAGGTACTTCTTGAGAAGACGCAGACAGAAAGAGAGAACCAAAGAGAGAGATGCATTATCATTAATAAAGATTCTATAAGGTCAAATAACTGGACCTCAAGACTAATGCTATAGGCCAGAGCCAAATCATCTTGGTCTATTTTCAGTCCCTTTGAAAGCCATACCTTGCTCCTGTCTGTGTCTGACCTAACATCCGTGTGACCATCGATACCTTATAATGTATTTCCAACAGGCCTCTAGCTTTCATCAAAGCAAAAGCTAAGAAGAATGCCATCAGACAGTTTTTGAAGGGTATAGGGGTTTCCCCTGCCTTGGGCTGACCTGCCTATCTGTGACCTCCAACTTTGTATTTGGGAATTACTTGAACTTATGAATTCCTTTATTCTGTTAGTAATAAAAATCATATGTAATCACTTCTACAGTGAAACATGATATTGGGGAAACATGACTCTGTGTTTCAGAGCTATGAAATATTTGGCTCTAGGGAAAAAAAGAACCTCTCTTATTCCCTTGTGAGGTGAAAACTATGCTTTTGGGTCAACACAGTTTCCTCACCCAGCCAATGACACTTTCAAAACACTTGTGAACATTTATTGAAGCCCTATGGCAACTCCTCTGGAAATATCATAGTCAATATATAATATAATCTAATCATGCAGTAAACTTCAGAGAATATTTTAGCATACTTTGGGACTTTTGAGAAGTTTGTTCTTATAGTTTCATTTAAATGTAGGAACAAAAGTTATGAGTTATATATTTAAAAAAGGATGTTTTAAAATATAAAGCTGATACATACTTTACTACAGGAAATATTGGTGTATACAGAAAATGAAAACATGGCAAAATATCTAATCCAGAATCTGGGTTGAACCCCATAATTAGTATTTGGTGCAATTTCTTAAAATGTCTCCTTTACATTTTAAAACCTCTCTGAAGTCATATTTAGGTTCTAGTTATTAAATATAGCTAGTGAGTCATTCAGAAATCTGAAGGGCAAAGAAAACTAAGGAGTGGGCACCACTGGATAGTCTTTTAAACTGAAGCAAAAAACATATAAGATTCAAATACTCAAGGAATCAATTGGTTATAAGATGGAATAAATGGTCATTTTATTATTTTATTTTATTGTCCCATTCAACTCTGCCCCTGATAAACAGACAAAGGGAGTTTTCAGGGGGAGTGCTGTACTACCTTAAAATCCTTTATCATGAGCTAAATAGAACAAATGCCATAACCATTTTCATTCTCCACAACTTTTTCAGCATGTTCCTTTCCTAATACATCATTTGGGGGGGTCTTGGGGTGTGCAGCTGTCCTTTGCAAACTTTCATAGTACACAGATAACTTTTGGATCTTGTTCCAACACAGCTTCTGATTCAGAAGTTAGAAATGGGCCTGGAATTTCAATCTCTTGCAAAATCCCCAAGCAATCAGGATGATACTGGTTCCAGGGTCTGGGATTGTCTACGCCTCACTTCAGTCCATGCCAGAGAGAGTTGCTAGCTATTTTAATTAGCTCTCTATGACGGTGACAGAAACGCCAGAGCCAAGGTTACTTGCAGAAGAGTTTATTTTGCCTTACAGTTCTAGAAGCTTGGAGGCCATGTTGGCAGATTGAAGGCACACCAAAAGAAACAGAAAGCTGAGGGCTCACATCTTGAACAACAAGCAGGAAGAAGAGATTTAACTGGATATGGTGTGAGGCATTGAAACTTCAAAGCCCACTCTCAGTGATGTGCATTCTTCCACAATCCTCCCCAAACAACATCGCCAACTGCAGGTCAAGCCCTGAAATGCCCAAGGCTACCAAGAGCACTTCTGTTAAACCACCCACTGGGCTTTTGTTGGGTGTGGTTCCTAGGACTCTGTGTCAGAGAATACGTTTTTGAAAACGTATGAAAATATCTGCCTGCTTTCTCAAAAGACAACAAGGCTGATTTGCTACATGTGAAAAATAGATACAAACCACATATTGATCCTGGGCTTCCATTTTCATTATTTTTTGTATCATCAGCGTGGGTTGAATCTGGCATTCCTGCTCCTCAACCCACCCACAAACACAGACATTTGAATACCTGGTCCCCAGACATGGCATTGTTTTGGGGGAATTATGAGGCCTTGCTGGTGGAAGTGCGTCACCAGGAGCAGGAATTGTAGTGTAGTCCTGATTCTGCCTCTAGCCATGATGCATGGACCTCTGCAACCAGATGCTGAACAGAACAGCTTTACCATGCCTACTTTACCATAATAAAGGGAAATTCCCTGAAACTCTGTGCCAGGACTAATTTTTCCCGTTAAGTTGCTTCTATAAGATATTTTGTTATATCGACAAGCAAATTAACTGGCCCAGAAAATTGAAAGCAAGGAATAAGGAGTGTTACTGCAATAATGCCAACCCAGTGGTTCATGGCCCTTTGCTTTATAGAATGTAGATGGAAGAGTTTGGGGCTGTATGCTGAAGAAGCCTTAAAGTGCTGGTACCACATTAAAAAGGGCTGGTCTGTCAGGAACACAGAAGGCCAAATGCTGATGGGCCCATGCACAATAAAGACTGAACTCTTGAGATTTCTGAGGGGAACAAAGACTCTATATGAAATTTGTCTAGAAACCACTCATGTCACATTTGAGAAAAGAATTTGGCTATGTTTCCCCAGGTACTGAAAGTTGTAGTGGGGATGGATTGAAAGGCAATGGACTAATTTATCTGGTGGAGAACTTTTCGAGACAGCCTTGCAGACAAGACAGACTGTGGCGTGGTTATTAGCGGGTGCTGTGTTAAATCCAGGTTGACAGTGGAACTTCAGAACAAAAAGCAGAGTGAAAGCTGTGAAGAACATGTAGTTTAACAAGGATATGACAGGGCTGTGCTAGACAGCTTTATGTCAAGCTGACAGAAGCTAAAGTCATCTGATAGGAGGGAACGTCAATTGAGAAAGTCCCTCCATAACATCTGGCTGTGGGTACACCTGTAGGACATTTCCTTAATTAGTAATTGATGGGGTGGACCCAGTATATTGTAGGTTGGGTCAACCCTGAGATGGTAGTTCTGGGTTCTATAAGAAAATAGGATGAGCAAGCCACAAGGAACAAGGCAATAAGCAGCACTCCTCCATAACCTCTGTATCAGCTCCTGTCTCTAGGTCCCTGCCTTTGCTTGAGTTCCTGTCCTGACCTCCTCTGATGAACTGTGACGTGGAAGCATAAGCCAAATAACCCCTTTTCTCCCCAAGTTGCTTTGGTCATCGCGTTTCATCATAGCAATAATATCCCTGACTAAGACAAGGGCAGACAAGGAGGGGACACAGGCAAAGAACATGTAATTATTAAATGGTAGCTCTATTAAAGTAAAACCATATTCTTGTCACAGAAACAACAGAGAAGGGGTCTTGATGACTATACCCACCCCCCTCAGGTTACAGGGTACAAATCTGATCTTTTCACTTAAAAACAAAGTGCCTCTGGGCAAGCGGTTCTTCTGGTTCAGCTGCTCAAACATTCAGAGGAAGCTGCAGCAATGGTTCAAGCATGTGTGGCTACATCAGGAGCTTTCGAGAGAATGTTCTATCATCTAATGGGGCACAAATTTGCGAGCCTGTATAAGAATGAAATCTTATAACAAAGCTTATACCATGGAAGTTTATACCAAAGTAACAGGTGACTAATTAAGCCTGTCAATTTGTAGCGCAGTTAAGAATCTGCTACAAACTCTGCTGAGTCCTACGAGCCCAGGACACCCCGCCGTGGGGTGAAGCCTAAACTGCAGTGGAGACTCCCAGATGTTGGTAATGCCAGGAATGTGGATGTCTGTTGCGGAAATCTACAGAAACTGAGTGGATCTGTCCCAAGAGAGAGTCCACGTGCACTGCAACTGGCAGGCCTATATGGGTTGAGTTTCCCAAGCTTCTTGGAGCTCACATCATGTCACTACACGCTGCAGAAAGAGTGCATATTTTAATATTGGTCCTGCTCAGTTTCAGTTGCCTTGGACTCTGATAACTCCTCGACATGCACTTTTCCCTCCGTTTTCGAACTGGAAAATTCACACTGCCATTTGGCGTAGGAACTTTATAACATTCTTTCAGACTGCTCAGAGGATCCCAGGTAAGAGTTTGCCTTTGGTCACAGAGAAGACTCTGGGCTTTTCACCGATGGTTGGGACTGTTAAGATTATGGGGACTCTCAAAGTTGGACTGAAGAAATTTTGCATTATGAGATGGATGTGAAACGTGAGATCAATGGGGAAAATGCTACGGTCTGAATATGAAACCTCTTCCACAGACTCGTGTGTGAGCTCCTGTTCTATGGCTCTTGGCACAGGTTTTGGAGGCTATGGGGAGCAACTGACAGAGGCAAGCAGAGCACTGAACTTGGTCTCTCAAGACTGTAGCCTGTAGCCATGATATATACAAGCTTCAACCAAATCGCCTACCACTGCCAAGCTGCTCTCTACCTAGTAATGAAATCCCTTTGAACGGTGCACTTAGATACATCAGTCCTCTTTTAAATTGATTTTGTCATATATTAAGACACAATGCAGATAGAGGTAACAATGATGTTTTTTTAAGAAAGCTATCGGGTAATTAGGAGAAGCAGCAACAAGGACAACTAACTCTTCATTGCTTCATTGAAATTAGAATGCAATGTAGCTCGAGTTATTTCAATGCTGAATATTACATAATTTGTAAAAGAGGAGCTGCCCAATAAATTATAATGAGTCCCAAGCTTTTATGAAAAGCTAACATTTTTTTCTGCTCTTTGTTTTAATGCAAAGTTGTCAAATGATAGTAGGAACTTAAAACTATGCTTCAAACAGGTGTGTAGACATTTCCTTGGAGAGTCCCTGCCTGGGGCCAGGCACAGATGGCTGTCAGCGATCCTGGTCCGAGCTAAAAACCCCTGCTGCATGAAAACCAAGGCAAAATACAATTTACTCCACACAGCAAATAGCAGTAAGCAGGAAGGAAATTCAGTTCTAGATATTTACTGACCAAATATAGAAATAAACAAAAACTACCTAGCAACCTAGATGATGCTTCCCTGAGGCAAATGATTCCTTCTAAGCATCACCAATTGGATTCAGAGCTAGATTCCCCCAAGATAAGTACATATTGTCCTTCCTAGCATCAGAAGGGATGGGTAAAATGCCCCCTTAAAGTCCCCATTGTGATAATTTAAAAGCTGGCTATTGACTCTTTCAGTACTACCACAAAAGTGGTAATGCCTTGAGTGTCACTTGAAACCAACAGGTATCATCATTCTCAAACACTTAGCCAGAATGATGCTAAGAAATTGCCCCCAAGTCCCTAGGATTTCCATTAGATAGCTTCCTGTGGGTATTAAGACATTCTAGAGCAGTGGTTCTCAACCTTCCTAATGTTGTGACCCTTTAATACACAGTTCCTCGTGGTGTGGTGACCCCCAACCATAACAATTATTTTGTTGCTACTTCATAACTGTAATATTGCTACTGTTAAGAATCATAATATAAATATAAATATAATATAAATATAAATATAAATATAATATAAATATCTGGTATGTGACAACCCACAGGTTGAGAATAACTTCTCTAGCGCATATTAGAACTACTGTGGGTTATTGTATTGATAAGTTTTTATACTTTTAATTTTTATGCAGGGTGCACAGACTCAGAGACCTTAAACATGTCAATGAGTTGTTTTTCCTTAATAGTTCTAGACAAATTAAACTCTAGTTTTGAATTAGTCTCTGATCTCTAAAATGGCATCCAGTAAGTTATATTTTAGCAATATGTTTCCTAAGGTTGGTTAAACTATCCTCTACGTAGATAGTGACTTTCAAAGAGTCACAATCCCTGATCCTGAACTCTGTTTCTGATCATTGTTCAGCTTCTTTGAAATGTGGGGCATGAAGAAGTCTGTAGGAGAGACTGGATGATTTTACTGAAATAAAGCAAACTGAGAAGAGCTGATGGGAATTCTAAAGGTCTTCATTCTTGCAAAGGAAAGATTCTTGGACATTAGAGATACTGAGTAGTGCTGGGTGCCTTGGACCAAGGAGTCAACTTCAGGTCAAAATCTGAAACACTTAAGGCTACTACGGACCCTTTTACAGTCCCCTCAACTTTCCTGCCTATGATTTAACAGCTTCTGATTTTTCTTTGTGAATCAGTAGGTGAATTCTCTTGTTTCTTTCTCCAACTGATGATGTGATTACACATTGAGAAAAATCATTTGTTCAACTCTCATGAATCCATCACACTTCTAAATATATTCATTACAAGTAGCTAGATCTGGATATAGTTATAGGATATGTTTTAAATGAATTTGTGCTTCATTTCTTCCGTTACTAATCCTTTGAAAGACATTGGCCACTGCCTAAGTATTTTTAAGTAGAGTTCATATTAATTGTAGAATTAACACTTTTCAGCAGACTCTAGGCTTTGTCTGTGGCACTGATTTCTCATTGTCCTACTACCTTAAGCTAAACAAGAAAATTGGTCCCATGATATGTGTGGTGAGAGAGGAACAAAGACTCCCGATTAGTAAAATTAATATCCTAGATAAGCAGAATGAAAGCCAGATATATAATCAGGTACTTAAAATATTCTGTTACCTGTTCAACCACAAAAAGCAGCACCCTCCATTACTAACAGAGTTCACCCATTAGCTCAACAATTATATAAATGGAAGCATGATTTAAGGCCCATGAATGCCTAATGACTTATTTGTAATGTTTTATATATATACATATATATATTTATAAAGCAAATATGCCATATGTGAGGGCCAGTATATGCCATCAGTAAATGGTACCTACAATTTTTATTTTATATTTTTCCTGAAGGAAATAGAAGCAGCTTATGAGATGATATCAAGGTTTATTTTTTAAACAAAGCACTCAGATACTAAAAAACCGAATACTTCATAAAGAAAATAGGTTGCTTGCTCCTAAAATTGCCTCTAATGTTAGCTGAATATTAATAAAATCCATAAACCATTAGTACATTATAGCTGCTTTGTTCTGAATTACATAGACCTTTTATGTTTATTCCTCAGTGAAAATGCATAAAAAAATGAAATCTACTCTAATTGTACTCTCTGAAGATAGCCGGTAAAATCATTTCTAGCAGCTATAAATCAATTGTAGTATTAAAATGACCTGCCAGGTGCATCTTCTGGGTATCAGACTAATTAAGGGAATGTATTAATTGCAACTATTCATCAACACCACCAACGTTGTTAGGTAACCCTTGCGATGAATCTTCTTACTGTATTATCTAGCAATAAAACTGCAGTTTTACAAAATGCGAAGAAAAAAAAGGAAGAGAGAGGAAATCTGGAAGAATGGATTTTGCTTCCATTCTCCAAGGTCTTGCACAGTAGCAAGGTGTCTTCCAGAAAATTCTAGAATTCTTCAACCCACCCTCATGCTGATTCTAGTATACTGTTTTGTAAAATAATCATAATATTTCCTAATAAATTCTAGACTTTCTAAGACCTGATTATTTCAGTTTTATGTTAAATAACAATATGTCTCCATGTTTGTGTGTGCATGGTATAGATATTTATGTTTATGTCCACAATACTCTGAGTATAAATGCATGTATACAAATATATGTCTTGTGTATAAAACACAGCAATGCACTGATTCTGTGTGTGTGTGTGTGTGTGTGTGTGTGTGTGTGTGTGTGTGTGTGTGTGTCCCCTTCCACAGATGAAAGTCAATTAAGCTGTAATGGTAATTAGTATCAAAAGAATGTCAGGAAAATGAAAGGTTTTGATCTTCAGTAAAGTGAGTAGGCTTTTGAAATTAATTTCAAATGATGGTCGTATCATTGTTACATTTTCCGTTTCTCAATGGAAAAAAAGAAATACAAAATCTGGGAAACTTACAAAACCAGATTCTGAGGGGCAGTAGGAGGCTCACTCATCCTAATTATTCATTCATTTCTTAATTCACTTTTTCTTTGTGGCAATGGTTTTTTTTCAAGTTTGGCTCTCTTCAATATCCTAAATAAGACAAATCATAAAATAATATATTCTAAGCAAAAGAATCTATTTTAAGTCTTTGTATAAATCATTGGGAGATTTCAAATGGATCCTGAATTTCCATGACTAATCAATTCCCAAAACAGTCCAACCTCCAAAAGATGTAGCTCCCTTCAGATAGTTCTTTGACAAAACTGCCCTCCATAAATGTACCCAATGCTTGCATTACTCCAAGTGCATAAGATTGAGTTTAGATGAGATTTTTAAGGCAACCCTTGCAACCCCTAGGGCACCTGCTTTCCCTACATTGTGGACAGAGAGAAATTAAGTCACTGGAATAATGTGAGTTGATAGTGGTAAAAGGCAATGGTCTGAACAACAGTAAGAAAGAGGGATACCCATTCACACACCATTGCTCCACAAGAATTGCATGTTTTCATTTGGTCCTGAACACTCAGCCTCCAGCTAAACTTGTGTCTTCTCCTGTGTGATTAAGGTTTTGAAGTAAGAGAAGAAACTGATCCCCCATGGAAGGCCTCAACCTCCCTGGGGAGCAGAAAGGAGATGGGATAGGAGATCAGTGAGGGGCAGGGGAGGAGGGGAGGGAGAGGGAACTGGGATTGACATGTAAAACAAGCTTGTTTCTAGTTTAAATTTTTTTTTAAAAAAGGGGGGGAAAAGATGGTGAAAAAAGAAAAGAAACTTGTATTGTCTAAACAGTTTCATTGCATCCATAAAATAAGCACATGGGAAATGAGAAATTAATGGTCTGTGTTTGGAAGTTCAGGTTTGTGTCAGTAAGCTCTTCACTGCAGGCATGGAAATGCAGAACTAGAATCCCATACTAGCAACAAGACCTATGAATTCATACCTGCTTTTCATTTCACCAGGAGATAAGACAGAGACACAGACAGTTTGAAGGCTGGCCCTCACCTTCTGACAGCCATTGGTCCACAGGCTCTGCCTAGAGACTGCCAGACAATCCCTGCAACTGAAAGCACCTTCCTCTCAGGTGTCCTGCCTTCCCCAGGCAGCTCTGGGTACAAGAGACAACTGGATCATCTTTTAAAAGGCAGTCTGCGGAGTGCCAGCCTACAATCCCATGGCCAGAGAGTTTGGGAAACAAAATCTTCATTCAGTGGCTGATGGAAGAAGAGGCAGACTCACACAGCTAAACACTAAGCTGAACTCAAGGAATCCAGTGACAGAGAGGGAGGACTGGTGACCAAAGGGGTTAATACTGGGCTGGTTTAACCCCCAGAAACAGCTGACCTGACAAGGGTTAACTCTTGAATCCCAGGCTGATGCCTGGGAATTCAGCATGGGACTGATCAAGACCACCTGAATGTGAGTGTCAGTGAGGAGGCCTAGGTAATCTATTGAGCCTTGGCAGTAGATCAGTATTTATCCCGGGTATACAAATGGACTTTGGACTCCCATCCAACAATGAGAGATGCACTCTCACCCTGGACTCCTGGGGGAGGGTCTAGGCCCTGCCCTGGATGAAATGACAGACTATGGACACCCCCATGGGGAGATGAGGGGATATTGGGGGGGTTGGTGGGAAGGCATGGGAGGAGGAGAGGGACCTGGAATTGACACGTGAAGCAACCTTGTTTCTAATTTAAATTTAAAAATTAAAAAATTAAAAAAGAAAAGCAGTCAAATACCTGAAGTTTGAAGAGTGAACAGAACACTGATTTGAGTTTGTTAAAGAAAGTATTTAAAACTGTTGATGTCTCTAGTGGCATATAAACCTCTGGAAAGAAACTAAATGTTGTGCCCAGAATCCTGGGATGTTTCATTTGGACCAAACTCTGGAAGCTCAGGAGCATGAAATGAACAGTCTCAACCCTAGTAGCGTGGATCACCAATCACTCAGCGTGCAGTGTACCAGGTTCAGGGATTTGAAAATATACCCCATTTTGTTTCATACTCACCACTATCTTAGATGAGGAAACTGATGATACACCATAGAGAGAACTTCCACAAAATTCCAAAACTCTCTAGGAAACAAGGATTGGAATCCAAGTCTGCTTGATGGCCAGCCAGTGTCCTTTACCAGTTAGCCCTGAGTTCCAGATATTCCCCCCATAGAGTCCAGAACTGGCTTAGTGTACCAGAAACATATATGCTCAGTTCAAGATTTTCTGTGTCTATTGTGGTGGTTTTGTTCACTGTGTTCTACCCACCATGGGATGGTTTCTGAATTTCCTTTGTACTTCTAAGAATGTAGTCTTGATTCCAACCATTTAAAATGTTTATGTCTCTCCAAGGCACAGTCAGGAAACCTGACATTCCTATTAAACAAAAGTGAAAATCCTTTGTACATGCCATGTTCCATCACTCAAAACAATGCATACAGACTTTCAGATCTTTGTTTGCTAGCCTGGGTTTTTATTTCATGTTATTTCTATTTCTATGTTTCTATGAAACAGAGGATTACAAAGAAGATGTTTGTTCTAAGAAAATATTCACAACAGTGAAAAGTAAGTAAGGCACCTTTCTCTTTTCCAAAAGTCCTGTTATGGCAAATATTGGTTAATTGAGAATCAGAATAGAATATATGAAGCCATCCTTATGATGTCTATATACCAAGGATACTTCAGTAAAACAATCTTAACTGAAGTGCCTGAAGAGAAGGCACTTCTTGAAGACACAACAACTGACCAATGATTTTATATTCATATTAAATAAACAATTAAGTGCATTGTTTGGAAAAATTCACAAACATACCTTCAATTTACTTATTGACACTAACCTTGGAGGATAAACCAGGAAATAAATGTAAAGCCCATTTTAAGCTGGGAAGAGTATTTGAATGCTGCCTTTTTTATACAAGGTAGTTGTTTAAATTTCCCTTTTCTTGATAAGCTAAAAATAAATTTAGGGAAAAACTTCATCGTCATCATCCATTGCATTTTTATAGGCAATATTCCTATGGACAGTATGTAAAAATGAAACAGGCTCAATGCAGAAAACACTTATAAACTACTCAGTATAACAGTCTGCTCTCTTTCTTGACATCTTAGAATTCTCTGTGCTGGGAATAATTAAGTCACTCAAGCTGACATTTTGCATGGCTCTTCATCTCTCTGTGTACACATCAAAGACACAATTATCGCTGACAACATTCAGGCATATAAATATATTTACCATGTCTCTTCTTTTACCTTTGACACACTACCCATCATCCATTATTGTTTCCAAATCCATCTACAGGCAGGCCTATCCTTCTCTTAGGTGATGTAAAAGGGTTTTGTTTTGATTTTCCAGATATATCTGCCTCTCCATGCTTCACCTCATCCTATAGGTAAAGGAATTTCGTTGCTAAGTACATTGATCCTTCAATTCAGTGAGAAGACTCTTGGGCCATAATCCTCTGAAATTCAGACCAGTCCCAAAGGGAAGTGGTATTATAAACCATACCTTTCAGAGAAAGCTTTCCTGGACTTATCAGGAAAAGTGATGCTCTTGCTCTCTGCCACCAACCATCCCTTGCACACTGCACATGGCTCTATTTTACAATATGTTGCCATCCAAAGAGCACTGGTCCATTGTATAATGCCTCATTAACTGTGAGCTCCCTGAGTGCAGGAAGCATGGTTTATAAATCTTATCAATGCAGCACCTACTACCTTGCATGGCATAAAGTGGCACTAATTAAATGTTTGTTGAGTAAATGACCAATGTTGTGTATGGCACTCCCTACCTCCACTCCGACCCAGTCCTATCCAGGGAGTCCTGTTCAAAGTCTCCACAAATTTAAAGTAAACACTTGGGCTCTGAGTTAGGACATTGCACTCCTTCTTTTGTATGGAATCCGACCCAAACCCCCTGAACGTGGGTGTCAGTTAGGAGACCTGGGCAATCAATGGAGTCTCTGGTAGTGGATCAGTATTTATCCCTAGTACACAAATGGATTTTGGGAGCCCATTCCACATATAGGGATACTCTCTCAGACTAGACACACAGGGCAGGGCCTAGGCCCTGCTCCAAATGATATGACAGACTTTGAGAATTCCCCATGTAAGGCCTCACCCTCCCTGGGGAGCAGAAAGGGGATAGGATAGTGGTAGGTGAGGGGTCAGGGGAGGAAGGGAAGGAGAGGGAACTGGGATTAACATGTAAAACTAGTTTGTTTCTAATTTAAATTTAAAAAGGAACAAAAAGGAAAAAAAGTGCTGACCAATCCTATTCTCATCTCTGTTTGGAGGGTTCCTAATCAAACTAATTTCATGTCACATCCAGTTCTAGTTGTGGATAATGATGATTGTGAGGATGAAAAGGATCAGCAGAGGCTACAGTAGTAATTTATTTTTTAACAATTATTTACTTACTTGATCATGTGTTTTCGTATAGCACAACATGACTGTGGAAGTGTGAGGACAATTTGCAGGAGCCGGGTCTCTCCTTCCACCATATGACTCCCAGGGATGGACTCAATTCTCTGGCCTTGGCAGCAAACACCTCTCCCCTCTAAGCCTTCCCACTGGGTATAGAGTGGTAATTTCTTTATACCTGATACCACTTGTTCTTTCTAGATAAAGTGAGGCTGGGCACAATGATAATCTTCATTGATTCGATACTCCCTAAATTCAAGCTTTATAAACATCAACTATTTTTATCACTGCCCAGAAAGCAGTGCTGTGTGGAAGAGGGTGCAGAGTGTGGGGACTTCAGAGCCTAGTAGATCCCAATTCAACTTCTACCTTAACCACTCCTAACCTGAAGGACTACTGACAGAGTACGGATTTCAATTTTCTAATGTATAAATCAAATACAGAATCTAAAAAGACAAGTTTCCTTTCCCCTCATCCCAGTTATTGCTTTCTACAGGCATCAATATGTGTTTTTTGTTAAGGGGATGTTTGTAAGAGTGTGTCTGCCCTCTAGGATTTCTGCACCCAGTGCAAGGGAGAGGAGTTCATTTTGTGTTTCTTTACCACCAGGCTCCTAAGTATATTAAATCTCATATAAACACTGTAGCTTCTACTTAGTTTGCTTATGAACAATGACTCTATCAAGGTTCTTTAAATTAATGAGTGAACTGTTCGAACTCCAAGTGTTAGAACTTATTATCTAATTGAAGTTACTGCTAATACTTCAAAAATAAGTTAAGATGGGGCTGAAGAGATGGCTAACAGTTAAGAATACTGGCTGGTTTTGAAAAGGACCTGAGTTCAGTTATCATCATTAAATGGCAGTTCAGAACCATCTGTAACCCGTTTCAGGATATCCAATGTCAGCTTCTGCCTCTGCAGGCTCCAAGCCCATGTGTGACACACAGACATGCATGCACTCAAAAGAATCCCATACACATAAAATAAATTTTTAATCGAATAAGCTAAGAATAATAGATGTGTGCTACATTGAATGAGAGACTTGCCTAGCTGAAGCCAAGCAAAAATCATTCAGAAATCAAAGCACGACTTCCATTTCCTGAGGGAGGGGTGGATGCCTTTACCAGGCTTGGAGCATTTAAAATAGTTTTCTAATGGAACATTTTTGTATATACCTGGATGGTTGTTCTTCCTCTCTTGGATAGATTTGACAACTTCAATTTCTTAATGTAGCTGTTAGAAACCCTCGTTCATCACACTTCTACCTCTATGTTTAGTTAAAGCCCTCCGCAGCCTTAAAATGGGAACCAAATGTCTCCTGTCAAGAAGGAGACTTAGCACATAGTAATATAACCAAATGTTACAATTTATCTTTTGACTACCCTGGAATTTTCTTGTCAGGGTGCTATTTCTAACCGGTTGGGTGACATTCCTTGGGTTTTGCCTCTGACAGTCCTGGAAATTATTGATCAGCTGTGGCCCTGCTGTGAGTGTCTGAATGACATTCACTGACACCTCCTGGTAGGAAGGGACCAGGGGGACTCAAGGTATCTCAAAATCCCCATCACACTGGGTCTCTTCCACTACACTAATGTCTCAAAAGGAAGTTTGTACCACGGAAACGCGACTGAAGGGGCTTGCTAGAAAAGACGGGAAATTAGTATTTAAGAGTTACAGCAAGGCGTTTGTGAGAAAACACAAAAGCCTCTCTCATGCTCACAGGCATCCTAGCCATCACTGGCTGGTTTCCACAAGAACCCCTCCTGCAGCCCTTTACTCTGCAGCCTTCTCAAAGGGCTAGTGAGCCATAAGCAACAACACAACAGGGAGTACTTATGTCAACCCCACACACATTTCTGCCCACTGAAAAATGTGGTGTGGCTAAGTAGACCTTACTATTGCCAGGGTCTACATATTTTATCTTCACACTACCTAGAACTGTTCTCCTATTACAGCCCTGATTGGAGCTACAACAATAAATGGAAATATGCTGAAAGATGTGAGTTTAAAGTCATAATGGAAATTGCAGGCACATAAAGTAATAACAGGGTGCCTAGATGGCCATTTGCCTTAGAGTACATATGTTATGCCCAGAGGAGCCATGGCATCCAAGTTCTCCTCCCAGTACCCACAGAACTTACACAAGAAACCAAGAAAACCTATCTTTTCCTTCTTTTTCATTATTCTCGCTCTCTCTGTCTCTCTCTCTCTCTGAGTGTGTGTGTATGTGTGTGTGTGTGTGTGTGTGTGTGTGTGTGTGTGTGTGTGTGTGTGTTAAAGACAAATCATGCTGTGGAGTCCAGGCTGTCTTGGAACTCTCTGATCTTCTGCCTCAGTCCCCAGTGCCAGGATGACAGGTGTGTACCACCACACACAGCCCAAGATAGAGAACCCTTGAGGCTTAGCTTCCTTGTTACTCTATGGCCCCTCTTTAACGAGGACACACAAGATGCCTGTGACACTGTCTACCAAAATTAAATGTCAGTGCTACTTGAGGGTCTGCCCCTGTTTGCATGGTACAAATAGTTGAATACCTCTCCTGTGACATCTACATGGAGAGATTGAATTGCCTTCTGGTTTCAAATGGGTGAAAGTCAAGGAAATGTCTGACCACCTTTGGAATACATCAGGGAAAGGATTTCTGTGGTATTCTTGAGCTCTGTTCTGAAATGTAGACAATGGTATGTTACAGGAGTTATGATTCTGTGGCTAGTGTGTCTGGTAAATCTTATGCATCTCAGGAATTTTTTTTACTTTTTAGAACTTTATTTTGATGTAACTATATGCATAAGAAATATACTCATATTGGTTAATAGAATGCAATTATGTTTAACATCCTACACAATCTTGACCAAAATCTTGGTACATGTTTTACAATAAAACAGAAAAATAATAACTGCAACCTGGTTTATTTCTCTCTGTTACAAATGTATAAAAGACCCTCTATCAAATGCTACTGAAGGCAAGTCATACTTTTTTCCCCTCACTTTAATTTTCCCCCCACTCAATTAATTGCCAAACCAAATATAAAGTCAAGTCAAACTGGAACTATACTGAGTAATACTGAGAATCATTAATCCCAAGATCATCACCAATCACCAGACTTTCCACCAGGGTGGACTTTAGAGTTTGTAATCTATGGAGCTGATCATTTACAGTTCCTGGAATCTGAAAAACTATCTTTAAAATGGTGCCAGTCCAGCTCAAGCTATATATACTATTTTTTTATTCTTGGACTTGTATGTCTTTGGGGACAGTGGAATATTATTTTTAACTTTTTGTTAAAAAAGAGCGAGAGGTAGCTGAGACTATCACACCTTCAGTCACTGTGAAAATCTGTACTCCCAAATTCTGCCCCGTGTTCAAGAGCAATAAAATTGCTGTTTTAATATATGGAGAAAAGCAAACATTGTCCTCCATGGGAGAAATGTGATAGAGAGTGGATGAGACTGAGTTATCCTCATCTCCAAAGTCATTCACAAAGTATGGTGCTTTGCTCTTTTTTTCCTCTAACCAAATAGATCTAAGACTCTTAGAGACTTTTAACACTAGTTGATGAATTTTAAAAGCATTGAAGGGCTGGAGGTGTTGTTCAGTGGTTTAACAAAACCAGTGGCAAGGCCCTGGGTTCAAGCACAGGCACTGTAAAAGCAAAACAAAAATAGCAAAGCAAAAGCCTTGGGAGTTTTGTTTCCAACCTTAAACTTAACAAAAAGAAATTCCTCATTCGTTTTCTTTTTCCACCTTTTGACAATCTTAGCTTTGTCCTCTATCTCCTCCTTATCCTTTTCACCTTTCTCCTCCTTGCTTCCCCCTCTTGATCCATGAGACAAAACCCAGCCTCCTCCTCTCTATACCTTAAAGTAATTTGGGACGGAAGCCAAAGGCCCTAGAATCCTTAGTAATCCGCCTGAGATCCAGCCACTGAACACTGGTTAGGCTCCTATCCAGCCAGGCATCTTCTTGGGCAGCTTCCTTAGAAATTGAAAACCTGTTAGAGTATCAGTGGGATAACATGAGCCCCGGAACAAAAAAATCATACAAATAGAAAAGAAAATGTCCTTTCAGTGCTGAGTTAAGGTTGAAAAGGAGCTGGGCTCTGGGCGATCTCTATTGATGGGCCTCAAAGTGCCCGGTGCTTAGAAGACTGCTTATTTTGCCTGCATTTCTGGTGCCATTAGGCCTCTGCCCCAAAGGCCAAACAGCTTACTCCACTGCACACAGCTTCCTATATGAGAGTGAATGGTAAACCCGAGATAATGCATATTTGAGAGTTATTCAGGAAGCAAGAAACCCAAGCACAGAATAACCAGTCCGGCAAGGGTGCTTCCTTAATGTGTGTAAGAGAGACTGCTCATGGGCATACCCACTCTTCCCTTGCTGCTCTCTCTCCTCTCCTGACACCCGTCCTTAGGAAAAGAGGAAGCTGTGTGCTCTTGCCCTTGTGCCTGTGTGACTTGGCTCTCGCTGTCTCCCGATTGACTTTCTTCCCCCCAGTTCTTCACCTCTTTTCTGTCTCCACCTTTCCCAAATTGCACCAAGCCAAACTGTTAGACAGCAATTTAAAAAAATTCTGCAAATATGATGTGCCAAGTAAATATTTCTACTGAGAAAGTTTACAATAATGTCTCGTGTGTTGAGATTGCTTTGGAAATTATTCCAGTGGCTCAATATTTTCACTGCTACCAGTGCATAGCATATTTTAAGCAGAAATTTGTGGTTATTCTTTGCCAGCCTTCCAGCATTAAGAGCTTCTAACACGTGAACTGCAATGCATCCTGAGAAATAAGACCATACCACGGCTGCCTCTCCTTGTGTCTTTGGTACCTCTTTATCTTCATTATTCATCTGATTCTTACCCTGTACACCCTTTCATAGTCTTTCAGTTTCATGTCCACCCACCCTACATTTCCATCCTTCTGAACTGAAATACACTCCTCTTTGTCTGAGCATCTCTGTCCTCCTAACTGGCACACCATCTTTCTGTTTCCGTTTCCACCTTATTCTTCACCCAGACTCATCCTCTGGTCCCAGTACAACCAAGATCTGCAAGACTGGGACACGGATCAGGAGCAGGAAATTTAACAATGGCAGAGCTGTGACAAGTTAATTCAACTCCTGCTGTTAAATTAACCAGCGTTCCAGCCGAGTTAACGCGTCACCCAGTTTCAAAAGGTTAAGCTCCAAGCTTAATCTTATTCATCATTATGAACTCTTCAAATTGGCTGAAATGTTTAAAATTCAGTGAAATGAAAGGACTTGCAGGAAACATTTAAGAGCCAACTACCCAGTCTTCAAAAAAATGGAGAAATAATCTACAAAGATTAGAAAAAGAAGGCTTCTGAATGGGTGAATGGAGCCATCCGAGAACCAGGTTAGAGTGAACAATGAAGGACGCTGAGGACAAGGGCATCTTATCTGCCCACTATCATGGAGAGATTTAATGGAGCATCCTGAAAACGTGGGTCCTATCTCATCATAAAGCAACAGACCAAACCTGAATGCTAATGACATGGACATGCACAGTAATACCCACTGCTCTTCCTTGATTTTGGACAATGATGGAAGATAGGTTGCCGGGTGCTTCTCACTGACAAGAAGGGACACCAAAGTCTCTGGTGTTTCTATACTTAGGCTTTGTGACCATAGAGGGCACACATGAGTCTTGAGAGAAAAAGCTGTGATTCAGCAACTACCACTAGAGGCAGTGAGCCTAATAATTCTTATTCTTCCATTTTATTTAATATGTTTCTGAAACAGGCTTTGTCACAACATCACTGGGTAATCAAGGATGACCTTGAACTTCTGAGCTTCCTGCATTGCTTCAGCCTCCCATGAGCTAAGAGAACACGTGTGAACCATCATGTATGGTTTCATGTAGTACTGCGGACTTTCAGGGGTGTGTGCATGCTGGGAAAACACTCTATCGACTTAGCCATATCTGCAACCCAGCCCAGCATTTCGTTCTAAGCATGCTGTTTATTACACAGCAGACTCCATGTAGGATGATTCTGCTATTGTTGTCTCTGTAATAAAATCTCTTGGAGATTTTTGAATACTGTAATAACTGGGAACAGGCACTCTTCATGGAACTTCTAACTCAATCTCTCATCCCAACCTGGAGCACATTGGTCCATTTAAATTATTCTCTGCATTTGCATAAGCTCTGACTTCCAAACCTGCATCTTACGAACTTAGTCTCACATGTGAGTCTTCTCCCTGTCTTGCTGCCAAATTCACATGTATTTTTCCAAACTCCTTCATCTGCCACCCCCATCTCAGAAGCCTGTTATAGTTAGGGCATCTTTAATCACATTTCAGATTCACTTTTGGAAAGAAGTTGTTTTATGATATTGCTTTGTCAGTTGTATATTTTGTATATTTTACTGTAGGATAGGTATTTATTGTAGGGCAAAGACTAAGCCTATTTTTATTATATATCCTGCATGCCTAGAAAAATATTGCTGTAATATTATACATGTCTAGCAGTCCTAATAAATAAAAATAGGTCCATGAACATCTGTATGCCCTCTATATTAATTTTGTGCCAGATTTACCTGCCTTTCTCCCTCCATCCCTCCCTCCTTCTCTACCCCAGTCTCTCTTCTATCCCCTCTCCCATTATTTCCTCTTTTCTTTGTCTCTGTCTCTTTGTCTTAGCCTCTCTCTGATCTCTCCCTCTGTCTTTCTGTCTCTGTATGAATATGTATCCCATAGAAACATAAGAAAACCTTTTCCAGTTTATATACTATCACCCATTATTTGCCTTTTCTAGATACATTGGGAGAGATTCTCAATCTGTAATTAAGGAACAGTGAAGAGAATCTTGTCTTGACTCTGGCGGGTATGCCTTTCTTGTCTACATAGTGAACAAAATGCTGAAATGACTCTCATTTTTAAAATTAATAGTCACAACATACCCTCCTTTCCTGATTTAATTTATGCAACATGAAGTGGCTAATTTGTCATGGAGAGAAATTGGTGCCAGGTAATTGTCTCTTCATATCACCCACTTTGGCAACACACCTTGATAAACTGGGATCAGGCTCTAAAAAGCTTAAATCTAAGGTAGTTGTATTAGATGTTCTGGTGGTGGTACCATGTGAGCCCAGCCTAGAGCCATCTCAGTAAAGATGCCAAGCATATGAGAACAGAATCACAGTGATGTCCCCAACACACAGTCTCTGGCCATTTCTAGCCATTCCACTTCCCAGAGGAGGTCCAGAAATTAAGTGTCCAAGACAAGCTATCCATACTATATGGTAAGAAGTTTTGAGCCAGAGTAATGTGTGCATCAAAACAAGCTAATATCAGTGCTAGATAGAAATATTAGAGTTTGACTATGTGGATAGACTTCTTAGCATCAGGTAAGTTTTATACTTATGGATCAATCTTAGTAAAGATTGTTTGGTTTTAAAGATACTGTTTGCTATCATTTAACTTGAGATGTTTACATCCATGATTGTCAGTGGCATGGGACATCAGTTTCTCTTTCTGATTTTGCCAGATTCATGTACCAACATTGTACTAATTTCCTATGAAAATCTTGGCAGTGTTCTGGCTTCACTCTTTCCTTTTGTGTTTTCTGGAGTACTTTTAGGTATTACTAGGATTATCTTGTTTGAGGGAGTAGGAACTGTATGAGCCACATGCTTTTCCTTGGGAGAACCAATGATTATTTTACAGATTTTTTTCATTTTAAAACTTTCTGATTCTATTGGAATAAAATTTGATAAATTATATCTCTATGGGAAGTTAACCACTCGGAATAATGTCCTTTTACACTGTTTGTCTTTTATTTCAGTGAAACTTCATGGTAAATCTTGTATTTCTGCCACACTAATTCCTTTGATGGCACTTTACTTTCACTCCTGCTGTTGATTTGTTTTGAAGACATTTTCTTTAGTTCCAATGAGTTGTTTTATTATTTCCTACTTAATAAATACTGCCTCTCCTAATTTTCCCCTCCTTTTTATATTGTAAATTGATGTCTCTTTCTTTTGGAGAAAAATATTTCTTTTCTTCAGTTTCATTTTTATTTACCCAACTGTTTCATTCTTATCACTGTTTTCATGACATCCCAAAGTATCTCATGCGATGCTTCCATTAGCTTCATTTCTGAATCTTTTTCCATTGTGATCCAAGAAGTCTTCAGCAATAAGTTGAGCATATCTCCAGATAACAAAGATAATTCATTAGAGTATTTAATTAGCTGCCTATTTTATGTATGATTATTTTATTCAACTACATATTTGTTCATACTTGTCTGTTTTATAAAACTTACTGAGGTTTGTAGAGTTTTCTGCCTTATTTATTTACTTGGAGTACATAGTCATATTGGACGAACAATTAAGGTTTATATGTACCTAAAAGATGATACTTTCTTAATTTTATGGTTCCTGACTTTTAAAATACAAAAAAGTAGAATAATTTGTGCTATAAATTCTATGCATTCATATTCACTTTATATTAAACTGGCTGAGTGTTACATATGTAAGAACTCATGGTTAAGTGTGTCTGTAGTGACTGTATTATTTGACACCTAGTGTGTGTATAACAGTGTCTTCTGAGATCGAAAGATACCATACTGGAAGGAATCTCTTTGAACATAAAGGTAAACAACTCAAAATAGTTCCAGGAAGTACCCGAAACTGACTAGATTCACTAGGCGCCTCCTACCAAGAATAAACAAGTGAAGCTGCTGACAGTCCCTCTCAGAAAAGCTAAACTTAGATCCTACCAAACTAAAACAGACTCTGAGACCAGAGCAGCTGCCTGGAAGAAGCAGAAATCACCTGAGCTACCTGCAGGCTGTGCAGTGTGTTCCAGGTTCTGAGTTTTTTTTTTGAACCATCACATATTGCATACTGGGATGGCCTTAGTGATGCAGCCGTCTTTGAGTCAGTTATCCCCCTATAGGTACCCTGCACCCATATTCCTGTAGGTAACCACAACAAAACTCATTGGTTCAACAAGTTAGACTTTTGTGGTGTACATGCTTTGGTCTGTTGTAAGTTACCCATGTGTGGTGAGTAGACTTTTCCTTCTCCACAGGAAAAGTTTTGTCATGCAACACCTATATATTCACAGCAGTTTCTATGTAATTTGTTATCTCCCAGTTTTATAAAAACCTCTTTCAGTTCTTGTTTAATTATTTTAAATCTTGAAGATAATAAGCCTTCCAGATATGAATAAATATAATTTGTTTTGATATTTCTTGAAATTCTTATGGTATCATAGACAAAACCATCTCTGAAGTAAATATAAGTATTTCAACTCCAAGGGGAAAGGACTCCCTAGCGGAAGTGTTAACGAGTTAACAGCTCTGAGGAGAAAGGTTTTCCTTATGGCAGTGTTACAACTCTGAAAGGAAATGTATCCTAGCAGTTGGGAACCAAGGAATAGCACAAAGTCACACCATACAACAAACCTCACAAAAGCAATTTATTGGGAAAGACACAAGAGTGTGGCTGCCTCTGCTTTGGGTGAGAAGCAATAGGGGAATGATCAGGAAACAGGCTTATATAGGGTTTCTTGGGGAGAGTTTTCCAGGATGGAGATTTCCAGGGTGACGATTGATGAGATTTCTAGCTAAGCCTAGGGATTGGTGGGATTTTGTGCTGGGGACTGATAAGTTTCCTGCTCAGGGACTGGTGGATTTTTGTAGGTTTTCAAACCTGAAAGTGGAATTGGACTTTTTTTTTACGAGACAGGGTTTCTCTGTATTGTTTTGGAGGCTACCCTGGAACTCTCTCTGTAGATCAGGCTGGCCTCGAACTCACAGAGATCCGCCTGCCTCTGCCTCCCGAGCGCTGGGATTAAAGGCGTGCACCACCACCACCTAGCTAGAATTGGACCTTTTACCCTACCATAAATCTACAATAAATAATCCCCCAAAGCTGAAGCACAGGATAGGGCTGATGAAACAAGCTGGGTCGTGAAGACAGCACAATCAAATTATATTGGCTTTGTAGATTAGCTACAGGCATAGAAAATGAGTCACAACACTTCAGCATGTTCTAGAAGAGTTGTTGAAATGCATCTTATAAATTACTTATTCGCAAGTGTCCATTCTGTCTTTATAGCAGTGGTCCCTAAGAATGAATTATCAAGTGTTAATTCACTATACTTTGTAGTGGTATATGATCACTGGGCAAAATGACTTAGATCACTGGGCTCATATAGACATACGGTTTACTTGGCACCCATAACCAGAAAAGTAACTGGACTTAGAAGAGGAAGAGAAAGGATTAGCAGTATGGCACTAATATTTCAATACATAATGTACTGTCAAGTGGATTTTTGTAGTACACTGAAAATCATGTTGGATTCACACAATCTATTGGTAACTTTATCTCATGTTAAAGTGCCAGAGTAACTATTTTAAAAATTTATCATTTGCATGCATTTAAGTTTTTCTAAGTCAATCTGAAAGTCTTTTTCCCAGGCTGAAGATAGAGTTTAGAATTGGTAGATGATTTTTCTGGCATGTGCAAAGGTCTTCACTTGATTGTTGACTACCAAAAACATTACAATCAAGATAATATAAATATCTTCTAATTAGTGGTTAATCTCACTGTCAGGTATATTTGATGTCACCTCTGTACTATATTCAAAATTGTCTGTAATTTGTGTGTTTTACAATATGTTTTGTTTTCAAAGCTTATTTGATTGGTTGGTGGGCTTTTTGTTTTGGTTTTGATTTTTTTAACTTTTGTATATATTTGATAGGATGATCTACTCTTTTTAATGTCTTCTAATCTGGAGAACTAATATAAAGGATAATAACATTATCTGATAATATTTTTCTACTAATATTTTGACATACCATTCTTAGTTCTTTTTACTTCAGCTTCTACTATTTGGTTTTTCCATTGGAATATCAGTTCAAAAGGAGAATGGCTGCTAGTCTGAGATGCGATTGGTCTACATAGCAATTTCTGCTTCAGCAAAGAAACATACTGAAGGCACACCTTGACCTGGTTTTATGCTGCTATATAAAATTCTGATGCCAGTGTAGTTTTCTTTTCCTCATAAGTGACTTTTAAAAAGTCTCAAAACCTGGACATCATTTTCTTTATCTTTAATGTCTAATAATTTTACTGCAATTACAGTTTTACCAGTGCACAGGCATTTCTTCCACTATATATAGTTGAGTCTTCTTTTATCTTTCTTTGCTTTTTTGAGACATGGTCTTTTGAACGCCAGGCTGGCCATGATCTGACTGTATAGCTGAGAATGACTCTGAACTTCTGATCCATCTCTGCTTCCCAAAGGCTAGGATTACAGGAATGCACCACCACATCTAGTTGATGTGGGTACTGAACCCAGGACTTCACACATTTTAAGCAAGCACTCAACCAATTAAATGGAATACCCAGCACCCACATCCTCTTTTATTTTGGAACGTTTTGATAGTTATTTTAAATATTATTTCTGCTCCAGCACTTTATTTTATTTATTTGTAAATCCCAATCATCCCAGCCTTGTCCCATTGTATTGGCTTTTTCCCATTCATATTTTTACTCATCAGACACACCTATTCTCCTGAAAGCATCATGAAATGTGTGTTAACTGCGTGACGGTCCTTATTTTCGGTTCCCTCGCATAAGTTTCATTCGTTTTGTTTCTTTGTAACATATGATTTTCTTTTATAATATTCTTAGTGGATAAAATTCATAGTTGAGGGTTTACTTGTTTGCATTACTTTTCTATCAGCTACATGGGATTTGTTTTTGGTTCATTTGTTTGTGTTTCTTTGTCTTTGTCTTTATAGATATCCCTGCAAGTAATATTTGGTTTCTTCAGTGCAGCACTTATCCTAACTATAATAGCCCAAGGTTACCTCATCTTCTGGTTTTCTGTATTTTCTCAGCGCTTTCTTTGATGGCCCTAGTTGTCTCATTTGCTCAATGCCCTTCCTCAGTAAGCTAACATGCCTCCAAATAAAATGCCTCCAAATAAAGCCTGAGTGGTATAGTTTCAGTCATATCCACAACAGTTCCCCATACACACTCACATACACACATACACACACACACACACACTAATCCTTTGTGTTTTTGACGTTCATGGGAGTTCCTTTTCTAGTTTCTTACTCTGAATGTCTTATAATGGAGTGTGAATTGTAGTTTTCTTTCCTCACTACTCCTATCCATGAACATGTGTCATGCATGCCTCCTGCTCTCCTCTTATTGCGTGGTTTTGGAGGCCACATGGAAAGATTTGAGTTTATCATTATCTTAGAAGAAAATGACATGCCAACTAATATTTTATGAATAAAACTAGACTATATGTCATTGAAATCATTCATTAAAAGAGTTAATGTTGAAATATTAATTGATTTGCATTTTGAATTACAATTAGTAAAAGTAATTAGGTTGCTTTGGAAGAAGCTTAAAAACCCAGCAAGAATACAAGCACTTTTCTCTATCAGTCAATGGAAAATTGTAGCTGAAAGTTTATCTAGCTGAGAAATAACACAAGTATTTATATTTAATAAAATACTACACTTGTGAGACTTTCAGAGATCTACAAGGATGACACCAACTGGCAATCTAAGCAATAGTAAAGTGGCTGCTTTAAATGCCCTTCCCCAATAATAAGAATGGTAACTACCTTATATACCATCCTAGAGCCTTCATTCAGTGGCTGATGAAAGCAGAGGCAGACACCCACAGCTAAACACTAAACTGATCTCCTGGAACCCAGTTGTGGAGAGGGAGAAGTGATGAGCAAAGGAGTCAAGACCCAGCTGGTGTAACCCACAGAAACAGCTGACCTGAACAAGGGGGACTTCATGGACACAACACTGGTAACAGAGAGGCCAGCATGGGACTGATCCAGAATCCCTGAACGTTGGTGTCAGTGAGGAGGCCTCGGCAATGTATGGGGCCTCGGATAGTAGATCAGTATTTACCCCTGGCATACAAATGGACGTTGGGAGCCTATTCCACATGAAGAGATGTTCTTTCAGCCTGGACACATAGTAGACGGCCTAGGCCCTGCCCAGGATGATATGACAGACTTTGAAGATCCCCCATGGAAGGCCTCACCCTCCCTGGGGAGTGCAGGAGGAATGGGATGGGGGAGTTGGAGGGGATGGGGAAGCAGGGGAGGAGGGAAGGGAGAGCGAGGTGGGATTGACATGAGAAGCAAGCTTGTTTCTAATTTAAACTTTAAAAAGTGAAAAAAATAAATTTAATAAAATAGATTAAGTCAAAATGGTACATAGTATAGGTCTTATATATTAACATTTAATTTCTACTGATGCATTTCCTCTGAGAGTGTGGTGTTGGATATATATTATTATTTCTTTGTATAGAAATGTAAATAGTCTTTTAGTCCAGTGACTATATATATTTTAGACAAGGCATATGTAACACCTAAAATATAATTTTAAAGAAGAGAGATACTTTTTTTCCCTTTCCCTACTTTGATAACAGAATATAAGCTCTGACGCACTGTTGACATGTACTAAGTAGTGTCGCTGAAGACTGACCACACAGTGCCCCAGCAGGGACCTCTCTTTTAGCATGTGTTGCCAACACTCTTCTCTTTCATTTTCAAGACTCTGCATTTGCCATTCCACTTGCCCTACAATCTTGTGTCATTCTTACTTTCTCCGTAAAATCGCACTCACTCGTTTTTGCTATGTTAATGTATTTTTTTCATACATAATATGCCCCATGTCTGATTTCCCATGCAAATCACTGTGGTGGTCCAACATCATTACCTGAAATTTGAATCTCTTAAATACAAATCCATGGCAGGCATTTTTAAAAATTGTAAAGTAGGAATAGCAAGACCAAGCCTTTTCTACCCTGGCTGCTGCAGCCTCTCCACATTGGAAACAGTGAACGCCAGCTCACACATATTATAACTACATTTAAATAACTGATCCTTATAATTAAAATTACTGGCAAGGAATTTATTAAAACAACAGACTCTGTAACAAATACAGCTATGAAACCACACAGTGTGGAATATTTCTTTAATTATCATTTCCTGTGGGGGCAAATAATTCAGTGATGCACTTGAAAATGGGGCAAAGACAGTGTTCGTGGCTCTCAGTCTTGATACTATGAGGACACTAATGACTCTCAGCAGCATTAAGAAGTTTGTTGTTCACATTGTATGCAAAGTTGTCATTTATTCCACTCAGAATTATACCCCATAAACTAGCATCACTGGTGGTTTGTTATTGTGGTTGTTCATTCATTTTTGTTTGTTTTTATCTTTGTGAAAAATATTTGAGATCCACAGCTATAAAAGTACAGTGTAGATGAAAAGTGACATAACATTTTTAAGCAAAATTCCACATGGTGTTAAACTAACAAAGCATCAAATTACCAATGCCATGGGTGCATCAGACCCTGGAGGTGATTTTTAATTTATATCATGATTTTTAGCTATCATCTTAAAGCAGGCAGCCAGAAAGCTCAACATTTCTTTATCTTCACTGCCAAGGCCAGCACAGCAATCCATGGCCATCACAGGTTCCTAGAAAGGAGGATAATGGTAAACAGAGAAGCAAGGCTCTTCAAGAATGAACAATATTAGCCCGGCGTTGGTGGCGCACGCCTTTAATCCCAGCACTCGGGAGGCAGAGGCAGGTGGATCTCTGTGAGTTTGAGGCCAGGCTGGTCTACAGAGCTAGTTTCAGGACAGCCTCCAAAACAATACAGAGAAACTCTGTCTTGAAAAACAATGAACAATATTTTCCCAATTCTGATTATATATGTTTAACTAGTTACTGGAGATATTACTGAAGTGGAACTTGATCAAATTCTAACTGTGACCCATTTATCTGAGTCCTTCCTTCTGTACTTCCCTAACCTGTGGCCCCAGAGGACAGTCTTCCTAGTCTTTATCTCATGCCTGCGGTTTTCTGAGATCACAGGGTCATATCAGGGCTTGTGCTTGTGCAAGGAACTGTAATCCTTCTGGGTCCCAGGATTCATGCCACCACAGTACTCAGGTCAAAGACTTTTTGGCTGAAGCCTTCTCTGGTTATAGATAATGATGGGTTCAGGCTCCTTGTCCTCCCTTACTTGGAGTCTTTCCAAGGGTTACTTCCATAGATTGCATGGAGCTTCTATTACACTGTTACCCTTGCCCCTCCCAGTGTTTTCTCCCCACCAATTTGTTCCCTCCTGATCCTGAACCTTCCCACCCCCAGTCCACCTGTGAAATCTATTCAATGTTCCCTTCCCAGGAAGATTCTTTAATCCCCCTTTAAGCCCTCCTTCTTACTTAGACTGGATCTGTGGACCAAGCATGATTGTCTTCTGGTTTACAGCTGATATCCACTTATAGGTGAGTAAGTACCATTTTTGTTTTCCTGGGTCTGGGTTACCTCACTCTGGATGATATTGTTCAAGTTCCTGCTCTAATAGTAGCAACTTATGGGAGCAGATGCAGAGTTCCACAGCCAAACATTAGGCAGAGCTCAGGGAGTCCTGTGAAGGAGGATGAGGGGGAACAAGAGGGGTGAGGACATCGCGTGAGCCCAGGGCCCACAGAATCAATTCCCTGGGATACATGGGGACTTGGAGAAACCATGGACTTACAGAGACCAGGGAACCTATACAGGTCTGACCTCAGTTCTCTGTGTTATGGCTGAGTAGCTTAGAGTTCTTCTGGGTTCCTAACAGTTGCTAACTCTTTTGCCTACCTGTGGGACCCTTCTCCTCCTACTTGGTTGCCTCACCCAGCCTTGATATGCTAATTAAATTTTTAGCACTTGCTTAACTATCCCAATTTAGACTAAATTATGTGCATACCATAGGTATAATAACCCATTTACAACCGTGGAATCAAGATGCTTGGCTGTTATTATAAAAGTAAAAAATAATAGACCTGATATTAATAGGAAGCCTCTGTTCCTTTGGCGTTAATGGCATATTTTCCCAAGGAATAAAGTTAGACTTGTTAAGGATTGCTTCAATCTTTAAAGAGAGAAATTTTTTCCTAACAAAGTGACTCCTCATTGGGTACCAAATACTGAGGCTTAGAAATGCCTCCAGTTACTGCAAGACAATCCTGTTGATGGTTAGGAGACACTTAGTTTCAGTTTTCTGAGAAGTAGAGTGGAAGATAATTAATAAGAAAGGTGACCAAGGCTTCCTTCCTTAAACCTGTCCTCTCAGTGAAGTGCCTCTACAGTCACTAGCTGGAATCTGGGTGGTTCTGGGATATTGGAATATACTGGAAATTTGCCTAGATCAGTTTCTAGTCCAAGGCCTCAGAAGACTGCATCTTTAACTCCTTGTCTTTCAGATCACTTTCAGCTCATAAGTCCTACTCTGAGACCTGAATGCTAACATATAGGCAATATGTTCAAGATTCTAAGAAGGATAAAGCCAGCCAGTTACCTGTGCATAGGCACAAGAAGTGTTTGTAAAGTGATTCTAGACCTCCCATCCATCCTGTCTATCAGCTGAATCCTATCAAATTGTATCATTCAATATTATACAGAGAATTACAGGCAAGCTAAGCCATACAAGATCCTGGGATATAGTGTATTACTTATAGTTTTTAGCTTCTGAGTTTCAGAATGATTTCTTTTGTAACAAATAACCAGAGTGGAGTTTGGCAAATGTTTATGATAGCAAACATTCTAAGCACTGGCACATTGCTATGACCATGTGATAGGCAGAGCTGACAGAGCCAAGGATGAATCCATGAAAGAATTAAGGGCATGAGAAACTATTAGAAACCAATAAAAAGGCCAATCAAATTATGTAGAGCAACCAGCTAACAAAGCTATTGTCTATAGTACTGAGGGAATAGAGAGCCACTCTGTGGTTTCTGAAATCTTAGGAAGATTTCCAGGTGTGAGTTCATCTATCTGCTGGTGACAAGAAAGAAAGAAAGAAAGAAAGAAAGAAAGAAAGAAAGAAAGAAAGAAAGAAAGAAAGAAAGAAAGAAAGAAAGGCTAAAAGGACCCAATAAAGGGGAAAATCCTTCTGTTTTGGAGCATAATGTAGAGAAAATAGGAAGAGCTCGGGATGAGTCTTTCCTAACCAACAAAAACCACTACCTGTAAGAAATAGCCTCAGAGAAAAGATCAAATTCATGGCCTGCTCCATAACACATGAGTTTGAGGGAAAGATGAAGTAGAGGGTGAAAGTGTAAAACCCTTTTCACAACCTCAGAGAGACCAAAGTCGGTGCTTCATGGGTGCTTTCATCTGGACAAAATGACTAAGGACAAAAAGCTTTCTTAGACAAACTCTGTACTCTCTTTAAAAGTATTGGGCTTCTGAAATTTTAGTGCATTATTCTGGGTTCACAGAGTACCCTGGGTGAAGAAGAGCCATTTTGAAGATAGTGTTGGCTGTCTATAAGAATAGATTATAAACTAATACACATGAAGAACTAAACTACCAGGACTGAAGACAGTAGTGCTATGAAATGAGACAGATGTGTGTGTCTTTTATGGAGACAAAAAAATAAGTTTGAGAAAATTGCTGGACTGGTTGTTATCAAAAATGAAAGGTATATTCAATATCAAAAACCAAGAGCTCAAAAGGAGAATCAAATAGGCATAGAGAATCACTTCCAGGCAATGGTGCTGGACTCTCGATTGTTTAAATGGTAGCCTGTTTGACCTGGTTAGATTTAACTGTCAATTGACACAGCCTAGACACTAAAGAAGAAAGCCTTAATTGAGGAATTACCTAGATAAGATTGGCCCATGGGCCTGTCTGTGTGGTGCTCTCTTAATTGTTTATTGATATGGAGCATGCTAGCCCACTCTGGATGGCACCATTCCCTAGGCATATAGTACAGACTACAGAAAGCAAGTTGAGCAAAAGATTATCTGCCTGCCAGTAAGCAGTATCCTCTATGGTTCCTGCTGTACTTCTCTGACTGTTCAGTAAGTTTTGTGGGTGGAGGTAAGATTGTTTGGTCTAGGAAGTAAGTCTGTCTTCAAGATTTTATCTTGGATTCCTGCCTTGACTTCCTCCAATGAGGATATTTGACCTAGAATCATAAACTTCAACAAGCCCAATACAGTATTTAGCACAGAACAATGTGCTTGACTAGCTTTCAAAATTGCTGTGGATCAGAAATTTTGAAGCCATCCACCACCTCAGGCTCTTACAGTCTTTCCACCACCTCTTGCATATAGATCTCTGAACCCAGAGACGTTGGATTTGATAAAGACATAGCACTTAGGACAGAGTGCTCCAAAGTCTCCCTCTGTGCCTTGTCTGGTTGTTCCTCTTTGTGTTAATTCCATCTACTGCTGGAAGATTGTCTGATGAGGGCTGAGCAACACAGTAGGATTGATAACATCATGAGCTCACAGAGACAGTGGCAACATGCACAAGACCAGTGCAAGTACAAATGAGACAAAATCCAGACACTGAAAAGAGGAAGCAAACACAAAGTCCCACCGCAAACCAAGACAACATTTGTAACTGATAGTTGTTAGAAAAGGAAAACACAGTTTCCACTAATGTAATGCCATTCTCAGGAGAAATTTACCAGTACAAATGAAGTTCATGATATTTTAGTGAGCTTGTTCCATTCTGTTTTATGTTGTTTAGCATGTTTCCTTTTATTGATTTTTTGTTTGTTTAGATTTTTTATTTTGTAGTGCTTTATTTGAGAGAAATACAGAGGTGGAGAATGGCAACAGTAAGTTGGATGGGTATGACCATGGAGAGGTTCTGGGAGGATATGAAAGGGAAAACATGATCAAACTATATTAAATGGGAAAATAATAAAAAGCAATTTTAAAAATTTAAAAAATGCCACACATTTCATTTTTCTTTCCTTTTAAATATCTGCACATTAATACAGTTTTAAAACTTCCACCATGGTGTATTGCAGGCAGGAACTTATGTCCTAGTCATAGGCAAAATAAAACAAAATGAAACATACATGAGGGAGCCTAAATCACACCAGGACACACTGTAATTTCAGTGGCAACACTACAAGTGGATAAGGGAAGGAAGAGGTCAAACTTTCACTATTTGCAGATGATATGATAGTTTACATAAGTGACCCAAATAACTCTACCAGGGAACTCACTCCTACAGCTGATAAATACTTTCAGCAAAGTGTCAGGATACAAGATCAACTCAAGAAAATCAGTAGTCCTACTATATATAGACGATAAAAGGACTGAGAAAGAAATCAGAGAAATATCACCCTTTAGCATTGACACAAACAACATAAAATACCTTGGGATAGCACTAACTAAACAAGGGAAAGATCTGTATCACAAGAACTGTGAGACTTTAAAGAAAGAAATTAAAGAAGACATCAGAAAATGGAAAGATCTCCCATGCTCTTGGATAGGTAGGATCAATGTAGGAAAAATGGCAATCCTGCCAAAAGCAAACTACAGATTCAATGCAATCCCCATTAAAATACCAGCACAACTCTTCACAGACCTTGAAAGAACAATAATCAATTTTGTATGGAGAAACAAAAGACTCAGTATAGCCAAAACAACCCTGCTCAACAAAGCAACGTCTGGAGGCATCACCATCCCTGACTTCAAGCTCTATTATAGAGCTATATTCCTGAAAACAGCTTGATATTGTCAAAAAATAGACAGATAGACCAATGTAATCGAATTGAACACCCTAATATTAACCCATACATGTATGAACATCTGATCTTTGACAAAGAAGCTAAAAATATGCAATGGAAAAAAGAAAGCATCTTCAACAAATTGTGCTGGCATAACTGGATGCTGGCATGTAGAAGACTGCAGATAGATCCATGTCTATCACCATGCACAAAACTTAAGTCCAATAGGATCAAAGACCGCAGCATAAAGAGAGAAAGTAGGAGGCACCCTTGAAGGAATTGGTACAGGAGACTGCTTCCTGAACATAACACCAGTAGCACAGGCAGTGAAGTCAACAATTAATACATGGGACCTCTTGAAACTTAGAAGCTTTTGTAAGGCAAAGGACACAATCAACAAGACAAAAAGGCAGCCCACATAATGGGAAAAGATATTCACTAACCCACATCTGACAGAGGGCTGATCTCCAAATTTTACAGAGGATTCAAGAAGCAAGTCGCCAAAACACCAAAGGATCCAATTGAAAGTGGGCTACAGAACTACATAGAGAATTCTCAATAGAGGAGTCTAAAATAGCTGCGAGGCACTTGAGAAAGTGCTCAACATCCTTAGCCATCCAGGAAATGCAAATCAAAAAAACTCTGAGATACCATCTTACTCCTGTCAGAATGGCTAAAATAAAAAACATCAATGACAGATTATGCTGGAGAGGCTATGGCGAAATGGGAACACTCCTCCACTGATGGTGGAAGTACCAACTCGTACAGCTACATTGGAAATCAGTATGGAGATTCCTCAGAAAAATGGGAATTAACCTACCACAAGCCCAGCAATTCCACTCAGGCATATATGCAAAAGATGCAAATTCATACAGCAAGGATGTCTGTTCCACTATGTTCATAGCAGCATTATTTGTAATAGCCAGAACTTGGAAGCAACCTAGATGCCCCTCAACCGAAGGGTGGATAGAGAAAATGTGGTACATTTACACAATGGAGTACTGCTATCAAGCAGAAAAAAACAATGTAATACTGAAATTTGCAGGCAAACAGATGGCACTAGAAGAAACCATCCTGAGTGAGGTAAACCAGTCTCAAAAAGACAAACATTGGGATGTACTCTCTCATGTATGGATTTTAGATATTGATCTGGGGAGTGCCAGCCTACAATCCCATGGCCAGAGAGTCTGGGAAACAGAATCTTCATTCAGTGGTTGATGGATAGAAGAAGAGGCACACTCCCATGGCTAAGCACTGAGCTGAACTCAAGAAAGCCAGTAACAGAGAGGGAGGACTGATGACCAAAGGGATTAAGAATGGGCTGGTTTAACCCCCAGAAACAGCTGACCTGACAAGGGTTAGCTCTTGAATCCCAGACTGATGCATGGGAATCCAGCATGGGATTGATCAAGATCCCCTGAATGTGAGTGTCAGTAAGGAGGCCTAGGCAATCTATGTGGCCTTGGGTAGTAGATCAGTATTTATCCCTGGCATACAAATGGACTTTTGGTGCCCATCCCACAATGAGAGATGTACTCACACCCTGAACTCTTGGGGGTGGGTCTAGGCCCTGCCCTGGATGAAATGACAGACTATGGACACCCACATGGAGGGCCTCACCCTCCCTGGGGAAATGAGGGGGCATTGGGGGGCTGGTGGGAGGGCTGGGAGTAGGGGAGGGAAAGGAAGAAGGACCTGGAATTGATATGTGAAGCAACTTTGCCCTAATTTAAATTTAAAAATAAAAAATAAATAAAGAATCTACGAAGTTTAGCCATGATCACTGAACTAGGGCAAGGTTCACTTGTTTTCTTATGAGAACAAGTAAGACCACAAGTCAGACTGTTATTGACTTTTCAGTCACCAAAGTCTGAACTCGCAAATCCAAAACACTACATGACACCTAAGGTAGTATACTCCTGGGATCAACAGCGTTTATGGTGGCATTCAAGAAGAAGAAATTAAGGAATAATGGTACCTTGAAAGTCCATGAACTCTGTTCCTTCCATGTCCCCATTTCCAGACTGAATCCTAGAGGCAGGTTGAGAACACCTTAAAGTTCAAATTAGCTATGATGACTTAAATATGGCTGCACAGTTTTTAAACTCCTCTCCTTAAATGGACCTATCCATTTTCTCTTTGTGACTGCAATTGCCTTAGCTGAAACAATTCAATTGAAGGGACACTAGGCCTGCTTTTAACTTGTTGAATTTCTGCAATTCAATAAAGAACATCAACAAAAAACCTACAGTAAGTACTGTCTCTACTCATGAAACATTAGACACTTTGCTTCCAAGACTAGGCACAGAGCAACAATATTCATTTTATACTTCTGAGAAACCTATATATGTTTTAACTGCTATGATAAGAAATATATATTTAAAGATAATGAATTCAAGTGTTATTTCTATGGAAAAAACTGTCAAAGTATATATGTGGGGGAGGGGAATTGAACCAACCAGGAAATATATAAACTTCCAAACATACGATATCAAAAATTCAGAACAAGTAAGTTCTTAACAATTGTAGCAAATATATAATTTGGAAATATCACCAAAAAAGGTTTATTTGTGTGTAATCGTGTAAAATCTCTACAAACTGGATAAAAATATACAACATTCAAGTAAGCTTTTTAAAAAATGAAAAAGTGAGGCTGGAGAGATTTTTCAGTGGTTAAGAGCATATATTGTTCTTACAGAGGGTATGAATTCAGTTTCCATCACCATTCATGTAGGTTAGCTCATAATCATCTGAGATGTGAGCTCCAGGGTGATCTGCACCTAAATGCACATGCAGATACATACATAGCTAAATGTAAAAATAAATACTTTAAAAATTAAAAAAATAAATACCTCTGGAATAATTATCTCTGTGTGTCTAAATATAATAACAGGTCTTACACCTGCCACTAAAGCAATCTCCTGTTTTGGACTTACGTATAATATTTTTTTAAAAAAAAGGAAAAAAAAAAGGCAATCAAAAACAGAAAAAAATCTGCTTGCCCTTCATTTAGCAATAAATTGATAAATACAATGGCAAATTTATGATGGGAAAGGAAAGCAGAACATGCAGGTCAGTAGTAGAGGGCTTGCCTATCACGTATAAGACCTGGATTCAATATTCATCACCACAAAATGTGAGGGGAAAGTGGATGAATGGAAGGACAGAGGACAGAAGGATGTAAAAATTCAATTTTCTCTGTTCTTGTTCTATGCACACATGCTTCCGATCTGATCATGAAAACAACATTAGACTAATGCTAGGAAAGATACATCCCCCAAGCCAGCTGACAAGTGCTCCTCAACACTGTCAAGGTCATCCTAAGGTCATTGTCAAAAAGGCTGACTGAGGAACTGTCATTTATAGCTCAATGCTATGTGGTTTCTGGGAAGGGATCCTGCAACAGAAAAAAGTAATGACATACAGAAGCAGCTGAGGAATCAGAATAAATGTGTATTCAATAATAAAATTATGTGTTTAGTGACAATATGCCAATATTTTATTTTGCTAACTATGACAAAGGCCGCCTATTATTTTCTGAGACTAAGACATGAAAAACTGAGTCTATGGGAACATCTGCCCTGTGTTCCCAATAATTCTGAAATCTAAAATTGCTTGAAATAAAAACAAGGTTACTTTTAAGAGAACAAGTTTAGAAAATGCCTAGTATGAGAACATGTTAGTGAAGTTATTAGTTATAGTAATTAAGACTGGCGACTGTATGTTATGATGAACACACAGGAAGATAAAAGTACACTAACACTAACATGCTCAAATGATATTAAGTGAAGCTAATAAGCAATTTCAAATATAAGAGATGCTTTCAACACATGCAAATGGAAATTTTGGATATGCGTGCACATAAAATGACCTTTGATCCTCACACCTCACATTGAAGTTGACTCAAAGTGTGGGCTGGATAATCTCAGTTGTTAACATGACACACCTGACAAAAAGGAACCTCAGTCTCAATTATGACTTGTTTCTATCAAACTGGTCTTTGAACATGTTCGTGGGGAATCTTGGTTTCCAGTTGGGGTGGAAAGGCCCAGCTCACCCTTGGTAGGTGGACATGAGCTATATAAGAACGGCAGACAAGAAAATCAGGAAGCAACATTCTTTGCTTGAGTGACTACCTCCAAGTTCCTGCTCTGGCTTCTCTCAGTGATTGACTGTAAAGTGTAATATGAAATAAATCCCTTATGCCCATCCTCAAGTTTCTTTTTGTTAGTGTTTCATCACAGCAATGGAGAAGCAAAATAGAACAGTGAATTATAGATCTAAATATATGAAGTAAAATTATTACACCTCTGGGATAATGAAAAAAAGGAAATTGATGTTGAGCTGTGTAAATACCTTCATGTACATTTACAGTAAAAAAAAAAAAAAAGGAGATCAGGCCGGGTGGTGATGGCACACACCTTTAATCCCAGCACTCCGGAGGCAGAGGCAGGCAGATCTCTGTGAGTTCAAGGCCAGGCAGGACCGACAGCCTCCAAAACAATACAGAGAAACCCTGACTCATAAAACCAAAAAAAAAAAAAAAAGGAGAGCAGATGTCAAAAAAGGTTAAAAATTGAAAAATAGATGAGAAATTTATAAGAATGTTGCCTTCATTATTCTTAAATTTTCTGCTAAGTCTCAAATTTTCAAAATTTAAAATTTTGGGAGGTAAAAGGGATGCTCTAAAAGTTGTGGAATAAAGAAATTTGACTGTGCTAAATATTCTGGCTCTTGCAAGATAAACATTTTTGTTTCTTTTGAAACTATAAACAGATGCACAAGAGATTAGAGTAGGACAAAAATTGAACTAAGATTCATGAATTTAGCACCATAAAGGTCATTGGTGACTTAAATAAAAGGAGTTTCAAACAACACATGCAAAAATGAGAAAGGTTTAGACTGTGATGGGAGGGTAGGAGATTATGCATCTGTTCATTTTTATTCTTTCAGTGGCGAGTTAAAGGTCTTAATATGAAGCTTAGTCCAGGGGAATTTGAATTTGCATAATGTCCACAGTTGTACACAAATTATTGTTATTATACAGAAGCTTCACATTAAGTGCCTTTCTCCAAGAGAAATTAAAGCTATGTTCACTCAAAGTGCTGCATAGAAATCACGACCACAGATTTGTTCTTAGTCGCTTAAAACAACTCAGATATCCTTCAACTAGTCATGGAATGATCATGGCATGATCCTCAGTTTCAAAGAAAGAAGTGAATTGCTGTTACATGCAGCAATGTGAACTCTCAAAGGCATTGTGAAGCTGGGAGTCAGAAGAAAACTGGTGGATAATAGGTGATTCTACTCTGGAAGCTCCAAAGAATGCAGGCAGAAATAATATAGAAAACAGGTCAGTAGCTTACTAGGGTACAGGGTTAACATAGGAATAATCTAAAGTCCACTTTGGGGGAATCTCTTGAACTATGGACATGTTCTGCCTCTTGATTTTAAGAGAAGTTACCCAATTCTCCATTTACAAAATTTCACAAATATACATACACATTAGGAAGGATTTTACAGTATAGAAATTAACTGATTTTTTTAAGCAGTGGTAAAGTTGTAAATATGGAGGCTTGGAATTCTGACTAAGCAATTGTGTGAAGTGTGGTGAAAATTGTCATCTCTCAAAATTTCCCAACTGTTCTGCCACAAATAGGGCAGAAGGACATCAAGGTCTTCAAACTTGTTCAGGTCCAGAGCCAACCTGGCAGGCCCTGGACCCCTACACTCCTGAAGTAGACATTTCAGCTGGAAGCAATTGGCCAATGGGATCTGTGTACACAGCATTGTTGCTTGGGTTCACTGTGCTGTGAGGAAGCAACAGAGCACCATCTTGGGAGAACAGCTACCATAGAAGAGGGCACTGTAGTCCCTCTATGACTCTATGGTCTGTGGGCACCTGACCATGCAATGCTTTGGTGAGGGGGAGTATGCCCAGGCTTTACTACTGTGAAATCTTGTCCAGACAACAGATCTTATGACTGTTAACAAATAAAAGCATAAGGCAGTGGTTCTCAACCTCCCTAATGCTGCGACCCTTTAATACAGTTCTTCATGTTGTAGTGACACCCAACCATAAAGTTATTTTCGTTGCTACTTCCTAATCTTTCTACTTTTGTAGATTGTAATGTAAATATCTGTATCTTCCAATTGTCTTAGGCAATCCCTGTGAAAGAGACATTCAACCCCAACCCCCAAACGGGTCATGACAAATAGGTTGAGAACAGCTGTCATAAGAGAAATCATGTGACAGAAAATGAGGGGTCCAATTCCATCTCTGGTAAGAGTACCAGTAACCCTGAAATACCTTCATTACTTGATAAGGAAAAATAAAAGTCAACTTAGCATTCTATTCAAAAGCTTGGAGTGGAAGGAATAAAGTGCAATTGAGAAAGGAAGAAATAAATTAAACACAGACTGTAATATACTTTTAAAGAAATTGATATTGAGGATTTTGCTTATACACAAATGAATATGCAATTAAGGCAAATTTTTGGGGGGGAGGTATCTTGGGGTTTTTATTGCTATGAAAGACACCATGATAACAGCATATCTTATAAAACAAAACATTTAATTAGAGTGGTTTACAGTCAGAGATTTAGTCCATTATCATCATGGTGAGACATGGAGGCATGCAGGCAGTCATGGTGCTGGGGAAGGAGTTGGGAATTCTACATTTTGATCCAAAGGCAACAGAGAGTACATCATAACTCTGGGCTTAGCTTGAGAACAAGGGACCGCAAAGCCCATCCCCATGGTGGCACATCCTCCAACAAGGCCACACCTCCCAATTCTGCCACTCTCTTTAGCTTACTTGGGCCAATTACATTGAAACTACCGCAGGAGGAAAGGATTTATTTGGGTTATACTTCCATATTGCTGTTTATCATCAAAGGAAGTAAGGATGGGAACGCAAATAGGCCAGGAACAGAGGCAGGGGCTGATGCAGAGGCTATGGAGGAGTGCTGTTAAGGCGATTTTTTTAAAATGAAAGCAAAACATTGACTAGAGTTACAACAAATAACACAAAATGTTCAATAACAGATTTCTTAGGTGTTTTTCTATCACTAAAATGGAACTAAGACCTAGAAATTGTAAATAAACTATTACTCTCCAAAGACACAGGAAGGGGGATCCATAACTGACCTGAATTTCCTGTTATACAAAGTTTATTTGTGAGAAGAGGTAAATTTCCATCTTTTCTTCATTTCCCAAATATCGAAGCCAACATCTTGCTCTAGAATTCAGAAGCAAAACACTATATTTTACTCTGAAAAATAGTAATCTCAATTAAGCTTTTACCACTATTACTAATGAATTCTGTGCTTGGGTTCTGCAGTTCCCCAATCTCAACAAACTATAATTGCAGCAGAAGACTACAAAGCTGTCTTCAACTTTCAAAACAAAATTTTATCTACTCGATGAACATATCTCACAGTCTGTTAAAAGAATGATTCTTGCTTGGGAGTAGAGAAGACATTAAGGGTACTATAAAATAAGCAAGATTCCAGAGGCTTGAGGATCGTATGTGAACATGACCCTCAGAACTGTCAAATGAATCTACTCGAAGAGCCTGGCTCCACTTCCTCCCGCAACGTTTAATTGCTCTCTGCAAAAGAGAACGGTCAGATGACAAGAAGTGTTGAAATACAAACTCCTTCTGGATTCCAGGTTGTATTTCTGTCAGATTAAAGTAGTTTTCACAACTCTGACAAAGCAAGAGGAAATTTATTTTTTCTGTAAGCAACGAAAGTGTAAAGGAAAGATATTGCCACATTTCCCGTACGTACACGCTGACAGACAAGGCCTTGGTTGTCATCACCTTCAGGGGCCACAGGACAAACAAGACAGAACTACTTGTACAAAGTCTGTCCGAGATCATAAGGGAACACATGGGAGGTAAGAATTCACTTTCCTAACAGATCAGGAAAGGGGGCCGGGGAGGACGGTTATTAGCATGTGGGACAAAAAAAACCCACAAATCAGTAGCATTAGTGTCCACCCTGCGTTCCGTTCTCATTTGGTCTCCTCTAATAAAGACGTTAAACTTAGAGTCAATTTTCAAAATTATTTAGAACAGTAAACATTTTCCATTAGAGACAGAAGACAGAATAAAACATGTACAGGCATTAAATCAGAAGTATGAGAACATGGCAAAGCTAGTCAGAGAGTGACTCTCAGAGGAAGGCCCATCCAAGGATTGATATTTAGGGGCATGAAGGGTTTCAGCACTGACTACAACAGTGTGCACTGGACAAAGTTTATGGAAATACAATTATTTCCTGTGAAGGAAAATCATGCCACAAAGAATGATGTCAACTCATGACCACCCATTTCTCAGGTATCTCTGAAAATGGGAAGAGTCAGGTCTGGTGTTACAGGAATCAGTAAAGAAAAATGTATCCTGATACTCAGAATTATAGCAGGTAAACATAGTTGGACTTTGTAAAGGTCTTTGACTTTTATCACACATGTAATTTCATATACGTGCTGAGCATAAATGGTAGTTATAACATAAAACCAATAGGAGGGTAGCCAGAAGACCATTTTAAGATGGGCTTTGACCATAAGTCAACATGTAAGTTCTTCATGAGATAGGCTTCAGCCATACTTTACTTAAGGGCAATGCTAAATAAGGAGATACAATTTTAACTATCATAGAATGTAATAGGACAATTAATAATACAGAGATGTATCAAATACCAGATACAGATGCCTAATTTCTAAATCGAGGGATAACATTGATGTAAACAATTGCTAAGCATGTACTACATATCAAATCCTAGGACAGATGTGGCAAGCACAGCACAAACAAGGAAGCCACATTCTCACTCACAGATTTGACAGAAAGGCCAACAGAGATCATGCTTTGGGGAAAAGAAGAATTCGTTAAGGTCTGAAATAAAATATTAGAACTTCCTTTAGTGTTTTATGCTATAAGTGATAAACTATTCTAATATGTAATACACAGATTGTCAGGGATGTCCTCATTGAGTCCAAATGTGAGCCCATCACATGCTGTCTAGTTCATCATGGCATGCCCATGCAATAGAGTTCAATAAGACAAGTGGCCTTTGATCCTGTTGGAATTTAAGTGCAGCTATTTAGCAGATTGGGAGCTTTAATGACATTCACCCATCTCATATGAAAAAGAAAATTTAAAAGGCTCTTGCACAGGAGCCCACAAATGGAAAGCATTTCTCTGGACACAGGTGCAACTGAGTTGGTGTTGGTGCTTTGCTTGTCCTTGGGCACCAGACAGACACTTTGGAGTTAGAAGACAATGAAAATTTTATCAGAGCTAGAATAATCATGTTATTTTCACTTAAATATGACAGGCCATGATGGTGTTAATAGTGTCTACAGGATATGTATTAAAAATCCAATGAAAAAAAGTATTGCACTGAAATGCATTCACCTCCCCATTCCATTTCGATTCCTGTGACTGGCTAAGTTTCATAATGTGTCTATCACGGTCATAGGTAGTTACATTTATATTTTAATACACGTGCATAATTTAAACATAATGTACCATACATTTGGATGTAAACTAATAAAAGCATTTCACTTTATGACATGCACCATCAAAAGTATTTGCAAGTCATTGATCTGCAGGGTATAAATTTTCTAAATAATTTTATGAAGCTAATATCAAGAATCAAGAATACGTTAAAAGAGATTTTTGGACATTTGAAAAGAAATGTATATGCAATAAAAAGAATGCAGTGGTCATCTGAAAACAGAGTTGTTTCCTGAAAATAAGACACAGAAGAATTCAGTATCTTTTAAGTGAATTTCTCACTTTTAAACCACAGAAAATATTATTCAATCTTAAGCAAAAGGCACAGAAAAAAAATCAAAATGTTATTAAATTTGCAAACTTCAGGAGACACTTCAGATACCATCAGGCCAAAGTTCTTTGACTACTTTAATAATGAAATCCACAATCGGCCAATTCTCCCATCATTCACCGAGTCCCAATTGGTACCTTCACTTCCGTCTTGATCTGCTGGAAATGCTACCATTATTGTCATCATTCTCTCACTAGGCTCTTGGCTTACTATCCTTTCTCTGGTGTCCATTACTCAACTTTCACCCTCTCCAACTAAGTCTAAGCTTGAATCTAGAAACCAATTCAGGTGAACTACTACTCACAGGTACACTTTCTAGTGTCATTTTGCACCTACATACAAGTTTTCCTTAGCATCACCCAAAACTGTATTCTATTTCATAAGCTGATTCACATTCATTCTCTTTATCATATTTTAGTACAGGAATAATTTCTTTTCCATCTTTGCTATATTGTAATGACCTTGCTTCCAATTTAAGTAAGGTAATTGAACTCATAACATTCAATCACCTGCTTCTCTGACCATAAGCCCTATTTACTTATATGTCAACATGGAGAATTCCCAAGCACTTAAATGTGATCTGTCAAAAATTAGGAAAGCATGAAAAGTTAGTTTATAAATGCCACAAGAGTCCCAACTTGTACAGAAGAGTTCATTTGCCCTAGAAGCAATAGTAGCTAGAGTACAGACATTTCTCTGTGATGGCTCCAGGAATGGTTAATTTATTTTGTGACCTGGATGAAGCCATAAAGCCTTCAAATAATTTCTTGGCATGTCTGTGGTGGTCTTGCTAAAAGAGATGAATTTTGGGATCTGGGGCTAACTGTCCTTTCCAGTGCAAGAGGGCTTCATGCAATCATTTCAACACCTCAATACAAGGATGAATTTAAAAAATTCTCGGGCTGGAGAGATGGCACAGAGGTTAAGAGCACTGACTGCTCTTCCAGAGGTTCTGAGTTCAATTCCAAGCAACCACATGGTGGCTCACAACCATCTGTAATGAGATTTGGTTTCCTCTTCTGGTATGTGCATCCATACATGGAGGAAGGATGTTGTATTCATAATAAATAAATAAATCTTTAAAAAAAAAAGAAATCTCTTCCTCTGCTTAAGTTCCTTCCAGTTGGAACCCTGATCATCTGGCTTTCAGTCAACAGTTCTACAGTTGGTTGTCTTGGGTCTCTGTCTTTCAGTTGTAGATATTGGACACAATTCCCATTCTCCACAATTATTAGAATCAGTTTCATATGATGATTAAAGAGATGACAGACAGACATATAAACAGCTACACAATCAGTTCTTTTTCTCAGACTAATGTCACTCCCTCAGCCCCTGTTCCCATTAAGCAGTGTTTTGAGAACCAAGTAACATCAATGGATGTAGTAGGTTACATTTCATGAGAGGAATTTTGAATGTCAGGAACCTGAATATTTTATAATGGGAGGTAAAAGCAAACTTCCCTGACCTTCCCTCAGAGGGAGACATTTTCTTTATTATACTGAACAGTAAGCAAACCTGTCTTCTCTCTAAAGGGAGACAGATACTATCTAATATTAGATGTTCTCCGCTATACAAACATCCCTGAAAAATAGTTCAGTGCAAAAGGGCAATGAGTGGCAGCTCTCAAGACAAACAGAGATTCTAGAAATATATGGAGAATTGTCTTCTAACATGGCTGACCCCCTCTACGTACATATCCACCTGAGGACCCTGCAATCAAGACTGTGTACTAGAAAATTCTCCTTCTCTAACCTGAGTTCTTGCATTCTTAACTGGCTCGTTCTTGTTTACACAAAGTTTAGCATCTTAAATAAATACAAGCCTCCTTTTATATGTCACCGCCATCACGTCTCCTTCTTTCATAGCAAATCTCAAATCTCATGAGGATAAAAAACATCTGTGTAAATTCACTGACTCGTGAGCCTTCTTATGCCACTCATTCAGAACTCATTTTACATAGGCTCCATTTCCCCATCATTAACAAATTCCATTTATCAAAAACCACTGCCAACAGGAGCTGAGGAGCTGCCCTTTGGTGCTTTACCAAGTACTGTTGGCATGTGGTGTCCTCAAATGGTGGAAGGAGTAGGCCAGTTCTTCTGTGGTCTTTCATAAGTGCAATAACATCATCTAGGAGGGCTCTACCCTCAAGACCTAATGATCTTTCAAAAGGCTCGATTTCATGGGCTGGAGAGATCATTCAGTGCTTATGAGTGCTTGTTTTCCTACAGTGAGGACTGGAGTTTGGATCCCAGCACCCATATTGGACAGTTCATAGACACTTGTAACTCTAGCTCCAAGGGATCTGGAGGATCTCCAAGGCATGCTCTTGTGTAGCCTCCGCTGGTACCACATACATATATGTACATATACCCATACATTCACAACTACCTTGGATGTTAGGATTTATTAAAATATAAATTATGCGTGTATATAAACATTCAAACCATAGCAATCACTAACAACTTTTTAATTAACATAATTTTATTGATTCTTTGGGAATTTCACATGATGCACACCAATCCCTCTGATTTCCCAGTCCTTCCATGTCTATCCTCTACTCCTGCAGCCTCCTCATGAAAATGAAAATTAAAATATGAGTAAATAAAATAAAAATAAATTTTAAAAAAGAAAGAAAAATAAAACACTTCCCTCCTCCATCTTTCCCAGCTTTCCATCACATAATCACTTGTCATAGTGGCCTTGGGAGCTATGGTTTATCACGTAGCATACCCTTTTGTCCAAACAGCTTTACTTGCAAATGTTCATTACAATGAGTCATTGGTCTGACTCAAGGCTTCTGCGACACCATCAATACTAGATGCTCACCAAAATTCCTCTTGAATACCCTGCTGTTGCTCAAATCATGGATATCCTGCATCTATGGTTTCATAGGAACGGCCACTTTGCAAAATCCAGCAGTTCATAGATGGGGTAAATGTTGCGGTGAGCCATCTCAAAGCCCTGGATATGGGCCTCTGTGCTTGTTGAGTTGGTCAGTCTCGACCCTCACCTGGACTGTGTCCACTAAGGCAAGGATTAGGACCAGGTCTCCTTCAACCACACCGACATCAGGACCACCTCTCCTGCATTCAGTGCCAGCTCTCCTGTTGTCATGGCCAGCATGGGGGGAGGGTGGGACATTCTCCCAAGCATGTAGAAGGTCATGGTCAGCTCTTCTCTGCCCACACCACTGAGACAATCTCTCCTGAGGAAGAGGAGCTTTCCTGCTGAGGCATCCTGTGTGGATTTGAGCCAGCTCTCTGGTGCACAGGTCACCAGGACCTACTCTAGGGGTAATACAGCACATGAACATCAACACAGGCCCTGGCTACAGAAGGACCATGGACCCAGAAATGATCCTCAGTTGTAGCTCAGCCAGAACTTCATCACGGTGGCAGTACAGGCCACTCAGATAAATATGATCCTAGTGGCAGCATGGCTGTTGGACATCAACATGGCCTCAGGTGGCAGCCAAGACTGCAGGCATCCTCAGTGGTAACACAGACCATGGACAATAACACAGACCCTGGGTAACCTGGGTATCCTGGCTAGAGTAGGGTCATGCACGCAACAACTTTTTTGTATCCAAGACTCTGTGGTCCATTATCAGTTCTCACTTTGACCTATCAGCCATATTAGGTCAGTTGTGTTCCCTCTCTGTTTTGACCCTATGATTCACTGAATTTTCTAGAAGTAACATCTACCATATGTTGTTCATTATCCTCTGTGTAGTCGCTCTCATTCTTCATTGTCAGTTGAACATCTTCACTTTAATCTGTAAATGTCAAAGGGTTCCAGAAACCATGACATCTGTACTCTGACTATATGCATTCTCTTAATAGATAATTCATCTAGCCTCACTGTTTTAAATAGCATTTACTATACACTATTGGCCCATAAAGTTATCTTTGTAGTCCTACCTCTGTTCTATACTGTGTATCTAACACCATATAACATGACACAGAAGGCTTAGTTAGACATAAAATGATTTCCTGATTTTTGGCCCAGTGTTCTTATGTTTGAAACCAACACACATAACTCTGAAAGTTTACTTGATAGGTGAGCAATTTTTTTCAGGATTTCCTTCTATATACTTAAGACAAAAAGATCCTGCTTTGTTTTCTTTAATTACAGAATTTATCTACATATGTGTCTATTTAATATTTCTGATTTACTTTTTACCCAAGGGCCAAAATAGACTCCTAGAACTTATATATTATTCTGTGCTTGACTTTCATGACCTACTAATACATTTTTTTACTCTTCCTCTGTTAAGGAATAAACTTATACAGGTCATACAGTCATCGCAGGATAGTTTTGAAATCTTAATACAAAGGATTCAGGAAATGCAAAATTCATTGCAGGAGAGTAAGAAAGGGTTGGTAGAAAATATTCAGGATATTAAAAATGATATTGTAGGTCTGACGAACAGGTTTAAAGAGACGGAACACAAAATTGAATTATTTTCAGGAAAAATGTGTTCCATAGATAGAATTGAAAAATTGGAACATAATGTGGAAACATTTAACGACAAACACGGTTCCATGTTTGATGATTTCACTAGCAAATTACAAAGACTGGAACATAAAATTGAAATGCTAGCAGAAAAGAATTGTTCCATATCTGAGCGCAATGGTAAACTAACTGATAGAATATCATTTGTTGAAGGCAGTTTACATGCTATTGAGGTACTTGCTAAGGATGAGAATATTAGAAATTTGGAATCACATGTAAATGATGAATGTAAAAAAATGAAAGATTCCATGACATCCTTAGAAAATCATTTGACCCAAGAACTTCAAGAGCTCAGAGAAACAATGATGAATAGACTGCAGGATTTAGAAGACGCTCAATCTGATACTTCAGAATCAGAAATACAGGCAACAGGTCAGAACAGGAGTTTCCCAAAGCTTCTCAAATGCCGGAATGATTTCCCTAAGGTTGCTATGCGTTCCCCTATGGTTTTTCCAGTATCTGTATCAGAAAAACCAGCAACGAAAAAACAATCAAATGGTCCCATTGCTTATCACTGGGAGCCTATACAGATGAAGGATCTAAAAAATATTAAGGAGGCCATTGTCATGTATGGTCTTCATTCTCCCTTTGTCAGAGAGCTCCTAACCTCATGGGCTACTGTAAATAAAGTAACCCCAAAAGACTGGGCCCAATTAGCCTCTGCAGTACTCGAAAATTCTTGCCAAATTCAATGGAGAGCTTTATGGAGGCAAGAAGCAAAAGCAATTGAGATTCAGGAATTGCAGAAGGGTCATGAAGTACCCCAAGACAAGATTCTTGGGGAGGGTCCTTACGCTGACACGCAGGTTCAATCTGCATATGACGAGCACATGTTGTCTTTGTGCCGTACAGCTGCTTTAAATGCCTTGGATAAGGTTTGTGAAACAGGAGAGATAATGCAACCCTACACCAAGGTATTACAGGGCCCAAGGGAAAGGTTCACTGAATTTTTAGAGAGATTATCCAGAGCAGTAGAGGTACAGGTAGCGAACCCAGAATCCAGGCGTCTTCTTATAGAATCTTTGGCATATGAGAACGCGAATCCTCAATGCAGGCAGGTAATTTGGCCATTAAAAATAAGATCAGCGCCATTGGAGGAATGGGTCCTGCATACAGCGAACCTGGAATGTAAAAGTCAGGATACAGGAGCTTGGGTAGGTGAAGCTATTTCTACAGGCTTGAGGAGGCACCAGGATGCCAAATACCCTACCTGTGATGATATAGAGGCATGGGTAGGGAAGGCAATCTCAAAGAATTTAAATAGGCGTAAAGATCCAACATGCTTTAACTGTGGTAGAATAGGACATCTTAGTAGGAACTGTAGACAACGCATTCCTAGAAATAATGCTTTTACCAGGAATGCATCAAACAGAAGGCCTAAGCCTCCTGGTCTATGCAGGAGGTGTGGGAAGGGGCACCATTGGACTGATGAATGCTATTGCACAATAGACAGACAAGGTAGATCTTTACAGCAGGGAAACGGGCTTCCGGGGCTCAATGGAGCCCCGAAAAGGAAGATTATCCGGTCATTCCCAGTGACAATGGAGGACAGCCTCTCCCAGGACAATTAGAAAAGGAAGATTATCCGGTCATTCCCAGTGACAGTGGAGGACAGCCTCTCCCAGGACAATTAGAAGATCCACTGCCCATTGTAAATAATACGGCACTGGATAATACATTAGCTCCAGAGGATGAATCAATTACATCAGGAGGAGATACAAAACATATATTTTGGCAAACTTCTATACAATATCATAGACCCAAACTTCCGGTTAAGGTAAATAATAGGGTGATTTACGGATTACTGGACACCGGAAGTGACGTCACTATCCTTAATCAGCAGTCCTGGCCACAAAACTGGGCTTTAAAAGAGGTTAATGTTCAATTCTTAGGGATCGGAACCCTATCTGAAGTTAAACAGAGCGTTAGATGGATTGACTTTATTGGGCCAGAAGGACAGAGAGGAAGGTTAAAGCCATACGTTGCAGATATTGCTATAAACCTCTGGGGTCGTGATCTACTCCAGCAATGGAATACGCAGATTAAAATTCCTCCTGTATCAGCTAGGAATTATAGACAAGCTCTTAGTGGTAGTAAGAATATAGTAAGACAGTACAGAAAACAGATGCCAAATGTACAGGCTGTACAGAAGCAAGATGCTAGTGCCAAACCTACAGAGCAACCAAAAGCTCTACCATTAAAATGGCTGACAGATGAACCCGTCTGGGTGGGTCAATGGCCTATGACATCTGAGAAGTTAGAGGCTTTGGAGAAGTTAGTTCAGGAACAGCTAGATGCTGGACATATTGAGGAATCAACTAGTGCGTGGAATTCGCCTGTTTTTGTTGTCAAGAAGAAGTCTGGTAAGTGGAGAATGGTTACTGATCTTAGAGCCATCAACAAGGTAATTCAACCTATGGGGTCTCTACAACCTGGGATGCCGTTACCTTCTCTAATTCCTAAGGATTGGCCAATTATAGTTATAGACTTAAAAGATTGTTTCTTCACCATACCGCTACAAGAAAACGACAGAGAAAAGTTCGCCTTCACAGTACCTACCTATAATAATTCCCGTCCGGTACAGAGATTCCAGTGGAAGGTACTACCTCAAGGTATGTTAAACAGTCCAACTTTGTGTCAATATTTTGTGAATAAACCTCTAGAAATAATTCGTAAAAAATTTCCACATTCGTTAATATATCATTATATGGATGACATATTATTGTCTGATTCAAATAAGGATACTTTGGAAAAGATGTTTGAGGCAGTAAAGGAAATTTTGCCTCGCTGGGGATTACAAATTGCCCCAGAAAAAATACAAAGAGGAGATTCTATTAACTATTTAGGTTATAAAATAGATGCTCAGAAAATTAGACCACAGAAAGTACAGATCAGAAGAGATCGTTACCGGACTCTTAATGATCTTCAAAAACTATTAGGAGAAATCTCTCAATTACAGACGATTATTGGTGTAGAAGGGCATGATTTAAAACACCTGAAAATGGCTTTAAAAGGAGATAAAGACCTAAACAGCCCACGAGTACTATCAGCTGAGGCTGAAAAAGAATTAGAATGGGTAGAAAAGAGAATATTAGAAGCACATGTGGACCGTGTGGATCCAAATCTGGACTGTATTCTGGTTATTTTACCATCTAGAGAATACCCCTCAGGAATATTAATGCAGAGGGACGACATCATTCTAGAATGGGTATTTCTGCCACATAAACAAAATAAAAAATTGAAAACATATATAGAAAAGATATCTGATTTGATATTAAAAGGTAAATTAAGGCTTCGTCAACTGACTGGGAAAGACCCAGCTGAAATTATTGTACCGTTAACGAATGAGGAAATTTCCTCCTTATGGAAGGATAATGAGTATTGGCAAATAGCTTGCAGTGACTTTTTGGGAAGTATTAGTAATAACTATCCCAAAACAGAGAGAATCAAATTCATAAAGAAAACAATTTGGATCCTTCCACGTATCGTGAGGCAAACACCTATTTCTGGAGTTCTTACCTTCTACACAGATGCAAACAAATCAGGTAAAGCAGGGTATAAATCAGGAAAAATAAGTAAAGTAGTTCAAAGCCCTTACAACTCCGTACAAAAGGCAGAGTTATATGCCATTCTCATGGTACTTAAAGACTTTACAGAGCCTCTCAATATAGTCACGGATTCTCAGTATGCAGAAAGAGTTGTCCTGCACATTGAGACTGCAGAATTTGTTCCTGATAATACAGAATTAACCTCATTGTTTTTACAATTGCAGGAAATCATCAGAAACAGGACTCATCCTATATATATAACACACATCAGATCCCATACAGGTCTGCCAGGTCCTCTGGCACAAGGCAATGATGAAATTGATCGTTTATTAGTAGGTAATGTGTTGGAAGCTTCAGAATTTCATAAGAAACACCATGTTAACAGCAAAGGTTTAAAGAAGGATTTTTCTATCACCTGGCAACAAGCCAAAGAAATAGTAAGAAATTGTCCCAGTTGCTCATTGTACACTCAAACTCCATTACCAGCAGGTTGTAATCCTAAAGGTGTTCACAGAAATGAACTTTTGCAAATGGATGTATTTCACTTCCCAGAATTTGGCAGTTTGAAATATGTACACCATACTATAGACACGTTCTCAGGCTTCCAATGGGCTACTGCCCTCAGCTCTGAAAAAGCTGATTCTGTTATTACACACCTCTTAGAGGTGATGGCTGTTATGGGTATACCTAAAACAATAAAAACTGACAATGGTCCAGCATATGTCTCCAGTAAATTGGAACAATTCTTCAAATATTATAATATAAAACATGTAACTGGTATACCTTACAATCCCACAGGACAAGCAATAATTGAAAGGTCTAACCGAACCTTAAAAGAGATGCTTCATAAACAGCCAGGGAGAACAAAGACACCTAGACACAGGTTACACAATGCTTTACTAACGTTGAATTTTCTTAATGCTGATGAAAAAGGACAAACTGCAGCAGAAAGACACTGGACTACAGAGAAGACTTCTGAACTGAACCAACCGGTGTATTTTAAGGATGTTATGACCTCAGTCTGGAAACCAGGATATGTGTTACGTTGGGGAAGGGGTTATGCTTTTGTTTCCACAGGAGAAGAAAAGGTTTGGGTTCCATCAAAATTAATTAAAATTCGATCAGAACAGAAAACATCTCAGGAGGAGGAAGATAACAGCCCATCTACAAATTCATAGTCCACAATGGGTAAAGTGACCTCCTAAAAGGAAAGAGAAGTGCTTTGTTTTTGTATTCACAGGTAAACTCAGCAAAGAATACTGGACATATGGATTCCTGTAGAAGAATGAATAGCTACCCTGAGGACCATCAAACACACACTGTGTGGTATCAAAGTCTAAATCTCTCTATATTGCTTTTTCATAGTATCCTTTTATCTTTATTTCTTCACATACCTCAGTTCCCATTCATCTAACTGAAGCTGGCTTTGGAGTTGGATTGGCTCTCCTACTCTAAACCCAAGCATATTATTTAAATACAATTCAGAATTTCTGTATTATATCAAAGAGCCATTGATATAAGACAGAAGAAATAAAATGAGGGACTGTTATCTATGGATTTCTTTTTCTGAACAGTCTAATTTCCTCCAGGTTTTCCATCTTCCCTATTGTCACCTCTTCTGTATGCATACATATGAAAGTTAAAATATTTCTTTGTTAACATTAATGTTTGAGTTTTCCAGAGAACAAGGGATTTCCTGACAGCAATCTTGAACTGCTTCCGAAAGAGAATGAGGATCCACTTCCTTGACTTCACCTGATTCGACTGGAGGCATCTGAACTGCCCCACATCATTGACTCCACCTGACAAGCACTATCCTGAAACTGGCTTGAAACTACATCACTCGACACAACTCCAGACCAAGGAACGGAAATAGCACATCTTCTACAATCTGACCAGAGCTTCAAGATAAGAGCTTCAATCAACACTAGAACCCCAGTCAGGAACTTCAATCAAGCATCTCCTGCCATACTGAGACTGTCTGATCTACTCAGATTTTGTTATACTAACATTTTCTTTTCACAGGTCCCCATGAGATTATCATCGTCCCATCTCAGCAGGAAGTAGTTTTGAGAATTCCACGCCCCCTCTCCCTACTATTGATATTATAAGATTACACCTGTTAGTGTTAGTTTTCAATTATTTTAGAGTTGGGATTGGAAGGAGGTGTTCATATTTGGGTGTTTCTTTAAGATAAGTTTAGGTTTAGATAGAATAGATGTTTGATACATTTTGTTCATGGACACAAGTTAGTTGTCCTTTTTTAGACTAAAAGGGGAATTGTAGGAGGAAGTCTGATGCCGCCATTAAACATGTGACTTACTAAGTCTATGCCGCCATTAAACATGTGACTTACTAGAGGCGCATACAGATGAGGTAATAAAAGGGCGGTTTACCACACCGCTAACCACACCCACTTTAGGCAGGACTAAAGACGTATACGGCTGGACGTGAAGACGTATACATATGTAGGCGGAACTACGTCACTAGCCAAGCCCACTTTTGGGCATGGCTAGGGGCATTACGGGGGGAAGGCATAAAAGACAGCGCACAGGAAGTCTCGCTCTTTTTTCCTGGAGTTCGGCTTCCGGTCCAGTCGCTAGCTGAGATCTGCTGGGCTTCTCGGGGTTTGGTATCTTGTGAGTAATTTTCTACATAAAATACTTAGTTTCACTTTCCGTAATTGTGTGTCGCGTATCGTTACAGCGTCCGTAAAGCCAACATTCCTCAGTTGCCACTCATCTCCAGGAGGTTGTTCTCCAATATAAATTTCTGTCTATCAGTATTTTTTTCTATTCCTGATTTTAAAGACACTGACACAATTTTAAACCATTCAAATTTGATGATTAAATATAAAAGTCATTAAAATCTGCAGTGAATACCTTTGTGCAAGTAACCTGTGTAGCAAGCTGCCAGTGTGTTCACAGCTACAGTGCTACCATACTTCACAACGATCCGAGGCTAAGGGCTAAGAATGAAAATAAAGACAAAGACAGTGGATCAATCTTGCAAGGAGAATGGCATTTATTATTACAAGCGTGGAGCCTTATATACCAAAGGCAGGTATGGTGGAAAAACACCAAGGTCAGAAGCCTACCTTCCCAGGGCCCACCTTTTGGCAAAGGGTGGGCCAAAAAAAAGGAATTAGCTTTTAGACAATAAACAGGAACTTGCATGCAGGCCTTACTGGGAAGAGGGGATAAGAAATGTTTTGCTAAAAGCCCCTAGTGACAAGCAGTCAACAGACTCCCATGGGGGAAGGGTACAACAAACCTGAATCATTTCATAATCAAATTATGTTTATATTTAAAAACCTCCAATTGTATTAAAATACTACATTCTTATTAATACATTTATCTTTAAAATAATACCAAACTATTTTAAAGTTCTAAATATTGATTGCTGGCAATATTGTCATTTGATTTTTATCCCTCTTTATTCTCCTTTTCTCTCCCCTCTTTTTTTCCCTCTAAATTACATTAATCACATTTAGTATTATTATTTAATTATTTATGCTTTTTATTACTGTACAGTTTGATGTCTTGACACTTGTTTTAGGTGAGATAAATCAAGTTATTGACTATGTATTAGTCCTTTACAGCAAAAGATAAATAAAAATATACCATAACTGTAAGCTTATAACTCAGTATACTCTCAAGAGAAAAGCATGCTAAAGGCCAGGCACCTGAAAAAAATCTATGAAATGTTTTATAAAAACATTTAAAAGTAACAGTGATTTCAAATTACAATTGTTATCTTTGTAATAACTCCATGCATTTGTTTACTAGGATATTTCCACGACAATGGCAGTATATTTTCATAACTCTCAGTATAAATCAACTGGAAGTAGACTTTCAACATGATATCAATGTTTATCACCTTTAGTAGCACAACTCTCCCAAAGCTGATAATTATTTGAGTAAATTTCTAGAGGAAATTTGAAGTGGCCTTAATAATTTTAGAAGGATATGTAGAAGTATACTGAAAAACACATTTTATTACAAGATGGATAGATTATAGAGAGACGGTAGATAATGCATAGATGTGTAGATAATATTCCCTGTCAATAAACGCTGTGCTTAGTCAAACACACACACAGAAACAGACACACACACACACACACACACAGAAACAGACACACACACACTCACACACACACATTAAGTCTTTTAACTTTTCCTTCTTTGTCTTGGGTCTGCATAAAATAAGAGCAAAACTTTCCAGAATTAAACACTTTTTTTAATGCTGGGAATTTGGCAGCCATCTCAATCCTTTCTGTGTTGTTCTCAGCCTTGGAGAGAAATGTCAGATGCACATTAAACAATTACCTCATCTTGGACAACCATCCATTCAGATAGCTAACAGATACAGTAGAATTTCTTTTTTTTCCTTTTTTAAAATTTAAATTAGAAACAAGCTTGTTTTACATGCCAATCCCAGTTCCCTCTCCCTCCCCTCTTCCCCTACCCCCTACTAACCCCCTGTCCCTCCCCCTTTCTGCTCCCCAGGGAGGGTGAGGCCTTCCATGGGGAATCTTCAAAGTCTGTCACATAATTTGGAGCAGGGCCTAGACCCTCCCCCATGTGTCTATGCTGAGAGAGTGTCCCTTTATGTGGAGTGGGCTCCCAAAGTCCATTCATGTGCTAGGGATAAATACTGATCCACTACCAGAAGCCCATAGATTAACCAGACCTCCAAACTGACATCCTCTTTCAGGGGGTCTGGAACAGTCCTATGCTGGTTTCCCAGCTATCAGTCTGGGGTCCATTAGCTACCCCTTTTTCAGGTCAGCTGTTTCTGTGGGTTTCTCCAGCCTGGTTTTGACCCCTTTACTTACCACTCCTCCTTCTCTGCAACTGGATTCCAGGAGTTCTGCTCAGTGTTTAGCTGTGGATGTCTGCTTCTGCCTCAATCAGCTACTGGATGAAGGCTCTATGATGGCATATAAGGTAGTCATCAATCTCATTACCAGAGAAGGGCATTTAAGGTAGCCTCTTGACTACTGCTTAGATTGTTAGTTGGAGTCATCCTTGTAGGTCTCTGGACATTTCCCTAGTGCCAGATTTCTCCTTAAACCTATACTGACTCCCTCTATTATGGTATCTCTCATCCTGTTCTCTATTCTTCCCCTGACTCGAACTTCCTGCTCCCTCATGTCCTCCTCTCTCCTCCTCTTCTCCCCTTCTCTTTCTCCTAATTCCCTATCCCTGCACCCCCATGCTCCCAATTTGCTCAGGAGAACTTATCCCTTTCCCCACATATGTCTTTCTTAGGGTCCTCCTTTGTTTCCTACCCTCTCTGGTGTCTTGGATTGTAGGCTAGTAATCCTTTCCTCTATGTCTAAAATCCATATATCAGTGAGTACATACCAAGTTTGTCTTTTTGAGACTGGGTTACTTCACTCAGGGTGGTTTCTTCTTGTACAATTCATTTGCCTGCGAATTTCAAGATTCCATTGTTTTTTTCCACTGAGTAGTACTCCATTGTGTAAATAAACCACATTTTCTCCATCCATTCTTCAGTTGAGGGGCATCTAGGTTGCTTCCAGGTTCTGGCTGTTATAAATAATGCTGCTATGAACATAGTGGAAAAGACATCCTAGTTGTATGAATGTGCATCTTTTGGGTACATGTCTAAGAGTGGAATTGCTGGGTCTTGTAGGTTGATTCCCATTTTTCTGAGGAATCTCCATACTGATTTCCAAAGTAGCTGTACAAGTTGGCACTCCCACCAGCAGTAGAGGAGTGTTCCCGTTTCTCCACAGCCTCTCCAGCATATACTGTCATTGGTGTTTTTGCCATTCTGACAAGAGTAAGATGGTATCTCAGAGTTGTTTTTATTTTCATTTCCCTGATGCCTAGGGATGTTGAGCACTTTCTCAAGTGTTTATCAGCCATTTTAGACTCCTCTATTGAGAATTCTCTATTTATTTCTGTAGCCCACTTTTTAATTGGATTCTTTGGTGTTTTGGAGACTTGCTTCTTGAGTTCTTTGTAAATTTTGGAGATGAGCCCTCTGTCAGATATGGGGTTGGGGAAGATCTTTTCCCATTCTGTGGGCTGCTGACTGTGTCCTTTGCCTTACAGAAGCTTCTCAGTTTCAGGAGGTCCCATTTATTAATTGTTGATCTCAGTCTCTGTGCTACAGAAGAACTTCTTAAATAGGAGCAAATGTCCAGAAGACATGTTGGCTTGAGCCATATCACAGAATTGATCCGGACATCACTGCATCATCTAGACATGAGCTTTCCTTTAGCTCCAAGGAGTGAGATCAAGAACTACCACTAACCAGCACTGAGGCAGCTAGCCCAGGAAATGACGGGAATTGTTCAGCATTCTAGAGCACCCTCACACATAATTTTAAACAAATCATGTCCTGGTTGATTTATCTCAGGAAGTCCCCACTTAGAGTAAAAGCTAACCCACTTTGTAGGCACTCTGTCAATTTGCTTACTTTTGGACAGCTGTGACTAAAATTGCATATGATTTAAGTAAGGAATGACTTATTTTGGCTCATGTTTCCAGACAGTTCAGTCCATAATCATTTGGCCCCACTGCACGTGCAGGAGATGATGATTACGGTAGTGAGAGCATATGGTAGAAGATAACTGTTTACCTCATGGAGAACTGGGAGGCAAAGAGCTATAAGAAGAGGTTTGGATAATATTCCCCCATGGATCTACCCCCATGGTAACTTCCTCTAAGTAGTCTCCACATCCCAAAGTTTCCAGGACCCCTCAAAGTGACACTGTCACCAGGAACTAAGTTTCCAAAACATAAGCCTATGGGGAGCACTTCAGATTCAAAGCATTCAAATCATCCATATAAAGCCAGGCTAGACATGTTAGACATTTCAGTCCCATAATTCCATAAGAAGAAACTAGGATGGGAGAAGTTAAGGTCTAGCAAGAATCTTCCCCAGCTCTATAAGAGTGGCAGTCAGTGCCAGAGGGAAGATTTGCCATCCTCAACTGAAATGCTGACAAACAGACATAATATGTTATTTGTATATGGTAGCATTTAGATGTTTGTGTGTTTACGTATTACTACATCAAGTTAGCAAAACACAGGCAGCACAATTCCCTCTAAGTTTTCAGTAATATAACATGCTTCCCTACACAAAATATAACTGCATTTAAAACTGCCTGAGCTTAAAAAGTTTCTCAAATTTCCCACTACCCACAGAAAATGGATAAATCTAAAACATGCAACCCGAATCTTAAAGAACTGGGTGCATGTCAGTTTCATAGGATTCCAGAAACATGGGACGCAGATGGCATGTGTCACAGTTTTTTAAGTAAGTGGGGGAAAGAAATCTAGATGAACAAAATAACCTATATCATTTGTTGACTCAATAGCAACCATAGAATGCTGAAAAGCAGTCACCCTCCTTGGATGTTTTAACCAAGCAAAACACAATGACTCAAGGTGCACTGTGGCTCTAGGAAGACTGTGCCTTGGCTCCTGTGTGCGTCACTGGTTTCTCCGGCCCCTTACCTTTCTGGGTTTTCCCTGATATTTCTTTTGCACCTGTCCCCTCCCCCATCACCTCTTCCCCTCCCCTTCTTCTTCCTTCACCTCTCTTCTAATTAGATCAGGTCTTTCTTCCTTCCACTCTTGTTCTAAATAGTCCAGCTTAGTCTATTCACTACTATCGCCTCTCCCCCACGTTATCTTTTTTTAGGCACAATGCCAGCTCCATTTTTCTTGTGATTTGTGAAAGTCTTTCTTTCCTCTGTCCCTGCCCAGGCCTCCTACCCCCTGCCTAAGCTTTTCCTTTCTCCTCTATTATCTAGTATGCTCTCTGTTATATTTCTAGCCCTTAAAGTTCACAGGGCTCCTCAGAAAAGAAAACTACAGCTGTGGTGAAACAACAGTTTGCCCAAAACCAGTCCTGGTTATTTGTTTCTAGTTTACCATGTTACTTCTAGACAACAGCTCAGGAGCTCAGATGTCAGGGGGAAAGACCTCTAAACATTAAGCAATATTCCTGGAGAAAGCTCTTGTAATTTGTTTCTTCTTAAGTCTTGGGGCCCTTTTCCAATTTCTAGCGTCCTTTTGATAAAACAAGACATTTAGATTTCTGCTTGTCTGCCAGGGAACAGGACAAATATGTCTCTTTTCACCCAATTGCACTTAACTCACAATATTAAAACTGCTCCAAATGCATACCATCTCAAATGGCAAGTTGTAAGTATGATAAAAAAGTATTTAATCCAAATAGGATGTTAATGGCCTTTTCCATGCACTGGGAAAAGTATTCAAGTGCCTAATGTCTGAGTTTAGTGATATTCAGGGAATATTACAAACAAGATATTCCCAGAGGAATATTCTGGGAAGAGCCAGTTTGGATTTCTACATTTGACCCACTTCTTAGATTTGCGATGATCTGAAAATCTTAATTCTTCTAGTCTTAATTAATGTTATGTGTTATGTTTTCCTATTACACCATGACTATTTATTTTTATGGCTGGATTAGTTGCCCAAAAGCATATTCTTTACACTGTAAACACAAGATATCAGGTGAATTTGTCTCAAAACCGATTGTTTCATTACACAGAAAAAAATAACTTTTGTACATTATTTGAAAATGGCATGAATATATCTAAACCTTAATAGGGAAATTGATCATCCCAAACCTAGTCGGTTTCCTCCCTCCCTCTTCTGTATTCCAAATGCATCTGCAATAGTCTATTTGCCTTTTGACCTGCAGAGGGAACAAAAATTTTCCTGAGTATAACTGGGAATATTTTTAATATACATTTGCAAACTCAAAATTACCAAAATACATAAATAAACGAATAGCCAACAAAAACAGAACAGAAAACAACAACACTGAGAATGTCAAATTAAGCGGTCTGCTAAACTCTAGCCAGTAGTCATCGGTACAGAGACCATCCACGGAACCTAATTTTTCAGACAAAATCCCCTCAGATAGCACGACCTGAATTAGTCTTAAGGAATGAAAGGATAGAGAAAATCTGTGAACTCAAATTAGAGCAGGGGGCAGCTAAAAGGACAGAACAGACAATAAAGCAGATGAAACAGACTGCAGAAGCCCTGCTGTTTAGCAAGGATGTGCAACCACAAATACAGTACAGAAATCCATACTTCAAGAATCTGTTGAAGAAAAATATTGCCTTGGTGGAGAAGGGGTGCGTGAACACTGGGCAGCTTCTGCACCACTATATTTTGCCTGGTGAAGTTCTGTGAAAACTGTGCTGTAACAGTAATATTTAATTGCAGCATAAAAATTCAAACACCATTTACTTGATAGAAAGTAGGAATAGTATGTAAATTAAGTAAGTTTCTATTCATGTCTTCTTACTCACATCCGTTGGCAGTTTAAATAGTTTTAGTGTCATTAATTGTTATAAAAGTGCAAGATTTGCTGTATGCTTGCCACTTAGGACCAAAGGCACAAAAGTCTAATTGAACTAAGTAATTAGTAATTTGTCATTTCCTATTGTCAGCAATTACTTTCCATTAGAAATCCTCACTGAAAATTCTAATTTGAAGTGAGGTTTGCATTTTATTGCTGTCCATCCAAATTAGTTTAAAATTGACAGCTACATTTTCATTTAAAAAACGTAAAGATATTAAATATGCTCGAGGAAGCCGAGCACGGAAGTAGATGCGCGTGTGTGTGTACACACTCACGTGCACGTGTGCACGCACATACGTGTACATACATGCTCATACACACACAAACGCGTACATAGAGAGTGAGAGCTACCACCAAAGAGGTGCCTTTTATTTCCAAAGAAGGAAATTGCTGTAGAAATCTCCCATCCTCAGGGCCTCTGTAACACAACAGGTTTCTGACTTTTACATTTGCACACAGCCCCCTGCCGAGGCGCTCTCACCAGCGTGCAGATGGACAAGGAAACAGCACACTATTAGGCTTCTTTCTGGGGTTCCAGTCTCCCTCTGGGATAGGGCTGTTGAATGCTTTTTCATTTGTTCTTTCTTCATGCTCCACTGGCCAATCAACGCTCCCTTCCTTCAGTTCTGAGCACTGTGTACAGCTAAGGGGGAACTCACGTCAGCCCTCAAAAGTACCACCGAGCCGCTGATTTATCATTAGTGTCTGCCCACTGACTCCCTTTCAACTAAGGGTGACGCAGGGAGCCGAGCTGATGGTAGGTTTCTTTGGAAAAGTTGGAGGCACGTGTGTTCTCCGGATAGTCTTCTTCTGCTAAAATAGACATCAATTGTCTTTAAAGCCCAGCTGTGTTTCTCGAATAAATAAATAAATTTCACATTCAGGTGTCGCAAAATTTTAAAAAATAAAAGTAGAATGCACACATTTCCTATTCGTCCAATTGTTAAAGGCAGATATTTAACTGAGAGGCTTGGATAAATACACAAAAGGCCACACACCTCAATACACAAACAGAAGTTATTTGAAGAAAATAATAGTCATGTATGTATTATAAAGTTGTCCATGTCCATATAGAACAGACAAAATTTTTTAATCCTAGTGTTAGAATTACATTTAAAGGCAAAAGACAATGAAATTTCACAATTATTCTTCTAATAGCTCATTAATAGGGATAGTGTTGACTGTCTCTCTGTATTAATTTAAGTTATCTGGCTTGTTAATTTCTCTTGTTTTCCTAAATCACATAAATGTTAAAGATGACTCAGAAACCTGGAAACAGTTAGGAACTTCACTCATTCTTTTTAAGTGGCATTATAGTTAGTAATATTAGTTCATATAACTTCTCAGAACAACTCTCACATAGTGAGTCCTTTGGTAATGAACTGGCTATATCACACATCTGTAACACTTAAGTAAACATTAATTAATGCTAATTTACAATCAAATCCAATGTAGAAGCAAATTATGCTTTCTTGAGCATTGAAAGCCTTTATCACGGCCATTATGTTGCAGAATGTCAGTGCATCTTAATTATCTGCTTATAAATAATATTTCCCACAAATCTTCAAATTACACAGAAATTGCTAGGAAGAAACAGAATACTAGTCTCATTATAATTTAGCATTACTTCTCAACCATCTAATGCCTGTCCTGTTTACTTTTTTCATTTTCCTAAAAGTCAAGATCAAGTATTCCCATGGGAATTTCTGAAATAAATTTAAATAATTTCAATATACTGCTGCAAGATTTTCTCACATAAATCCAGGATTGTCCACAATATATCTGTTTTACATGAGCCCAAATTATTCAAATTATAAAATCGTTGACTCTAGAAGTCACATGTCAACACACCCACATAGTTCTAAAGCAATAGGATTCATAGAAGAAAAATAAGCCATAGGCACAGACTCTAATTCAGCTTATTCTAAAATTGTATGTAATTGGCAATAAGGCACTGAAGAGAAGAGAGAATTAAATTAAAAGTTCAATAAACACTGATCAATATGCTTGTAAATACCAAGTCTATAAGATGATCTTCCCTTTAGATGTAGTTATACCACTCATGAACATGTTCTGCGTTTTGAAATTTGGGCTGAACGTTTTGAAATCTAGTTAAATTCATTCCTAATAGGAATAAGCCAGAAACCTAGGGAGACTGCCAGGGAGGACAGAAAAGAGAGCTAGAGTGAACGGCAGTCTGGTTTGTCAAACTGTCGCTGCCTCCTGCTTCAGCATTAACTCACAATCAGCCGAATAAAGAACTCATCTGTGTCTGAGATGTAAATAAATCACAGGCCTCAGTTACTTTACCACTGGCTGTTTGTCATTCAGGAAAATAATGGTTAATCAATGTCTAATCAATGAAGATGTGTAACATATTAGTTTGCAGTCCTTCATCATCCTATTTTCTTCAATTGCCTGGGGGTTTGCGTTCAGTACTTACACAATCGATTACAATTGAGACTGATCGCTCAGCTCGTGTTGAGGGCTGTCAGCTGTGTGTGCTTTCCAAGGGGCAGCTTCGCGCTGGTGTTTAATATGAGATGCTAATATTTCGCTGCAGCTGACAAACCAGGTTCCATGGTGGAAGGTTTTATGAGAAGCGCTTAAATAACTAATTGTATCACTACATGTCACTTGATGAAACTAAACTTTTCCTGACTGCACAATAATCATAAGCATTACTGGCTTGCTGTGGAAAATTAAGGAGAAATAGCTGCCTGCTTGAGTCTGATCATGCCTGCGGGGAAGGTCTGCGAAAGGCAACTACCAATGACGCCTTTATAAATAACTGTGGGGGCTGGAGGAGGGAACCGGATCCTTCAATTTTCATATAAAACAACATTTTTCAATATAAGAATCCTTTGCAAGCATCTTTGTATGCTCCCTGGTCTCTCACAAACCCACAAACTACAGCCTGCCTGCACGTTTAGATACCATCTTTTGTGAATGTGGGCTTAAGTTCAAACAGGCATACTAATTGCTGGATGCACCCATTTTCCTTATCACTTACAAAAGGCACCATCAAGCTGCACATGCAGAAGGAGCAGGTTTTAAAAGGTACAGGAGGGGGGGAGAAACTTGATTATAACAACAACAAATTGTCACCCTGTGGTGCCTTAGCTTGAATTGCTGTTTTTGATGACTTGTTTTGGAAGATGTGATGATGACAATCAAAGAGACCAATGTCACAAACTAATAACAATATAGCGTTTCATTCGAAGCCTTTTAGAATCTTGATAGTACTGATTTAGAACAAGTTTAGCTGCCTCGTTGCTAGTATCAGTGCTAAGAGCGCCCTCTCGTGCCCACAGTTTTACGACATCGTGGGAAGGCAGATGAGTCGTTTGTACGTTCAAGCCCATTGACACTTGCTTTACAGCCAACATTAAGGAACTTTAAAAAAGTATATCTCACATTACAAATGACCTAAATGCGCTCTTAAACTTAGAGATGTCTTAATATCACCCTGTGATCAACCATACCACAGAACTGTTCAGTGATCTATGATTTTTTTAAGGTTATAATTGAGCATTAATTTTATTATAGTATTTCTACAGTGGTACATTGTCAAATTTTATGGATATTTCGGGATTTATTCTCATTGCCTGAATTTCTGTAATACCTAGGAAAATCTTAACCAATGCCAGCACATTAAGGAAGAAGGTCATTGCCCATTTGATGGCGTAATGTATAAGGATTGCGGAATTTACATTGTTTCCAGTAACCGTGAGAAGAAAGAAACCTTTATCTCTACATCCAAATGTTTAATGGATCTGATACGATTTAACAAAGAATCAACTGTAAACACAGCTACAGAGCAGCGTATTACATGATGCTTTAATCACTTTTTTGTTTCCTCCACTGGATCCCTTCATTTCTCAAATAAAGACCCTAGAAGACTTACTGCATTTGACAGCCTCCCCCCAAAGAAAGAACAAGAGTAAGGAGGGAAACACATAATGCACAGGATTTAGTTGGATTTTGAAGTAGAATCTCACAGTGGAAAATAGCAGGCACGGGAAGAAGTACATCCCATTTTAACTGATGAATGTGTCTTTATGGGTTGGTGCACTAATTGTACAATGAAGGAATCAGAAGCCACACGTTTATACTGAGACTTTACACATCCACAAACTATATTCATTGTTTAAAAGCTTTTTAGATCATCTGGTCCAAAAAGAAAAAAAAAGAAGAAAATTCCTCCTTCTAGTGAAGCAAAGCCGCCAGACTGGAAGTCTTGTGCTTAGAGACATAAACGGGAAATAATGAAGACAAAATGGCTATAGATACCCAATCCAGGAGATATATGCTATCCACCAAAATGTTAGAATTTCATCAAAATATATTTTTCTGCTTTAGACCTAAATTTCCTGAGGAAAAACCGTTCCTATGTCTGCATTCTGAGGTGCCCTCCAAAGTTTACTAGATTATTTCTTATAATCATTCTAGCAAAAATTAAAAAGGTAACAAAACATTAAGCATTTATAAATGGTTGGTCTCTAGGCAGGGCAAACAATTCTGCATTGTCTGACACAAAATTAAATAAAAAGTTGAAAAATACTTGACCAATATTTCCTAGGCATTTCTCTCTTTTTTTTTCCCCCTACCCCTCTCCTTTTCTCAGAATGCAGACAGCCCTGTTAGCTGGACGTCTGCGAAGTGAGGCATGCATCTGTGAGCAAATACTTACAGTCATCTTAAATGACATTTTTACCATCAGTGGCTCTGAAATCAAGCACACACACTAAAAAAGATAAGCCAACAAAGAGGCATGTAAAAGATCTTCGTCCACCTCTGCACTGACGCCAGGGGAAGCAAGCTCACCCCATGGATATCTGCACTTTGATACCCCAGCTGCGATAATGATGAAACATTAATGGATTCTTATCTACATCAGCCTGATGATCATAGGCTTTGTTATTTTTATTATTTTTAAGGACGGGTTTGTGCAGCATGAATATGAAGGCATATATTCACAGAATGTCTTAGATTGACAGGTACAGGCTTTACAAAGCCGCCTCCTCTCTGAGTACATGAAGTGAGTTCCATGCAGTTACCATGTAGGGGTCTTTCAAATGAGACCACAAAATGGCAAATCTTTCCCCTTCTATGTGGACATTAAAGGTCCCTGAGCCATTTCCAGAAGAGTAAGGAATTGTCACCATGCCACTGTGCGTGTTCCTGGGACCTACCTTCAAGTCCAGCAGCCAGCTTCTCTCCACAGGCTGCTAGTGCTTCAGATATTCTGAAAAGTTCAATATATTTACTCAATTTATTAAAAAATGTTCTCCTGGTGGTTCTGAAAGATCTTTTTTATTTTTAAACAAAAAGCAACCAAAGGTCTCTTTAGGTAAAGTTACATAAAATCCAACTTGCTTCCAAAATATTTGATTAGTCCTTTTTGAACATAAATGCCTTGCAGTATTAATTTTATTTTGAAAAACAAAAACAAACCAATATGTAATAAAAAAAATCTCATAATCCATGATTCATGCTTTCTGATACAGGTAATGTAAAATAAATGATATAATCTACAAAACAATGACAAATGAAAGACTTAGGAAAGGTTATGGTTTGACAAGGTAACATTTTTGAGATCTGGACACCAATCAAATTGATGTAAGTATTGGTGATGCGACACTCCATGACAGTAAAGTCTTTACCAGTGTCTACAACATATAGGAGAGCCCATTGTGATTGCTTAACGTCAGCCTTTGTTCATAAGCTCCTTCATAACACTGAAACCAGGAAAATGATTTAAAGCAGTTCAATTTGTCTATTTACCTTAATCTTTAACTATTCCCATACGTCTGGCTACATGATGTATGACTCTTCATAAACCAATTTTTCAAAGATGTATACGACAGAAAAAAGTCAGGCTCCTAACCTTTTATGTGTTGAACTTTATAGAGCTCTAGAAAACAAAATGCTTTCAGCTTTCAGAAAAGGGGGGAAAGTGTGTTGAGAAGAAAAAAAAGGTTATTCTCTTTTGCTTCTTTTAATATTTTTGGCAAATATTTACAATCAGAAAAAGCAGTAATTTCTAGGTGATTTCTGGTGTCCCACACAAAGACCTTTTTGCATTTAAAATAGTGATGGCCTTTGTTTAAAATAAAGAATTAATTATAATTAATTGGTAATTTTAAAAATTAATTTAATATGAACATCTATAAATTAAAACCTTACGTTTCCATGAGTCCCACTGCTAAGGTTGGAGTATTGTGCTAGGAATAAGACCAGCCTGCAAGGCTGAGTAAATTTGAGAGAACACAGAGTGGGAGCTCTTCAATCTAAGGAACCTAAATCTTTACTTTCTGTCATAGAAAGTAAAATAGTAGCCAGAGAATTCATACACTTTGTCTACTTGAAGTTGAATGCTCTATTGTTTAAAACATACCATAGTCAGACCTAGTGATGCAAACCTGTAATCCCCAGCCTTTCAAGAAACTGAGGTAGAATGGTAGCCTCCAACACTACCTAAGTAATTTAGCAAGACTCTGTCTCAAAACAAAGCCTTTGAAAAGTATGAAGTTGTGGCTAGTTCTACAGTCCATGGCTTGCCTGAGTAGGACCCTACATGCTAAGAAACAAACTTGACAAGGCATTTAAATTAATGCCTAATTGACTAACATCTTTGTAAAGATGGAAATAAAGAAAAATACATCTCTTTATGCGTGAATGTAGCACATATTTATAGGGCACCTATTGTGTGCTTGGAGCTGGATAAACAACTCTGAACGAGACAAAGTCATGCCCTCTCCTCTTGGAATCTGAAAATTTTAACTGAAAATTCAACTTTAGGACAATTACTACCAGTTTACAATTATGCGCTAGTAAACAAGTACAATTTTTCTCATACTTTTAGTCCTTAAACTCTCTTGAGCTCAGTTCTTATGCAAATTTTGTTCTCTACCTTGTGTTATTTTTAAGGTACACTCTAATTTCCCAGCTGGTTTGGTCAAATTAGAAAATGTAGTCTTCTTACATAAAAAGGCACAAAGTATTAGAATCCTTGTGATGAATGTAGAATGCAGAATAGACTTAGCAGCTTTCACACATCTAATGAGATGCCTAGACCAATTCCAGGCATTTTGTATATGGCCAACACAGATGAGTTGACTATATGCAAGCTTTATTGTGTTTACAGTTAATATCCACAATATTACAGGACAGATTAAAAACAGCTGAATTATTTTATAGTATAGCATATTCTATCTTCAAATAAAAGAAAGTCCAACGTGGGGAAAATTCTAATTGGATACTAAAGTTACTTCATTTCTGTGTTTATTAGTTAACTCATTTTGTACCAGCATATATCCTACCAAAGACAGATAAACACTAATTTTCTTATGTAGATCTCATGAATAGGTCTTAATATATCTATATGTTAATTTTATAAGCCATGAGACTTAATTCTACTTCCCTAAGAAGTAGCTCCTACATAAAATAAAAACTGTCAACCAATGTGGAAAATGTTGCCATTTATTTTATTACTGTTCCCTGGCATTAGCAAAATCTAACATGCAAAAATTGTACTTAAAAAATCATCAGATGCCTGGGGCTGAGAAATATGAGTTGAGTCTAGACCTTGTCTAAAAATTAGTCAATTAAAATAAGTAAATAGAAATCTACAAGCTGCTATTTGTGAAGCACATCAGAGACTTTTATCCCAAGCACCATTGCAGAATGGTTCTATCATTTTTCCACATTATCAGACCAAATTATTATAACTGTCAAACTGCTATCTTAGCATTGGCATCTAAAAAAGAGGAAATTTATGTATTAATACATTCCCAAAATGAAACATTGAATTACATGTATGTGTATGCATGTCTATACAGCCATTATGCACATATGCATGACATTTAATACAGTAAATATGATAGTATTTATTCTTCAAATGAGATCATTTTACAAGACAGAAACCTAACATGCATAAAGTCAGTATCACAGTTTATCTACTAGGTTGCCATTTTAATGTAGGTTTGTAATTTGTGAGACTGAGAGTTTAAAAGTCTCAAGAAATGTCCACTTCCCCAAACTCAGAATATCCCAATTTGTGTTGCTTTCTATTGCTGGGAATTCTCATTTTCAGTCTTATTCCAACTGTAGGCTAACAAAGTTGTCATCTCCAAGTGATTTGGAATAACGATACAGATGAAAGGGCCTAAGAGCTATGCAGTGTGAAATTGATGTGTGTTTTAACAAAAATAAGCTGGCAGTTCTCAAAACAAAATAGAAACCAAACGCACATGACACTTGGTAAACTGCTACAGCCTGTTTACGTAGAAATCTTACAACTTATCTTGTTCCTAAACTGATAACTTTTTTTATAAAAATCAGCATAATAGAAATTACATCACTAGCTATGTGCTGATATGTGCCTGTTTGTTGCTTGATAATTAGAATTTAGGAAAGTAATACAGATGTCTTTCAATCCATATTTATACAAATATCAATATTAGTTAACTCTAACTTGAAATTCTTTACTAATCTTACATATTTTATAAAGCTATTTTGAAAATGAAGCAATTTTAGACACAATTCACCTACAATAAAATAAGTATATTTTACTGTGTAGCTCATTTGAAGTAGTGTGATTAAAATTACTTTAAAGAAAAAGCTAGTTGGAAATATATTCTTAAAATTTAAACATTTTTAAATCATTCTTTTTTAAACTTCTCACACAGTTGAGAAGCTGACTGTGGATCCTGACTACAATGTAGGGTCAATGCTGTATCGAATTTCCAGACCATTTTCAGACTACCTTCTGGCAATGGAAGCATTTTGACCACTGACACTCCCTATGGGTATATCTGACTATCCTGGTACAATGCGCCATTCCCATTATTGAATCTACAACAAACTGCTGTAGGTTATTCATTGATTGAGTGTTTAAGTATATTCTTTAGGAGCAAATAGAGAACTAATTTGTAAGCAATCACATAAAATGAAAAAAAATCAGCAGAATTCTGACTTCAAAGATGCTGTGAGCTACAGCACTTAATTATGTTCATTCTTTGATTAGACTGTGTCACAGCCAATGAGCATATGCGGAGGCCTGTGTCTATATCACAGTAGATTCTTCTAAGTGCTTCATTGTGTCTTGCACCTGCCAAATGTGATATGCAAGTTAAGGCAGTGTTAGCACCTTTTTAGGATCATATTTGTTGGCCTGCATCAGTTACAATATTTGACAGAATGTTTATTTAATCAGTAAAGATGGAGAGGGCCCTTCTAATTTTTCTAATATATAGGAAAGTAAGTATGAGATTAACTGTTTCCAGCCTGAAGACACACATGCCTGCCAGCCCGTGAGTCTGTCTGTAAGAACCAGCTCAAATATCTCTTGCAGGATCTTCTTAACAATGTAGACCCAGGTTTTCTGCCTTCCCAAGGTTTTGGGTGGCATGTGGGAAGGCAGACAGCTCTGTATCCTTTCACAGGACCCTTCCACCACGTGTATTTAGGACACCTTTCCATCATGAGATCAGCTGGCTACAGTGTGGATGACAGAGGGTTCTGAGAGCCAGAGCAAGGCAGAATACTTTGACTCCTTAAGTGTATCTCCTCTCTCTCTCTCTTGCTTGAAAACCAGAAGGAACATTCTGACTTCTAGATACAAAATGATTTTTAAGGATATCTCTACCATAGCAGGATGGTTTCTTTGACTTTGAATCAAATTGATAGGGTTTGAGATATTTTAACAAAATAGGCATTGAGAAATATGTAAGAACGAAATAAATTTTTAAAAGGACCTTTCTCTTTAATAAAAAAGCAATATAGAATGGTAGATGGATCACAAACACATGTTCTTTCAAACGCAATTTGGGAGAAATGTGCATAGATCACTTATTTGGTTTTTGTTTGTCTCTTTGCAAAGCATTCTATGGGTGGATAGAGGTCTTATTTGTTTGCTCCTGTCCTTTGCAATGAAGTCCTTATGAAATCCCTGCTCTGTCTGCATCAAAGAGAATAGAAGCCCCAATTGTTACCAGCAATCAACATTTAAAGATTACAATTTTCTCTATATTTTTCTGAAATTCAGTCACACACTGTCAAGTGTTGGTTCTTTTTACTTAATTATTTTCATGTTACTATCTGCAAAGAAAGCATCTGGAGGAGGAAGGTCTTCATCTGTCTGCTGCCTTCCTAATACAAGAATCAGTAAATTCTAGCGATTATTCCAATGAGTGAAATCCTTGTGTATTTTGAGAGATCGCTGAATATAGTAGTTTTTGCCTAATACAACATTTCAGTAATATTGCTGTCCAAGGAGGTAAATAACTAAGGGATAGAAAACAAATTTTAAAATATAAGAAAAACAACAGCCAAAAAGAAAATGTCACGGTCAGTGTAACATCACTACTCACCTTCCTGGTAAACTTTTTAGAGTTCTTCCAGTGTTAATTAATGAGCCAGGTCAGCTAATCGGTGTGCCTGTGGGACACAAACGTAGAAATGGAATCGAATTGTTTATAAAACAGTAGAAAAAGCATGCTGATTGAAAACAAAGTATGTAGCTGATGTGTTGTTAAGATTGATGGCATGTTCTGCTTATCTCCAAATCTGCATTTTGACTAATTCAGATCAGTTCTTAAAATGAAAATGAGGAGGAAAATGCCATATTAACACTTTTGCAGCCTTTTTTCAATATCATAAAATATTATTTCATTCTTTTGTAAATTATGCTCTTGGCTGTTCTGATTTTGCAAGGTTGTGAACAGTACTGTCCAACTTGAAATGAGGTTATTATTGCTGTGGGGTGTGTGTGTGTGTGTGTGTGTGTGTGTGTATGCACGTAATATTTTTATTGTATGGGCTTTATTAACTGCATATTTTATATTCTTTAAAATGAATATATTTAATCAATCTACTCACTGAGAAGGGCACTGAAGAATTCTAATAATTTTAATGGGGTACTTTTGATTCTGCAAGGAAATTTCTTCCTTCAATTTAAGAAAAAGTCCAGCTAAGCTAAAGGTTAACACATACGTAGAAATGTCTACATCAAACAAAGTTTTACCAATTCAAGCCACTGCCAAAATCCAACTACCTTTATTAAATTAGAGTGTTTTATTTTATATATTCATATATATGAATATGTATAGTTCTTACTAAACTATGGCTGTTTTAAAAACTTGAGCTTTCCACTCAAAACCAAATTCAGACAGAAAGAAAACTGCAAACTTTTAGTCAGTATTTGTAGAAGGAAATGAGGATGGAGAATTGTGTGTTATATGAAGTAAAAGAAATAAGGATGTTAAATAATTAAAGAAAATATATAGGATGTGTGATGGTTAAATGGCCTCAACCGTCAGAGAGACAATAACATTAACCTGCAGTTGAGTAACACAGGTATAAATAAGTGGCCAGGATGACAATTTATCTAGTGTTAGGAATATCAGCCTGGATAGATGAAGGCCTTGCCTGTTATTGTTCCAAACCCTAGGTTTCATCTGAAGGATCACAAAAAAAATTCACCACGGAGTCCTATAAAGTCACCTTGCTCTATGACTTCTCAAAGACACCATATTCTTCTTGTCACTGCCTAGTTTCTGAACTATATTACCAGAAGAGACCAGTAAGAACAATGAAGAACCACAGACCAGGATGCATAGGATATAGCAGCATCCAGTAGGATAGCTGAGCTCATTGTCCTTCCACACAGGCAGATTCTCAGGCAAGAACCTCAGGCTGCAAGCACACCTAATAGAGAAAGCAGAAAACAGCATCTGCGTCTGTTGACAGCAAATCTTCACATATATACACCACTGAATGGATGTCTCCTTGACCACTGGAGAGAACACTATCATTTTCCATGTTCATTTTTGAAATGCTAAAAAATGGCAGGGTCTTTGTGAACTCCTCTGGAACTTCAAGCACAACTGAATTTCATCCAGTTAAACATTGACGTTCTATACACTATACTTTTGTGACAAAAAGCAACACATTTTCTTCTCAAAGCTAATCTGAACTCAATTCTACCACAGCACCTATGAGTTAAGGCAGAGTCTATGGCAGCCATCTTCCATCTGGTTTAGGTATGAACACGTTGCCAAATATTACATGGTGCATCTCTCTCAATTTGATGTGTTACTGTATTAAAAAAGTAAAGATATTACAAATACAGAAGGCTGACCCAGACAACAAATTTACAATAACCCTACAAGCCCAAATAAGGAAGAAAAGAAACCTGACAATTACATCTATGAAAAGATGAACAAAACAGAACTTGGCTCTGAAAAGAAAAATGTATTTAACTTCTTCTGAGTCTTCCTAGTTTTAGTAATTTTTATACAATTCAGATAATTACTAATATCTAATTATTTATTTATATCTACTATTTATGTAGGTTATTTATATCAAGCTTGACAGAAGTAGGCCCTGCTCTTCAGTAGAAGGCTTAATGTTATGAATATAGAATATACCTGATCTTGTTGAAGACATTTGATCACATGAGACATTGGTTAATTTTCATCTGTCTTTCAGAAAATGATAATGCAAGTTAAAAATAGTGAGCATGCTTTTGAGAATTTGTTTGTGAAAAAGAGAGAATGGTTGAAAGAAAATCATTAACCAGATAAGCTTGAAGCTTAGCAGGGAGAAGCCTGCTAGAAGGTTCCATGGGGTTTATTTGGTATTGACATACACATGTATTTCCCTCTCAGCTGGAATGACTCCAAAATTGTTGTCATGGTTGGTTGAGTAAATAATACATGCTTTAAAAAACAATTATAAATCTGTATTCACCTGATGGACTTTGTATTCATTCCAGTCAATTGGGCATATAATACTCGTTTAAAAAATAAGTACATATAATGCATTAAAAACTGCTTAAACGCCCATTTAACCGGAGGGGCCAAAACAGCTCTAAAATGGAGCATGTGATTAACACTAATGGAACTTATGCATATGTAATGAAAGGAGAACCCCAAACCCTTTTAAACAGGGCTGTGACAGGAGAATGACAACTGGGAAATACTGAGGTTTAGGCTCCCATTGTTTGTAAAGGCACCTCTGACCTCACAGTAACCAATAATTCCCAGAGTGGTGAATCTTGGGGTCTCAGGCAGTAAGTGCCCTGATACTGGAGGTAAACCAGTGCTAAAAGGAAGGCAGTAACAGCCTGATAGTAGGTAATGCTGTGTGCTAATTGGATTGCTTTCCTACTCAAACAGCTATCTTCTTATGATAGGTCCCATTTCACTTGAAGGTCTTACTCAAGATTTCTTTTTATTTTGCCTGGGTATGTGGTGTGGATACGTGTGTATCTTTCTGTACGCATGTTTGCATACATAGGGGAGCATTGTGTGTAGGCACACGTGTGTGCATTTGAATGTGGAGGAGTGAGGTGGACATCAAGGGTCTTCCTCAATCTTGCTCCACCTTACCTATTGAGGCAGAATCTCTCACTGTACCCAGAGCTCACCAATTCCAGGTAGCTGTCCATTCTAGTTCACCAGTTCCAGGAAGTCTTCTGTCTAGCCATCTTGCCCTGAGGAGCTTCTGTGTCTGCCTCCTGAATGCTGGGATTACAGAGAGCTGCCCTGCCTACCTGACTTTTACTTCAGTTGCAGAGGATCTGAGCTGCAGTCTGAATATTTTCATGGTGAGTCCTTCTTTCAGGTCCTAAGACTTTTTTCAGTGATGTCAAATACAAGAGAATCCTATATAGTACTTTAAGTTTTTAATGGGCATAGTTTGAAAATAATCTCGAAATATTTAAGATTTGGAGCACTTTCTCTTTAAGTACGACCAAGGATATAAGCAACAGTCAGCATAAAAATAGACATGACTTTGGATTATGTGTCTTTGGGTTGGAGTTTCAATGAAGCACTTCTTAATGGCTTTGTAATTGATAGAATTTAAGAACTATTTTTAAAATCTTGGTGGTGATAATAAGAACAATGTAGTCAAGACCATGATGGGAAAATACACAGAAACAGCTGACCCGAGCTAGTGAGAGATCCCTGGCTCAGGTCTGACAAATGGGGATCTGCATAAGACAGAACTAGACGCCCTTAATATAGGTGACAATGGTGCAGCTGAGACAATATAGGAGGCCACTGGCATCTAACTCTAATGCACACACTGGCTTAGTGGAACCCATTCTATATGGAGAGATACCTTGCCCAGCCTAGACACAGGAGTGTGTGGGGTGGAGAAGTGCCTTTGTTCTGCCTCAAGGAGATGATGGGACAGACTTAGTAGACTTCCTAGGGGAAGCATTACTCTCTCTGAGGAGCAGATAGGAGGTGAGGGGAGTGGGGGGAGCAGGAGGAGAGGAGGGAGGGGAAACTGGGATTGGAATGTAAAAAATAATTTAATAAAAAAATAAATCTTTGTGGTGATCAAAGGACTTCTCCATTAGCCTGAAACATTAGGATTGAAGTTATCAATAGAGGTGCTTTGTAGTGGTGTTGGTTAGGATGATAGCAAGCACATTATGTATGTAGACATCATTACATTCACTCTTCCTTCTTAAGATCACTCCCCAGAATATCTATTACTTAGCCACAGTGACCAGAGGTCCTCTATGAGGATGGGAAGCAGGAGAGACCTTTGATGGGCGCCAAAGCAGAGGATGTCAGTGCACTTTCTGATGATGAGAGAGAAAAAAGACTACGGACAATCAACAGGCAACAGGAGAGCCTGGGATACCCAAGCAACCCTCAAGACAATACTTCCATACATTGCTATGGACAGTTTTCAGTCTAAATAGACGTTTTGAATAAGTAACCACTCATTCAAAGGGGAAATAGAAAATGCAAACTAATCAAACTGGTTGGCAGGAAGAACAAAATGGAAAAGGCAAAACCAAACAAGAAGCTTTGATACCTTGGAGTGTCATTAACAGAATACAAAAATATGCATCCATAAAAGTCCCTTTAGACACCTTTAAAGTTCTTGCCTCAGCAAAGCTGCCATGCTGTGTGTACTACTTTTATATTCCCACGAGACAGTCGCTGCCTCTCTCACTGCCAGGTTTAGCCTTAACAATAAATCCCTATAAATTGAGCCTGGCAAACTCAAGGTCCCAATCTGCTGAGAGAATAAAATATGGACTCCCAGAAAAAGGGCAGAATGATTTCCTTTCAAACTTCTTGTTGCCTTTCTTATCCGGGGGCAGTGCCTTGCTGGAGTGTACGGCCAACGTCTGCCTCTTACCCTATATTATCTAAATCTCATCTTGGACATGTGAATTAGCTAGATTTTTGGAAAGATGGCTCCACTTGATTCTCCTTTCATTCTTGTCCCCATGTATCACTGAAGTAAAGTTCTGTGCAAGGACAAAACCATGAAGTTCCCACATGACAGAAAATAGACAAAGTTTGAAGAATGTCTGGTGAGAGAAGGTATAAACAAGAGTAGTCTGCCAGTCAGTCCTGTTTCATGGACATCTGTCAAGCTCACAACTTCCTGCCATTATCCTCATTTTTAATGTGTGCAAACTGAGGCTAACTTGGAAAAGTGTGTAACTTGACCAAAACACATATTGAGCACACCTCAGGCTTTCCCACTGGAAGTTCAAGGTTCAACTGGAAGCACATAGTCCTTACCATTATAGATGCCAGATCTGAAAAAGCAAGAGTGAGATTATAAGAGCTATGGGTGCTTGGGTGTTAGAAAAAGCTCAGAGATGAACTGGAAGCAGCCAAGCAAAGAGGCAGCGAGGACAATTCTTGAACAGAAAGCAACACTCACAGAAGACCAGAAGGCAAGTACAATTGCAAAGCTACTAATTGTAAAAAGAGACAGAGAGAGATACAGAAAAGCTCAATAGAGAACCCCTCAAACAGGAATTTGAACCTTATCTTAGGATTGGATAATCACTAAGTATAACAATGTCAAAATGTAATTTTATTTGTATTATCAAAAAATATGTCTAACTTCAATATGTAGGAATTTTTTAAAAAGGGAAATAATTTGGATTATACTAAAAGATCAATCAGTATTTTTATCTTTATCTGAACTAAGTGCCTGTTATAGGTGACTCTGCCTCAGGATTGTACCACTGTTGTTTGCACTAAGGCAATGGGAAGAGGGTGCTGTCAATGCCCTCAGGGTGTTGTATAGGAAACATTACCTGGAGAATAAGTGCTTATAGGTAAAGGAGAGAAGGGGAGAGCTCAACAGGCCCCTCCTGTTAAGTTTACAAAAAGGAAAATTGGGTAGAGGGCAATATCGACCTTCTGTTCAGGGAAAACTCTAAAGAAACGTGGCAAAAAATAACATGAAGAAACAGGAAGATCAGAAAATGTCACTTTGTTCAAGAAGTTAGCACAGGAAGCAAAGGTTTAAAATAAGAATTTTGACTTAACACAATGAAAATAAATATTTTTTTAAATAGTGTTGTTCAGCCGGGTGGTGGTGGCGTACGCCTGTAATCCCAGCACTCGGGAGGCAGAGGCAGGTGAATCTCTGTGAGTTCGAGACCAAGCCTGGTCTACCGATCAAGTTCCAGGACAGCCTCCAAAACAATACAGAGAAACCCTGTCTCAAAAAAACAAAAAAAATGGTGTTGTTTAAAGTCTGTTATATCATTTGGAGCAGGGACTAGGCCCTCCCCCATTTGTCTAGGCTGAGAGAGTAGCATGTGGAATAGGCTCCCAAAGTCCATTCATATATTAGTGATAAATACTGATCCACTACTAGAGGCCCCGTAGATTGCCCCATAGATTACCCAGGCCTCCTAACTTCATCCATGTTTAGGGAACCTGGTTCTGGTCTGTGCTGGTTTAGCATCTATCAGCCTGGAGTCTATGAGCTCCCCCTTGCTCAGGTCAGCTGTTTCTGTGGGTTTCTGCAGCCTGGTTTTAACCCCTTTGATCATTACTCCTCCCTCTCTGCAACTGGATTCCAGGAGTTCAGTTCAGTGTTTAGCTTTGGGTGTTTGCTTCTGCTTCCATCAGCTACTTGGTGAAGGCTCTAGGATGGCATTTAGGGTAGTCATGCCCCATGGAAGGCCTCACCCTCCCTAGAGTGCAGAAAAGGGGTGGAATTGGGAATCCGAGGTGGGCAGGAGAAGAAGGGAAGGAGAGGGAACTGGGAATGACATGTAAAACAAGCTCGTTTCTAATTTAAATTTTAAAAAGAGAAAAATAAAACATTCATACATATAAAAATGATGGTGCTGCTGCTGGCCAATAGAAATCTAGATAGGTGGGACTAGGAGTCCAGGAGGATTCTGGGAAGGAGAAACACAGAGAGTTTGAGATGTAACGCCATAGGGTAGGAGCCCGGAACTATTCTCCGGTAAGAGACATATTTAGATTAACAATTATGGGGTAATTACTCAAGTCAGAGCTAGCCAGTAAGAAACAAGCAAGGCCAACAGCTTCATAATTAAAAAAAAATGATGGTGCTGTCCACACATCTATCAGCTCTTTCATATTTAAAAATAGGACACAAGCTAAATGGTGAATTCCTCTTTTATATACAGTGTGTCTTCCCCTCCACTCATAAAGTACAGGCTTTTATTTTTGTCTAGATTCATAATCCGTCCTTCTCCAGATTGTGATGCCTAAGAAATTGCTTCAAGACTATAGATTAACCTGTATAGGGTGTACTTGACATGAATTTTTAAGAGATATAGTGTCCTCAAATAAATGATCCCAACACAAATTTAAGATTCAATCAGCATTAATGATGGTATTAGCAATGATAACTTCAATTATAAGTATAATGCATTTTTCTTTCAGAGATTAATTTATGTAGAGTAGGTACTTGGAGTTTGCCCTGCCAGAGCCACACTTAAGATCTGCTCATGATCAAAGAGAAGCATTTGTGCTAGTTTAATTTCAGATAAAGAGAAATGTTCTTTAAATGTATGTAACTAATTTGTCAAAAATATAATTTCTTCAGTCATTAGATAAAGGGGAGATAAACTGAAATTAAAACAAATAAAATTAATAAAGGAAACATGTGTTCCATCTGCATTTTGTATTCTATTCAGTCTGAAGATTCAAATAGCTATAGAAAAACACTATGATGAATAATAATAATAACTTGCAGTTGCCTCCAGTATTATTTTTCATCATTTCACTTTCTAAAACAAGAATTCTTACAGGAGATATACTGCTAAAATGGTAAAGTAATTTTAGGGAAATTGACAGCTATTTTTAAAACGAAGGTCATGAGATCTCTCCTGGAAATGAAAACAAAAAAATATCTGCAGCATTAAAATCATGTAAGCTGAAATCTCAGAATTGTCTTCTCCAAGTAATGCAGAAATGAAATTAAATTTTCCTGTGGGCCTCGACAAAATGGACAAGAAAGATACACATTCTTAAAGCACCTTTTCAAATATATAGGTTGCTATCCAAATATAACTCGTAAATTATAATGGGTTAAATAGTACATAATTTCCTTTCAACTGTGAGGTTCTAGCATAGTAGTAATGTCAGATAATGTTTGGTAAGATTGTTTCTATGCTATGCAAAATATACCAGACCTCTTAAGTCCCCTGGCATAGCTAAAATGATTAGATGCATTTTCTATATGAATAAATAAAGTTTAGAATCCATCCTTCATTGAATTTTCCCAATTAGAGCATGGCAAATTACACCCTGATATCCAGGGACATGCCTCTCAGCATGAGCGTTAGTCTAGCATGTTATCTACTGCTGCTCCAGTACTTCTTGGCCTCTTGGGAATGGGTGTAGTCTACGTTGCTACTCCATAAGAAACTAGTGACCTTGTGCCTATGTGTTTATATTGAATGAGTACTTTTATTGGCAATACTTTAACTAATGGAGGAAAGGGTATCAGTACTGCACAGGCTTGACCACTAAGGTCAGGCCAAGTGCATCGCTTATGCATTTAGTTTTCTGTCTGCCAAACAGCTCTGGACTAAACATGTGTACTTTTCTACATTAGCAGCAATTCTGGTGGTGTTATCTATTATTACACAGACCATCATATAATCCTTCATAAAACTTTGTTCTTAAATGGTTCACTATCATAAACGTTAAGTGATCCAACACCTGCTTGTCATAAAGTCAAAACCCCTTAGTAGGAAGTTTGAAGAAAATAAAAGTCAAAGACAGTCTGCAGTGGCCATGAAACAACCATCTCCTTGGAAAGGTTTTAAAACATGATTAAAATATTAAGCAGTGTACAAGTCAATAACAAAATTACTCACTTAATGAGAGTGTGGAATAAAGCCATGAACAGGGTGTGTGGCTATGAAAGACTGGAAGGTTGCCATGTACAGCAACAAAAAAGCAATAAGGGGCAAGAGAGTGGATGAACTTGCTACATAAGAGTGAGGAACTGAGTTCAAATTGCCAAAACACATGAAAAAGCCAGAATCGTAGCATAAGCATCTACAATCCTAGCAACTCTTCATGGAAATGAGGGCAGAGACAGGAAGGTCCCTGGAATCTCCTGGGCAAACTAGTCTTCTGTACACATCAGAAAAACAATAAAGACATCCTCAAACAAGGTAGAAGATTAAAAAAAACTAACATCCATTGCAGTCCTCTGATCACACACACAACATGGCATGTGTGTACCCTCATTCACATTCACTGTGTTCACATGGGTGTGCACTCAAACATACACACAGACACACACACACACACACACACACACACGATCAAAAATCAGTGTCCAAGGAGAAAAGATAGAAAGGCATTAACATTTCTGTTGGAGCTAATGTAGAGGACACAAGAGCTGGAAAGTTCATGGAAGGCAGCTTACAGATAACCTTTAAGATCACACAAAACAAATCTAGATGAAATAAAATAAAATCTTTTTTGATTTGTTTCCTAACTTAATTTCATAAGTCAAAACAAAAATTCTAATTTTTCACACCTGTTCAAAAGCCTTCCTCAAGTATTGACCTGTGAGTTTCACTGTAAGCATATGCAGTGAGAAAAGTAAACTCTAATATATGTATGTGTATATATGTTCATATATATGGGTATATATTATAAACATACATAGTGAATCATATCATTTTACATTTACCCCAAATTACACATAATACATATAAGTATGTGTGTTTGATATATATGAATGTATACATACATATTGTTCAAATGAAGTTATGCCACCTGAGATGATCAGGTTAAAGATTTCTCTCTTTTATTTTTGTTTGTTTGTTTGTTTTCATTTTTCAAGACAGGATTTCTCTGTAGCCTTGGCTGTCCTGAAACTCACTTTGTAGACAAGGGTGGCCTTGAACTCACAGAGATCCACCTACCTCTGCCTTCCAAGTGCTGCGATAAAGTAATGTTTTATTGTTGTTTGAGACAGGGTTTCTCTTCATACAGTCCTGATTGTACTTGCTTTTTAGGCTTCGTTGACCAAAAAGGAAAGCCCTATGGTTTTTGGTGTTTTGGAGTTTCTTGTTTGTTTTTTTGTTTGTCTTGGGTTTTTTTGTTTTGTTTTGTTTTTTTGAAACAGGGTTTCTCTGTGTAGCTTTGGAGCCTGTCCTGGAACTGGTTTTGTAGACCAGGCTTCTCTCAAACTCACAGATGTTTCTAATGTAAGTTGAAAGATACCTATCCCTAACCAAAAGACTTAAAATAGAAATGCATATGCAGATATACAGGTATGCTCATGCATCTTTAGATTTTTAAAGTATAAAATATAAATGTTCCCTCACACATTTTAATGTCACATAGTGGCAGTTGGGCCTTGTATTAAAATTTAATCTTACTTGTGCAACAGCTTTCATTGTTTTCTGCAAAATGCAACAGTTCAATCTGAAAAAAAAGAAAAAGAGCTTTGATGCCCCTTGAAGGGTTTGCGATTAATGCAGGAAGAAATTACCTTGGTTAGCCATGCCTGCTCTCATTAGTATCTTGAAGTTTGCCTTTGCTGAGGAATTGGTGGGAATTTTATGGAAAGTCAAACTCAGTGTACTGTGTTGTACAGCTTGGTTTTTAATTACTGGATTGAAGGAGATGCTAGAATTGCCTTCCAAGTGATTATGTTGTTCCTGCAGTTGGATAGCAGCAAACAAGTTAGGATATTAATGAATGCAAAACTATCATTCCTATTTAGACACTGTCAACAAAATAAGTAAACACTGTGTGGTAGAGAAAGAGTATAAAGGAATTTTTAGTGGAAGCCCACATGATCATGCCATGAGTGTTTTCCAAAGAGGAGGATGCTGTGGGCAGCTAGTCAGCATCAACTTTATGTGGAGGGAAGTCATGATTCTTCTCAAGGAATATGCTGTGAACACTGCGGTGTTTAATCAATTAGTCATGCAGCTGCCATTATGCAAGGTCTCTGCAAGGTGAACTGTGCCTCATGGTCCTCAGGAGCTGGGACAGAGAGCACATGCAAAACAGCAAAGAAGGCTTTCCTCAAAACCCATTTCTCCTTCAAATCAAAACAGGGGAAGGCTGGCTGAAAACCGGAACTAAGTATGCTCACACATTGACCGTGATCCACATCATCTAATATCTACCTTATTTAAGATCTAATAAAATATTGCTCACATTTTGATCAGTGGGTAAAAGTATGTAATTAGTCACTGAGAAACATTCATAGAGCCATTTTCTCAACGGAAACTCAAAAGATGGAGTGGTGGGGACATGGTAGTGCTATTGCAACATAAGAAATACATGCCAAGGACAACGCTAAAACACTTGGTGCACTTGGCAGCCCCAAACAAAGAGGTATCCAGTTCAATATGTCATGTGTGCAAATTGAGAAACCCAGTCCTATTGTCATCTTCACTTGACCGATGAGAAACTCGAGGCTTAAAGGGTAAGCATCCCACACAACCTCTCCCTAGGCACAAGTGACTGAGCTGGGACTCAAACACTGCACTGCACAGTTCCAAAACCCTAAGCCCACCCTATCAGAATTGCTGCTTGGCACCTCTCTATAAACTCATTGCTTCCCCTATTTATCATTTCACTAAGCAGCAACCCTCAAATTTAGACTCACAGTTCTTCTACTTAAGTTGCTGATGACTTCTCCCTTCCTGGGTACTGAGATTCTCAACTGTGAGTATCTCCCAAATGTCCATTATTCTAACCATGAGCATTCCAGAAAGACTACCTCATGCCTCTTCTCAGGGTCAGATTATGCCTCACTAAAACATTCTGTTATTATTACTCAACAGGCAACAGGGAATTCCCTGGAACCCCTCCCCACAACGGGATGATTTTCCTGCCTTCTCTACAGAATGGAACTCTGAGTGTCCCAAGTACCTCCCAAGAAACATGAGGACTTGGCACTGTTCTTTCTGTGCACGTGTCTGTGGAATACCAGACATTCCAGAAGGAAGCCTCCAAAAGTTGACTTTCCCACTCTGCAATAATGAAGAGTCCAAGGGAAGGAGATCCACAAACTAACTTTCTAACAAAATAGCTCAGGGCCCAATGTACGTTGCCTAAGTTACCTACATGCACCCCAGGGACTGATCTAAAACAGCCTAAACATAGCCAGCATTCAGTGTGATGCAAGATTCTCCATGCTCTGTGTTACTTTATTTTTATACCTATTATAGAATTAATACATGTATCTCCAAACAGTTTGCCACAGAATCTGTATCTGGGACGTGTCTGTCAAGTGTAGACTTGTAAATAGAGAAGTGTCATTTTCCTTTTTGTGCGTCACTTTTAAATATTTCTGGGAAAGTTGGGATGGAAAAGAGCATGCGAGAAGGAACAAGGTTATTGCCTAAGTGAAACCAAACTCAGTAAAGTGAATTCTTTTCACAGAATTAGCAGATTTCTGGTTCTTGGTGCACGTCTACACGACCACAGGTATTGGATCCTTCCAACTGGATGAAGGACGTCACTGACACACAGTTCCCAATATACACAGTGATACGCAAAACGTGGACTCATCATCATAATCAGGCTTTTAAAACTTACTTCAGGATCAAAACTAACAAATAATTTATTTAACCACCCTACGTTATTTACTCAGTTTGCCACAGATCAGAACTAACCACTGTTGAGTACAGGTTCTTCATCTCCAACAATCCAGTTTCTTCTTGGTGATACCTAATGATTAAATTCCAAGTTGCAGAAAGAAAGATAAGTGTGAATCTCACGGAATCCAGAAACTTCAAATTTCCTATTATTAAGAGAAAAGAACACTATCATAGTTTACCATGTCATGATATCAATCACCCTTACCTTCCTCTACTCCTACCATCATACACCCCTCTTTCCAGGCTGGTCAATTGCCAGATTTAGTTCCCACCCCCACCAGGGAAGCAAAGGAGTGATCATTGAAAAGATCAGAACAGTTCAGAAATTCAGGCATACTTGCCATCAGAAAGGCTATCATGGAAAAGATGATTAGAGCCTACCTAAGATACCACTAGAAGCAGCTGTGTACCCTGCATCCCAACGGTGAGCAAGTGAGTGAGATATTGAGTACTGTACCACAGGCTTCCTGATAGCTTCCCCAGTGTCTTCCAGCCCATCAAATGCCTTTGGAATAAATCACAATACCTTTCAAAGTGGAATCAGCTGCTTCTAAGGGAGCCTTATGCCTATTTGCCTTGAAATCACCCATTATTTTCTGGTAACCCCAGCCAGCATCTTAGCTAAACAACACACACACACACACACACACACACACACACACACACACAAGCATAAGGACACACTATTCAGCATATTTCTTAGATGAAATAAAAGAAAACTGCTAAAACAGGCTAGAATTCCATCAGCTGAAGCATTCTGGAAGCTTCTCTTCCAACACACAAGTCTGCCACATTCCCATAACCATCTAGGACTCCCTTATTTTTTTCTCTTGTCACTTGAGAACAGAGACTGATGCGCAGGGTGGCTGTATAATGCAGACAGAGGTCTTAACATTCAGGGGAATACATCTGGGTGGTCCTTCTGTCCTCTCCAAAAATCCTGTCCAATGCTTGTGAGTCCTGGAAAGCTTGGGCACAGGTCTGCAGAGGTTACAGGAGCATAGATTAGCCCAGTGCACTGCTTTGCCTACGTTATAGTATAATATTAATTAGTCACCTTCATGATTATTCAGTCAAAATTTGCCAGACTGAAATAAATTACATTCTTAGCACATATTTCACACCCCTGGATCAAGTCTTGCAAGGGTTTTCTTTTATTATTTATAAGATCATGTGCTGTCTTCCTGCGGAAAATGAGATGGTCTGCATGAGGAAAAAGGTAAAAGAAATGCAGAGAAATGAAACAATCAGATATTCCCTAATGATATTTAAAAATAGAAAACTTGCTACTGTTACATGCAGCATGTTCCATCTTTTGAGATTTAATGGCTCTCTTGTGGTTTAATGGAGAATTACTTTCAGTAATTGATTATTAAAATTTAAAATTGCTAACCATCTTCATTATTAGATGAGCGAACATGTTATCCTTGTAATTAAAAAAGCCCGAGACTCCCTTTCATCCTGTTGACAGAGCGGGCAGACTGTCTCCACACTCAGACTTGATGGTTTCAGGCTTCTTGTTTGACAAAAATAGCCAGCCAGTCATTTGATGATGACAATGCAGAACATCCACAGAGACTGAGCAGAAAATATAATGAACAAAAAATAAAATAAAATAATAAAAAGCCCTACAAGCTAATTAAAGTTTTCAGTCCCGACTCATTAAATGCTATGCATCACTTATGTGATATTTCAATGTGCGGCACTCAGGTAACGCGGGGCACTGACACAGTCTCTTCAGTCTCCCTCAATGAGCCCTCAGAAGGCAGTCAAGTCATCCTCCTCCACCAGCAATAGTGTATGACCTCTGACATTTTACCTCAGATGTTTATCATTGCAAAACGGTGGCTTCTGGAGGCAAGCTCTACAAAGAGGACACAGGAAACCCCTATTGGCATGTTTCATTGTATTGCATGCACACAGGGTATCTTTCATGCAGAGCTGCCAAGGCTTAAGCCCCCCTGTGAAAAAAGAGTATCGCCGCCCCCCCGCCTCAAGGAAGTAATCATCCAGAGGTACAGAGACTGACAACCAGCTTTCCACACTCTGGGAGTGGGGATCGGTCTGCCCAGGATCCTGCATTTCCTTACTAGTTCTTGTCATGTTAGAATGTCCATTCCACGCTGGCAGCACTCAGTGATTTCCAAACAGAGATTTTATGACTGTCAATGGAAAAGCCTATCCAAAAAGACACTGTCACCACTCAGCTCTTAGCAGATGTCAGCCGTCAGGAAAGGAAAACCCAGCAGACTTGAGGCATAGAAACATGACTGAAGCAAAAATTTGTTCGTGAAGATTAATGCTGGAAATCAAGGAACGACATGGGAGCATCACCATCTTTGTACAGTCTCAGCCATTTAGCTCAGGAAATCGCTGCTTTTGAGTGTCGATATCAGTGAATTGCCTGTGCTTTTTCTGAGCCAGTGTTGCGAGGCTGTCCTCCCTGATTCAGCCAGGCCAGACTTGATTATTCCCAGACACAATTCAGCACCTTAGCCTTGATTCAAATTCTGAGACTACAGTATGAGCCGGTAGTGTTTTGATCCAGCTGTGGAACTGTGTGCATTTGTCCTTGTGTTTGTCTTCCAGATTAGACTACAGCACCCACAAGACTGAGAGCAATTATTTTGATTTCTTTTGCTATGTTCACTTAACTACAGCCTCGAACCTAATGTTGAACTCAGCTGACAGCAGGCCCCGCTGCCACCCATCTTATTTGCTTACAGGGCTAAGAATGGCGGTTTGACAAGAAACTGAGCTCCTCTAATTGAACATAACCTTGAACTTGGATTCCGTGTAAACAGAATCTCGAATTGAGGACCTGTAATGATTGATCAGAATTTTCCAACCATGGAATTATGTTTCCCAGTGCTGCTAAGCAAGGAAAACAGCAAGTTCCTTCTCCATTCACATAAGATAAAGAAATGCATTGCATTAAAGTGTATCGGGGATTAATTCTCCCAGCTTTTCACAAAGGCTGTTTTTGATTGTTCTTTCAGATCACTTTCAACAATTTCACAAAGTCATTAACAAATAAGAAGGTGCCTTCCACCTTCCACAGCCTCCCTGGCTTTGATGATGTGGCCATTCATCCTAGCATGTAAAATGCCAACCTGCTTTTAAGGCTAGCACATGTTAGCCCTTCATAATCACTTTCCTATGCCCAAACATCATGGCACTCCATCTACCGTAATGAATCACACTTCAGGTGCCACTATTAAATTATATGTGTGCTAATAGCATAATTCCCATTTGATCATTTTCCTACCTTCTGCAGCACCTAGCAGAGTGCTTTTAATGTATAAGAGGTTACAGTATATATTACCTGAATGTTAAATGAACTGGAGAAAATGGCCTCACCCTGGACTTCTATCTGCTTCTCCATTTCCTTTCTTAAATTTAAGTGTGAATGAGAGGAATTAGTCAATACAAGTACACTGGTAGCTAAAAGTTTTAAAAATGCTTTCTTTGTTATGTAGGATCAGAAAATCTCCCCTAGATAAATTCCTCATCTTCCTATCACAGTCAAGGACAACAGTATAGTTTCAGTTTCTCAAGCTGCAATGCCTCTCCCTGTCTCCCTGTCTCCCTGTCTCCCTGTCTCCCTGTCTCCCTGTCTCCCTCTCTCCCTGTCTCCCTCTCTCTCTCTCTCCCTGTCTCCCTGTCTCCCTGTCTCCCTATCTCCCTCTCTCTCTCTCTCCCTATCTCCCCCTCTCTCTCTCTCTCCCTCTCTCCCTGTCTCCCTCTGTCCCTCTCTCCCTGTTTCCCTCTCTCCCTGTCTCCCTGTCTCCCTCTCTTCCTTTCTTTTCTACCTCCCTCCCACTTGCCCTCTCCCCCTCTTTCCCTGTCTCCCTCCCTTCCACTCTCCCTCTCTCTCTCCCTCCCTCCCTCCCTCTCTCTTTCCCTGTTTCTCTCTCCTTAGCCAGTTCAAACTCTGTCTATAGACGGCCTCATGTCTGTAACCTTGTTCCAAAGCATCACCTGCTGCCTGCATTGTTCTAATTGTCTCTAAACAGCTCTCCATATTCATCATTAGACATGGCTCACTGCAAAGTCGCAGCTCCACCTCTTTTCCTCTGTATAAAGCTCCCAGTGTCCCCCACTCCATACAACCACCTATGAAGTCCTGCAAAGGCTGCCCACACTTCTTCATCTTCGGCATTGCCTCACACCCCCCACCCCCGCATCTTCCATTCCTGTGCTGACCTCAGAGGGACTACCCCCTACCCTTGCTATTTCTAAAAGTGTTCTACTATGCAAGAAGTGTTTCAAGGTACTTCTTCATTCCTCAGCACTGATGCTGGTCCCCACCATATTTGGAGATAGGCCCTGTTCCAACTGTCACTTATCACTAAGATCTTAGGAGGTTTATTATATATCCCTGTTTGTCCTCCCCCAAATAGTTGATTCATTTCATTTGTAAAGGCGATTTTTAAATGGGGGGATGGATAAAGTTTTCAAATTGTTAACTAAAACAACACCTTGTCAGAGGAAAACCCAGGGTTGATATAATTTGGGTAAAAACTATGAGCATATAATTTGGGAAGACTATAGCATGGGAGGAAAATGAAAATACATTATGGTTTATTTCTGTTTCATCTCTTCCATCATCCACAAATAATGAGGGATCATAGACAGGTCCGTGGGAAGTCGCTAGCAGTCTGCCATTATAAATTAATATCTGTGAGTGTTTGATTTTTCTCTATTTCGCTGAAAGGAATCAGATTAGGAAGGAAGGACTGATAGAGGATAGGAAGGCATGCAGGGACGAGCAGAAGGAGAGAAAAAGGCAGCCAGAGAGGAAAGGAGGGAGGAAATTAAGAGAAAGGAAAAGCTTTATTTATTACTTTGTGATTGTGCAAATCAGAATGAATGAAAATATCACTAACAGCGAATGTTTTCTCTCAGCTTTTACTTTTATTTACAACCTGGTTTTCTTCTAGCTTGAACTATGTTTTATAATACCCTGTCAGCTGTACAAACTGACAGCAGGCTGCTGACAAGGAAAGCATTTCTGGGAAATCCTTCAATTTCCCCCCAATTCTTCACAACCTATATGATATTATGGGGATTAAACTACAGATATTTTTGTCATCATTGAAAGAAATACTTATTTGTAGAAAAATTCCAAATTAGACATGTCAGATACATTAAAAATCCACAAATTTCTGAACATTGCAATGGATTTGCCTTTTTATACACAGATGAGCTTTCAAAGGCCCCATGAAATGAAAGATTTGCCCAGTACACCTGGTTTGTTAGTAGGAGGGCTAGCAATAAAATCTCCACTCCTTGGCTCCCGAGTAATTCTCCCTTCCTCCCCATGCATGGACTTTGTTCATGACTGCCATTTTGGAAGTAACAATGGAAATCCAACTCCTATCAGCTCTATTTCCCAGGTAGATGTAATCTAAAACTTGAAACAATACCATGAAAATAATTATAGTCATAATTAGTACAGAATGCATCCTCCAACCTTCAATTTGCAAACTTTATTTTCATATCTGTCACCTTATTCTATCCTCAGAAGAGTACTCTGCAAATTGCATAATAGAAAACATGACATAAATATTAATAGTAGCACTTAAATAATCCAGCATTTCCCTGAGGTTGATCAAGATGAAAAGTCACTGAGATTTCTTACACATGTGACTGAGATAGTCTCCTACCACGTCTGCTAGATAACAACGCCGTTACCTGTGTGTGGTGGCTCACCTTTACCTATATATGTGTTTATATTCATATGTGTAATTTTATATATCTAACATTTCCTCTTTGTTCTTGTATTTATATTTGTAATCCACAAATGTGCTATGCTATATTCCATGTGTCAGCACAGACGAAAGCCATCTCGAGGCTCTGGAAATGGCAGAGAGTGAATAATTAAGATCAGGCATCAAGACATTGACATGTCACTCACTGGTAACACGGTGGGACGGGATGCCAATAGTACTTTCTAAATATGCCACCATAGGAGGGATTTCCCAGATCCTTAATAAAATTGGCCTCCATACATAATGGATACTACCAGTCAGTACCTGCTTTCCACTGCACAGCTTGTGTCAAAATTATGAAGGGAAAAGAGTGGAAAGGGATATTGTCCATTTGCTTATGGAGCAGACAACTGTCTATTCTATGAAATTTGAATGGAGTCAGGCAGAGCCTCTGGCCAAAAGCACATCCCTCAATACCTGTCACATTGCCTGAAATCATCCCACTATTGACTCAGTCCTTTGACTCACTTTCTAAGCCTTATTCAAGCCTGTTAAAATGCATACACCCTTAGAAGTACCACAGTCTTCTCAAGGGTCAGACCCTTAGGAATTGGTTCCCAAAATGAACCAGGAGGGATTTTTTAAAGATAATGTAATATAATATAATATAAGCAAATATATTTCTGTAAATAAAAGTTTTTCGTATGTCCATCATACATATCAGAATTTTGAGCAGGACTTTTCTGGTTGTTTCCAAATGAGCACCGTCTACATTTGAAAATACCAGACAAAAAAGTGCCAAATTCCGAAGAGCATCACCAGCACACAGGGTCACCAGAATGGTCCCAGGGTTGTGAGAGCATGGCAACCTTGACAAATGACTAGAATGTGATTCTAGAATGGGTGCAAAACAGATCCATCATAAAAATATTGAACTGGCCTACCCTTTTGGATAGAAGGAAAGCCCAACATTTTTGAACAAATCTGAGTCCCTGTTTTGAATTCCTACATATCTACCAATAAGCTTCAGGTGCCAATTATGTAATTATATATACCTTATTTTTTCTCCTGAGAGTGAAATGCTTTTGTATCTGAATAAGTTTTCATTGTAAATATATATATGTGTATATGTATATCTTTGTATTTATTCATTCATTGTTCCAAGAATAGTCGTTGTTGGTGGGACAGTGATCTAATGTTTTGATACGCTCATTGTATCAGTTGGGGGTTCTATTGCTGTGAAGAGATACCATGACCATGGCAACTCTTACAAAGGAAAATATTTCATTGTGTTAGCTTGCTTACAGTTCAGGGGTTTAATCTATTATTGTCATGGCAAGAATAAAGGCGGTGTGCAGGCAGAAAGAGTTGAGATTCAGAGGCAATAGGAAGTGGTCTGTCTCACTGGATGTGGCTTGAACATATATGAGACCTCAAAGCCTGCCTCCACCATGATACACTTCCTCCAACAAGACCACACCTACTCCAACATGGTCACCCCTCCTAATAAAGCCACTCCCTTTGGGGTTCATTTTCTTTCAAACCACGGGAGTCATCATCTGGGAAAACCTAACTCTAATCAAACAAATATTATAATGAAAACTTAGATTCCTAAAATAATTAAAGCGAACCAACTGTGAAATTAAGAGAGTAACACAGAAAAGGAAGCAGTAAGAAAGAAAAATTGTTGAGGTGGGGAGAACATGCTATCACAGTGCTAAGAAGGGGCTGTAACTACTGACACCTTACACTGCCCAACCATCTCTTTCACATTTATTTTTAATTGAAAAATTCTTTTAATTCAATATATTATGAGCTTGCTTTTCCCTTCTCCCTACTCCTACCACATCTTCCCTGCCTCCCCACCCAACTACACACCCTTTCTCTCTTTCTCTTTAAAAACAACAAACAAAACAAAATAAAAATAAAAAACAAGAAACACACACCAAAAACCATACAAAGAAACACAAAACAGACACCTAAACATACAAACAAAAGACCAATCACACACACACACACACACACACACACACACACACACACACACACTCGCGTGTGTCAAACAAAGCAATATGCAATATGGGACAAAAGTCTACAAAAATACAATTGAGGGTCTTTTTTTGGTGTTTTGTTTGTTTTTATTTTTATCAACCAACTATTCCTAGGCATGCAACCTAACCTGAAGTGTAATTAATATACCCAGTAAAATTTCATTGAAGAAAACTAATTTTCCCTTTACCAATGGGTATCAATTGCAGATAGCTTCTTGGTTAAGAATGGGAACCCAAATCCACTTTCCCTTCTCAGAGTTTCTTCCAGCATGCATTATCCAGGCTCCACACCTGTGATATAGAGGATATTTTAAGGGACATTCAAAAGACTGAGGGATTAGATCAGCCATTGCTATAAACCATCAGAAAGCTAGGAAAAGTTATGGCTTATTACATAGGCATATTTGACCACTAGTAAGTGGGAGAAGGAGGATGTTACCCCAAAATCTTAGTGAGAAATTCTTCTTAGGTTTAGAGAAAATATTGGCTGATGTAAACCAACTTGTAATATTGCAGAGAACACAAAAGGTGGTAAAAATTCAAATGCAATGGAGCTTAGCATTATACTCTTTCTGCAAAACCTCTTCAGTCATACAAAAATGTGATGGCTCTCAGAAAACAGTGTCTTCTTTACAGAGAAGACATCCTACAGCCCCCAAGGGGATAATGTTGTGACCAGGGAGAGATTCCACAAACCTAGACAGGCAGAGTGGGGAAAAGCTCTATTCACTCAAGGAAAAATTCTAGCACCTCCATAAATGTCAATAAACACTGGTCTAGGGGCCATATGATGTTCCAATATACTTTCGTATAAAAGTTGTAACCAGAAGGGTCTTAAATAAAAGTACTGGAGGGAAATGTACGAGTCTAGTGGGGAAGGCTAGGCCATTCTGAAGCCTGTATATAACAGCAGAGGGAACTCCTGTGCCCCTGAGCCAATTGAATAATCTGTTTCATTGACACAATTATTAAATCATTGATTAGTGTGCTGAGTGGTCCTGTATCCATTGTCTTTATTGCAGGTGAATTGCAGCCATCGCCAGCTGTTTCTGTGGCAAGTTCTTCAGCTGCAGAGGAGCTGGCGTTTTGCCCAGCTGCAGCCTGGGTGCCCCACAGCTTCAGAGTGTTTTCTATTTCCCCCAGTGGGTGTTTCTCTCTGTCGTTACAGGATTTCCCTGCATGTTCATCACAACAACAGAACTGAACTCAGAAACATAGAGATAACTTATTGGCAACTAATGAAGCACAGAAAAAGATTGTTCAAGTGGTGTAAATGCAAAAGGGCTTTGATCTACTCACATTCCATTGCCCATTGCCAACGTGGTGTGAAAAAGGAAAGTGCCCAAGTAAAAAAAAAAATACAAAACAGAAAAAAAACAAAAACAAAAAAAGACAAACCACCATCTTTCCTTCTTAAAACTGTGGTCATTTGCTGGCTCCAGATCTTATGCTTAACCACTGGTTTGCATTCTGCCCACTTGTCCAAATTGTGGACATCAACTAAGGCTGACTCATCTCCAAGTTTCTCCAAGAAATATCCCCCCCCCAAAAAATACAGGCTCTACTGAGCTTTCCTTTCCTCTTCTTTTCTCCAAAAATTCTAGTGCATGCCAATAGTTCAACCTGTATATGTGAGGACAAGTGTGGGAACATTGAAAACCCATGCTAGCCCACAAATAGTGAGAGGCACTTCCTCTGATGCCAGAGGAACTCTAGGAAAGTCACTCAATGACTTGCATGGACAGACAGGTGAAGGCTGCTGCCATCTCTGGTGGAGCGGAAGTGGTGCAGCTACTGGTTACCAAATTCACCAGAATTCCAAGTGCAGAAAAAAAGCATTTTAGTTCCCTGAGACTAGGAAATTTATTTGTTGTTGCTCTTTTGCTATGTTATTTTGGGGATATGTGGTGCATGCATGCGAATATGAAGGTCTGAGTGTTTATGGGCATACATGTGGATGACATAGAGATATACTGGGTGTCTTCCTCCATGGCTCCACAGCTTATTGCATTGATATAGGGTCCCTCACTGAATCAGAGGTTTGCTCTTTCTATGAGGCTGGCTAGTCAGCGAGCTCTTAGGATATGCCTGTCTTCACTTCCCAGTGTTGCAGGCACAGTCCATATCCCTACAAGCCACATTAGGCCACTAGCACCCAAAACGCTAATTAGAAATCCAAATTAATACTAATTTCCTCAGCCAAAGGTCCACACTTGTTTCCTGTCTTGAAATAAAGCTTGTGACTCAATAATATAAAATGTTCCAAGTAAAGTTCTCTTTGTTTCCTTTTCACAAAAACTAGATGAAAAACCTTCAATGACTAAGAAATAGACTGAATAGTCACAGAATCATGGAGTTTTCAACAAAAAGCAGGCCTAGGAGATCACTGACTTTGTCCAACCCCTCATTTTTAAAGATGAGGGGACGGATGTCAGCAGAGGGGTAGAGCCTCAGGGGTAAACCAGAGTTCATTAGCTCAGCACAGTGAGGGCCTGTTTTTGTTGTTAGAATAAGCAATTAAATGATTCCAATTCGTGCCATCTCCTTTATTCAGAAAGTTTACCATCCACCTTCTCCTTTTGTCTGTGTAACCATGACAATTGCTGGGAATAATATAGTTATCAGTATAAAAATAGCCTCATTAGAATCAACAAGGAGCTCACCAATCAGCTTAGACCTATTAAAGGGCTGATAACCACTTTCCAGCCTTCTAGTTTGCAACACACACTCTCTCTGGACTCCTCCCTTAGGCTAGCTCTTTCCTTGTCCGAGCTGTCTCTGTCAGTCACTTTGACAGCTGGGATTTACGAGAAGAATCCTGCCTGAGAAAGCCCTGCTCTCAAGCAGGCTCAACTGGATCTTGCCCTGGGATTTGTGACCTGCTTCTGCATTTGAGAACCCCTGATGTCATGTCTGAGGCAAAAGTGAACATTTCCCTCTGTGTATCTAGCAAAGGACAGAGAAGAACTGGGCATAATTTGAAAATCGACACACTTATTAGCAAGATTCCTTCTGAGAGGATTGATTCATGTTTGCTTTCTTTCCTGGCAGCGTTCCACGCCACTCTCTCTCCATGATGATCGTGTACACTGGTCTGCATAGGTTTGCAAGCAGCAGAGAAGAGCGCACAGGAGGATTTTCTCGATGCAGCCACCATCCTCTCAAAATTAGTACAAATCAGAGAAAAGTGAAAGCAGAAACCTGGGAAAAGGTACAAAGAGACTTTGAGGTGGTCGTAATCACAGAGTAACTTCACTTTGTCCAAGTAATGAAAAGAGAATGTTGTATTGAATTCTCTGGTTGAGCTACATGGAGAGATGGGGGTTGGGGGTGATGGAATGGAGCTCAACAAATTGTCCCAAAATTAAATTGTTTTTGTTACACCCTGTCTTAAAAACAGACAGATCCAATAACAAAGCAGATCAGAGAGAAGTTCAGAAATAGATCTTCATATAAATGATAAGTTGATTTGAGGGGTCAGATGCAAAGAAAATTCAGAAGAAAAAAATAGGATTTTCCAAGCATAGCAGTAGTGTAATTGAATACCCCTAATCAAAGCAGATCATAAATCTACACATCAAATGAAAATCTATAAGACACCCACACCCACACACACAAAAAGAAACATAGGATAAATTTTATAATACAGTTAGAAGAAGATTCATGAAAGATAAAATTGATAAATTGAACCTTATCCAAGTTCAGAATGTCTGCTCAAAAGATACCATAATGAAAACACAGACACAGATGGGGTGAAAATATTTACAAATCACATTTCCAATAAAAGATTTTTAGACCAAACATACGAATAAATCTCAGATACTCTCCTCTAATAATACAAACAATTTCAGTAATACTTAAAGTCAACAATAATAAAATATATTTAGTAATAGTAAGACAAACGTTCCAAATTAAAAGGGAGGCTCTAAACGTTTGCATAGTCTGTCGATCAAGCAGGATGTGTGTGATGATAGAGAAAAGGGGTGTCAGATTTAGGAAAATTAAAAAGGAAGATGCCGTTTCAGAACATCTATATAGAAGAAACCAAACAGCTGGGAGTCCCTGGTACCTTTGCGTATGGTGACTGACCTGAAATCTCATACACTACAAGAGGGAATGGCAATCTGATAGAGGTCTTTGGAAGACAAAGATTTAACACCCACTCCCATGTAATTCCAACATTCCATTTAAATATTTCTCCAAAAGAAATAACATATGCCATTTCAAAGGTTTATGTTTGAATGCCTATAGCAAAGTTTCCCCCCAAATGGAAAATAATCCAAAAGTCGATCAGTTAGACAATTGATAGTTCAATAAAAAATAGTGGTTTTTTATATAGTAACTACTACCCAGAAAGAAACAGGAATAAATTACTAGTTTGCACACACAAAAATTATTTGCTGTGTCCAAAACATTTCCCTTAAAACCACATTTCAAATGATTGCACCAAGAGAAACAAAGTAGATCGAGCCAACAATAAATGAAGTCATGCACATGTGTGACTTCCTTTATATCAAATCCTAGAAAATGTAAACTCACTGGAGAGAGAGAAAGGAGATTCCTCGTTGTCTGGGAATGGAGTAATAGAAATTGGGCCAGGGGAGAAAGGAGACTAAAGAAAGACACAAGGGAGCCTACCAAGGTGATTGGTAAATTAGGTAAATTCTAATTTGATTGTACTGAAAGTTTTTGGGGTACAAATAAGGGTTAAATACGTCGGATTTTACAGTTATTAAAAACGGGGAGAGAAACAAAACTGAGTATACCCCTGTTCCTTTACTGATGGGGTGCTTTGGTCATAACACAGCACTTTTGAGGCTGTAGGTTGAGGAAATATGACATGTGCAGGAAGGCTCTTCACTTCTTCAGTTTATTCTCAACTTTTCAGACACGACCTCCTACTGAGCATTTACTCTGTGCCTATCATTGTACTAAGAGCTTCACAGGCATTGTCTCATTTCATCTTCCCAAGTGTTCCCTCGCCCATTTCACAGGTGGGGAAAGTAGGGGTGTGAAAAATGAAATAGAACGCCTGCGGCCATAACTAGTATGTGTCAGATGAAACCAGATTCTAGAGTAGGTCATAGCACAGAACTCCATGGCCCCCAGTGTGAAGCTCGGGCTGGCTGATTGCAAAGACGGGAGCAATCTACTGAGTGTACAGATGGCATGAAGTTGTTTGGATTTCTGAACCTACCACCTGAAGGGACTGCGCTTCTCAAAGATGGGGCCTCCAGGTATACTTGCCTCAACAGAATGTACTCCAGGAGCCTTAATAGTATTTCCCTCTCCAGGGAAAGAGCTGGCTGAGAAAAGTTGTTTCTCTCTGCTGATGTAACGTAAGCATGTGTGAAAGTATGAATGGAAAGATGTGGAGATGAGCACATACAGAGGCATGAGGGAGAGAAGGGAGCCAATGAGCCGCCGCAGGCGGTTGGCTTGCTTGGGTAACTGTACGGTGTTTTCATGGCGCAGAGGCTGCAGGCTGGGGGAACAAATGGGTGTTTGAGCCCTAACTCTAGTCATCACTCCCAAACTAGGGTCCTCGCCTAGGGCGGGACACCCTAAAACTGCACCAACTGACACAGAAGGGAGGAGTGGCCACGGGGAAATGACCTCCTTTCTTCTCTTCTTTTGTTCACTGTTTCCTACCATCCCCCCCCCACGCTGGGTTCTGTATTATTCATGCTGAACAATGTGCTAAATCACATTGTTTAGAGGTATAATATGCGCCACGGTGGCTCACATTTAAAAAGAAAGGAAAAAGTAATGGCGTAAATGATAAACGAAATAAAGATTTTTTTAAAAAGAAATTTTATGGTATTTAATTAATCTCCCAGTTTTCCGAAGTTGCTTTCTAGTGAAATGGCTCCTTACCAGTGCCTTTTCAAAAGGTTAGAAGTGAATTCCCTGAGCTACAATCATTAGCATATAGATGTCTCTAAGTGTTAATTTCTGTTTTCACTGAATGAATGTAATTTAAAATGAGGCCCTTTCAAATCAGTTAACTTCGGCCATTTGAGGCAGATAAGAAAAACGGACTCAAGCATGAACCCCCCAGCCGAACCTGCTTCTTCCGGATAAGTGTGATCTGCCACAGCCACGCACTACTTTGGGAAATTACAGATCTGTTCAAAAAGAGAAATTGGGTTTGAGGTGAGCAGGTTAAAAGGACCCTAAACATTTGATTTTGATTTAGCTAATCATGAAAAGGAAATTGAAAATGAATGAAGAAATCAATTTTGAAAAATATGGCTGTTCTGTCCCTATAGAAAACCCGGGAGCATTGTTGATAAAATCCGGCAGCTCCAACTTGGGCTGTGGCACACTGTTTGGCACACACCATTACTAGGCATGCTTTGGCAGAAACAAACCATATAAAGGGAAAGTGGCATCTACTAGCCATCACAAAGGTAGTTAAAACCGTATGAGGTCTACTAAAGATCAGAGGTCTGTTTCTCAGTTTGGGGGCCTGGGAAATAAAGATGCTACCAAATTCAGTGTCTTCTTCACACACTATGAATATCCCACAGCCAAAGAGCAAGGGGAGGTCCATGTTAGCTTCCTCTTGCCAGTTTTCAACACTTGTCCATCTATGAGGACAGTCTTCTAAGCCAATCACTTCCAGAAAGGCCCTAGCTCTTAACACCACCAATAAAAGAAATACATTTTCACAAATTCTGGGGACATTTTCAAACTAGAGAACAACCTCTTCTCATTAATTTTAGTAATCCTTTAATAACATAAATCAGATCATCTCAATCTATCTTTGTATTTTTCTTGTGTTTATGCACAGTATGTGAATGGGGGGTGAGCATATGGGGGGATCAGAGAACAACTTTGCAAATGTTCTTTCCTTCCATCTTTCCCTGAGTTCTGGCGATGTGATTGAGATTGTTAGAATTGCATGGCAAGTGCCTTTCTGTGATGGCCCATCTCACCAGCCCTTTGTTCTGAATTTCATTTAAGGACTTGTCAGTGTTACACTTCCAACTCTTCAAGTGCTCCTTGTTCCTTCCTATACACAGTTCCAGCGGGTCTGCTTCTCTTACCTTCTCTCTCTCCCTTCCCCAGCATTGTACAGCACACTGGCTTCCTAGCTCTTAGACATACAGCCCTGTCCTACCTTGAGTTTTCTCTTCTACCTCGCTTCCAAGGCTGGACACTTCCTAGAGTTCATGTGCATCCCTCAAGCTTTAGACTCTGTGCCACCTTCCTCCAAGCAATCACTCCTTATCTGCCTGCCTAAAAGGAACTCCTAGGCTAGTGTTTTCATCTCCCAGCTTTCCACACACTGACGTTATTCTTTGCCACCCTCTGTCTTTTCAGGGACATAATAGGATAGTGAGAGCACATACCTCCTGTCTCCTTTCCACTTTCTCCTCTGCCTAGCACAGGCCACCCAGTTCTGGACCCTTTGGAGGAAATCCTGACTTAATGAGTAAATAGTAGACAAATTCCCTAGTGCCAAGGAAGATTTTGGTAATAACATCTAGACTTGAGGATACTTAAAGCCCATTGCTTGTAGAGAACAAACTAAAATGAGACACTATGAAATCACAGACTTGCCAAATAATTTGAAAAAACCCAGGTAGCATCTATAACCCCACACCACCCTTACAGCACACATTAACAAAACAAGAGTTAATATAGGGTACAGGTCAGTCTTCCACACTCATTTATACTTACCTGTTTACAAGACTACTCTCACACCTAAATTACAAGATTTACTAGAAAGATGTCACATCATGCTCAAATCTGGATCCCCCAGAGTCCCTTACACATAACAAAAGCACATTAAATATTCAATTAGTCCTCACCTTCAGCAGAACTCAGACACACTGTCATTTGCAGCCCTTCTCTAAATTGGCTTCACACTCACCATTAACTGAGCCATTAATGGATGACCCTCATAAACACACAAAGCTATTGGCTTGAGGCTCCAATCCAAGTGACTGATTCTCCTAATAGAACTCCATGAGAGCAGGATCAGTTCAACCACTCCTTCTTTCATCTGTCAGATGCCGCTGACCACTTACACAACTGAAGGTTCTAGGTACAAAGGTAAGTGCCAGCTACAAAGGGGTATCAGAAGAAGCCAACCTCCTTTCTTACGCTCCAGAGCCTAAGGTAAAAGAAAGACCACAAGTAGTACCAACTCGATTTCTCCATGCCCTGTATCCAAAATTTCTTCAGCAATAAGGTCTTACCGCAAAGTTTTTGGGAACAACCAAGAACAATGGCAATAGCCTTCATTGCTGGGGAGTCTTCAGAATACTGCTGACCAAATAGGTCAAGGAGGGTTTCCCACACCTGGCAACCTGCAGCTTCTAGGAGAAGCAGTAACCCCTGTGTACATAACTTCAATTAAATGCTTTTGTAAACGCATACCTGTATGTATATATGCATATATATATATATATTAGGTTTCCATGTAGATTTTACAACCATCTTTAGCATTAGTTACCTATCCTCCCACACGTTCCCATTCTCCATGCCTCTCCCTACTTAAAGCTCCACCTTTCACAATATTCCCCTTTTCCTCTTCATATGACCTATGTTCTACTATAAACCCTTTCTTTTTTGCTAATTAATTTTACAGCCCTGTCACGGTTTTCCCTCCCTCCTCTCCTCATAGTCCTACCCTCCAAACCCCTGCATCCAAGCCTCCTCCTTCTCTTTGGAAAAGTGCAGTCCCCCCAGGTATATCAACCAGCCACAGCATATCAAGTTATAATAATACTAGGCACCTTCTCTCCTACTAAGGCTGGACAAAGCAACCCAGTAGGAGGGAAGGGTCTCAAAAGCAGACAGCAGAGTCAGAGACAGACCCTGCTCCCACTGTTAGGAGTCCCACAGGAGGACCATGGTACACAACAGTAGTGTTTGTGCAGAGGGCATAGGTTAGTCTCATGCAAGTTCTCTGGTTTGGGTAAACATTAAGATATTTCCCTCTCCCACTGCTGGCATCATTATTATAATGTAAACTATAAATTAATTCAAAGGTGTGGGGAGATAGTTCAGTCAGTAAAGTACATGCCACATAAGCATGAGGACTTCAGTTCAAATCCTCATCCCCTACAGAGAAGCCAGGCAAACAACATTCATCTGTGACCCCTAGCTTGGGGCTACAGAGACAGGAAGACCAGTTGAATCAATGAGCTTCAGGTTCAGTGGGAGAACCCTGTCTTACAAAATGCTCATACCTTAAATGGATTGCAAAGGGAAGTAGAGCCTGGATTTAGGAGAACCTTGAAGGTCACAGTGGTAACTTCCTGTTGGACTCACGGTGCAAAAGAACTTCGTGGATAGTGAAGCAATGTTAGAGCAAGTCACACTCATCTGCAGAGACTATTCTGACTGAGATGCAGAGAACACTTGATGATGGAGATTCTTAGGTGTCCTTCAGCAACTCACTAACATTATGTCATACCTAAGAAAAAAATTCATTATGAGTGGGATCTACCCTCAAATCTCTCAGGAAACTCCACTGGGGGTTCCTCACTAGTCTTGGAGTTTGGTCATCTCATCCTTCACATTCACCACCACTTCTAAGTGCAGAGGTACATTGAGGCTGGGGATTTTGGTGAATCCCTCCTGCTCTGACACTGTGTACAAAATGAACATCATGGAGGTTTTCATCCTTTGGATAAATCATTTCATTTTCCTTTTTTTCTCTCTGACTTCACATTTATTTTTTATTTGTTTGGATTTCTAACTGTAAGGTCATATGTTTAAAGAACAAACCTTCAGACACACTGTTACCTCCCTCCCTCTGTAGAGATTAGTCAACTCTCCCAATTTTTATTGACAAAGATGGTGTGGGCCACACTTGTGCACACACAGACATAGTCCATACACACATGGGACAGTGATGAAGGAAACCAAGCGTTTTGTAGTTTTGTTTTCCTGTTTTGAAGGGCACACTAGAATGAAACCTTGAAGGTCACACAGCAACCCTATGGCTCAGATCACTCATCTACAATAGCTCCTTCCATCTGCTTGAAGAGCTATTTAAAGGACTCAATTCTCTCAATGTCCATCCCTCCTTCAGTTCAGAAAACACCACAAAAAAATCCACTTCCTGTGCCCTAAATAATATCCTTGGCAGCTTGCTTTAATGTGTCAGCTAAGATGACAAAGGCATCTTTGGAGGATACAGAGGACCCTATGCTGCAGGACAACACAGTTAAAGAAGGCTTACTTCTCTACACTGAAGGCTAAAGTTTCAAAGCTCATGAAATAAATGTGTCAGTAGCTTGAAAATTTACAGTACAGTCTGGGTTATCTCTGTTCCTTCATATCCCGTTTTGTGCAATTATTTATATATATTCCACTTGGTCAGCACTAAACTTAAAGGATACAGATAATAAGTTTTAATATTCTTTTTATTTAAATTAGAAACAAATTTGCTTCACATGCCAATCTCAGCTTCCTCTCCCACTCCTCCTCCCTCGCTCCCCCAGTAGGACCCACAGATAATAATTTCATGACAGCTAATTTCTGTCTAGTAATGTACTTAACACTTCTCAAATGACATGATGATAAAGCAACTATAATTATCTCCATTTTACAGATAAGACAAACTGAGCTCTGAGAAGTGAAGTCATTTGTCAAGGTTATATTTTAAGTATGTATGAGATCTGAGGTTTTATATGCAGGCCTGTATAATTATAAGTCAATAATCTAAATTCTATATAGTATTCCTATTGCCTTTAAGAATCTTATGGAGGAAGGGGGGACATAAAATGAAGCCTATTAATGTTCACTATAAGACATAGTATGTACAGTGACATGGTACATGCTCAGAAAAGATGTCACTGAAAACCCTGTACTGTCAATATAACACACAGATCACAGTGTTCCATGGGCATCCATCTGGGATTTCACACTGTATTGTTATCTCTGAAAACTTACTTACTGTGCCATCATTTTATTTTTCCCACATACTAAACATGAATGGTAAAATGTACTTTACCAGGTCAACATGAGGACTTCATGAGTCGAGTCCTGTCATGTGCCTAGGCTAGGACACGGCGTGCAGTAAACATGTAACAAATGTCACTAGTTCTTATTTTTCTTTCTTTTGTCTTCTTTTTTCACTTGATTCTTTTGCTTCTTTGTTTTTCGAGACAGGACTTCTCTGAGTAACCACAGCTGTTTGGAAACTCTGTAGACCAGGAAGGTCTCAAACTCACAGAGATCCACCTGCCTCTACCTCCCAAGGGCTGGGATTAAAGCTTTGGGCCACCACTGTCCAGATTAGTTCTTATTTTTAAACCAAGAAAATGTAGGACATTATTAGTGTGGGCTAGGAAGGAAAATGGCATTCTAAACTGAAGGAACACTTACAAAGACCCATAAGAGAAAGAGTATGACAAAGAAAAAATCTTGAAAGATCAGAGTCGTAGTAGTTGTGTGTATTTCACATGGTGAGGCAGAAGGTATTGCTCCAGGATGAAGTAAATGAGTGTAGTACCATGACATCAAAATGATCTCATAGGTAAGTCTCAAATTAAAAGAGAATTTGTACTTGGCAGTGTCCTTGGCACAATGGCATGATATGACAAGATAGTATTGTCCCTCTTTGCAGCTCTCGTAATTACAAGATCTGTAATTCCTGTACTCTGCTGGAAGTGTCACTGCAAAATTTCCTTGAGTCTTTTTAATGCAGCCAGCCACTGGCAGCTTTATTACAGAACTCTCAATTAGTTAATGTAAATAGCTGACTTAACATTTCAAGTCATCAAGTTCATACATTTCTTGGAAGATAACCTTGAAATTATGAGTCTCCCTCACCTTATTTTATTTTGGTCAAATTTCTGTTTGTTAAGTTTTTTTGTCATCACAATACTGTCAGTTTTGTTATAGCATAGTGTATAAACAAGTCTGTGGGTAAAACATAAGCATCCTTCAGAAATAATAGTAAAGAGAGACATTTTAGAAATAAAATACCAATGTTGGTTAATGCCAAATAGATGTTTATCTAACAAACATGCAAAACGTGCTTGACATTTTCCCTAGTATCAATTTATTTTTATTTTTATTTAGTTTTGTTCACTTGTGGCTGCACAAGTGCATTTAAATAGCAAATTTGCCCTACACCTAAAACGTTCGTACTCAATCTAAATTCATATATATCTTGTTTTAATTCCATGCTGACACATTTATTAGAGATAGATCAAATTGCCTATATTCATTCAAAGAGTTGCTCTTAGGGAAATCGTTTCTTTCCAGAAGGTCCAATCTCTGCAAACATAGGAATTGCCATTGTTCTGTAGATAGCACATTATGTTATTTATAAAGTGCCACAGTGGAACAGAACAATGCCATCCATCAGTATCCAATCAGCAGTGAAGTTGGCAGAGGCAAGTGGGATGTACAAGAATGCATTGGCACAGACCATTTAAACAGGCAGATTCTAGAGCCTGAACTTGGCAATGGCTTGTGAAACTAATTTATTTGTTATTTGCGGGAAAAGGTTGCCACTTTGAAACACACTCAAAAGTTTCCAATTTCAGAGCACTGCCTTCAAACAATACAACTAGCATTCTCTGCTGTGATGTCTGCCTAACACCCCCTCCTGCCATCCACATACCTGAAAAAAATTTCATTTCATTCTCTGCCATGGTTTTGATTTTTTTTTGCTCATTCTCTGTTTCTGTTTTTAAATTGAATCCTCTCCAAATCCTTTCCCATTTTTAAACACCACCTGCTCTTCTTGCTAACATACCTCCAACACAGGTTCACATTTCTTGAGAGTCCCATTAGATTTGAAAGTGGTATACACATGCTATTTGTTACTTAGCATTGAAGACGCTGATTCTTTTGTCAAAGACACCAATGGAACGTGGACAACTTAGGATGCCATGGGCATCTTTGAATTCAGTGCAACTGGAATGAAAAGCACAATGGTGCGTTCCATATAGTGATGAATGGGTTCTTCTTTAAAATTATTTCTTTTTATGCATATGGGTAATGTACTTGCGTGTTTGTCTGCACACACATGTAAGTAGTGCATATGGGGAACAGGAGGGCATCCAATCCCTTGAGACTGGAGCTACAGAGAATTGTGAGCAGTTATATGTCTTCTGGGAATCTAACCTGAGGTTCTCTGGAAAAGCAGCCAGTGCTCTAAATCACTGAGCCATCTCTCCAGCCCCCAGTATTCTGATAAACTAACTCTCAATTCCATAGAAGAGGACAAAGTTTCAAAACTAGCTAACTCTGGAAGAAAAGAAAGTTACATACAGGTCTTGCGTCTTGACCAGAACCAAAAAAAAAAAAAGGTGTGTGTGTGTTTTTTTAAATACAAAGTCCTGGTATTTAATGCCATGTGCTTAGAAAGTACAAAAGACAACTTGAATCATGGACACAAATGAGACTCTAGAAACAGAAATAGGGATGTAAACTGGTAATGGAAACATTTAACTACATCATCAATGATCTCAGAAATGACTACTGAGCAGGGTGTGGTGTCACATGGTGGTACATACCTCTATTGCCAGTTCTGGGGACCAATCTTCCATGAACCTGGCAAGAGAGAAAATTCAGTGTTGATCACCTCTGGAATTGTCAGCCAAGGACAAGTTCTGGGTGCTACCAGGTGACTTGGGAGGGTTCCCATGAATGACAGTGAGTATAAAGGTGAAAGAGAGGAGAGGAAGCACAAAAAAGAGCAGAGTATTAAATGTATTAAATTCTTCCTGAATTTCTGTGAGTTCGAGGCCAGCCTGGTCTACAAGAGTTAGTTCCAGGACAGCCTCCAAAGCCACAGAGAAACCCTGTCTCGAAAAACCAAAAAAAAAATAAATTCTTCCTGAAAGCATGTGTTTAGAAAACCAACATTTGACTATCGGGTGGGAATTAGGGGAAAGAATAGCTTTAATGTGGTTGTTAGTATGAACTTGAGTGGAATGTGCAGGGTGTCCCAACCCCAAAACGGCCCATGGATTATCAGAACTTTCATTCTCAAACAATTCCACTCAAGGCTGCAATCAGGCCTTTCCTGATTTCTTATGCTTAAAAGGAAATACAAAAATCAAATAAAGGTAATTCCTTCTTGCTCTTTCATTCTTTATTGGATTCAGTATAAGAAATGAAAATTTGTTCAAATTCTGGAGATACTTTACACAGATCTTTTTTTAAAAAATCTTTTAAGAGGATTATATATTGTTTATCTTCATTGATGCCTGGGTTTGTGCAATTATATATCTAAAATTAATCTCATTCAGATGAGTCTCCTTACAAAATTCCTTAATCCCCTATCTTTCGTAATGGATTTGATTTTCTCCTGGCCCAGATAAACTGCAGTCATCTGTGCTGGCAGTTTCCTATGTGAAGTTGCATGCCAGTTATTTTTAAATCAAAGGCAATTTCATGCCAACATGTATGCATGTTCTATAACAAGCAAAGCCAACCAAGCACATCTGTTTCTTTATCTCATGTCAAAGGAAGAATTTTAAAGTTGTTGGTAATTGTAAAAACTAGTATAGCCTGCTCTCCAGAGGATTCACCTGCTGACTTTAACTGTATTAAGCTCAGCACAGGAACTAGAATGAGTGTTTACTGAATTCTGCATTCAAAAGCAAACTCTCTAGATTAAGTAATCCTGTATTGCTATTCATGACTATGATCCAAAACACTGTCATTAAGGTAATAAGACCCCCAAACTTCAGGAGGCTGCTGTGGTCAGCTAGATCTTAATAGCTTGATAGCAGAAATAGCACATCTCTTCAGAAGTTTTTGTTTCGTGTGGTTCATTTAGACTTACTGAATTTTTCAGACATATCCTGGTGGAAAACCAGAAAGAAGTACCTCGTCTTCCTTCCCCCTCTTTGACAGAGATAGAAAACAAAGCCAGGGAGCACACTTTCTCCTAGTAGAGGAGAAGTGGTTTCTCTTAGCCAACCTTCATTATTTTATGTGGTTAAGTGTCCACAGCTCTCAAATTTATTGGTACAACCATCCACATGTATATTCCATTTGATAATAATGTCGCAGCTTAACGAGGTCTCTTAGAATTATTTATTATTAAGTTTCATTACTTCCTGCAAATGAATGTGCTGATTAAGACCACCCTTTTAGACTCTACCACACCTAGACTAATCACAACATGATGATGAAACTTGAGCTGACTTGCTTTCCCCAGCACCAATCTCATCAAATCTTTAAGTATAATTTAATGAAATGTCTGCTTATATAACTATAAAAGTGGAAAAACTCATTTATAGAATCGGTCAACCATATCTGAAGTGCATTTGCATCTTTGACAAGTCAAGGATCATGTAAACATTTTGAATTGTCTTTGTGTTGAAAAGGGAGCCATATACTCTGCCCCTTGTAATCTGTAAGAAACATGGTCCAATTCTTCTGGAAAACATGATTCCTAAGACTCAAATATTTCAAAATAGATTTCAAAAAGTATCAGGTGATATGTATATATAAAATGCTGTAGTATGTGTGGATATTCACAGATCTTGTCCATATTATTATTATTATTTATAAAACAGTTGTGTATGGCATAGAATTATTATGAATATTGGCAAATGTTGGAATCTAGAAGGTAATTTTATGCATAGAAAGGAGTCTTCTGATACAATACCTAAATACAAAGTATATATGTTTGTTTGTATATATACTAAAATTTTTATCATTGAATATGAAAGTTAAGATTGTATGAACTTGAGTGGTAGGAAAACAGTAGTATTAGTGAAGACAAAATATTCAGAACATCTCCATTAAAATATTCAAAGACAAGATACAAGATAAGAAAATGTTATTTTGAAAATAATAATAACACTCTGCAGATAATGCAGAGTGAAGTTACCCATTTATAGTCATTGTGTGTGTTCTTGTTCTCTATCTCTATAGCATCTATTCATAATTACCTATTCATAGCTTTACCTCTTCCTTTTTTTGTAAATTATTCGAAGACAAAGACCTTGTCTTTTGTAGTTCAGTTCTTTACCACATATGACAGTTCCTGGGACATAGAAAGTGATCACTAAATGTTAAGTATATAGGTATGCTACAGGCAGAATTAAAAGCTTCAGTAAGTACCTTATTCACAAATCCAAGATTATGTTCATATATTGTGAAAAATGCTAATTGTTAATTTTATATGTGTGTGAGTGTTTTCCCTGAATATGTGCACCCAGTGAATACCAAGTGTAGAGGTAAAAGAGGGTACCAGATCCTCTAGAGCTATATTCATAGACAGTTATTAAAACCCTATAGGTGCTGGAAATTAAACCTTGATCCTATGCACATGCAACCAATGCTGTTAACCACCAATCCATCTCTCCAGCCATCAAAATTATGTTAAATGCTGAGGAAAGGTCATATTCTATTTTTATGTGTTTTTGTGAGAGATGCAGCTATTATTTAAACCAGACCATATTTGCCTGCCTGTCTTGGCAGACAGCATGGAGAGACCTGACGGCAGTATATGAAGTGCATCCCATATCCAGAGACCCTTACAGGCTCTTCCAAACACACACTAATTTGACAAAGCACATTTGAATGTCTTCTTAGAAATATAACCCGCGAGAGAGCAGTTTGCTGCATACATCTAACTTTGTTTTTCTTATGTGGTTTCAATGAAAGAGCGCATTTTATGCTGCTCAATGAAGTATAGTCAGACTATGAATAGCAAAGGAGACCCTAGGTGAGAAAAATGTCTACTTCTAGAGGAATCGATACAAAAAGAGGGCAGAGGAACCTACCCAGAACAAACACAGCATCCAGCAAAAGCATAGGCCAGAGTCTTTCAGAGAGTTCAGGCTATTTGTTTGTGTATTTTTTTTAGTGTAGCATTGGTACTGAACAGGAACCAAGGCACATGCATGCAAGTCATTTGCTCTCCTAATACAATGCCTTAAAAAACAAATTAGAATACATGACAAGAATGGACATTGTAACTGTAATCCTTACTTGGCTTTAAAAGTGGTTACAGTAGTAGTCATTTATCCTTTCAACCAAAACTTGTGGAATTGCTGTTATATTCACAAAGAGAAAAGAGAAAGAAAAGGATATAGAAAATAAAATTTATTAAAGGATTTTATTCTACAACTTAGGCCTTCTCCTTTGTGTATATTGTCTAGTTTCATACGACAATTATTTTTGTGAAAGGAAACCAAAGTGCAGAAAAGTTATTCATCTCAAGCGACTGAGTTAATAAGCAGGCTTGTCCCCTCAGTCTTTCTGGGGCTGAGATGTATGGCCTTATCCTTCTCCCCAGTACACACTGACTCCCACAAATCCTATCCCACTAAAGAATCCTTTGGCAGGATTCCCCTATTCAAAGACTTTGTAGACCAGGTTTTAAAAGAAAAGATAAAGATAACCACCATCAGGCCATTGAAAATCAGCACATTTAAGCAACTACAAAATGCATAGCTTTGAAGAAAATCCTTCAAATATATAAATAAACCCTAAATTATTAAAGAATAGAAGACAAATTATGCTGCCAACACATTTTTGGTAAATAAAGAATTTTAGTTCCTAAAATTGAAAATCATTTAATAGTTACCCATAGTGCTTTACGACGACTCAAATCATATTGTGTAATTGGAACACGGAGTTACTAACAAAGCCTTTAGTTATGAAAGCAGTCGTCTTTCCTTAATGCTCACTGTAACTTCACATTTCTTTCTATGGCAGAAATGAGCTTAATATACAACTGCATACAAGTTATATCCATGGGTTAGCATGAGAAGAGTTGGTCAACCCTAGAGTTCAGGCTGACCTGGAGGAAATTAATCACACCTACTTGCTGTTGTTTTTTCCGTCTTTATGATTGAGGACATTCTTAATTGAAGAAAAAAAATATCATTTACAAAATCTATTTAATTAGCCCTCAGATCATTCATCTAGTGAACATGAAATTTCCATAATCATTGTGGCATTCGACAGTATAGAATTTTTTGAAAGGGGAATTATTTCTTAAAATAACTCTATCTATCTTGCACAGTATATGTGTCCTAACGATATTCTTACTTCTTGACATTTATCCTCATTCTCTCAAAAGCCTCACTTTTTCCTACACACTTTAAAGCCTTTTTTATTAATTAGACAAATCATTAGTATTAGAAGACAATATAATAGTTTCAAGAAGTAACTTCACAGACTAGCTGCATATTTAATCAACTGCTTCTAAATTTTTAATCGTTTGAGTCCAGGTTCTTGTCTTGAAGCTTAACTTGATAACAAACCTACCAACTGGTAGAACTAATTGGCACAGAGTCAGTCAATAATTTATAAGGGAAGGGAAAAACATATTGGATGTTATGAGGTACAAGACCACCAGCCAGTTAATCCTGAGAGGTACCAGAGAAAACACTTGGTTCCACAAATCCATGGCGCACTGGTGACACCCACTGGCTGTCCACTAGCATAGCCTGGATTGTTCGGCTCTACTACAAAGAATGTAAAAGAGAATTTGTAGCTTTTGCATGTTACGTTTACATCTTCTCTTGATGTTGACCTCAGTTGTTCCGCCTTATATATCAGCTGCATTTAGTGACCAAATGTATGATTTCAAACTCTTGTAATTCAGTTGTAGGTGGTAACTGTTCTGTGTAAAGTGGATCTGATAAAATTTCTTAGTGTTCTGAGTTTGAAATAAGAAAAACCAAGTGAGCAGAGAAAGCATTTTAAGTGTTTCACGACAAACATTGAGATTGTCATCTCACAGTGCTGGGAGTTTAGTGAATTCCCTTGCTACTGTAATTTGGATAAGACCACTGTGCCAGGACTGAGTCATAGGTTTAGCTTGATTCTCAAGTAAATCAGAATGATCTGGAAGACTTATTGCCGCTACAAATTTGGTGGTACCGTTGATGACTTATAGTAGAAACTCAGAGAGAATTTCTTATGTATTTAGTTCGCAAAGAACACTGCATTAATACTGACACTTTTGTCCCATGTGCTCCAATCTCAGCATTTCATATATACATAGAATAGTGATTCAACTTAATCAGGATGAACAAATTCTTCAGAAATTATATATTTATACTGTACAGTTTCCTAAAACCTCACCACCATACCAATCAAAACTTATTAAAGGGTTTGAGAGGATGGCATAGTAGATAAAGTGCTTGCTGCAGAAACATAGGGACCTGAGCCCCAATCCCCAGCACCCATGTAAAAAGTCAATGCATGGCCTGTTTTGAGAAGCCAGCATTAGAAGAGTGGAGGGAAGGTAGGGGTAGAGACAGGTGGCTTCTGGAAGCTCAATAACTAGCTACTCTAGCCAAATCAGTAAGCTCCAGATTCAGTGCCAGTCCTTGTCTACACATGAGGGAGATAACCTAACATTGACTTCTGGCTTCCACATACATGAACACACCTACATGTGCACACACACACACACACATTAAACACACAAGTGCATACACATATGCATAATCTAAAACTATTTCCCAAAACTTTCAGGCAGTGCATAAGGCACATATGAGATAGTAATCGCTGAGGACCACTAGCAAAAGCAAGTCAAGTGCCCCGAATGAACTTAACTTAGCTAGATGAGGCATAACTGACATGAAATGGTGAGGCATGACGCACAGGGCACTCTCCCTGGTAACATCAGTATTTGCAGTATTGTGTCATCTGAAAGTCATAAACCTCCAGATGATTAGATTTTGCTAATATTACCTAATTTTTCACTTATGAAGACAGTTCCTTTTGTGTGAATTGGTTTATGCACTCCTTTTATCACTTCTGGAGACAGGTGGGTGTAGGGGAGGACTTGGTGGCACATTCGACAATCTTGATAATAGTTGACTAACGAGTGGCAGCTGCATTCTCTCTCTAAATCCAGCAACTAAGCCCCCAATGTTTCAGGAGCTTCACAGATGATTCCAACTAAGGCACGGGGTTCAGGAACTTACATGAAAGCGCCAATTTAATAAATTTAAGTCCGTAATTGCGGCATGGAGGAAAGGACAATTTTGAAAGGTACCAAGAAGATAAGACACGCAAGGGCGAGAAAGTCCAAAGGCTAAGCTATTTTCTATGAGAAACCAAGGAAAGGTATTAGAGGAACAGGGCTGTGAGGTGGGGAGAGGATACCACATCTAGAACTTAGAGAAACAGTTTTTTTCTTTTCATTTTCTGAAAGAACTGAAAATTGACCCCATAGATCATAATTCCAGATAAGTTCTTTTCTTTTATAGTGTCATTAAACCGTTTTATACTGTGATGTCCATCAACAATACATTAATGTCCTTTGACAAGGTATGTTCAAATAGCCTTCAGACCCTCTGAAACTCAGGCTGTGTGTTCAGGATGCTACAGCTCATGGAGGCCTGGGGAGTTTCCTGGTGAAAAACTCTGTAATCTGGACCAGTCTTCCAAAATGAAATGCTGAGGGCTAACCTAGCCTCAGAAGTTAAAAAGTGGGTCCTTTTAAGGAGAACCCCCTTGCTCCTCTCAATTACAAAGACCACAGCATAACGAGAGAAGGCAATTCCCAACTGCTTTCCTTCCCCTATAGAACATTCAGGCATCTATTCTTGCCTGATCCCAACCCGTGACCTGTGAAGCATCAAGAGAGACCCTGTCCTGACCTAGCTCTTATCTTGGTTGTTTCAAATCCGTGGCCTTTCCATTTCCCTCAGAATGAAGCCTAAACCACACCCCATGGTCTACAAGAATCTATGTGGTCTGCTGTCACCTACAACTTCACCCATGTCTTTCTTGTAGTTCTCTCTTCATGTACCATGTCAGCGATGCTGGCCTTCATTTATTCATTAAATGTATTTATTTTTGCCATGGATCTTTCCACACATGCTTAGAAAACCCCATCTTTCCACTGCTTAGGTCTTCACCCACAGAGCTCTGCTGTCTCAGCAGCAACCTTGCTACTCCTCGGGCCCCAACATTCCCACCATTTTTTTCTAACTGCCTCCCTTCTTCACTTTTGTGCTCTAATTCTGATTTTCCCAAGAGAAACAAATTCTCCCATAAACATCTGCTCTAAGACTTCACTTTCCTATGTGAATGTCCTCCCTGGCAGGTAGAGCAGGGGAAGGGCCGGTCCAGCTGGAGCTGGTCTCTTCCCAGGGCTGAGTGGGATTGTGCCTGTCGATGACTCAGACCTGAGTCTGGAGTCTGTTGAAGTAGGATCTCGATTTATTCCAACAGGCAGGAACTGACATAGGGCTGAGGTAGGGGATGAGAAACATAGGCTAGGGTAAGGTGACTTGAGGAGTAAGGGCCAATAATATTCCACCAAGCAGGCAGGTAGCTAGGGAGGGGGGCAACCTTACATCAGGTCTGGCTGATTCACCCCCACATGGAGGTTACAGCTTAGAGGCAGGTCTCCAAACTCTAGCCAGACTCAGGAGCTTACACTGGGCCTGGCATCCAAGCCCTAAACTCAAGTCAGGCTCAGGAGCTTACACTGGGCCTCGCGTACGAGCATTTCTTAGGCCCAACAGTGAAGAGGTCTACATGAAACCAATTTTTGTTCTAACAGTTTTTATCTGTTAAAATCATTTATTTTTCAGCCGAGCGTTGGTGGCACACGCCTTTAATCCCAGCATTCGGGAGGTAGAGGCAGGCGGATCTCTGTGAGTTCAAGCCAGCCTGGTCTACAGAGAGAGTTCTAGGATAGCCTCCAAAAAAAAAAAGAGAGAGAGAGAGAGAGAGAGAGAGAGAGAGAGAGAGAGAGAAACCCTGTCTTGAAAAACCAAAAAAAACTCATTTATTTTTCATCATCATCAACATTTATTCTCGTAGTATCCTTAGCTCTTTTCTTCTCACTCATTCCTCTCTTCCAGTCTTTTCCTATGCCATCCGTACAACTCTATTTTCATGCCATGGTTCTTAAGCAGGCTCTTCTGATTATTAGTGTCATCAAATATATTGTAAAGGCTTCTTTCTTTCATCAACCCTCTCAATTCTCTTCTCCAGCTTTTCTCACCTTAGCAAGAACTCTCTTTCTAACTCTGGGCAATTTAGCCAACTTTAAGGTAGATATAGAATGAGTTTGTCCATTCATTTAATTTTGGAGTTGCAGAAAAGAGATGCAAAGATAAAAAAAGAATAAATACTACTTACAACACCAAATAAGTTAAAAAATTGGAGTGAAAAACAGAACCACCTCATTGTGGTTCTTAACTAAGGCAAAAGCTTGTTTTTTCTCACAGTGAAATGCTCTAATGCAGAAGGAGCTGACTTTAAAGTCCTATTTTCCACAACTCTTCTATCCGTTGTCATAGCCTGTGCACTCAATTACATGAAGCTATGATCATGTGCTGAAAAACTCTCAACTTCTGTCTACAGAATTTCTATGCTCCCTGGCTCTGTCCTCCAGCCCTCTGATGACATTATGGTTCTTAGCCAGAGGCTTTGTACACCTATATCCTCCTGGCCTTCCAGGGTCCAACTTCACTTTCCCCATCTTTCTTTAAGTATAATTAATGTCCCTCTGTTGTCTAGAGTGCAACACTTATTCTGCCTTCTAGGGCAGATGCTATAACTCAAAAATCAACTTTGAATGTCTAAAAGGGACTGTCACATACCACTGACACTCAATACATCCTGGAATGAATGTAACAAGCATATTAGGTGATAACAGCATCTTCTGCTCTTAATTGCAAGCGCTTCTGAAGGTGGCTGAGTATAGTACCAGGCTGAAGAAGGGCACTTGTATGTAGTTTCCTAATTTCTTGGTGTTGAAAAAAATCACCTAGGAAGACTTCTTTCACCTAGCCTGGCATCCCCTCATTTCCCACACTATCCACAAAGTATCTCCAAAATGAGTGTTTATCTTTCTGTATTTCCCATTCTCCCAGTCACTGATATTTGGAAGGAGAATTCAGCAATTAAGAATGAAAACTCTCTGATACACACGGAAATAGTCTAGCCATTCTCATTGGCCCTACAGAAGTTAGGGGCAGGATCAGCAGCAGGTGCTCTTGGCTATTTCCAAATTCAGCCTTGGAGAGGCCAAAATCAAATGCAGAGGCACACTTTACAAAGTGCAATATATTGCTGCTGACATGGAGGGCAAAAGAGGGGTAGCAAAAGAATGTCACTATACAAAAAGAAAGATGTCTCTGGAAGGCAGTGCACCTAAATATGCAGTCAATAGCACAATACAAATTCTTTGTTGAGGTTCTAGACAAGGTGATAAGTACTTTTCATGCATGATTGTTGTTTGTCCCTTTGTTTGTTTTTCAAGACAGTTTTCTCTATAGTCTTGATTATCCTGGAGCTCGCTCTGTAGACCAGGCTGGCTTCAAACTCAGAGAGATCTACTTGCCTCTGTCTCCCAAGCACGTCACCATTCCCTGGCATGAGTGGTTTTAATTAACAGTCGAGAAAATTTGAGAGGTGGTGGTAATGATAAGGATGATAGTAATTGTAGCAGTGGTGGAATACACAGTTGAAAAAAATTATTTGGCTAGGGCTTTATAGCTACTGGAAATGGTTTAGAATTCAAACCCACATAATGTAAAACCTGAACTTTCATCTTAACTCTGTTTCCTACTGTCTGTATGTTGAGTGAGGTTGAATTAGAAAGTTGGGAACTTTGTAAACTTATTAAGGAAACAGGCATGAAGAACTGATCACTTGGTGTTACAGCTACACAAATTGGTGTTTGTACTGGGGAGAAACATACTTGAGAAATTTCTGCAATATATTTTAAGGTGATTATGTTTTACATGCTCAGCCAAGAATTTGGCCTTTCTTTTACTCAAATATCAAACTTAAAGCCCAAGAAACATTCAATTGGAGACATTACTAGTAGTGCCCCAGTTATGCACATTCCTAAACATCACAGATGGGCAAAGTGGGAGTCAAGATTGGCAAAGATGATACTTCCCAGAGTAGACATGGAGCTCTTGATGAATATTCAACAAATGTTACAAGGACCTTGCATTCAAAGAAATTTATTCTGCCCCACTGGTACTGTGAGTAGAAAGGTAAGCCACCCACTGAGCTTGCAGAGAACACAAGATAGGAACCTAAAAGATTTTCATGAAAAATAGAAAACACTGTTCCAGAAGTAGACACAGCAAGAAACTGTACATCAGGGTTTGCAATGAGGTCATCTAGATGCAAAAGTATATAGAACTATGCATCTGCATAATTAGCTCAAAGTCTTTTCATTGTACACATTTCAAAGCATTCTATGAAAGATGTCCATAAGCTTTACCTAGCCACAGGATGAATCCAGAACACCTTGGAGTTTATAAATGTCTGTCAATAGAGAGGACAGCTTTTTAAAAAAATGAGGCCAACTCTGGGAACTTCTCTGAAACTTTGCCAATGAAAATCCTTTCTCCTCATGAAAACTATAATCTGAGGACTAAATATACAAATAAAATGTCTAGTTATCATTGTTGGTCTTCAAAAGTCAGAGGCCTTAGAGGACTCTGATTAACTAATAGCAAGCACTCTGAAAGAAAGCAAAACCCAAATACACTACCAAGGCCTATACCTAACACAAATAAACAAATATACCCTAACATAAACAAACAATTAATTTAAAATCACTCCTAATAATTTTATCTTCTTTTCCTGGATACTTAAATATTTCATAATAATGCCCTTAAGTTTAAGTGTCAGGAGATACAAAAGAACAGAGTACAGGTAAGATCTCACCCCATTCCCTCCCCTCTGAAGGAGTGAAGCACACTGCAACATGTGAACAAACAGAGAAGAAAGCTACTGATTCATCCTCACCCTTATACAAAACTGTGCAAACCAAATGAACAGAGCTAAATCAAGGTGGAAATAATCTGAAGGCAATTACTATTTTCTAGGGAATACATTGAAATTCTCTAGCCACTGGTTGTGTCTGACATCAGATTTAACAGCACATTAAATTTACATCCACACACACATTTTTCAGAAGGAATAAAAACTAATGATTTCCCTTCACCAACCTTCCCCCAATAATTTTCTTTGATTTATAATATCTGTATATTATGAATACAGTCAAAGACATAAATAACAAAAACAAACACAAATTGGTCAATTGATTAGGATTTAGTATTGTGAGAGCATAGTTTTTGATATTATCTACTTGGACTGTGTACAAAAATGATAAAATGTATTCTAACTCAAAACACCAAGTGTTTTATATAAATTAGAAATCAATCAGATCTACTCAGACCTGTTCTAGAAGGTGAATAGGGAGTGATACACTTGAAGATCCTGTATCTTTAAGCCTTCAGAGAGACCAGACCAGGATTTGATAACAGACAAGTGGCTGATGATTCAGGATTTCAGGAGTTAAACATGCCATGTGAACGTAAGTTGGACAATAAATTATATCTCAGTGATGACTGATTTTATTAGTATCTTGGGAATATTTACCATGGTCTGTTACCAAAATATATCACTGTTATTTAAGATTATATTATGCACTTCTGAATTTTCTTTAAAATCTTTAACTTTCCCACGATGTTGTTACGAAGGTCAGTTTACAAGAAAAACCATATATTAATGCTTGCTGAAGTTTTGTTTCTAGTCATTTTTTAAGAACAACTCTTATCATCCCCCAAAAGGGAACAAGAGTCACAGAAACAGAAAGAAACAAAGGATGGAAGGATGGAAAGGAGGAGTCAAAGGAGGAAGAGGAGAAGAAGGGGGGAGGAGGAGGTGGCTTCTTTCCAGAAGATCTCCAAGATGATGAGGAAGGATAGTGTCTCAGTGTTTCAAGTTTGCAAATTGATTATCTACCACAGTGAGGAGATTAAAGGTAAATACACAGAGAAAAATGGATTTAACTGTTTGGATCTTTAGATTTGAGACCTTTAATTTCACCTGCTCTGATTAGGAAAATAATCTATTAGTAAAAGGATCTAGATTATAATGTAAACCAGAACATGAGATAAATATGAAATGTTGAGGTCACCAGTCACATAATCATAGATTATATGTCTGGAAGCATATGTTAATTGTGCCGACTTTTTCTGTTTTGATTATTTCCTTAAAGATAAATCTCTCCACCCAAACCAAAAAAAATGAAAATATTTCAATAATATGCATCTAGGGGTACATTATTAGAAGACATTGTATAACTAGTAATTTAACAATATTATGAATTATCACAAAAATCAGTTTTTCCTAAAAATTATTTAGCTACAACTCAACAATATGTTTTTATTTGGGGGGGCACTATTTTAAACTCAGAAGTATATGTAGTTCAAAATAGTTTATAATTTATATCAATAGTTATAGTTTCATTTCATAGATAACTCAAGTTTTTATCATACTAATTAATATTTTAAGGTATCATAGCTGAAATACAGTGTGTTAAGAATCATTTGGAACCAATTTTTGGTTTTCACTTTGGACCATGCTAAGGATCAAACCCAGGACTTCAAGCAATGGCAGAACCACTTGGCTACATCCAAAGTCTTGAGACATACCTTGAGCTCATGACTGTTATGTCTTTGCTTCATCAGTGCTGAGACTACGTGTGTGTTCCCAAGCCCTGTATATCAACCCATGATTTCTCTTTCATATTTCATGGTGAGAATTTTGATGCTATGAAATTAAATAATGACAATTTGTTGTTTAAAGTTGCACATTTAACAAAATACCATAGGTGTATATAATCACACAAGAACACAAACAAGTCATTTTTTTTACTAAGGTTTAATTTTAACTAATAAATTTTAAGTAATGATTGTAATACCAATCGAGTCTTCACTAATTTTCAATGCATGACCATTTTTTTAACTCAAAGGTAGAAAGTTTTTTTCACCATGGTTTACTTTCAGCTTATTTGTTATCTTTCTTCTTAAACATTCTTCTTTGCATTCTTCTTCTTGCACTTTTTAATGAGTCACATACAGTTTGACTAAAGAACCATCCTAGCACAGTAATGTTTCAACTTGCAAGGAAGGACACCCTTGTTGAGCTGGTAGAACTCTACCAGCTGGATGAGATCTGTGAATTTTGTGTGGCCATCATCCAGGGTGTGGAACAACTCTCCATCATCTTCCACCTTCAAAAGGACAAGCAACAAGCCAGTGAAAGGAAAAACAATGAACAAACAAGCAAATATTTTAAAATAAAACAAAATTTTGGGTTAAACTACCCAGAAGAACAAATAAAGTTCTCCGCATACTATATGTTTCCATAAGCCTAAGTCAACAAGTATGTAAAACTAAGGACAATGAAAACAGCCCCATAGCAACCTTTCCTGGTAACATCCTTACCTTTAAAAGCAGTTATCTACTCTTAGAATAAGCAGTCTGGTTCTTTCCTTATTCTCCCAGTGTTCTGTATATTTAGGATAGCACAATGGTTGCCTATCAACAGTGAGGATTTTGTAGTCCTTACTAAGGAAAAAACTCAATGTTTTCACATAGAATTTCCTTTCTTTTTTCTTTGTCATGCTTTTGGGCATGAATCACTTAATATTTTCTGGAGCTGCTAATCACATAATAAAAAAGCAATCAAAGTAGCAGGAAGGATACTTTGAACAGCTATTGGAAAAATCCAGAAAGTGGCGACTCAGAGGAATCCCCAGAACTCTCACAATCTTACAAAAATACCTTCCTAACGATGGGTTACATCTCTGCTACTCTGTAGGCCCCCAGTGTGCACATCATACACATGCATTCATACAGGCATGTATCAGCAATACAAGAGAAACACCAAAGCAGGATGTGACAAAGATTTTTCTTAATGTTCTTAGAAATATTGAGACACCCACTAGTTACACAACACCTTTGATTTCATCGTGATTCAAAAGAAGTTGATGGGAGACATCAACAAAAGAATATAGTTTTGAGAGGAAGGAGGCAAAGAAGGCTTCCAAGCACTGCTTTGTAAGAATCTGTTAGTGACATTCAGAAGAAGGACTTTTAGTGGCCTTTAACAATAGGTGGCATGAGGTCTACACAGTATTGCTAAATCATATTTTGTGGAAAAGGGGAAAATTTAATTTTTTACAATTCCTGTATTTCTTGTATTAATTCAGACTTATAAAATCATTTCTGCCAAACTTAACTCTAGTCAAAGCACAAGCTCCCAAATTATATTTAATAAAAGGAACAAAAGAAAACCAAAGTTTCCCAAAGCGTATGCACTAAGAACATCTCCAATACATGAATCTAGAAGTCACAATTACTTACCGGTATGATTTGAAAGTGTTTTATCTTTTGTCCATGACTCATTGACAGTACAAAAGTTCTAGGGTTACTCTGACTGTCCCGTACCAAGAAAACTCTAAAGAGAGAAAAGGAATTCCAATGTTTCTTTCTTCATACTCAGATTTCATAGAAATATATTGTATGCAAATACATATGGATACATGTAAATGGTAGAGCCGGGGCCTCCTTTACTGGGTGATCAATGGGTAAGACTATCCATCTTGGAAAAGAACAGGTAATAAACTTGTACTGGAAAACTGTCATTATACTAATGGAATGTAATAAGGTAAATACATAACCCTTCTGTCAGGTTGCATGATCACGACTGCCAATATTATGTGAAAGTGGCATCAATAATTACTGTTATGTATGTCCTTTTGTCACTCAGAGACTAGGTACTCCCACGTAGCTATCCACCAGAAGGAATGGACATTGCTATTTTAACTGACAGGTCATGACAGTCCCCTGAGAGGAGGCAATTATTTGGAATGAAATAGTTTTGTTTTGTTTTTTACACTTCTGCAGTGCACCCTCTTGTAGTAGTAGGAAATGAATCTATTCTAACAAATTAATCTCGAAATTGTTTGTGAAACGTTTAGGTAAAGATGTTTTAAGTAAAAGAAACACCCCAAAAAGCATGCACTTTAACCTTGAAGAGGCCAGCATAGAACCTTTATAATGTCAGGCTAGACAAGCAAGATGTGGCCTAATGGCCTAAAGAAAAAAGACTGCCAGGCAGGGATTCGTATTTACTGGCAATGCTGTGCAAAACCAGTTTGGTATTAATTATTGGGAAGCACACTGTGCAAATGTCCCTATGCTGACTCCAATACGAATCTCACTGTGCCTGAGCAAAGAGGCAGCCAATGTCTGAGGAAAGCATCCATTTCAAGTGTGTTGTGTGAGACTCAGAAATGACATCACTGGAGGCAGGACAAAGGGACATTTCAGTGGTAAAGGAAGATGTAATTTTCTTTCCTTCCCAAGAAGCTCAGCACTACCCCCTTGTGGGCTACTTGGCACCATCACAACTTTACAGGTACAAAAAAAGGTTTGAAGAAACATATCCAATTATTATTCTTTATTGAATTATTTCATTTAATTTACAAATATTGGACTCCAAAATTAATGGAATTGTAACTTTCTAAAACAACCCCCTCTTGGTCTCTTCTTTGTAAATCTCATCAAATGTATAACTCCAAGGACTATGCTTCACATAGAGAAACACAGTCATATCTGCTTTTAGAGTGTAATAAAATGTGCAGGCATGCATCTTTATCTAAAGTCCAGTATCAAAAACCTCAATGTTGAGCAGGATGAGAGATACCATAGCAGAGGGAGTCATTCTAGGTTCGAGGAGAGATCCGGCACTAGTGAGATCTCCAGAGATCTACAAGGATGACAACAACTGGCAAACTAAGCAGTAATGGAGAGACTACTTTAAATGCCCCTCGCTGATAAGGATTTTTACAACTGTCTTATATACCACCCTAGAGGCCAGCACGGGACTGAGTCAGATCACCTAAATGTGATTGTCAGTGAGGAGAAATAGGCAATCTATGGGGCTTTGGGTAGTAGATCAGTATTTACCCCTGGCACACAAATGGACTTTGGGTGCCCATCCCACAATGAGGGATGCTCTCTCAATCTGAACACTTGGGGGAGGGCCTGGGCCTTCCCCGTAATTAAATGACAGACTCTAGGGATCCCCATAGAGGGCCTTACCCTCCCTGGGGAATGGAGTGGGTACTGGATAGGAGTTGGGGGGTGCTGATGGGCAGGAGCGGGCATGGAGGGGTGGGAGAAGGAGCTAGGACTGACATGGTAAGCAAGCTTGTTTCTAATTTAAATATATAATAAAAAAGTGTTTCAAAAAACCTCAATATTGTCAACGTCTTAAGCCAATCCTTGCAGATACAAGATCCAATCACCACTTGTTTAAATGGATACTGCTTTCTTTCCTCTTCAAACACCCACACAACCCCCACCCCCATTTGCTCTGTATTGAGAAAGAAATCTGGCTAGAATTATATTCAATGAATGAAATATACCAAGTGAAACAGATAATCCTTCTAATTATAAACAGTTGATAGTTCATTTTATCTTCCTCTTTTGTACTCATATACAGTAAAAGATATCACCAAAAAAGAAAATTTACCTGTATATACTGTGTACATACTTTTTATGGCAATAAAATCATAAAAAGAAAAACAAACAGGGAAAGAATTAAAAATACACAAGAAAAAGTTTTCAATTAATATGTTTTGCAACATATCCATGAAACCAAATTTAGGACAACATCCTGCTATAAAATGTATTTGGAATTACATATACTATATGTACAAACCAAAATGGTGACACCTCAAAGAGACTTGGATAGTACCCCTCATCCATTCGCATCTGAGATGATAGCATTCACACAAACAAAATGAGAATTAATGCTATTTGGTTAAAATTAAGTATCCTGCTATCTCGTTATTTACACACAACTATTAAATCCCACTATAATATAGTGACAACCATGCTTACAGAACAAAAGTACCTCTGCTTTGTGATAAGTCAAAATTAAAATTTCTTTAGTATGTGCTAAGTAATCCTCATTCATGGGGAGAGGGGAAAACCAAACATTATCACTCAAACTACGAACATCAGACTCACCCATCCACAGGCCCCTGCCGGATAATCAGCTGCTGAGCTTCATCTCTAGAAATTCTGTGATGAAACCATGGCTGGGATCGGTGGATAGCTGAAGGAAGACAAAGGTTTGTCTGATAGGATCATGATTTCCTTCCATGCATCTCCCGCCCTATCCCTTGGGACTATTTGAGGAACACCGATCTGATTGTCCATCAACTGGTTGGCAAACACAAAATGTAGACATACCCATGTTCACAGCAGCGCTCTGGGAGGGGGCAGTAGGGCTACCATGATTCCCCAGGCGTAAACATCCTTTCTTCTGAACAGTAAGAAAAAAAAAAGGGAGGGGACAAAAATAAAGTCTCAACTTCTTGGCTGAAATGACCCAAACCATAAACATTTGAGAAAAATTAAGCCATTGGTACCCTCCAAGCGAGTCCTTCCTCAACAGCCACCGAAAGGGCTTCTGTGGGGTTGTCTATGACTCTGCTTGTCTGGCCTGAGAAGTCCATTGCTACCAGTGAATTCTCTGATATGCTTCTCTGAAAAATTAAAACAATAGAACATTTGGACTATCAATATATATATATACATATATATATATATATATATACACTAATGTTCAATGTTTTTCTGTTCATATGTGTCCATTCTGGACTGGGATTCTGTCAGCAACCCTGCAAGGGTCATCATGGCCAGCAGGGAAATGGTCCACATAAGGTGAAATTCTGCACCTCTTTATCAGGTACTGAGTCAAAACTTCCAGGGTCTGGCCTCCCAGTTATTTCTCTTACACACTGAAGCACAGTAAAACTTCAAAAAGAGGTTTCCACATGACAATTATCACAACTAAGCCTTAGACATAGTTACATAGGAACTCTCTTGCAAATCAGCAAAGCATCTGTGGCCTTTACAATAAGAATCAGTTCTATTGACTGATGGGCAGTGCTCAGGGTAGGACTTAACAGGAAAGGATTTAATAAGCATAGGGATAGATCTGTTGGAGGATGATGTAGAGTACATGGGACCTCTTTCATAAGGATGGGTTCTATTCACTGAGAGCCTAAGCTCAGGATGAGGGACTAAACAATGCTTAGGGTATTGGGGGGATTCAGGAAGACTGGCTCCATAGAATAGCAAAAGATCATCACGTTATCAGACAACATCTACTCCTGTCTTCTGGGTGAATATGCATCAGTCAATTCTGTATTTAGAAGAAAAACTGCCTTTGTGTTGAACAAATCTTGGTTCTTCAATACTTTCTCTAAACTGTGCCTCCTACAGGATTTCGAATGTAGCCCATCAGAAATTTAAAGGATAAATATGTATAGGAGGTAAAATGGTGGTCTAACTTTCATTAGTACAGTGAGTTACATGGTTATCTATCAAGATAACTAAGTAAATGCAGAATGGATGGATTTAGTGGAACTTTGGAATGAAGCTAGCTCTTCATATTTTACAAGAAGATGAAAAATGTCTATTGAGCAAGGCATAATTCTTTAGGTTAAAATGATCCATGGTCATCCTTCTAAGCATTTTTGTCAATTATCAATTAAATGACAAGTTCAACTACTTGTGAAATAGCCTTTTGTGTGTGTGTGTGTGTTTTGTCTACATATATAGCTGTGGGACGCATGCATGTGGTGACCATGGGGGACAAAAGTAGAGATGAAATTCCCCACAACTGGAGTTACAAAGGATTTGTGAGCACCATGTGGGTGCTGAGAACCAAACCCAGGTCCTAGGATCAAACCCAAGTCCTATGGACAAGAAGACAGTTCCCTTTACACCTGAGCCATCTCTCTAGCCTGGAATAACTCTTTATGAAACTCATATTTATAAAAAGTACACTTTAACTCTGCAAACATCTACTTCAAATTAGTATCATGCTTTATTTTTATTATTAATTTTAATGTACATATTCTTTAAACATGAATTTTAGCTAGCAAATATAATAGTGTTGGGATTGTTTAAAAGTACCCTTTTTAAGGTACTTTTTTATAAACACAATTTTTTTATTTTATAAACACAATTCTGAAATTTCTGAGAATTCTCGGTAATGGTGATTTATTTTCCCCAGATCCCAAAGAATACTATGTCAGGAATTTGAAAGCACTGAGAAATTTTCTTCTTCCACTGTGTATTCTAAAATGTATAATTGTTGTTGAATAAAAGTACTTGTGATTTAGGATAGAACAAACTTGAACATCTACTTTGAAAATTTCTTGCCTCGACTCATATTGCTTAGAAAGTAAAATTTAGTGGAATAATAATTCAGACATTTTCATATTATTAAAATGTCTGTGTTCAATGAATTACCTGTTTTCCTCTTCTGGGGAGACCCATAGAAAAAATGGGAACTAGGAACAAGAGCCTGAACCACAGATAGTGTCACAGAATGAAGAATGCCTCAAACAAGCAAAACGGTCATCAACTTTGTTGTTTGATTTGTTTTCTTACTAATTCTTTTCTTTGCATTCTCTGAAAATAAAACGGCCAATGCCTGGACCTTAGTTTCATTTGGGGGGAGTTTTATTTTGCAATTAATCTCTTTAAAAGTGTATCACCCCTCCATGTCAAGAATGCAGAAAATAGAAATTTTCAAGCTCTCTAGTCAAGAGTCTTGCTGTTTTCATAAGCCAGGGAAATAACATAAAACTTTCCCAAATAAAACAGCACAAAGGGGAAATACTTAAGTTATTCCCCGCTAAGTATTAAAAGAGTGAACCCCCACAGTAGCGTGATGGTGGCAGAGTCAAGCCATGCTGCATGTGGGGACATTTGGACAGTGCCATTTCATACCTCTCCTGAGCATTCAGCCAACTGGCTGGGGTCACACATGGGCTTCACAAAAAAATTCTATCCACAGGAAAGAATTTAGGGCCCCTTTATCACTGCATCACAGACCCCTACTTATTAGCATCTGCTATTTTCTCTTCAGAACATGTGAGAGAAGCTGCAGTCTTATTACAGATCACCTCTCTTCCTGAAACCTGCGCGCAATCCCCTGTCTGTTGCAGGGAGTTTTGATTATTGACAGCTGCTCTTTCCTGGTAGATGCTGTCTCTGTAATCTCTATTTGCTGCCACACTTTAGTTTGCCCTTCTCACCCCGTGATCTTCAGTGCTGGGCTGTGGACCAGTCGGATATGCCTTTGCTTTGCCGACCTTAATGAAAATCATTCACCTGCCCCAACACAGAGTAACTGGCCTCGATCCTAATGATAGCTTGATCCTTATAATATCTCTACCTCCGCATGCCAAGGTGGGCTATGAACTCTCAGAGTCCCTGATAACATAAAAATGGTGTTAGGAAAGAGATGTAAACACAATCAGTTGTCTTGCATTTTTCTTTTTTTCTTTTTCTTCCCCACAATATGACAGGCAAGGATGTAAAACAAGATCTCATGTTCATTATTTCCTGGCCCAAAAAATTGCAAGGAGATGCAAGACAAGGAAAGAACATTTTTATTTGCTATGGTAACTACACCGTGGGAAAACAGTAATACAGCAAATGTTTTCTACTGAATGGCAGGTGGTGGATGAAAAATTAATAGTTTACCTTTAGTGGACAAAGAAATAGAAGTGAAGCAGAGTTTGACAGCCCGGAAAGGTCATTTTCAGCTCAATTTCCTTCACATAGGAAAGCAATGCTGATAACATTCAGAACTGGTTGGATTTCTCAATTATTTGCCACCTTTTCTAACCTGTTCTTCTTAGGGGATGAATGAGACATTCCCTAAGAAACAGTCCATGATTGTAACAGCCTTGCCTTCTTTCCAAACAAGAAGAGGCCAGGATTAGCTTGGGTTTTCCAACTCACTTTCTGAAATCTGATCTACCCACTGTTAGGGCAGTTTGCATAACATGTCTCTTTAAAAGTTTAGATACATGCAAGGCACACCATCTTATTTGAAGGAGCCAGATAAATTTGCAGGCCCTCGTTACAATAAAGGCACAGAATTTCTCCAATATTGTCATCTCATCTCATTCCTACAGAGCCACAGGACAGTAGAGATATGCTAGTCCTCAAAGACTATACAGTAATCCCTTTATCTTGCACAGTAGGAAACCAGTGACCAGCCAAAGTCATGCAGACAGCATATGGTAAAAGGGGCAACTGACATGCTGTGTCTTGTCTAGGGTTCTTTTATTGGTGCAGGGAGGCACAGGGAAGAACTTTAGTTTATAATGTGTAGGTTAGGGTCAAAAGTGGAGAACAGAAAGAACTCCGGTTGATTTCCCATCTCCACATTCCAGCTAGGGCCCTATCAACAGTTCCTACCTTCACATGAATCCTAACTTTGCACTGTGAGGAATCAGGTATATTTGGCCTCCTGAAATGACTGCTGCTGATTCTCATGTCAAAGCCAATGAGGGGGAGTTATATGTAGCTTTGTAACTATGGTGTTCATTATGGTGTATCAAACCTTTTCATCATTTCTCAAAATGTATATGTGAAAAAAATTATAGAATATGCCTTTAAATGTGAAACTGGGTATCCTATCATTTATATGTGACTTCCTGTTAAGTGGTCCCTGAATGAAAAGCAGCTAAGGTAGGTGGCAGGGCTTGACATCTATTAAGCCTCTAATTCTTCCATAATAACATAGAAAAGTGAGATCCTCCACAGACACCAAAATAAGCAAAATGCCTCCCATAACTTCTAAATCTCCATCACAGAAATTACGAACCACATAGATAAAAGTCATAAAGACCGCCCTTTCTGATCATAACACCTACCCCATGGACAGGCCCTTCCCACACATGCCCCTGAACTTCTTACCCTCTTCAGTCCCATACCCAACAAGAGTCACTCATGGAGTTTGTCTTCCTATACACAGTGATCAAGTAACAGTGTAACTAAAAATCTCATACACACCTTGACTGACAGCATTTCCCATATTACACAATTTCAACAGAAAAAGTAGCAGTGACCCCCATGCTTGAATGCTAATGACAGTGATGAGAATGGAAAGGAGTTTGATTACAACATTTTCCTATGATTAAAAGGACATTAAGCAATAATTGCCTCCAAATGCTTGGTTGCTGTTAACAAATTCATCCTAATAACTTTAGACTCTAAAAGAAATTTGGAGAGATTTAGAAGATTAAGATAATAAAATCCAATATGCTTTTTATATACAAGTGGATTGAAAGATAAAAGTGAGCTGACAAACTATAAGAACATCCACCTTAAAGAGATTGCTTTTTATAAAACTCATTATATTCCTTAGTTTCTTATTTTAAGGCTTATAAGAGTATGTTTCAAAATTTAAAAGTTATTTTTCTATCGCTTAAAGGAACATAGCTACAAAATTGGAGGTTTTTTTCTCTATAGTTCTATCAGGCTCCACAGTCAATATCATTTCATGCCTCATTCCTAGAGCAGGGCATTTCATCTGCAACCTGATATGTGAGACACATGTACCTTCCTTGGTCACAGCCATGAAGAATGTATTTTAACCTCAATGGAAACACTTCAAAAATGCACATTAACTAATTTGTAATGCAGGAACATACATCTGAATTTTGAAAGCACTCAGTATCAAGGAGCACAGCAAAAAAAGAAAAGCATAAACTTTATGTTCAGAAATAAAATTTTTGTGTTAATGTACAGGAAATCAAAACACAAGATGTGTGTCTGTGTGTGCCTACAAATGAACATCCAAGGTACAACTAGAGAAATAGTTCTGTAGAAATGTCATGCATGACCTAGATTTTTTACTAGATTCCATTTTGTGGTTTCCTGGAAAGCAACTGACTTTGTAAGGGTGCAGAACTTAAAAAATTATTATTAAAAGATCAGAATGCAGAATAACCTAGATACTCATAATGTATCTTCAATTTTTAAATAATGGTATGTTATTTGGCTATAACAATACTAAGCTAATATTGAAAGAAATCTATAACTCTACAATGGAAACCAATGGTTTTTAGGGCATAATCGACAAGGCCAAGAGAAAATATGCTGCAAACTATCTTACTATGATCTAATCTTCAAATGACATAATGACCCTGAATGGTTCACATAGTCCTTTCAATAATTTTTACTTTAACACATAAAATTATTGGCTTTCATTGAATGCTTCATATATGTTTCTGTGTCTTTTATAGTACAGAGGTCAAACATACAAAAAATACAAAACCAAAATTTCTTTATGACATTATATGAAAATGTTGCAAAAGAATCACTTTATTGGAGATCAACAGTCAGAATATTAAGACATTATATGTTTAACATAATGTAGCAGTGGATAATATGACTATAGTCTAAATTTGAAACCTGGGTCCTTACCATGGGTGATATGCTCTGTGAGCTGCAGCCACTTCGACCTTGGTATGGGTGCATATAGTTCTGGTACAGTTGCATGCCATACTGCAGAGCAGACACACACACACAAAAAGCAAAAACATGTTCTCAAGATTATCAAGTCACTGAATTTCTACACTTCCATGGTTATACATTATCAACACAAAAAGGAATTGTAACATTTTCTTTTTTACAATTTTTAAGTGTTCTTTTCTCATACAATCCATGCCAACCACAGTTTCCTGTCCCTCTACTCCTCCCAGGTCCCTGCCATCTCTCAACTCCTCCAGATCCACTCCTCTTCCATTTCCCTTCTGAGAGAGAGGGGAAAAGGGGGTACTTCCAGAGATATCAGTCGAACATGGTTTAAGTTACAAGATTAGGGCTGGGTGAGACAACCTAGTAGAAGGAAAAGGGTCCCAAGAGTAGGCAAGAGAGTCAGAGACACCCTTACTCCCACTGTCAAGAGTCTCCCTAAAACACCAAGTCAACAACCACATAATATATAGAGAGGACCTAGTACAGATCCATACAGGCTCTGTGATTTACACTTAAGTCTCTCTAAGCCCCCATGAACACTAATCGTGTTATCCCAGTATCTTCCACCTCTCTCTCACCACTCTTCTGTGGGGTTCACTCCTCCATTTCTGGTGAGGGTACAAACTTGTTCAGCCACTATGCAAATCAATATGGTGGTTCCTCAGAAAACTGGGAATCTATTGGTCTACATCAAGACACAGCTACAGCACTCTTGGGCATATATACATAGGATACTCCATCCTACCACAAGGACACTTGCTCAGTTATGTTCGAAGGAGCTTTATTCATAACAGCCAGAAACTGAAACAACTTAAATGTTCCTCAACTGAAGAATGGGTAAAGAAAATACGGTGTATTTATACAGTGGAGTATTACTCGGCTGTTTAAAAAAACAACAACAACAATATCATAAAATTGGCAGGCAAATGGATGGAACCAGAAAAAAATTCATCCAGAGTTAGGTAACCCAGACCCAGGAAGACCAACTTGGTATGTACTCACTTATAAGTGGTTATTATCTGTTAAGTAAAGAATAATCAAGCTATAATTCACAGACCCGGACAGGGTAGGTAACAAGAAGGGCTCTAGGGTGAACAAATGGATGACATTTTCTTAAAACAAGTAAGCAACCAAATTTTTGACATATTAACTTCTGAGTTTTAAAAGGATACATTTAAAAAGGAAGTGTTTTTACTTAGACCCAAAGCTTTTAGTGTACCTCAATAGAACAAAGCTCTAAAATTCACATTTCTCCTTGAAGCCAAATTGTAGTATAAGCATTGTGAGTGGTACACCACCTAGTGATACTGCTGACTTAGAAAATACAGTATCCTTTTGGGAACAATGATATTTTTAAAACCTTATACATCCTAAGCATTACTGAAAAATTCAGGCCCTCAGATGAGTTTTGCTTCATTGATTAAGTAAATTATAAATTTGGTCCTATGTGGATAACATATTTAGCAGTACATTTTCTTCCATGAATATTTATCTGCATGTTCATGTGGTCTGTGTCTATCCACTCACCCGTGTGTGTGTGTGTGTGTGTGTATGTGTGTGTGTGTGTGTGTGTGTGTGTGTTTCGGTATTGTCTAGAGATCAACCTTAGATGTATTACTCAGCTAAATTACCTCTTCCTCCTCCTCCCCTTCCTCTTCCTTCTCCTCCACCTCCTTTTTAGGAAAAAAAAAGCCACATTCTGTCCAAGAACTAACCAAGTCAGCAAAATTGGCTGACCAGCAAGCCCCAAGCCTGCCTCTGCCTTCCCAGTGGTGGTATTACAAATGCATGCCTTCAAGCCAGCCTTCTCTCACCTGGATCCTGGGAATCCCATTAATCTAGTGAATCAGGTCCTCCCGCTTATAAAATCACTTCATCAGAGGAATTATCACCAAGCCTATGTTTTTCTTTATGTATTCTTATGGTATTTACTTTTTATCTCTTGCATCAAAGATGTGGGAAATGAATTGGATTTCAGAGTTTCAATATTTCAAAGGTAAATGATGGTAGTGTCTTTCCTTTCAGGAGGCAGTATCATGGAGAATTAACTGGAAGCCTACTGTGGGAAAGTAGGCCAGGATCATATACTCAAGAAACAAGCATACAAACTGCTATGAGTAAACCCATTCTGGAGATGCCTGCTTAAGAATCCAGATTGCTTTCCCCTTGAATTTGTCACTTAGCTAAAGAAAAGAAAGCAATGTGATGGCCAGATTTACTGATATAATTACTCTAGCACACTATTCAAACATCACCATTGCATGGAGCTCTAATAAAGCTTCATTAGGTCCTAGCACCTGATTTCTAACATAGGCCTCCACCTTCCTCCTGGAACCAACTTATGTCACAGTCACCACCTACAAATAACTCTTGCAGCATCTGAGCCAGCAGTGCTATGCAGCAGAGGGAATCTAGACAAGAAGGTGTAGTCAGGCATGGCATGTAAGGACAACAGCTTTGGGAAGCAAAATGCACCATCAGCTGCAGGTTGAAGATCATTTCTTGTCTGTTTCATTTTGAAGAGAAGAATGACCAACACACAATTACCTCTGAGAGCAGTACAACCATCAAACACATGATACCTACCTCTTTGGTTTGGGGAAGCCTTGACCTTACATCCTAGGGCCAGAGTAGCTCGGGTCTACCTAGCTGGCTTGGGGTCTTTCTTAAAAGCTAGCTGCAGATCTTTTGTGGGTTTCCCAGGTTGGGCCACCTTCTTTCACTCCATCTGCCTATCTAGGCCAGGTCTCTGTGTCTCCCAGAGGCAAGTGTGAGCTTATGTCTGCCTGCACAATATTAGGAAACCTCTGCCTTGAGGGTCACATACATTAAATTGTTTTCTGAGCTAAGAAAAAACGAGACAGTGGGGGTTAGAAAACATAGAATCAAGAAATCAAATCTTAACCATAGGATGAATTCCAGAACAGCTATTTTTCTACTAAAATAGTTCCTTAAAGTAGTTCCCACAAAGTGAATATATTTGGTAATTAGGAAAAAATTGCCAGAGAGGAGAATTACTGTTCCCAAGATTTTGATTTTAACATGAATCTAAACCCATTCTCATTTAAAATCCTTCATGCTGACTCCTTTATCCAATTATTTCTCAACTTTTTAAAAAATTGTTTTAATTTAGAGTTTGATTGACATTAATGGGAGCTAATGAAATTTAACTTCAAGCCAACAATAACTTCACAAAGAAAAGTAGAGTAGCTTAATTCCTAGACACATTCATTTTAGAGAACAGATAGTAACCTCAAACCAACACTTTCACAAGAAACATGCTGCTTGGTCACCTTTTATTTATCAGCATTGAAAAGCCAGCTACCTACTAATAAGACAGTTTTCTTCAAAGATGTATTGTCCCTGATCCTGGCAGTGCCTCTGTGCTGTTGGGGGTCTTTAGAAATCCTTTAACTCTGGCCGAGGGGTAGGGCATGGGTCACCTCAATGCTTGCCTGTCCCATGGAGGAGCAGATAGGCACCAAACTAGGCTAGAGTGGAGCTGGCTGGGTTCTAATTGATGGGAACGGAAAGAGCTGACACTTATCCAGGATACAGCACAATATGGAGCCTCATTTCTCAGCCTCGGGTTTTCTATAATTCTTTATGTAACTAGAGTATTTTCCATAAAGAAAAGGAATGCCTCCTGTGTTGCGAGCACACGTGTGTGTGTGTGGGGGGGGTTGCATGTAGATGAGTGTACACATGTGGGCATGCATATGTTTGGAAACCAGGGCTTCATGTCTTGTGACTTCCTCAATTGCTTTCCATTTTAGTTTTAGACACATAATCTCACTTTGACCTGAAAGCTCCTAAAGTCGCTAGACTAGTTAGCCAGCATGTCCCAAAGACGTTTGTATCTGATCCTTCAGTGTTAGGATAACAAACACACCGCTGATCAAAATATAAAAACAACTCAAATGTCCATCAGTGGCTAAGCAAATGCCTGTGTTGAAGGGCACACATATCATTTCATTCCCAGAATGGATGAACTCATAACGACAGCTCAGACCGGTGACTACCACGGCCTGGGAGAAACTGCTTGACAATAACATTATCTTCTTTTGAAGCTAAATGAAAGGTATGGTTGCACAACATGCTGAATGCGTTAAACATAGATTTTTTTCCATATTAAGATAACGACAAATTTGAACTCAATAAAAACATTGAAAACTGCCAAATCAAGCTTTCCCCTCACCTAGCATGACACCTGATCCAGTTATCTCTGTTCTGCTGTCTTCATTCTGATCTCACTCCCACTCAGGGTGCCAGAGATTTGTTAACACATTATAATGATAGTTAAAAACAGAATGACAAAGACAGGAAGGAAAACAGCGACCTAGAACATACATTAACTGTAAACCAAGAGGAGAAACTTACTTTTGCCTCTGCCTCAGCGGAAAGAAAAGGGGGACACTCAAAGATTCCAAACAAGATGCAGTTTTCTCTAATTTTCATTTCTAAATACATTCAAAAGCTGTCTTTGGTATATACTTTGTTATCTAATTCTCTTTCTGATAACATATGAAGTGATATGATGCATGATATTTTGTGGTACATGATATGACATAATTAATGTAATACACGTGATATACACTGGAAAATTATACCAGTTCTCAGGTATGAATTATGAAGACTGCCTCAGAAAATCCTGAAACTTCCAATTTATGAGAAAGATTCAAGGATGGTAGTAAATCCCATGTTTGTAAAGTCCGGTAGCAATGGGGAACTGACTAACACGGACAGGCACATTCTTTGGGTTGGCCTCTTCCAATGAAAAGCACTTTTTTGTACTTTCCCCTTTTGTTACTAACATAGCAGTATTTTCAAAAAGAAATGGTTGACTGCTTTTCTGATTATGGCGTTAAAGTTGTGATAAACTTACTGGCATATGCGCTTTCAAAATAATTGTGCCTACTTTTTTTTTTACCTATTTATTCATTAACTGTGTGCTTGCATGTGCATGAGCCCATACGCATGCTCTAGCGTGCACGTGTGTGGCCAGAGGACAACTTGTGGAAGTGGGTTTGCTCTTTCTACCACATGGGTCTCTGGGATCAAACTCAGTTAATCTTAGTGGCCCCTAAGTATGTGTTTTCAATGCAATCCTGGAAGAAATCAGTTCTGTATCTTTCCTATTTTTATCGACCTTTAGAACTGTCTAACTCTTTTCAACAGGTTCATCAAGAATTTACACTTACATAATTTTAATTTTAACATGACCTACAAGTGACGTTCTTAAAACATACTCAAAACAAAATGTATACAATAATTTCAGTTACACTTAAACTAGGAAGCAGATGAAACTGGGAGAAGGAGAGTCTGTGTTGTTTAAGGGTGTCAACCACACTCTTGTGTAAAGTCACACATTTCAGAATACTAGGACAGCACAAGGTAGCCTTTATGCAGGCGGGGGGGGGGGGGGGAAGGACAAAAACATTGACTTGGAACCAAAGCAGTGTGGATCCAGCAAGAGTTGGGGAGAGATGGTGAATATGATGAAAAGATGTAGGAAATTATCAAAGAACACACACACACACACACAAACACACACACCACAAATTATTTCCAATTAGCAATACCCAGGGGGAAATTTTTAAAATACAATTGCCTGTGGGTTTGGAGCCATTTTATAAACACAGACCAAGCTGCATACAGGAGACATGTCACCAGCTACACAGGGGACACACACACACACACACACACACACACACACAACTCACAAGAGTAAAGAGTCATTTCTAGAAACAGAATACTTATTTCACACACAGATCATGGCTACGCTCTATTCTGTATGATGGTCTCTTGAACTAAAGAGAAAGAGAGCACATTTGGTGGTGGTTACTTTTCTTCTTTCTCATACAGACACACAGATTAGAACAACACCTTCATATTTGAAAACAGAGGGATCTCAGAGCATTTACTAGGCACCCACCCCTCTTGAAAGATTACCTTAAGCAATCTAATGGCGGTCACCCAGCACATCCTGCTCTGCTCTTCTTCGGCACAGAGCATTCTCAGGTCCCGGGGCCCTCCTGCTTTGTTAGGCTAGAAGGCCACAGCACATTGTTTATTGTTAATGCAAATCTTGAAGGTAACACCTGTTGAAATAAAAGCCACTAAAATTCTCCTATACATAAGAGAACTCTGCCTCTTTTTAAAAGAAACTGAGTGAAACCCAAGCTTATCTAGAAGATGGAGTCTTACTTTGCTCATCTATCAAAACATAAAGCCTGTACCTTAAAGCAGAATCCGTAGACAGTTGGCGCTCCGTGTTTTTTTCTGCCTGCCAGTGACATGTAAACATTACTAGTGCTGAATTCGCTGAAAAACTGCAAATGCCGTGGTTCCTTTAAAAAACATACATGTGAATGTTGAAACAGATGCATGGTTTCACAATATCTTTTGCCTTTCTTATATTACACAATTTATAACTTGAACAAAAGAAAAAAACTTGCCTCAAACAATATTCCAGTGCAACGTCACACAAACAAAAGGAAGGGGGTTGCCATTTCCCTAAATAACCAGGAGCTGTGTGCAATTTCATTTAAATTGACAGGTGACAATTTGTTTATGATCTTAGACAGACAAATTCCTATTTTAAGTTTCCTATTCTCATTAACCATCATGTCAGACTAAAATAGAAAAGAGAAGGCCTCGAAGGCTTTTAGAAGTGTTTCCCTCATCTCAGCCCAAGTGGCAGGTTCTACAAGAGAAGGAAGTTTGGAAAATAGGGAAAGTAAGAGAAAATCTCTGCTTCTGGCAGACACAGCCATCCCTCACATCCTTGTGCTGCCTGGCAGCAGGCTGTGTGGCCATCTTGATCCACAAAAGGAGAGGAGCCTGCAGAGACGAGTTCAAGGAAATTACCTGGGATGGAATGTGTCTGATTGTCAGGGCAAAGGGAAATCGTGAGCTGCTATTTCTTCTCTGGAAAATCCAAGAGATTTGCAGCTGGCCATGGGAAATCACTAGGTCACATCATTCTGTGATAGGTTAATAACTTGGAGAAGTGCTTAATTCTGAGGTTGACTATATAATCAAAACTGGCCAAAATGCATTTGTTCTCCAAAACCTTGTTACTAGCAGTGTGGTCACTGAACCACAGGACCTGCCTCACCTGGGAGCTTGTTAGAAATGCAAAACTTCAGGGTCCTTGCAGAGCCCACTGAATCAATATCTGCATTTTAACAAGATCCCAGGTGATCTTCTATGCAGTGTTGAGCAGCACACACACACACACACACACACACACACACACACACACTCACACACATACACATTCACGCACACACACACACACACACACACACACACACACACACACCACACCAAATACATTCAGCAATGTGAACAAACTTGTCCAATTTGGAATGAATTTCATTGTCATTTACCAGTAAGCTATTCCAACTCAAAAGATGTCATTTCATGTCACTATTCCTTAGCATTTTAATCTAAGAAGTGTCCTTCTTTGAAGAATAAAGCAGAAATTTTAAATTATTTATTTATTCATTGTGGGTTTTTGAGACAAAGTCTATACAGTCCCGGCTATCCTGGAACTCACTGTATAGATAAGGCTGGCCTTGAACTCACCAAGATCCTCCTGACTCTGCCTCACAGTTCTGGGATTAAAGGTGTGTACCACTATGCCTAGACTTAAAATATTTTTTAAAGAAAACCTTTGTTGTGGAATAATCTTTTTGCACACTGTGAAGATGTGTCACTTGGATTGTTTTAATAATAAGTTGAATGGCCAATAGCTAGGCAGGATTTCCAGGTAGAGAAGACTCTGAGAACAAGAATGTAGGGAGACACCAGGGACCCAGAGCAAGCAGCATGAGCTTTACAAAATAAAGGTAACCGAGCCACATAAAAGAATGTAGATTAAAAGATATGGGCTAATTTCAGTTATGATAACAAGTTAGAAACAAGCCTAAACTGTTATTTGGGAGCTGGCAGGTTGAACAAAAAAGACACACTACAAACTTTTTTTAAAGAAAATATTAAAATGAGGGATTGAAATAGAGGTTTTCCTACTGTTGTGACATTTTAGAATATATATTCACTAACAGAACCTAATTTGATAATAAAAATGCATACTAACAGGCTGTATAGATTTAGTTACCAAAATCTACTGGCAAATGTACATAAGCTTATATAAGGAGGGAGAAGGAAGGGTGGCACCTAGGGTTTTCACTGACATGTAATTCACAGACATATTGCCAAGCCGTATGATAGTGGTTAGTAACTCCCATGCAACCTTCACTTCCTTGGAAGTGAAAGTATTCAACCAAGACCCCCTCGTAGGAAAAATAAGAAACAAAAATGGGAAATAGTCTCCTTAATAGGTAGGCATGCCATGTAGTACATTGGATAGCATATGTATTAAGGTCTAAAAAAACTGAAGTCTCTTATATCTCTAATTTTTTTCTTAGTGGGTGAATTTAGAATTATCTCCATGTGTAAATTACATTTGTGTGTGTGTGCGTGTGTGTGTGTTTGTACACCACAGTGTGCTTTTGGAGGTTTCAAAGGAAAACTTGTGGGAGTCAGTTCTCTGCTTCCAACATGTGAATTTAAACAATCTTGAACTCAGTTTGCTAGGCTTTAACAGTGAAGGTCTTTACTCACCGAGCCATTTCACCTGCCTCATATGTGGATGAGAAGAACATTATGATATCAGTTGACAGCCAACATTGAAAATATTACCACAGTTCTTATGATAGATTTTTTTATTTTTGCCTGTCACTAGAGACTGGTTGTATAAACAACCAAAAAAATTAAAAATAAATTTAAAAAGGTGTAGGAGTTGGAGAGATGATTCAGCAGTTAAGAGTATTCACTGCTCTTGTAGAGGACCTGGCTTCACTTCCCAGCTCCTAAGTGGTGGCAAACAACTGGCTATAGCTCCAGTTCCAGGAGACTCAACTTTCTGAGCCTACAGGGTCCTGCATGTATGTGGTATACACATATACACTCAGTCACACAGCACAATGTACACATAAAATGAAATAAATGGTTTTTTTTAAAGAAAAACTGTAAATCCTAATAGGCTTCAAAATCTGAAGCCTCAGATGAGGAAGAAGAACCAGAAAATAGATTTGTAGTGGGAGGAAATGGGGCCTTTGACATGGGAATAAGAACATCCAGGATCAACGAATGCTACAGTCGATAAATCAGTATAAAGATCAAAGAGTTTTAAAAAAGCTAAAAAAAGCAGATGACTAGGATTCAGACAAATTTCCAACTCTTGACATCAGCTAAGAAAGAAATCACCATAACAAAGCTGAATGTGATCTCATACAGCTAATAGATAGTTCATAACATACCCCAGATACCCTGGCTTACCTTTGATGTGCCTTTAGTAGAAAAATATAAACCAGATCGTCTCAGAAAACAGTAAACTTTTTTCCAAGACTTCTTTCCCTGTTCCTTTACATGTAAGAAGCCATGGATTTCGGGATAGGTGCTTGAGCTTAAAAACATCTGGAAGACAGATTGGATGCATTCATAATATTATGGAAACAATGATGCCAATAATCATTTACCTGTCAGACATGAACAAGCAAAATCAAGCAGTATCAATGGTGTTTGTACTGTACAGAAGTTACAATGGATACTTGATAGAACTCTTATCAAAAACCGGGCACACGTTCCAAATCAAGGTTCTTCAGAAATTTTACACTGAAAGTAATCAATAAATGGACAAAAACCAAAATCAGAAGTTCTTTGAATTTCTACTTGAAAGTGGTCATTATCTAGGTAATTATGTTCTGATATTTTTCATCTTTCTTATAGATTCCCAAACAAATCATTTGCCTGTAAAGGATATCATGCAATGCAATAAGCTGTAGGACCACTATCTTGACATCACTCATTCCACAGACAGAGGATTCAAGTTTACCTCCTTAGTAAGGATAAAGCATGCAATCCCTGCTTGTCTCCTGTGATTTTCGTTTTTGGTGGGCATGGTATTTTCTAGCTCTCATTCTCTTCAGCAGTGGGATCTTGGCATTGAGCCATGGAGAGGTGGCATATGTTTCTCACACCCAAATCTTCATAAATCTGTCACCCTTACAATTTATTTGGAGTGACATTGCAAGTTCTAGGCGGAGTCTTAGCTTGATGTTTCCATGAATTGATTCATAAAACAAGCTCTCAGATTTAAAAAAAAAATGGTTACCTGAGACCACCATGGGCAAGAAGCCTAATGTAAGTGGGAAAGCCCTGGAGGATGAGAGAGTGAAAGGCCAGCTCTGAAGAAGAGGCTCAGCCTCCAGCCACTGAGCCAAACAGCTACAGAACTGAGCCAGCCAGAAAACTCTAACCCAGCTCTTGCCCCGCAAAGTCACTGGTAAAATGCAAGCAGGTACTTTAAGCCATTAAGATTAGATTTGGACGAGATTGTTACGAAGCAGTAATTAGTTGAGACAATGGGCATGTGTTGCTGGGGAAAAGAAAAAGGACAGATATAAGTGGCTATGCCGCGACCTTAATAAGATAGTGAAAATGCATTAGTGATTCCTAAACGAAAACAGAAATCCCTATGAGTACACAGACACAAAAATGGAAAAATTTAAAGGAGCAGAAATCATTAACTAAAGCAGGCTAATATATCCTAAAGGCCTGTAATACATTCAGGGAAATGCTGATAGGAGATATTTACATTTTTAAGTAAATCACTAAAAAAATTGCTGCAATGAGCCATTAATTAATTGATATGCAAAACAGGCAAGAAGGTTTTTTAGTTTGAGTGCTTTCCAAGTTATTAAACCAAACCAATTAAATTTTTAAAGAAGAGTCATAGGGGTCACACTAGAAAGAGAAGAAACCTTTTAAAAAGTAGAAACATTGCCTCAGTGGAGAGGAGAGGTCAGGGCGTGCACTGGACTATCTGATTCTAAAGCCTGTGATTTTCCTTTTTATTATAATTTAACATTAAAGCAAGAGAATCATGGGAAAGGACAATTTAGGAAATGGGGTAGAAAAAAAAAAACTCCTTCCCGCCGCCACATCACACAAATCAGTGAAGAGTCCACAGGCAAAACTTTGGGGTTATACACTTATACCACAAGGGGTGCCTTTATGAGACTCTGCAGCATGGAAGCTGCTTGTAGAAAAAGAAATTTTCTTGAAACTAACAATATTTATCAAATATTCTGAAGGGTAAAAATAAAACACACACTATTTAAAAATCCGCAGAAAAATCTGTGCTAAACAAAAGGCATGCTATAAACACTGGACCAGAGAACACTGAATTTGTGAACACCCAGATTTAGCTTAAACAGAACTAACGAAACCGTGAAAAACAATTGTGGGTAACAGATCTCTTAATCTATTGAAAATAAAATTACCCAAACACTTGACTGACTGACTGTAAAGACAAAGTCTTAATAAATGATCATTCCAAGCCACAGCCAGGGTGACAGAAATGAGCTCACTAGCCATAAGGTTAACTTTATGGAAATGCTAAGAATGATTTAGGATTGCACATTTGTGTTTCCCTCACACCACTGCAAGTGCTGGCTCATGGAATGGATGCATTGCATACCCCTTCTCTTCTATTCATTTAACTGCTATGCATTTTCTCGCAAATAGCATTGAGGCTATTTATTACAAAAAGTATACTAAGTATCTACCGGCAAAATACCTGCAGTTTACTGGGAAGTGCATTTTTTTCAAAAGATGCACATTTTTTAGTACAAATAGCATGCAAGTTTTCTTTCACACACACACACACAAAACATTTTTAACTTTGAAAATTCTTTACAATCAGATTGAAATATTATTGATTTTTTTATTTAGTAAATGTTTTATTCAGGTTGTTTTTCCTTTTGATCTTCAGGAAAAATGAATCATGCAGGCCACAACATTTCATAATTCTGGCAAAAATTGAGGAAGTTAAGTAACCAGAGTTTCCATTTTGGTATTCTTACACATTTTAATGAAAACATTTTACCTGCAGGATTTGTGTAGGGGATCTGTCACCATTGGTCTCAGCTGCAAAGGACACCATGTTCTCTGGAAAGAAATACTGACCAAAGACACAAGTTAAATCAGTCCCACACCTCTGCCAGGAAAGATCCAACAGTGACCATTATAGTAACCAAAAGTAAAATGACTTTAAACCATCATGTTTAAAATTCCTACAAAATAATTTGGAAAAAATATGCCATTCCTGAACCTAAATTAAATGGCTTCTTAGTGGACCCAGGTGACAGTGGGTCCCCAGATCAGCAGATATCCCAGTCATACTCACAGAGAAATCCTAGCCCTTGAGTTTATAGTGGGTTTGCTCCAATCTCTTCCTTCAGTCCCACAGCCACCCTACCAGGTACTGGAAGAGCCCTAACCCATTTCATAAAGTCAAGACTCATAGGAGTAAGGGGCAAAGGCTGTGTCAAAAGTCATAGGCCAGAACACAAAATAGCCAGGACTCAGCTGGGAAGCTAAAAGGCCACTCATTTCTACCTACTGTTTCTCCAAACTTGTTTAATCATAAAATTCACCCCAGGAAGTTGTTTAAAATAGAAATTCCCTAGCTTCAATCTTGACTTTTCTGATTCAGTAGGTTTGAACAGGTCTTGAAGTCTGTGTTTTTAATAAGAACTGGGGCTCCCCAAGGTAAATTTCATGATAAGAAAAGTTTGGAAACACATATTCTACTTTATTTCCTCCAAGAGAGGGTTTGTCAACAGTCATCTACTAATACTGTGGTGGAAGACTTCTGCATTGTTGGGGTTGACCTGTGTGTTAGAGATGTTTAACACCTAGCTGTCTATCCTCCCGCAACAACTGCTCTCCCACTCACCCGTGCTGCGTGGATAAAAACGCCCCCACAGATTGTCACTCCACCCCCAAGCGAAGAACACTACTCAGATCTACAAAAATGAATGTCAAGCATTATTTAAATAAAAGTAAATAAAATAAAAAGTGTACACTAAGCCATATTTTTTAACTATAACCTTTAAATGAATGCCTTAACAAAGACTCCCAACAAGAAAATACTTTTCCTTTGAATCTAATTCTATTTCATCGTTATTAGAACTCTCATTTTCTTTGTCAAAGATCAACCCATTATGTTTCTATTAATAAGTTACAATAAAAGAGAACATAAGAGGTCTTCCAGGGTTTGAAAATATTCTATTATGGTGTGTATCATATATTTTTCATAAAGGATCGTTTCAATCCAATTATCCAAAACTTAGTATAAAAATACACCACAGCTGCAGAGACAAAAACAATTTAAAATAATGAGCCCAGAGGCAATTCTGACTTCTCCAAATCCGCAGACTTCATTAGGATGACACACGTTTACTTTCTTTTAAAGAGAACTGTAATGAACATAGTGTTTACTAGGTAATGTGCTGTTCTTTACCTCATTTCTACTTAGTTTAGAAGTTACTATGCTGAAAATAAATTAATTTAAAGAAAGATGCATATCAGTCTTAACTGTCTGGCAAAGCTACAATGCTTGCAACAATCATCAATGTACTTTAGATAACGCCTTCCTTTCCTTAATTCTATGAAATGTACTAAACTGTTATGTTCTGAATGATACTTGGGGACCTGTAACAATTCATTTTCTAAAGCAAATACAAATTTTCTTTGACTTTGTTTCTTAAAAGGCAGGAAAGAGAAGCAATAGCAAGAATCTCCAAATTGGCTTTCCCAATAGTTTGAAATTAAAGAACCAAATTCACTCTGTTCAGACTTTTTTTCAAAAATGTTACAGTGTTTTGTCTGTGAATGTAAACTGGCATGCATCAGGTTAGCTCACCACTGTTAAAGAAATCAGAGCACAAATCCAAAGCAACTAGCTCTATCTTATTTACAAAAATGCTCCTCTTCACATAAAAGTTAACTGAATCATTTAATTCCATAACTGTAAATGGAGAGTTCACTCACCATTGGGTTCTTAAAAAATTCATATTTGGCATAATTTTTCCTAAGATAGAGCTTATTTTCTTCTTCCATCCCCCAGTGAGACAGCACTTCAATCACCAGCTCATGGTCTTCTATTGTTCTTTCTGTGAGAATGTTTCAATGAGTATGTTGACAGACACATAAATAGTTCAACAGACAAACATGAAAATATACACAAACACAGCACACAAACATATAGAGTAAATTATGCAGCATTCACAATGCATTATTAAACAGCAAGTTTCATCTCAATTCTTAAATACCTACACTGGCAAGATTTCTTTTCAACTTTGAATTATTATATCGACTTTTATGCCAATGCAGTCATCTAAAAGGAAAATTACATAAAATATCACAAATGCCATTTTTGCTAATTCTCGCTCTCCTTTATTGCTATGTAAATTACAGTATAAGTTTGATAACAAATCTTATTAAGATGTGAGAGCTATTCTTTCTTTAACTCATCATGGTGCCAAAATTAAAATATTTGCTCCAGGTTTGAACAATTCACCTCATTAAGAGATGAAGAATTTTGACAGGTTCACTATGCATTTTAAGACACATAATCTGGGTAGATGAAAAAATTAAAACAGATGCTGTAAAGGAGAAATTTTCACTCAAGTGGATACAGTTTTTATGAATCTCAATTCCTCGTGGCACTTTAGGCTTTCAAAACTAATTCAAGGAAAATAGATCCTGTACTAACAAAGAAGATAATTACGTAAGGTAGGAAGGTACTTAGTAGAAAAGACATTAAATGAACCAAGCAGTGGTAACTTTAAAGAAGTCAAACACAACCAGCATAAAAGCTATTTTAATGCAAACTGTGATGGTGTTTGTGATTGTATTATTCATAATAACCCCAAACTGGAGACTACCCATATACCTCTTGACATGAAAATGATTTTTGTGAGAGCACACAAAAAGTATACTCTACAATAGTCCCAAACAGAAATCGTATAAGTGAAAGAAGATGTATATTGCATGAGTCCTCTCACACAAGGTTCAGAGTGAGGAAAATTTATCTATGTGGCTAGGAATAATAAAGATAGAAGGTGAATGGGGAGTGCATGAAGCAACTGGGTGAGTTCACAATTCTGTTTATTCCTGTAGATATTACTCAGGAACATGCAGTGTCTGAAAGTCACCAAGCTGCCCCCATGGGATGGGCTCACCTTTCTCAGTATAGCTCATTCTTCAACAAAAAGTCAGGAAATTTTAATTATGAAATTGCAAATAGAGTAGAGAAAGTCTAAAAAGGGGTGTGAACTCTTCAGTTCTTTTCATGTTTCTAGGGCCTTTTTGAAAAGAATCTGCATCTCAGAAGTTCAACACTTAGACAGGATCTGCGCCACACTGCAGGGAACTCTTGTAAGTAATGACTCTTGTAAGTGTGTTCTTCTGAAAGGAATTCATCTGGATGAATATGGATGAATTGCAGCAAGTGCTCATGGGCAAGCAGAATTCTGGCCTTAGACTGATCAGATACCATTGTTTCTGTCTCACCAGCCAGTTCCCTTCACTGCTTCCCTTTCCAAAAGCTCAGCTTTCAGCTTTACTCTTCCCTTTCTTCTCTAAATGAAGTCACTCTTTTCAACACATCCATTGAGTTCACTGAAGTGAAGACTCTTCCTAAAATTGCTCTCCCTGGTGTTGACCGTCTCCACCTACTCAAATACAGTCTGTTGAAAGCCAAGGTCCACACTATTTTAAAACAGCAAACACAGAATGATCATTCAATGCCACTCCTAATTGCACATCTGGCTCGAAGAAACAAAGAAATGATAGCTAAGATACTAGAAGATATTTGTGTCTAAAGGCAGAAACAACACCATATCCATGGGGAGGGGAGGTAAATAGACACACAAAATAGAAAACCAACCTTAAAAGAAATGAAGGTATGATGTACATTAAACATGAAAAACCCTAAAGATTCTGAACATCAGACACAAAAGACAAACACTATATGACCCCATGAAGGTACCAAGAACACCTCAATGCAAGTAACAGAAAATGGAATGGTAGTTTCCAGGGCTGGTGGTGAGGAGAAATAGAGCATCACTGCTTAACTACTAAGAATTTCAGTATTGGAAGAAAGAGTGTTCTGTAGACAAGTGTTGATTCTACAGGGCTTATGTGGCTTATAAGCCCACTGAACTGTTTTAACTGCATCCCACTTGCTCTTGAGTACAGAACTGATTATTTAAGTTGTAAGTACTAAAAACACAAAATTCAGTTAGGAAGTTGATTAGAGTTAACCAGGGCAGGTTAGATTAGATGATACAGATTAGATTTATGTGGTAACTGTGGGTTTTGTAAAAGGTAGGCAGGATCTGCGTACACCTTGAAGGTCTAAGCAGTGGGATGGGAGGGAATACTAGAAATGTGTGAAAAAGAGGGACAAGTCATGGAAGACACTGGTGTTCTTGTTCTAAGCTTAGAAGGATTGTATTAGTAAAGAGGAAATAGGGAGACTGAGACCAAGCTAGTGAGGTCCAGACATCAATGAACTACAGTACATTGCAGCAGTCTCTGGATACTACTGACTTCTGTTTATTGTTCCCACAAATCTATCTCATGCTTCTAAGTTAAAATAAGTACCCAAACTGCCCGTGGAGTGATTTCTCTTATTGGATGATGAATAAAACACCGACTGGTCAGTAGGCAGGAAGTACAGGTGGGGCTACCAGACAAGGAGAATGATGGGGTGAGGAGGCAAAGAAAAGTCGCGAGGAGATGTCATGCAGCCAAGGAAGGATTAACAGGTCCAGACCCTTCTCTGGTAAGATAAGACCACGTAGATTAATAGAAATTGGTTAATAATTAAGAGAGAGCTAGCCAGTAAAAAGCCTGAAACATCAGTCAAGCAGTTTCTAACTAATTTAAGTCTCTGTGTGTTTATTTGGGGCTAAACAGCTGCGGGACCAAGAGGGACAAAAACTCCATCTACAATGGAGTGTGCAACTGCCAAGATAAGAAATTCAGTGTGGCAATAATGATACCTATTTGCTGGCTTCAGCAACTTGTGTTTCTTTGTACAATTACCTGTCTATAACAATAAGGAAGGAGTTAATGCTCTACCCTGAATGTACAACAACACAGAGACAGAAAAGCAACAGACAGGCATTGTCTTGATAGTTAAACTTCAAGGTACATTTAACAGTCTTTGGTAAATATAATTGCTTGGGAAGAATCATGTCTAGCATGGTCCCCTGCTGCCTCACATCGGGATCCAAGCTTTCCTGAAAGGGGAGTTACAGATAAACAGATTGTGAAGGGAAGAGAGGGTCAAGTCAGATCCTGGATCATGTAGGAACCAATGACTCTATCTGCCCCCATTCAGGAACAGGGACACTTTCAGAGTGTCAGGCTCCCAGCAAGCTGAAATTCTCTGAGTGGGTGAAACCGTAGACTCACAAAGATTTTTTTAATCCTCAAGAAGCCATGTATCAAGCAGAAGCAAGAGCTGAGTGCAATACCAACTCACAGCTTCCCAGTATGCAGAAAGAGTAGGAAAGTGTTAAGTTCCCAGCAAGAAGATGGAAGAGCTGAAAAATAAAAAGACCATAAGCTTAAAAGCCCATGTGCTTCTCAGAAAGGAACTGTGCGACAAGCAGGAGCTTCCAGAATATGAAGAAAAACACTGACACAAAAATAAGACAAACACCTTAGTTGAGAATGATGTGTCCCACCAGGATGCTGGAAAAGTAAAAGGGGTCTCAATTGTCATATATAAACATTTCAAACCAAAGGCAACTCATGGCAGAACTTGAATTATTGATCCCAACAGAACAATCTGGACTGAAAACAAATACTATGAGGTTAAATTCTCTGCCTTTCTGGTGGTAGAGTCCAAAATTCATTCCAGTAGCAGAAAGAGATTGCAACTCTGCATCTCTCAATCTGTGATCATGTCACTGTTACATTTCATTTTTACAATACCCTAGGAAGATTGGATAATGTCCCTAACAACATCAGCGCCTAACTCCTAGAACCTGTAAATTTTATCCTACATGGGAAAGCCTTTGCAGATGGCTAATGACAAACATGGAGTTGAGGAATGGAGAGGCTCTCAATCTGTCTGTAAGCATCCTTGGAAACACAGACAGAAGGAGGTTTGATATAGACAACAAAGGGAATTGAAATGCAAAGCAGTGATTAAGTGATGTGACCACAAGCCAAGGAATATTAGCAACACCCAGCACCTAGAAGGGTAAATAGTCAGGTTCCCTTGAGCCATCCAAAGGAATGTGCCCCTCCAGAATTGTGGAAACACACCGCTCCAGCTGAAAACTCACCAAGTTTGTAGTAATCTGTTATGCATCCTTATGAAATTATTATAGCAACCTAACGAGCAAGTTATGTTTCTGTTTTAAAGATAGCCAACATACCCAGGTTGACTGAGCCCTTGTGCCTGACCCAAGCTGACAGCCTTTCTCCTGCAGGGCACTGCTTCCTATATGGAAATTTCCCCATAAGGCTCTTGCACTGCTAATTCTATAACCAGGGAAAGTATAAATCACTCCCTCGTTTCCTGTTGTTTAATTATCTGCTTCTTTTTTGCTTTGGAATATGTCCAATAAGTATTTGTTAATCTACTGAAAATAAACAATCATGTTCTAATTGTAAGGTGAATAAAAGTAGCAGTTGAATTTCAAGTTATCCAATCTTAACCTTCCATAAAAGTAATTTATATCATTTGAGTTTGGGATGCATTCAAAACTAAATACAAAAATGGGTTGAAAAAAATCAAGCTGTATTTGAATAGTCAGAGTGAATAAGAAACTAAAAAAAATAGCATGGAGTACATGGTCACCAAGCAGAATGTAGTCCGGTGTTTTGTTGACACCATACATACACACACACAAACACACAGACAGACAGACAGACAGACAGACAGACAGACAGACACACACACACACACACACACACACACAGCAAAACCAGAATATAAATCTACAAAGAAAAGATAAGCAATAAAATACTTCAGAAAATTTCACAGATCTATATAGTACTGAATGTTTGAATAATGCAAACAATAAAGTCAGAAAAATAGCCTCACAATATCAAGAATAAACCTGCTTTCAGAAGGCTATCAAAGCCTACTTTGTTTAAAAAGCAAAAATACATCTGCTCAACTCATTTAAAGCAATGTTCTCTATCTACCCTATGGATAATTCTGATAATATGTAGACAAAGGCAGGGAAAGCCCACATGGCTGAGTGCAGCTATGTTTTCTACTTCATATACTAAGTCTGACAGTGAAGATAAAGTTTGCTTACCATGGAATTTGGCTTTTAAAAATTGTATCACGTTAGATATTCTTCATGCATCCACAAACCATCATCTCAAGTTGGATGCACTGTTGTATACCATCCTCCAACTGATTTCATCCCTCAAAGACCCACAGCTACAGAGACCTAGATAACCCTGGCATGGACAACAGACGACCAATGAGCTAAAGCTTACTCTGGTTTATATCCTTTTAGTGAGACGGCTCACTAAGTATAGGCATAACATTCCACAGGAAGATACAGGATGCTGAGACAGATTCCTCTGAGAGGAAGACATGTAATGTGTAGACGGAGTGAAAAGTTGCGGAACACCAGTGTGAAAGCCCAAGCACTGCCATAAACCATGTTACCAAGACCTGACAGTGTAAAGAGAAAAACAGAGCTGCTCTAGTCAACTTTGAGCTTGGCACCTAAAGAATTTTTCTCATCACTGTCCTCCTTTAACTATACTTTAAAAACAAGCAAATTTTAGCCAATTAAGTAATCCTTTCAAGTACCCATATTTTTACAACACAAAAAAAATTAATTCTCCAAAACATAGTTCTTTGATTCTGTGTTCAGAGAGAGAATGAACTTCAGCCTTTGAACTGCCACTCAAGAAAGAGCCATTAGGTATCATTTGTATAAATCCATCTCTATTGTATCTATTGTCTGTAAACTTCACAAAATCAACCTAAGTACTCTGTTAAAATGTTATTAAAACTCTACAGTTGCAAACATGGTCTGAATTATAAAATTATCCCCACTGGTTCGCGAGTTGAACACTTGATCTTGCAGCCGGTGGTGTTATTCTGGAAGAGTTTGGAATTGTTAGCAGTTGAGACACAACTGGAGGAAACAGGTCACTGGAAACAAGTCCTTGGGGTCATCTTGCCTCTGGTCCCTCTGTTATCCCCATGCTCTGTGACCATGATGGTGTGGTCACTACAGCACAGAAATATGGGAGAAAGAAACCATGAACAGACTCCCCCAGAAGTGTGAATCAAAATAAAGGCTTCCTACTTCAAGTGGTTCAGTTGGGCCCTTGGTCAGAGTCACACAAAAGCAATCATCAACATGGACACTTTTTTTTTGGATATTGGTTTTTTGTTTTGTTTTGTTTTTGTTTTTGTTTGTTTGTTTGTTTGTCTTTTGGTTTTTCGAGACAGGGTTTCTCTGTCACTTTTGGAGACTGTCCTGGAACCAGCTCTTGTAGACCAGGCTGGTCTGGAACTCAGAGAGATCTGCTTGCCTCTGCTTCCTGAGTGCTGGGATTAAAGGTGTGTGCCATCACCGCCCAGCATGGACACATGTTTTAAAAAATCATTTCATTCCAAAGGCCATATGGCCTACCTTTAAATGGCTAACAAATAATTGGCTAAGCCTATTTCAAATGCGCTTTCTGAAGTTATTTTTCAGACAACAGAAAGTGAATTGCAATCATCAAACATCACTCATACGTAAGTAAAGAGTAACAGGAGGGCCTCCTTAAATTACTCCAAGATAGCCAGTAAAAAAGTGAAAGCGGAAGAAAAGCTCTGGGAAGTTTTCAATGATGCTTACAACAAAAAATGAGAACTACTATTGTTTTACATTTTATTTTTTGTCTCTAAGGTATTTTCAGGGCTTTGCTGTTTGAAAAAAAGATATTATCAAATAGTTCTGTTTTCTGTTTAATTTTCAAGAACTTTTTCTTTAAGGGAAAACTAAAAAAAAAGTTTCCTCTGAAAGTGTTGATTTAAGTTCAAAGTCTTTTAAGAAACTTCAATCCGCCAAGAATGGGAGTGCTCACCTGTGACCTTCTGCCTGGATTTGTTCCCTGAATCCACTAAAAGCACCACATTGGGCTCAAATAGAAGGCAAACCCCTGCTCTTCTCATCACTTGATAAGAGGAGAAACAAAGTGGCTTTTACTTCTAATGCACCCAAGAAACAGGTCTTCCTACACCATTGTTACAGGAAGCTTCAGGTAACAAATAAAGGTCCCTTGTATTTCCCAGAGCTGGGTTGAAACCACCTATATTTTGTCAATCTTTTTTCCAGACAAAAATGAACAGTCTCTTACCAAGCAAAACAAAATCTGAACATTAGAAGCAAAGAATAAGCCAGGGCTCAATTTCTAAAGGGTTCCTTAGCCTGAGAATGCATTTCAGCACCACCAAGAGGCCCCAGAAAACCCCCAACCAGATTAACTCCTCAAAGAAAATCACAGGGAAATGATGGCCCTTTACCGTGGAGGCTTACAGGCCTTTGCATTCATTTTTCAGCAAATCAAAATAATCTATGCATTAACTCAGATCCACAATGGCAACTTACACTCACAGGAAGACTTCTTTTTCTACAAAGGCTTGCATCTACTCTCACTCCAGCCCACTGGGAAAGCATGCGGAGCTGGAAGGCATCCATAAACTGCACATCACCAGGTGCATCTCTGAGAGGGGAACTAGGCATCCACGTGAACATGTGGGTTCTATGGTGTGCTTTCCAAGCCCCTTTCTTCTCTGGACATCATAAGATATGCTTTGAACCATTGGGGATACAAATACCTTGCAATTCAGTACAGCTGAATTCAAAACACACTTATTTGTCTTTGACCTGGGATACAAAGATGTATGCGTAGTCAGAGTTCCTTATCTCCCAGAGGTACTATCTAATTTTAACAAGATCATTAGTAAGACTGTTGTAAGAAATGTTGCTGCAGTTAAGAAGATGGGTATTTGGACCTGCTTGATACTCCAGGGGTCTGTGACATCACAGGGGTCTGTGACACTCTAGGGATCTGTGATACTCCAGGGGATCTGTGACACTCTAGGGATCTGTGACACTCCAGGGGTCTGTGACACTCCAGGGGTCTGTGACACTCCAGGGGTCTGTGACACTCCAGGGGTCTGTGACACTCCAGGGGTCTGTGATACTCCAGGGGTATGTGACACTCCAGGGGTCTGTGATACTCCAGGGGTATGTGACACTCCAGGGGTCTGTGACACTCCAGGGGTCTGTGACACTCCAGGGGTCTGTGATACTCCAGGGGTATGTGACACTCCAGGGGTCTGTGACACTCCAGGGGTCTGTGACACTCCAGGGGTCTGTGATACTCCAGGGGTATGTGACACTCCAGGGGTCTGTGATACTCCAGGGGTCTGTGACACTCGAGAGGTCTGTGACACTCCAGGGGTCTGTGACACTCCAGGGGTCTGTGATACTCCAGGGGTATGTGACACTCCAGGGGTCTGTGATACTCCAGGGGTCTGTGACACTCGAGAGGTCTGTGACACTCCAGGGGTCTATGCTTAGTCTTCAGGAAAGATGTTCCACACTACCAGTCATCACAATCCATCTCTGTCTCTAATGACCAGGGATTTTCAGAAAGCATTCCTCACTTGCTTTTCCCCCTGGTCTACATGAGGGCATTTATGTAAACATCTCTGGTAAAATTTGGTAAATATTACATTGGTGCATGTTTTATTCAAGTATCATTATAATCTTATGTTTGCCAAAATCAGTCATTTTAAGTTTTATTTTTTAATTATGTGTGTGACACACACACATACAGAGAAGGAAGGCAGCAAGGGAGGGAGGCTGGAAGGGAGAGGAAGTGTTCCCATGGAGGCCAGAAGAGGAATGCACCCCACTGGGCATATGGAAAAAGCAGTTGTGACAACCTGCCCCCCTCAGACACAGAGGACAACTACGCCACACAAGACTAAGTGCATGGTGGCAGCTGCCTCCCTTGGCCTGCTTTCTCTCCTAGATCGTGGCACTCGGAACAGGAGCCACCATCCTGGCCACTGCTAAAGAAAATGCCCACATTTACCTTGTCAGCGCGAGTATTCTGTGAGAAAACACTAAAGGAACCAAAGTAACAGTCCAGGTGCCCAATAAAGTAGCGGGTAGCTGGATAAAGTAGGTACCTGACAATCCCAGGAGCACAACAAGGACACAAAGTGAGCAGAACAGCAACAGTGTGCCGATGATTCCACGTGTGGAGAAATGAGGGGTGAGACACGGCCTGTGCACATGGGGGTTAGGCGGGTACCCCATGGGGGTTAGGTGGGTACTCCATGAGGGTTAGGCCTGTACCCCATGGGGGTTAGGCATATACTCCATGGGGGTTAGGCAGGTACCCCATGGGGATTAGGTGGGTACCCCATGGGGGTTAGGCAGGTGCTCCATGGGGGCTAGGCAGGTACTCCATGGGGGTTAGTCCTGTACCCCATGGGGGCTAGTCCTGTACTCCATGGGGGTTAAGCCTGTACCCCATGGGGGTTAGGTGGGTACTCCATGGGGGCTAGGCAGGTACTCCATGGGGGTTAGTCCTGTACTCCATGGGGGTTAGGCCAGTACTCCATGGGGGTTAGGCCTGTACTCCATGGGGGTTAGGCCTATACTCCATGGGGGTTAGGCCTGTACTCTGGGTCCCACAGATGACTGTCAGTAAAACTCCAAGTCTCAGGTCCCCACCCAGATGGATAAAATTGGTACACAATTGGGAGAGGACCAGCTGTGAGGCTACCATAATACCTGAGGGGGAAAACAGTGGGGAGTCAGGCAGCCCTGAGAACACGTCAAAGAAACCAGGAGGCAGTTTTACTTACAGACACTTCCTACTCTTTTCTGGTAAAAATTTTTCTGGTTTGAGGACAGCTGAGAGCACAGGAGGTCAGGGCACACGATTCTCTGCGCAGAACATGTCCTAAGGGCTCCACTGAGGCCCCTGATGGTGACAATGGTAGTCACGACTCTGAAAACTGCTCAGTTATAAACAGCCCAGACAGTGCAACTGCACATTGGATCCAGATAACAGGAAAAATGCCGACCCTCTTTTGTTTGGCACAAAAAGGATAAAAACAAAAACAAAACCAGTTGCAGCTTCGGAGCAAGCTCCCCCCGCATCGCAAGACTTCTCCTGCCTCTGAGAGATGCTGTAGACATGGCTGCACATGTAAAAACGGTTTCATTAAAAGCCTCCAGCCATTCATTCTGCTTATTAAAGCCACTCCACAGTAGTGTTCACGATGGAAATCTCAGCTGCTGTAGCAATGGTACTAAAACACAATTAATCCCTCTTCCTGAGAGTGTGTAGGTATGTGCTCGAGGTATAGTGTTAATTGCCACTGCCTTGTACCACAGCTTCAATTAGGAATCCAAATGGGAGCCAGACAAACACAGAACCCCTTACGTTCCAGAGGAGCTGAAGCTGAAGCCACACCCAGTGTGCACACACACACACACACACACACACACACACACACACACACACACACACAGTTCCACTGATTCTAACAGCAGAAGGTTCCATCTGGGGAACTATAGTGACACCCAGTGGCTATCAAGGAAAGTACAAAGCAGGGCTCTATGGGCGTGTGTTGCTGCAGTGAAGTTTTAACCTTACTGTATGTAAAACTGCATTATCAGAACCGTGTCATACTATATTCTGCCATTGGACAAGTCAAAGACTTAACACCGAGTGAGGACATTTACTTCTCTCAATGATTTAGTAGATTAAAATTCTCAGCAGTATATATTTTGGGAACAGGCTATTGAGGCCACGGGTCCTCAGGTGGGAGAACTCCCAGCAACGAGCAGAGTTTCTTTCTTTGTGGTGTGGCTCTTTTGTTGCCAGCATAAGTTTCTGTGTCTCCTAAGCACAGCCCTTTTCCCTGCAGGCGGTGTGTCTCTCTGTACCTGCTACCTGCCACCAGCAGAACGGCAAGGGCACCCAGTCTCGTCCCAGCCAATCAGCAACTGCAGAGACAGACCCTCTGCCTGGCCCAGAACAGTGCGCAGGGCAGACAATGGTAAATCACAGAGAACCAGGTGGAAAATGAAGCGGTGGGCCACCCTAAGTCCGGATAAAAGCCCAAACCTCTTTAGACTCAGTGGTCCCCAGCGCTGTCTTTTAATTCTTTAGCTGACAAAAAAAAAAAAAAAAAAAAAAAAAAAAAGAACCGACCTGTGAGCTGGCACCAGAATGAAGCTCGGATACTGGGTTCAAAGTTGCCAGGCACAGAACTGTCTATGAATAGTTGCTGGAGAGTTCAGGAGAGGAAGCCATGGGAGAGGAGATTTTTCTGATATGCAAGAGAGGGGAAAGGCTTAAAACTCCCACGAACTCATTCAGGTGGACTAAAATAAAGTCGTTTATGCAAATAAATACGAATAACGACTGTGCTGAAATGACTAGCTAACTTAGGTGTAGAAGCAGACACCTGTAATCCCAGGCCTGGGGGGCACTGAGGTAGGATGCTGGCAAACTCGAGGCTAATCCGGGTTCCATAGTGTGAAAGTGATGGGGTGGAGGGAGAAAATATCCAGAGTCCTACAATGCTAATAGAAGTCATCTCAGTGTTGTAAAATTGTTTGTATCTAAATCAGAATCTTTTTATCTCTCAATCATCTACAGGGAGCTGATTGCTCTTGCGTTTAGAAGTATTTTTCAGGATGGAGAGTGCACGCTCTTGATCCAGCACTTCCCTAGGGGGCACTAAGGCCCTACTTTCTTCAATAAAACCACGGAATATTTTTTTGCATAATGACAGGCATTCCCCACTTCCTTTTACAACCTACCGGGGGAACAAATGCAAACACGTTGCTCCGACTGCTGCATGGAATACCAATGAGGGTCTCCAAAGCAAACACGGTCAAGATACACCTGCCTGTGTTTGATGCCGAGGAAGACTACAGTCCTTTAAGCTGCAGCCTCCTCACCTACTGCTCAGTCATTTAGGACTCAGGTAAAAGCAGTGTTTGTGACTACTTTGTTTGGATATGTAATCTGGGTACAAGGCCAAAAGAAAATCAACACACTGGAGGTCCAAAAGGAAATGTCTTTTCCATAGCCTTTTGTCTATGACTGATGAATCTGGGAGATGACGTTCCAGTGCTTGACTTCATTTCAGCGATATCTAGCAAATACATGAAAGCCACAAAGAACACATCATATCAATGTCTAAAAATTTGAACTCAGTGTGGAACTCACAACAATGCCAAAGGCTTCGTGGAAAATTTTTGCATGTAAAAGTGAACTTCATTCCCTAGTATAAACACTTGGTAGATTTTTGTGAGCATGGCCCCTTTGTTTACAGAACAGATTTTTATTTCTGACTTTTGAAGCTGTTCTTTAGGCGTAAATTGTGGTGACTATAATACAAAATATTTCCAAAGTTCCAAAGATGGAAATATAATAAGATTAAAGTATACAATTTGGCACTTATATGTTGTGTTAATTAATAACTGAGTAGGTAATGAAACTGTCTGGAATATGGCAAGAATCTACTGAAAGTTAACACGAGGTTTCCTGGGAATTCTCAAGAGCAGAAGTTAAACTCACCCTAATTGGCAATGGCCAAAGCCAATGGATTGGCTTTCCTGTCTGTGGAGGCAGGAGATGTCACAGGCCAGTCTAGCCCACCTTCAGAATTCAAATATCCTCAAAAGATTCTACGTGTTCCACACTCAGTTGTTGTAAGCAGTGGACCATGGTGGCAGAAAGCAGCTGTGTCCCCATTGAGGCTTCAAGAATACCCCCATCCTTTCTTTGAAGACCAGACATATCCCATAACTGTCTTCACTGAGAGGAAGTCTTCCAACACTTATTTTGTAATTTTTAATTTCATTTTACATGCCAACCACAGTTCTCCCATACCTCCTCCTGCCCCCTGGCCTCCCACTCCCCTTCACTCCCCCCAGACCACCCCCAGTCCACCCCACTTCAAAGGTAAGAGCTCCCATGAGAAGTCAACATAGTCTAGCACAATAGGTTGGGGCAGGGCTAGGACCCTCTCCCATGCATTAAGGCTGAGCATGGCATCCCACTATAGGGAATGGGCTCCAACAAACTAATTCATGTCCTGGGTTTGTATCCTAGTCCTACTTCCAGGGACCCCTCAACTAGTCCCAAACTTCATAACTGTCTCCCACATATGGAGGCCCTATTTAACTCCCCTGGAGTCTCCACAGTTGTAGGTCTAGAGTTCATGAGTTTCCACAAGCTTGGTTCAGCTGTCTCTGTAGATTTCTCCATCATGGTCTTGACCTCCCTTGCTCATATATTCCCTCCTTCCTCTCTTCCCTTGGATTCCCATAGCTGAGCCTGGCTCTTGGTTGTGATATCTGTGTCTGGTACCACCAATTACTGGATGAAGGCTTTTTTTCTAAGATTATCTCTCACTGGTACCTAAAGTTGGCAGGATAAACTAGACCTGTTGGCTAACAAGCTTCAGGGATCTACTGTTTCCACCTAGCCAGCATCGGGGTTTCAAATGCAAACAGCCACATCCAGTTTCGTAGTGGCTGCTTGAATCAAAGTCAGATCTTCATGTTTGTACCCCAAGCACTTTACTGAGCCATCTCCCCAGCTCCACAATCTTTTTAAAGCAAGTCTATCAAATAACCCTGCAGCAGCAGCATATTTTTCAGTTTCATCTCACAAGAGAAAAGGCAACTGGACCTAACTTTGGAATACTGTTTTGGGATCTAAACCCCAGAATAAATAAAACAAGGTAAAAAATTTATACTTCAGTAGTTGATGGGGGAAGTAATTTCGTGTATATGTCTCTCTTACTGGTTAATGAATAAAGCACTGTTGGCCAATAGGGAAGTAAGATAGGTGGGACTAGAAGTCGAGGAGGATTCTGGGAAATGTAGTCAAAAGTCTAGTAGAGTCTCCATGTGATTCCAGGGAAGAGAGGACATCTCAGGATGTCGTCCTTGGAAAGATAAGTCCTTCTAGAAATATATATTAGTAGTCATGGGTTAATACTTAAGACAAAACTAGCCAATAAAAAGCCCTAGACATAGGCCGGCAGTATGGTGGTAACTAATAGAGTCTCTGGTTGTTTTGGGGGTTAAAGCATCGACGGGACACAGGGTGGGAATCCCGAAACAATATGGTGCCCAACGTGGGGTCCAAACACAGGACCCTGAGATTAAGCGTCTCACGCTCTACCAAACTGGTTAATGAATAAAGCACTATTGGCCAATAGTACTTTATTCATTAGCCAGTAAGACAGACATATACACAAAAGGATTTCCCCCATCAAGAAGCTATGTCAAAAAGTGAAGGACTGTCATGATGAATGTAAAAAATCATCTACAGCTCTCTAAATAAATCACTGGAAGTAATTATGCTGTCAATAGCAAGCTATAAGAAATCATTTTGATGATTGCTTAGTAACAGTTAGATGATAAAAAGAGAAACAGTGTGTGGCACATTGAACACTTGCCCTCAGAAGATAAACATAAGACTGCAGGTGTGGTTACATATGGAATCTGAAATTATAGCACTGCTGTAGATGATGTGGGAGACCCTAAACATTGCTGAGACAGCGGAGACTTATTAGAGACAGAAGGGGACTAGGCTATCGGACCAAGGAGGCTCATCAGAGTGATGAGTCTTCAAGCTGAAGAATGCTAGCAGCCATGAGAAGCTGGAAAAAAGGAAAAAAAGAAAAAAAGTCTATCCTAGAGCCACCAAAGGAATCACCAAACCTTGATTTCGACCAAAGGCATTGACCTCACACCCCCAGAAGCATGAGATGGTAGCATTGTTATAAGCAGGCAAGTTCCTGGTAACTTGTTAAAGCAACCATGTGAACACAACACAAAGCTGAATGAATGAAATAGCTTGCCATAGCTCACTCCTTCCTTTCTCATCCACTTAAAGACAAAAGCATGCTTTCCCACCTAAGTACTTCTAAGAATAAGAAAGTAGAGAATAAAATTATTGCCAAACCCTGTTCTCACTCTAGAGGGCAATCAATTGTTTATATTTAACTAAAAGAAGACCTTAAAACTCTCTTCACAATTCACAACCCAGAGATGTATCCCATAAATATTTGAGAAAAGATCACTGTTTTTAAGTTTGATTATTATGTTTAAGTCTTTAAGAAAAACCTAGAGGGTATTCTCCCAATCAACTCAAAAGCAGACCAAACAAAATCTTTTTCTAATTTCTTGAGAGGTTTTCCTGTTGTATGAGATTTAACTATGAAATTTAACTCCTTGTTTTGGTTCTGAAATTGATCAATATCACGATTAAACTAAGGAGGGTAACAAATTTGCAACGTTTCTACCTTTGTTCCTGCTCTGTACTTTCTTTGTCCATCATCAATGGGTCCCAATGAAAAAGGTAAGGGGACTACTGTGTCCTTACCTACACCTGTGTGAGACAGGTGCTCAAAAAGGGTCCAGCTGTTGTCATCCACATAGTGGTTCTTCAGGATCAAGAGCTGGCAAACATCTCGGGCGGTGATGTCACTGGGCACTTCTAATGCCCTGCTGGTCTCATCCTCGCTGTAGACTTTAATCACCTGTGTTTGTGAGAAACAAGAGAAAGAGCTCAGAGAGCCATGCTTATTGTCTTGATTACTTTTCTGTGACAAAACACCTGAGAAAAGAAACTGAAAGAACGATTGGTCTATTTTTGGTTCATAGTTGCAAGGAATTTGTGCCAGCGTGGTGGGTCATCGTGGCAACAGGAGCTTGACGTAGTTGGTCACACTGCATCTGTAGTTAGGAAGCAGAGAGAGATGACTGTTCATGCCCAGCTCACTTCCTCTTATGTTCCAAATTCACCCAGCCCATGTAATGGTGCCACTCACATTTACATGAACCGTACCATGCCAATTAGTTCAACCTTAGTAATTCTCCAAGCATACCAAAGCTTTTGTTTCCATGGTGATCCTTTACATGTGAGGTACTGAGCGTGAAATTATGAGGTGGGTATAACAAATAAAATGGTTACCATAGAAGCGAACTAATGTGTCAATCATTCCCATTATCCACACTCTGCTTACAAGGGAGCAGAGATCACCTGCTCTGCCACACCTGACACGACACCAGTCCACAGTTTACATGTTATACCTTACAGCTGAAGACTCTCTCTTCCCAGGTCTGCTGATTTGTGTATTTGAACTCTTACCTCTCCACCCATGCACCCAGTTCAAACTGCCTTGTTCTGTATTGATCTAGATTTGACTTTTTTTCTTCAATGCTTCCACACATAAGTGATATTATGGGATAGTCTCCTTCTGTGTCTGATTTCTCACTTAAAGGAATCTCCTCTGGGTTAAGACTAGAGGCAACTAGGATAATTTTTTCTTTTTACAAAAGATCTTACTATATAACCTGGGTTGGCCTCAAACTTATTGTTTAACCCAGACTAGGTGAAATTTGCATCATTCCTCCTGTCTCAACCTTTCAAGTGCTGACATTACAAGCAAAAGCTACTATGCCCAACTCATAATCTCCCCCTTTTAAAAAGTCCATTGTGATAGTATATACAAATAAACGCCACAGCTTCTTTATACATCTGACCCTTAGGAGGACGCAGGCAGTTTCCATACCATGGCATCATTAATAACATTTCAAAGAGAATGAAACTGCAAATCTCTGTAGGTGATAGTGATTTCAGTTCTTTTGGGTAACATGGTGGTTCTATGATTTATTTCCTCCGAAACATCTGTGCCATTTTTCACAATGCTGACTAATATTGCCTTCTTCCTGCATCCAAATGGAAACCTTTCTCCCTTCTGCTCCATCACCTCCAGAGTGATGTCTTCTGGTCTCTGGAAGATGGCATCTTATAGTGTTTCTGCTTTAAATGTCTCAGTGCTCAGCAACTTCTCACACACCTGTCAGCTGACCATTAGTCTTTAGAGAAATGGTGCAGCTCATTTCTCACTCTGATGGCTTGCTGCTATTGAGCTGTAAGATAGTAGACTCCTCAGATATATGACTTTCAAATATGTAGGCAGTTCCATGCTGTTATGGAGACCTTCATTAAAATATTCCATTCAAACAAGTGTCATTCTTGTAGGTCACCAAATTTGTCCATTAAACATAAATTCCCTATAAAATCCCTTGTGCATTTCATCTTCTTACATGCTTCCACAACTAGGAACCAAATCATTTTATTCAACAACTTTTATCTTTCTCCATTTTATAAACCAAATTCCATTTGATGGCCAATCTGTCATGTCTTTACCAATCAGGTCTGTTAAAAGCTATGCCCTTCTTATCAATATTCTTCATTTCCTTTCAATATTAAATTTTGTAAACTATCCAAGAAATTTGGGTGCTCTACATTGAGACATAGTCACGAGTCCCAGAATACAACAGACTACCTAGGTATTCACATGTCCTTCAACACTTCTTTTCTCCCTTGCAATCCGTATGGCCATGGAATTGAGTGTTAGTCAGCAGAACACAAGCCGGTGGAACAGTGAGCCTCCAGATCTGTCCCATGAAATTCTTCCACATGTCCCGATTGTCTTTCACCACCCTTGCACAGAATGAAAACAACTGCACAGGCCTTGAGGAGAGTAAGGTCATGGGCAGAAGGAATTCTTGTCTCTAAATGACTTCAAGGACAATTCCCCTCACGGAGTATCCTTGTGAATAAGAAGCAAATTTTCACTCTGTTAATTCCGCGAATTAGGAGTGAGCTAGTAGAGCATCCAGTGTCCAACTGAAATGACGCAAAACTAGAAGTTTCTACAAAGGAGCCACTCAGCATTTGCCAAGCTATACTCTGTACTAGAGTTTCCAGTATCAATTATTATCTGTGCGAATTTAAGAGCACCATGTGCATGGAGATGGAGCAATGGTGTAGCTGTGCACACACACCAAAGTGAGAAACAAGAAAGTGTAGTACAGAAAACATGCCTATCATAAGAATGCCAGCATTTTACACATGGCCAGGAATTCAAACAAATGTCATAGAGAACAATGTGCCAATCCAGTCTTACCATTTTTAAGACACACTTTATTACATCACAATGAGGTAAAATCTCTTCTGTGTATTAATGGAAGGGTATGTACTGAAAGTATTAAAAGGTCATTCCTTTGACCCAGCAATTTCACTTCAGCAAAGTAACTCAAAAAACATTTTTAGTAACTTTACAAAGTGACTTTTAGGAATTCACATGGCCAACAAACCATTCATAATTCTAGTGGCATAAGTTTTCAACAATAAAAGAAAGGGATAATACTGTTCAGGGGATCTTGAAAACATTACCCAAAGAAATTATATAAGAATATTTAGAGCAAGGCCTAGTGGCACATGGATGTAATCCCAGCACTTGAGAAATAGGGACAGAATAATCCAGAATCCAAGGCCAGCCTTGGCTACGAAGTCAGTTTGAGGCCATCCTGAGAGGATGGGGTTTAAAACACACAAGCTTTTTTGGCTCCCAGTCTCCCATCCCTCTTCTTCTGACTGTCATTTCTTTCGGGAGCATTCTCCTTCCCCATGACCATCACCAGCTATCTCTCCAATTATGACTACTCATCCTCCAGCTCAGTGATATTATGCTGGAGTTCTGGGACTGGCTTTGATGGAACCCCAGACCGGGAAAGCCAGGCATCTTAAAATCAGCCATGACAGTAGTTACTCGTGGAGGCCAGTGTTGTGAGAGCCAGCAGAACTCATACAGATCTGTTCAACAATTATTGTATGGGATCTCTTTTCTTCAGAGCTGTGGAGATGTAGACCAGAGCTGCACTGGTCACAAACACAGTGGCCATGTGCAGATGCAACTCATATGGAAAAAGCCACATGCCAATATGATGAATCTTTGTGCCCAACACAATAAATATATTGAAATCCTAATCCCAGAGTGATGGTATTACCTGTGCTGTGGCCTTTGGGGGGTGATCAAACAAGGTTGTGGCTTTCCTGGATCAATTAAGATTTTATGAAATGAATCACTCTGTGATCCTACAAGGTGTCTTTCCTGTCACATGTGAAGCTCCATCTGGAACTAACATCGGTGCTCTATGCTGCCCCCGCCATGTTTATTTTGGAAAAGTCCAACTTATATTTCACCTGAATTCAAATGAATTCCTCTTCAGAAGGAAGCTATCTTGAATGCTCAGGGCATCATGATGTGCCCTCCCCACCTGTGCTAGCATGTCCCCACCCTCAGGAAAGTTTCTTTTTATTCACTATTTACACCTGTACCACAGTGACCTACCTTAAGTCGCCTGGCTTAAACAAGCCTTGCCAAGCAAATGCAGTTACCATCCATTGCAAAGCCTACCGGCATTCTGTACACAGTAAATACTCAATATGTCTTTTTGACATTCAATTTGAAACTATTTTCCACCATGGTAAATATAATTACTCAAAAATATCTTTGTTCAGGAAAGTTGTTTGTACATACAACTTTTCAGTGAAACAAAAAGATTCCAATTAGGAACTGATTCAATATGGCAGGCTCAAGTTACAAAGTCATTGAGTCATCCATAAAGCATCATGATTGCCACCAAATTTTCCTTCCTATCACCTGTCTCTTAGCAGCTCCCTTTATAGTGACTCATGTGGAGTTTCACTGTGCCGCGTTATCATCTTGATAGGCTGTTGCTCATGAGGCCACGCCTCCTACATCTGGGTCTGGCTTAGACCAGGCTGACTTTCTAAGGGAGGCTTGTACTGTGCCCACCCTGCTGTGCTGACAGTGGCCTTGGTCAAACTCTAGAAGGCGCTCCTGCCAACATCCATGTGGGCATAACCATTGGGTGAGCATAGGAGCACCAGACTCAGTGGAGCCATGAGTGTCCTGGAGCCAAAACCCAGGAAGGGCGACTGGAGAAGGATGGATGAGCTGGAAAGGACCCCTCAGTTTCCAGATCATCCCGTATGTTTTCTTACAGCAAACTCTCATCCCCTGGTGAAAACAAAGCCTGCTTTTTGCTTTCCATGTCCATCTTTTACTTCAAGGAAGTCATAAAGATGCAAAAGCTAGAGACACTCAGAAGCTCTGCTGTATTGTAATTGAGGGCAATGAAAGCAAGAGCAGGATAGAAGACTGGGAAGCAAAAAGTTTAACCACCCATCCAGGAAACCCCACTGTTTCATGCAGCCTCTATTGTTACAAATGATTACCAAGAATTGAGACATGTAAACTAAGAACCTCATGATATTTTATTATATGTATCAATTATACCCATCAGTAGCACATAAGTACCAGTAAATTAAATTGAAGAAGCAAAGCCAACAGAAACTTTTCTTGAACTTGGCCCCAATGGAAACTGAAATCTATGGAGTAAGTGTTATTGATTTTAAAAAATATTATGTACTGAAAAGAAACAATACTTTGGTTTGGACTCCATTTCAAAGTCTGATTTTTGAAAAAAACATTATTTAATGCTGATGTTTTTCAAACATACATTTCTGTGTATATGTACTTATATGCATATATGTGTGTGGTACATGTGTGCATATGTGTATATGGGTGGTATTTATGTACGTGTGTGTGCTTGTGGTGTGTGTGTGTGTGTGTGTGTGTATGTGTGTGTGTTTATGTGGTATGTGTGTGTACACCTGTGGGGAATATGTTGGTATGTGTATGCATTTATATGTTTGCATGGTGTGTGTGTGTGTGTGTGTGTGTGTGTGTGTGTGTGTGTGTGTGTATGTGTGTGGTGAGATTTTACCTAGGTTGGCAGTCCTCTGAAGCACACCCCCGGGTCTCTGGAATCCACTCAATAATAGAACATTTTCATGCTACTAGTTCAGGAAGAGAATATTCTGTCCTATGTCTATTTGTATCCCTTAAATATGTGACCACAGAAAGATAACTAAGCCTCAGCTCTTAGTTAGCAGTTAGAGTGCAGTTAGCATCTTGCAGAAACGTCACCACACGAGAGCCTTCCTATCTAAGGAAAGAAATGAGCTCCACACAGAAGCCCTGGGGCTGCTGTGTGTAAAGCCCAAGCTTGGACTGTTCAGGATGTGGGAAAACAAACAGCACAGTGTTCTTCAGATCCCTTAGAACATAATATTAGTATCCTCTTTCCTCTACAGCTGAAAACTAAAAAGGGCTGAATCTTATATAATCATGCTATTTAATAAAGGACTACTGTACATTTCTAATTAAGCATCCCAAACGCCCAGCTTGTTTTATAGTGTGAAGAAAATAGGATGAGAAGACTGATGTCATTTGAAATTGTACACCAAAGAGAGAGAGAGAGAGAGAGAGAGAGAGAGAGAGAGAGAGAGAGAGAGAGAGAGAGAGAGATTCTCCTTGGATCCAAAGAATAGAATAGGAACCAACTGACTTCAGCAATAGTTGGACAATTGAGTAACAAGTGACTCACCCCTCTGAGCAGTCTGTTTATAGCATCCCTCTAGCATAAACAGACTGCCCAAGGGAAGCCAAGGTGTTTGCAATGTCTGCGATGAGAAATCCTTCAGTGTGAGCGGAGGACCAACACACTGAACAAGTTAAGCCATTGTAAAACTGAGAAAAGAGATTTCAAAACCCACCTATTCATTTAAATAGGAGACACAACAACAGCAACCAAAATAAATAGATAAATAAATAAATAAATAAATAAATAAATAAATGGTTCACTTCAGACCAATGTTTGAGAGCCCTAGACTTAAGGAGACAAAACACTGCAAATAGAAGCTGAAGGTTGTGTCTCAAAAATAAACCAAAATAAAGACAGAGAGTCTGCTCGAGTGAGGGCAACACGCACTGCCTTGTTCTCAGAGTACTCTGTGCATTTCTGTGAAATCATCTGGAATTTGATTCTAAGAATAGATTATATGGAGAAGCCCTTGGAAAACAGCGCAGATGCTAGGCAAAGCCCTTCCCTGTCCCCACTGCTGCCCACAGCGATGGACGCGGAGGGGATCCACAGTCCCTTTCGAGCTGGGTGTAGTGGGAATGGGTCAGGATTGTTGATTGGATTTGGCATTTTAGAAGGGCTTTCCAAACTGCCATCATGGGAAACTGATAAATGCCCCCCAGAGTTCTGCCCTCATTGTCTTTTGCTTCTTCAGAGGGTAGTACAGGGCTTGTCATTCATTGGGGGGTGGGGGTATTAACCAGTAAAAAATAAAAATTAATAGAATTGGGTAAGAGAAAAAAATGATAAACACAGAGGAATGATGTCTGGGGCATGACTGTACCCAGCTTTCTCTTTTGCTGAAGTTTGTATTTTAGGAAAAAATTTAAGCTCAGGTGCTGTTAGCTAATACTGAATTTAAAATAATTTGATAAATATATTTTAAATGGCTCTTACAACTAAAATTTCAAAATGTTAAGCATAAATTTTCACTATTTTATCCTATGTATTTTGCATCTATCAATAGCATGCAATGACTATAAAATTAAAGTTAAGAGGAAAAGTCCACAGAAGAGTTCCCTGAACTGGGCTCCAACGTGGAACTTATTTTGATTCTACAATTCTTCCAAAGTTTACCACCAACTAAAGTCAGATTACAAAACATCTTCTAATGGCTCGAGATTTCTTGTTGTTTTTTTTTTAACAGATAGCAAATGTACTTAAATGTATTTTTATAGCAAGGTCAGAGCAGCCTCAAATCTTCACGCTCTTCTAAATAAGGAGTGCTGTGGCCCCAGATAAGAGGAGACAGTGGGGGGATTTTGAATTAACCCTGCATGTTTGCTTAAGGGAATGGAAATAACAAATTCATTAGTTCTTATTCCGTATCTGCCTTTCAAACACTGGATCCCTGAAACAGCTCCCCGCTCCAAAAGCCCGCGATATTCAAGAAACGCTGTTGCTTTCTTGTGTCTCTACTGTACTCTTCTCCTAGATGTGAAACACGGGAGCGAAGGAGGACGTGGCTCAGAGACGCCATGAAATATAGTCTTACATTTGAGGGAAATATTTCACAAGTATTATACCTAAGCACGAACTGTGCATTTCTAATTAGAGTAATTCAAAACAGGTAAATGCCACTAACATTAACTTTCAGGAGCTGACATAACATGATCCACCCCCAAACACTTCCTCTGCGTTTCAGCCTCATCCCACACAACCTGCTCTTTCCTCCCTGACTCCAAGCACCCTTTATCCCCCTCCATTTCTTACAAGAGCCAAGCTCTTTCCAGAACACAGGACCTTTGCACTAGTACACGTACTACAGGCAGTTTATGAACCATCTCCCCACAACCTACTTTTCTTCCCTAAAAATCTCAAACACACCATTATTTCTATGATGGAGGTTTCAATGACCTTTCCACTTTAGGGCCAGAGAATCTATTCAGTGTCTGGTGTACCTATTCCATCAACACCCAAGGCCCTTGCTACTCAGAATGCCACATGACATCAGAGTTATAGCTGCCTCCTATGATCTCTCCAGCAGCTAGTGCAACACAGGGCTCACAGTGGACAATTGAAACTGTTATTCCGTAGTGAATAGAATCATTGTCTGCAGCCCCATGTGGGACATTGGGGATTCCACAGCAGCAGTATCGAGCCCTCAAGATTGAAACCACACATGCAGACCAAAGAGAAAATATTAGCAGGTTTTCATAGCTTTTCTCAGCTGAACAAAGTCCAACCAGGGGATTGTGGTGGCGTGTTGTCATATTTGGGGTTGTGGGAAAAGTTAAAACATATAGGAAAAAACCTGGGTGGAGCAAATATTATGAGAAAAGGTACTGAGAAAGAAAAAAAGCAAATATAACAATAATAGTTATTAATACTTTTTCAGAAAACAGTCCAAAGTGCAGAGACTAGGGCTGCCTCCACGGGACTGGTGATGCTTCGCCCTTGGCAGCAGACCACAGAGGGAAAGGTAGCCTCACCCAGACCTGCTGGGCTCCTCTTTTCCTTGGTACTACCACAAGGGAGGACCGTGTCTACAACATCCAAGTAACAATACACCTCCAAAACCAGCTGGGAATATAATAATAAGGTTTAAAATACAAGTTTTGCATGGCTTTGCTTAATAGTGGCAAGACAATAGACTGTTGAATAGCCTCATGGTGATGGAATCACCAGGGAAAAGCTTTAACTACTAAAAGAAGATCTTCCCTAGACCTTTAACTCACATTTGGAGATCTGAGTTTGGGTAGGCAGGGTCCCTCAAGGTCCTACTGGCCTGGGGTCTTTAAGTTCATCCCTAACCTTTTTACTCTTAAGACTACCTCAGGATGAATGGTCAGTGAGTTTCCTGTGTGGAAATGCTGGCTTAGCAGTCACTTGGTTGCTGTTCTGCTTCATTTGGACAGTTAGAAGGAGTGCCTGGCCAAAGACAGCAGACTCAAGACTCACAGACCTGCAAAAACAGGGATCTAGCTCAACAAACAGACCCAGAATGCACTGGGGGAAGATTTAGAACGTACTAAATTAGTTCACCTTCCTTCATTGGGTGAAAATGGCCCCATGTAGCCTCAATAGTGAACATGTCCTAAAGTTGATCTGGAAAGAGATTCCAAATCACCATCTGGCTCACAGCTAGGCATCTAACCTAAGCTACTTCCACATACATATACACACACGCACACACACATACACACTACATTTCGGTGCATTTGAATCTAATGTGTGTTATAGAGTTAAGCCACAAATCCCATGCTAAGTTCCCAATGACTTCATCCAAGACATGTCTCTGAGCAGTTTTTTAAAAATATTTTAATTAATTTAATTTTTACATTCCAATCCCAGTTCCCCTTCTCTCTTCTCCTCCTACTTTCCCCTTCCCCCAACCCCACCTCCCATCTGCTCCATAGAAAGAGTAAGGCTTCCCCTAGGTCTACTAAGTCTGTCCCATCATCTCTTTGAGGCAGGACCAAGGCACCTCTCCACCCCCACACACCCCTGTGTCTAGGCTGAACAAGGTATCTCTCCGTATAGAATGGGTTCCACTAAGTCAGCTTGCGCATTAGTGTTAGATCTTGGACCCACTGCCAGTGACCTCACATATTGTCCCTGCTGCTATTGTCACCTATATTAAGGGAGTCTAGTTCAGTCTTATGCAGGTTGTCTATTTGGAGAACTGGAGTCAATGATTACTCACTAGCTTGGATCAGCTGATTCTATGGGTTTCCCCATCAAATATTCAGTGTTTTAAACACATGTAATTCATCTAGGACTAAGGTACAAATCTTCACAGGTGCTAACACTTAGCCATACTTAAAGAAGAACACACTGGTCAAGCTTATGCTGGTCACAGTGTTATCCAGCTATCTCCTTTCGGTTTTTAATTAACTATTTATTCCCAGAATAACCAGTGAGTGTGTAAATAAAAAGTTCAAAATCAGTTCACACAGTGAGAAAGAAGGACAAATGGAGAAGAGTGGAAAGGAAATAATTTAGAGAGAGGAGACCACAAGGAGAATGCAGACATGACACATCTAACTATTGTGTTTATTGAGACATGGGGTGTCGACCCATGCCCTGTTAGGAATTATTTGTCTTCATTGATTCTAAAAATATTTTTATAATTTAATGTCTCAGAAACTCACATGAAGCCTACCATACAAGGACTGTAGTATTTTTACTGGAGATAGATAAAATAACATGTTTATGTAATATACAGTGCCAGCTAGTCAATAACAAGTCACAGTCTTTCTGTGATATTTATGTGTTATTCTGTAGACTTAAAATAGCACTCACAAAAAAAATCAATTCTAGATCCTAAGGTCCCCATGCTGTGACAAATCTAGGGACAACTGATTTATATCCATGCTGTAATTCTGGGTTTTGTTAAACGCTTAAACATTTCTCATATAATCAATGTGAAATGCAAAGTGTGCATATCCTTGCTTGGAAAACAGAATTAATGTTGTCAGACTAACAAGACATGAAAGTTAGAATTCAGGCTGAATGACTAACAAAAGCCCCTAGTTTTAGAAAAGAAAAGCAGAGGCTACCTGCCCTTGCTCAGCACCTGATCCCTGGCAGAGCCATGGAGCCCATGTAGGCTCCAGCTGAATTCCTCTCCCACGCCGAGGTCAGTGCCCAATGCCTCTTTAAATGGCTACTGCCGTGTGAAATGTAGTGTAAGCATGCTAGCTAGCTCTAGCTACACACTACACCAGGATATAAATGCAATGTATGTCACAAAGCACCTGGCTTTGGAAATGCCAAAGAGTTGTTTGCTTTTTCTTTTCTTTTTTGGTTGAAAATATGCAAACATAGAAACAGCCAGCAGAGGGAGTCTTTATTCTGAGTTGGTACAGCTGTAAGCACCCGGCTCCCCCACCCACCCACCCCCAATAGCTTTCTCTGTCTGGGGTGATGGCTCAGGTTGCTGCCAAGTCTGTACATCTAAATAAAATCCTTAGGACCCACAGGGTGGAAGAAGAGGACAGACTCCCACAAGTTATTCTCCCACCTTCTCAAGGATGCCCATCTTCACCTCAAACACACACAGTAAATAAATGTAAAACGAAATAAATAAATAATATGGAAAATACATATCTTGAAAATTACAGCTGGAGGGAGGGAGGGAGAATTTTTTTTTTAATTTCTCTTTTGGAACTGTCTGAAGGCTGAGCATTTTTAATACCCTGCAGGGGTGGAAATCTTTATATTTTCGTCAAGAAGTAGTATCCAAAATGACCAAAAGTCCTACTTATTTCCTTGCCAACAAGAGATTATTATTTTTAAATTCTGGCTCAGGGGACTGGGGCACAGCCAAGAAAGCCAGCCCTTCAGACTGCCCAAGCAGGAGTCTGAGACTGTCCATCACCCTGGCTATTTTTAATCAGCCTTCTGTGCCAGGCATGGACCAAGCATTGTGGTTTACAAAATAACGTGAGGCTCAGTGCCTGTTCCCATGGAGTTACAGCCCAGGTGTCTACAGTGCTGGGAATACTGGAATTTGATCTGGGTCAAACTGGTAACTATCAAGAGATCATTTCCTACATCTTCAACCCCTCATACCTTTAAATGTACAAAGAGCTAACAGCGCTCAGTGTTGTGTTGTGTATTATCACAGAGCTTAAAGCAAAGCAAGTGTACTGTGATTAAGTCTCAAGAAGCCCTTATAGCCCTAAGTGTATTCTCAGTCACTCTGACATGTCAGCTTCCCCCCAGGCTTGGAAGTAATACTGAGGACACAGCAAGGAACAGTAATCAGAGGGCAAAAGTAGGTTGACAAAAGAGGTGAGAATTGTCCCATGTACCTAGTACAGGTAAGAGGAGAAGCTATTCTGTGAAGCAGGCACATGCAGTGTGTGTCCAGGCTGTTCTGTGAAGCCAGGCCATGCAATGTGTGTAGCTAGGATGTTGTGCAGAGCAGAGGCATACAATGTGTGCGCATAGGCTATTTTGCAAAGCATGACCTTGCAGTATGTATTCTTCAGCTGTTACATGCATCTTGGGTGTGCAGCATGTGTGCCCAGAATTTTCTGTGCCCAGCTTTCTGTCTGGGAAGAAAGGCCTAGCCTATAGCCCTGCCCCCTGTCATTTATTAGTAGGAGCTTTGTTGACAACCTTTCTCCAAACCAATCTTCCTCATCCAGAACAGGTTTTGTCACCAACCTTGTAAAGTTCTTAGAAGACTAAAGAGAATGTGACTGACTCCATGCTAGGAAGATCACAGCTGCTTTGGTGTCTACCCGTCTATGGGGAAGGCAGAGAATCTTCTTTTCTTTTCTTTTTTTTTTGTGGGGGGAGGTTAGTTTTTTGTTTTTTGAGGCAGGGTTTCTCTGTGGCGTTGGAGGCTGTCCTGGAACTAGCTCTTGTAGATCGGGCTGGCCTCGAACTCACAGAGATCCACCTGCATCTGCCTCCCGAGTGCTGGGATTAAAGGCATGCGCCACCACCGCCCAGCTGCAGAGAATCTTCTAACTTGCCAAAAGCAACAAGTTGGAGCTGGATAAAGACAATAAATAGTGAATAGGGGAGACTGTGGCTTTCCACCCTGAGGGATAAAACTCCAAGAAGAATAAAGAGAAACAACAATGCTGAGAAATCGCAGCTGTAGATCAGTAGCTTGTTTCCACACAAACCTTGTTTACACAAATGATGGGGATTGTCCTTTGAGTGGTGGTTGTTTGAAGTGCTTGAGTGGAAAGAGCGTCAGGCTTCTTTTTTCTTTTCTCTTTTCATTTTGTACATACACATAATGAGCTATCCTAAAGGAAGAATCAGCTCTGTAAACAAAGGATTAATTTATCTTTTATCTCCACTTTTTAAAGAGTTTGGGGCAATTCTGTTCAGTGTCTTTGCTGCACATTAGTTTTTGCTCTAAATTTAGGAGTATTTCACATTTGGGATTTTCAAACTAAGAATTACACTGTGGCCTTGCTGTCCATGTCACAATCAAAAGTGACACAGCACCACTGTCACAAAGCTAACCTGCAAACATTCCCAACTTTTTGGCCTTCATACAATTTGTCTTGCACAAACACGCAGTCTGTAAGGCTCTTACTAACAATCCCTGAAAGGAAAAATAGTCTAACTGCTTGTCTTCTTGCATTCCAATCTATGCTCCCAGAAAACATAGACGAGAGGAAGACAAATGTCAATTCTGTGTATTAACTATTCATTTTTGTAACTTCCACAGCAATCACAAGTACAGTTATAGAAAGCCAGCAGTGGGAACAGAATTTGTACAGTGTGTCATTCTTCTGGCACTGGTGGCATGATATAAAGGACAATAAGGTTTTAATTAAATTAATTTGCTACAGCAAAAAAAATTAGGTAATGATGTTAACAGGAAATTTAAATTCCTGATAATAGTAAAGTCTTTTTTAATTTTTTCTCATACAATTTAAACTGCTTATGAAGCTAATAAAACATGGTATTTTGAAGCCAGTCACAGTGATGCATATCTGTACTCCCAGCTCTCGGGAGGCTGTGGGAGATAATGTAGTGGTTGAAGCTATTCTGGATTACATATGGGAACTGTCTCTCAGCAAAATCACATTTTACCAACGACAGCAGATTAAAAACCAATCTAACAAGTGAACAAAAAACACAGCACATGCCTTTCCTTGGGCCTGGGAAGTAATGTACATTTGCTGGGCTTCTACCTGTGCTAATGTTTTTAAGTATTTGTCTGTTTCATGCTCACCACCAGTCCATGTAAATCCAGCATTGTAAGGAACATAGAGAAACTGCCTCTGGTGTAACAAAGGATATGCCTAGCGTTAAGGAGAGTACTGAGCTCAGGTGCCATGCTTTATACCTCTAAGACACACAATGTCCACCAAGGAATGTTGACTGAAACTTTATTTCTCAAAGAAGGAAACACTCTGTGTAAATATAGCCCAAACAGTGCTCTGGGTGACACCCTTGTAAGTTAAGGACAAAGTTATGTCACCCTAATAAAAAAATGACACGAGCAGGAAGAAAATAAAGGTTTTGCAGGAGTGATTCAAAAAGTAGTAGTAACTACCACTGCACCATCCAAGCAAGACTCTATTTAAATCAAAGTACAACCTGTAGACATCAATGGCCCTGCTCCACCCAGAGAAGCAGTAATCTTCCCAATTAGCTCACTTGACACCCCCACAAAATCATAGAATATATTGCCTCCAAAGACACAACCAAACAGTACATGGCATCATAACAACAGGATATTTACAAATATTTGCTGAGTGCTAAGGACAATAGAGCCACATATGGTAGTGATGGCCACCTACACTTGAAGATACCCTTCACTTATTCCTTTCCAAAGAATCCTGATGCCTTAATTGTTAGGAAAATGGAGTCTTATTGAGAAACTCCTTTCCTACCCCTATGCCTTGCAGGGTACTGTCTATGCTTTCTTCTAGAAGTTTCATTGTTTGGGGTTTCATTTCAAGGTTCTTGGTCCATTTGAAGTTAATTTTTGTGCTACACAACAGCTATGGGTCTAAATTCATTCTTCTACATGTTGACAGTCAATTTTCCCAGCACTATTTGTCAGATATAAATTATACATACTCATGTTTGAGTCTTCTCCTTTGTTCCATTCATTTTCATGTCTGTTTCTGTGCCAATGTAAGACTGGCTTTATTACTACAGCTCTGTAACACATCTTGAAATATGAAATGTTCATTTTTCACAGAATTGTTCCTTTTGTGCAGGGTTGCTTCGGAGTCCTTTTGGTTACATATGAACTTTAGGATGGCGTTGCAATTCTGTGAAGAATGCTATAGGTATTTCGATAGCATCGCATTGAATCTGTAAATTGCTTTTGGTGGTGCACAATCCCAACTGATAATCTGCAACACAAGTCCTAGATCTAAGGCCCAGGAACATCACAAAAGAGAGATCAGAAAGATTGTAAAAGCCAAAGGACCAGGACGTCTGCGGTGAAATGGTAATTTCTATATATATAAAGAGGAAACTGAATCAACAAAATCTTAGCAATATGAAGTCCTAAACAAGACCACAATAGCATCATCAGTTAACAAGTCAATACGGGGAAATCCCGCGGGTCCCCATACCTAGATGAAGAGCTACAGACAAGTAATGACTGCTGAAAGGAAGACAGATGAGGCCCCAAATGGTTATCCAATACCAAGTGGTCAGCCCTATACATATAAGCAGTGCTAAATGGCTCCCCAGATTGTGTGTGCATATGTGTGTGTGTGTGTGTGTGTGTGTATGTGTGTGTGTGTATAATAATCAAAGAAAATGAGACTATGAATTTGAGAGGGAACAGAGGAGGGATGATATGTAACGGGTTGGAGGAGGGGAGGGAATTAAAATGATGTAAATACAGTACACATGTATGAAATTACCAAAATAAATTAAACTTTAATAGAGTCCTGATGCCGGTGTAGAGAGCAGCATACTACACTCCAGGCCTGCTTTCCCAGTGTGCTTTGTGTTCAGTTACCCAACAGGGTCCAGGCGCAGCCCGCAAGCATCAGCTCTGGTTCGTTCTTGAGTGTCACAGTGTCACGTTGACATGAACTAGCACTGGCCAGCTAGCCTGTCTGCCTGCCTTGTGCACCCAACCTCAGGGCCAAGACTGTGAACAGGACGCCTGGGGATTCACATTCATCCCGCCATAAAAGGGAAGGGGCCCCAAACCAGGGAGCATATACTAAGCAAGAGAGAATTCGGTTGCCTGAGGACATTGTGGTACTGCCGGAGGAGCTGTGAACTGATCTTCACTGCAAAGAGTAAGAAAACAAATCCCTTCTCTGCTCACTCCATGTCTTGGGTCTTTTCTGCTTACATAAAGTTAAATTCTGCATATAAGCAACAAAGTGTTAAATTAGAATTGCAAAATGAAATGTTAAACTTGAATTGGCAAAAAAAAAAAAAAAAGAATTCTGGAAAACAAATACTGAAAAAAAATCCAAAAATAACAAAACACACAAAGACTAAAAAGCCAAATCTAAGACGTTCAGGAGCCTTGGATAAATATACATGATGGCTACTAAGATTTCAGTATTATAAAAGGCAACAGTGCAATGATGTCACCGGGCGTGGTTGCTAAGTAACAAAGGCATGCCCTTTCATTCAGAATTAAGATACCAAAGAGAAAAGCAAAGAGAGACTTTCAGAGTACTACAGTAAGTCTACAGCTTAGGCGGAGACTTAGACAATGGCATCTGGGAAAGAAAGCAGGAGGCACCCAGTCTGGAGAGCCAACCCTGGGAACTGGAGCACAGAGCCCTTGGGGTTAAAGGCATCTCAAGTGGAAGGAGGAAATGACTCCCTTGCAGGCTCCTATGGAGCTGGGCATTTCCTTGGCCAGCCAGACCTGGAGCACGTGCTCACTGAGAAGCTATGAATCTGCTCAAAACTTTCTGGGAAAAACAGAGATATGGTGGTTTGGAATTACAGCAATGATTGGGTGTATGAGAAATATGGGCAGAACATAAAATATCTTGTGTTCAAACAGAATTTCCACTTCCAAATGGCCTTGGATCTTAAGAAAAAGTATATTGTAGAATTTGGGGTTTTCCCACCTCTTTTATTCCTGAAACTACTTTAGGATACTGTGTGCTTATTACGAATTTCTCCTACAAAGATTGGCTGCATAAAGAATGCAAAATAATTTGCAAGCATAATCTGAAAAGCAGTATTAATCAAACAGGGGGCATCAAATACTGTAACCTGCAGACTTAAAATACAAAATCGGCTCTTCCGATCTTGCAGACATTTTCTATTTTATTTATTTTATGCATTAAAATGTTTCACTGTTAATTCTGTGACCTTAAAATGCTACTTTTCTTGGTGTAATTAATATGCCAACCTAAAGTTTCATTTCAGGTATATCCTCTCTCTCTGTCTATCTGTGTGTGTGTGTGTGTGTCTGTCTGTCTGTCTGTCTGTCTGTCTGTCCCTCTGTCTCTCTCTCTCTCTCCTCTCTCATACACAGAGAGAGGACACAGAGATGGGGGAGGGCCATGACAACTCCTTTATACATAAAATGTGTTCTGCACTGGAACATATGGGAGTTGGTGGGGCTGAAGAGGATTGTAAGGATTTGCCTTCACTAAGCCCAGAATTGAGGGTGATGGTAACTTTATACACCATAAGGCAATTTCATTTACAGACTGGTTTCAGGACATAACACACATCTAGGAAAAACACCATGGAAATCATAAAGCCTAGATTCTATTTGTAGCTTTGTCATTGACCTTCTAGGTGATCTTGTATTTGGTATTCAACATCCAAGAGACCCAGTCTTCTCAGTTTGGAAAAGAGGCAGGAAAAGGTAGGAGAAAGTGAAGGAGGAGGAGCTGGGAAGAGGGGAAGAAACTCTCTAGTAGTATTAAAAAAATGAAGTGAAAGTCAGAAGTCTGATCAAACGTTTTCTTCATTAAAATTTTGATTTGCTAAAATCAATGAACTCAGTTACTTATAGAATTGGAGGAAGTAAAAATGTTCTCTTCAATCTAATAGTCAGAATTTACCAGACTGCTCTCAGAGATAAACAAGCCCAGTACTGAGGAAAGGATTATGTTTCAAATTCAGGTCCTAATCACTCCAAGAGAATCCCAGGGCCACATCAGAAGGACACACTGGCTGATAAGAGCCCCTCCTCAAGGGCTTTTAAGCACTTTCAGAAATGTTCCTGACCTTCCAAATGATAGGGATTCCAGCTGCTCAATTGTCTGGCAAGGACCGCATACCCAGGGTAAGCAGTTCTATGGAAAATGTGTGTGCAGAGCCCTCTGGAAAGAGGAGAAGTTACACTCCCCAGCAATATTCTAAAGTGCTTTGTTTTGTGTTTATTTTTAAGACCTGTTGGGTAGGTAGTGTAACGACCAAACTGAGACTTAATGAAACACATGCGAGGTGCAAAATCATCTTAAATTTCAGAGCACATGAAAAATGACAAGTATGGAAGATTTTTGTGTCTTCAAAGAAGAAGTAAAGCTTAGTAACTGTTATCCTAACAAGTGGGTGTCTTTTAGTCTGAAAAAGAAGAGTTTTCTAAAATTAAAAAGAAACCCAAAATCCCTGAAGTTTTCAAACCAACAGAATAAGCAAGTAGATACTTTGGGGGTTAAATGGCAGAGAAATGGCATAAGGATGTTCAGAAAACCAGGGTGTGCTAACATTCATCTGTGTACACTCACAGAGCTGGCTTTTGGGGAGTTAGATGAACACAGTCATCACAGTGACAATCTGAAATCTCTTAGTGAGAAAGCAGAAATCACGGCTTTCCCAGAGTCACCTCATTGTTCTCCTCAGCAGGCTGTGCTAGAAGCTGCTTTCCAGCCAAGTTTTGCCCTTACCAATTCTACCTATGCGGGAAGCCCAAGGTACTTGAAAATGATGGCGCCTTTCATTGTTTTACACAGAACAGCAAAAATATTGACAAGTTAGAATTTTAACCAGAAGCAAGGCAAAACGAAAGTTACATTAGGATCACAGAACAACAGCCCCAAATCCTGCTGCAGATGCCATTTATCTGCACCTCAGCTGTCCCCACACAGGTCAGAATGTGAACTGATGTGATGGGCCAACATAGTCCAGCTGGTATGGGAGTCCAGACAACCAACCCAATTATTGGGTCACAGAATAAGACACATGGCAGAGTTTTGGTGAACCTACACAGTAATGTTAACAGGTAAAAAACTCAAGCATATCACTGATTGTATATACTTTAATGTACTTTTCCTACATGCATATCTCTCAGAGAACCCACAATGCAATTAAATCTAAGCCAAAATAAAGATTCAAGCTCAAAACAAAATGTTTTAATTAAATTTGCTTAAAGGGAAAGAAAGGCATCAAGAAAAATAAAACACACACGTTGGCAAAAATGGCAACGTAGCTATGCCAATGTCGAGTAGAATGGACTTAGTAACTAAGAGTTCACTAACTGAAAAAAATAAGCCGAAAGCTAAAAATTAAAAGCAATAAGAGAAACAGTTTTCTTAATTTTTTGTTGTTGTTATTATTCAATCTGTCCTGTTTCAAGTAAGTTAAAACACGACCTTTGGCTTAATGGAATACACCAATAGTTAACAGTTAACTTTAAAAGGCTGAGTAGAGAAAGAAAAATAATACTTTCTTGTGCCTCTAGAATCATTCAGAAATGGGTAATTTTTTGATAATGTGTCCCCATGCACAAAGACTATAATTCTATCAATTTAAAGGTTCTTGGTGTTCTAGCAAGAGAAGCCTGCCATGGCTACATTACATGGGACAGATACAGTCTTCCAAAATGAAACATCCCAAGTAAGACATGAAAGGAATTTTTTAAAAAAATATTTTCATACATGAGCTTCACTGTATTAGTAATTAATAGAAAGCCCTTTCCTAGGAGAATTTAATGGGAACTTTTTCTTGAGCAAACAGAAAATTCATAGAAATGGGTAGACACATGAAGATAACCAGTAAAAGCTTATCTAGTCCTCTCCACAATGAAGAGTTAGATGCATTTGAATTACAGGCGAACAAAGAAGTTGTCCCTTCACAAACACAGGTCACAACAGCTAGCAGATTTCCTGCTGCTAAACTAGAGGCAGAGATGCCTGAAGTTACAGAAGCAAATAAAAGGGGAAAGCACACTGTATGTAATCTCTAAATCACAACAGCCGGTAACTGAGACTAGCGGCTTTTGTATAGAGGTATTTTTACCCCAGGGATGTCCTGGCAGCATTTCCCCCTGGGTTTAATTCCAATAATATGTCTTTTTAAGTACCCGTAGCCTCAGTGTATTTCCAGTCTTCTCTGGCGGTTATGTAAGGCGCAAAGTTGTTAGTTAATACACGGTGACAAGAAAATAAAGGCACAAAGAAACATTACAAGGCTGGAAAACGCAAAATAAGCCACCTACCCTCTTTTGTAGAACTATTGGTGTGATTGCAGGCAGAGTGACTCTTCTTGCACTCAAACTCATGCTTGCCCTTCTAGGGTGATCCCCTCTTAGAGATCATAGACGAAATGAAAGGAGTCCTTGATGGTTACTCCTCAGAAATCCCAAGGCTCAGTGCAAAGAAACTCTAGGGAAGTAATAAATGTCACCCTGCTCCTGTGATCCCAGGCTACCCAAAGCCAATTAAGGATGGCTGCAGACAGGACAGGGCAGCAGCCAATCACAGCTCCCAGAACCCCGCCTTTGTCCTTGGAGACTCATTCGGATACTTTTGTTTATGATATTTAAAGAACCAGATTAACAGGCATCTAGTTCCCTCCACATTTTTTTTCCAAAACAGTGCAATTCAATGCCATCTTTGTTGACCAAACAGCTGTTTTGCTAAAGAATTTCACTGCAAGGCAGATAAGAAAGGCTTTACACTATTGATATGCGTTATATTAACTATAAACGTTGAAGTATATAACTATGTATGTGAACCAAATTTACACATGTTACTCACAAAATTAATAAGTGTTTCAACTGCAGCATCAGCTATGAGGCGCAGAAAGAAACCCTAGCTTAAAACTAGCAATGAATTTTAATTTATGTCGTAAGTTTTAATGCTAGTTTTAATATCACCAATATAGACCATATCCCAAACAGTGGAAATGTTTCTACTATGAAACTTCCAGTCATTCTCAAGGTCAGATCCAGTTGAATATTACCTATTAAACACAAGTCTAGCAATCAATATAAATAATATTAAATAGACAAGGAGAATTAACAATGTCTGGTCTGATCTTCACACGTTTAGGGAAAGCAGAGGTTTGAATAATTTAGCATACTTCAGCATATTAAAAAAAACCTTACAAACAGCTACTGCTCAAAGCTATCCTAAACCTTGAAAAACCTCTTTGCACTTTTCTTAAAGTAACTATAATTTTTATTTTACTAGTTTAGAGGTTGGAGGAAGTTCACAAGTAAAACAAAACAAAAGAATAAGGCTGAACAAGAAGTTTCCAATAAAGAATAAAAGAAACACTCAAAAATGCCCTAAACTGTTGCAGGTAAAACTAATGAGAGTGGTCACAGTTGTGAAATCCGTCTGGACTGCCACACTGGCAAAGTCGGCTGAACCCTGGTACTTCTTAGCACTTACCCACAGACTGAGCACTGCCCTCAGCCGTGAAGGCAGAGGCACTGTCTCCTAGAGTGACGGGACTGTTACATCAACAGGGCAGGCAGAGCAGTGTAGGCTACCCAATCACAGGCTTTCCATTTCACCATGCAAACTGCTTCTACCCAAGGGGCAACTCCAGCTCCACCACAGTCTGATTTCTGCACAGGCTGAGCTCATCTTCCCCAAAAGAAAGCAACACTGCACCTCCAGGCTCCCTACTCTGAATTCCAAAGCCTACTGTCCCCTGAGTGTAGTGTCCAGTAGAAGGGCCATTAGTTACTTAATCTAAGCAATCTCATCTGGGTCTAGATTGGGGCCATCACTTTGATCCTTGTCCAGTTTGGTTATCATAATAAAAGTTATCAGCATATATCCATTATGCAAGCGATGGTTTCACAATAATGTGTGCATTCAGTTATACCTCGTACATTGACTCCTTTCGCCTCTTTACTCTTCTGTCCCCCACTCTCTTTCACACTAGACCCTTCGTCCTCTTAAACATCCCTTCTAATTTTATTTATTTACTGTGCATATGTGCATATGTGTGATCACACACATGCCACCACACACGTGTAGAGGTCAGAGGACAGCTTGTAGAAGTCAGTAGTCTTCTGCAACTGATTGGGTGGGTCCAGGAATAGAACTCAGAATAACAGGTCTGGCAGGAAGCACCCTTACCTATTGAGCCACTCAAGTCTTCATGATGTCCGCATGTGGGGTGTATGTGTGTATAGTCAGAGGGGTCTTCTTAAAGAAAATTACTAACAAAATTACTACAGAGATAGGAGCTACCATCTGTGAAATAAAAGATAAATAAAATTTTGGTATAGTCTTGAACCAATATCAGCAAAGCCTTCAGAACCTATATAATTTCAAGAATATTAGCCATATTATTTTACTTTGCTGTATCCCCAATTTCAGTGTAAATATTATATATAAAGTATTGATTTTGTCTTAAATATCTTATTGGTGTTTCACCAAAACCAAAGTCATTTATTTTACTATATCATTAAATAAAATAACCCACTGTTTGCCCACATTGTTAGATATTAGGTATATTATTAAATAAGACATATCATTGACTCAGAGGGAAATACAGACATCACCTTTTAAATTAAAACACCACACTCTCTAGCTGGCAAGACTAATAGCTATTAAACGTCCTGTATCAGGGGTACCCCAAGGAATAAGAAACTGCACATTGGAATAAAGCATACTCCAAGAAGGAGGCCACACCTGTCTTCAGACATTACTAAGAAAAAGGAGCACAGAGCTGTAGAACTGATGTGGATCTAGGAGAATGTCTCAAGATTACTCTTAGGTTTGAAGTCTGGGTGACAGCTTTTCCTGTCCCTTTATCTATCCTTACATACTGTGCTGCCCACCTGAGGGAAATTATTGTGTATCCAGGTACACCATCTCTCTCAAAGACCCAGGCCAAAGTTCACTCCACCAGGATGTCACCTTTCCATCTAAGCCGTAGCAGTTATTGCTTTGTGCATTTTTTATATCCATTTCTTGAGCTGTGGTTTGAGCTTAATATTGCTTTGGCTTGCTAACTTATAAAGTCTTTCACAACTTGTGATCAGTTCTGTCTAAGGAAACTACAATACTTAGCAGTGGGACTCAGTCTCTAATTTTCCCCCACTCTTCCCAGAATGCCTAGAAGAGTACTCTCTGTGTCCAGTGGACCTTACTCATCTTCATGTACAGTTGATGGATGGAGAATGACTAGTCACTCTGGTCACAAAAACAAGCCTCTCTTCTTATGTTAACTTATGGCTAATTCTAAATAAAAATGCCTGCTTACATGACATGCAGTATTTCTTTGTTGTTGGTTTGCTTGCCTGTCTAAGGCAACTTCTCTGGCTGGTCTGGAACTCACTACGTGAATCAGGGTAGCCTTAAACTCACAGAGATCCCCCATCTCTGTCCCCAGAGTGCCAGGATTAAAGGCTTCTGTAACCACACCCAGCAGCATACCTTTATTTTATGACACTCTTTGCCTGGTCACTAATGGGAATGCTAAATCTGCACAGTGTTCTGCAAACACAGGTTTCAGAAACAGTTTATTACAGCAGCCAGAATGCGTAACGTCTACCTTTACATGAAAAGTCACAACCTCTGGTTCTAACTATCTCCATTCATCATTCTTCTAAAGTCTGCTACTTCTCAGACGCATGACATGTCACTTCACACCAATGAGCCCAGTGTTACCCACAACGCTTTCTTCTCTTCACTCCAACAATTAGTTCCTTTCTTTGAGAATGTGTAGAATGTCTCACCAGTTTAACCACTCACAGGAATGGTCTTCTTAAAAGAAATTGCTAAGTGACTTACACATAAGCCCCATTGACAAGGGGATTCGCAGTATGTACTTCATTCAATTATCTGAAAATGTCCCTCTGTCCCTGCTTGCTCTACCAAAAGTTGCTCCTAAATCCATTATCCCAGACTCTCAAGGTGATTAAGTGGGCACATAAAAAAAACTAAACAATGAATTAAGCTTTGTAACTGACTGTAAAATAAAGTATAGAAACCCCAAAAGGGAGACATAGCATAGTAAAAGATGACTTAAGTACCCCAAAGCATTCAAGAATGAAGACAAATCCTAGTGAGAACAGTTATTCAAAGAAAGTCTGGATGAGACTAGTCATGCTATGCCCTTGAAGAGTATGGCCCTCATCTGAAGTATAAAGGTACACATTATGGTATAGATTTTATCTTAATGTGGAAAATCTATATTTTACCAAGAAATGCTGCATAGGAAAATTAAGGAAATAAAGTATCTAAAATTGCTAGATTAGGAAGAAGGCAAACTTTGGGAAACACTAGAGAAGTAGAGGCTGTAGAAGGAGGCAGTCTCACAGGGAAAGCCATCACGTTTACAGGAGAAGTGACATGACATGCCCAGAGACTCATCAGAGACTGAAAGCACTTGAGGAAGAGGAAGGCAGAGAGCTAAAAGTAGGCAGTCCTTAACTCTCTCCTGACCCCAGGGTAAAGATCCTGGAACCACACTCCAAAAACCATCCCAGGGCCTGAAGTAAGAACTTAACATAACAGGAATGCAGCAGAGGCAACCCAGAGCCTCCAATAAAGGTTTCTTCAAAGATTTCTAAAGTAAGTGCCAGCACACTGGAGAAATGGTGGCAAGAAATATGGAATTTGCACAAGCAAAACATGATGATACAACTTCAGTACATTACATTATCTAAGAAAATAGCAGTTACAGAAAAAGAGGTTACAGAGATTTAAAAAATTAGTGAAAGTGAGAAGAAAAAGTACCTACTTGTTTATTTAATAAAAAATATTTTCAGATGTAAGAACTGGACTGTCAGGATGGCTCAGTGAGTGAAGGTGCTTGCCTCCAAGACTAGCACCAAGTTTGACCCCAGGACCCACAAGCTGGAGAGAGGGAACAAACTGCAAATTGCCCACTGACTTTCAAACGCACACCATGGCACATATCCACCTCCAAAACTGAAAGATTTCAAAGACAAATCTTCACAGAAGAAAATAAAAACAATGATAAAAGGTAGACATAAAAGATAAACATGAGAAATTTTTTGATAATATAATCTTAGCATTAAGTTTGGGCACTTAGTCAGGGAGGCTCCTGAGGGTCCTCAAAATAATTTAGGCAGTTGCTATTACTGTGGGTTACACACCAGAACTATATGAAAAAAAAACCTACTGCTGGAAAAAATAGAGAAGAGGATATAGAGACATCAGGTGGAGATTGAGAAGTGTTTTGTCTTCTGGCCATGCCTCATAGAACCAGAAGGAGCTGTGCAAGCTGCTGGGAGAAAATTGGGTTGAACATTCTTACTCAGCTACCAACTTAGGGCACAACACTATGAACTAGTCAGGAAAGATGTGCCCTTGAGAGCAATAGTGGCAAGTACGCAAAGGGGGTAACCAATCACTTTCCATTAGATTTGACACCAACTTAACAAGAAGGAATTCATGTATAGTACTGTAAATCAAAACCCCAAGGCTGGAGAAGTCATAGGACATAATGGGAAAGCTGTTGTTGTTTTGATGAATGACCATGATATCTCTGTCCAATTGCCTTTTAAATCACTGATTAAGCCCACACATTAGTGTGCCTTTTTTTTTTCACAGTGGTTAACAGTTACTGTAAGACTTATAACTGGTCGAAGGGCTCAAAATAAATGACTGCTGAATGCTCATCCATAAGTGGGACATCTATGTCACTCCCTCCAATGTTCAGGGAATATCAGAGAAGAGGCACAAATATTGTTGAGAAAAGAGGAAGCAATAGGTATGATGTGAAGTACTGACTTCTAAACAGGGCATGCTATTGCACTCTTGAGCTTACAGCAGCTGCAATTATCTGTGAGTTCTACAAAAGACCTTCAACATCCTTTTAAGGAAGCAGAAGGGACTCAGTGGTCCCCACCCCTCACTGAGGATTTATAGCCAAAGGTTTATGAGTTTGGTGGTGTAGCCATTGTTATGGTGCCCCTGGTCCTATAAATGAACCCTCACCCATGCTCCTAGCAACTAGAAAGAGTAACTAAATTTGTTTAGTTACAAAACAAAGCAATAAAAACAGAGAGAAAATAAACACAAACTTTCAGAAACACTAGGGAAGTATTTGCCTTTCATCTGAAATTAGAAGGGGGTTAGTTGGGAAGAGGAAGGAGATCAGTGGGAGGGGGAGTAGGACTAGAGGGTGGTAAGAGGGTAAAACTTATCAAACTACATTATATACAGATATAGTAAATATATGTCAAAAAGCAAGAAAACAAAACATGTTAAGAAAAAAAAACCCATGCAGTTTCCCAGAAAAACTTCATGCTACAACACTTCCTCCAAAGTTTGGATAACAAGCAAGTCATGATAGCTACTAAGGGGGATGGAAAAATCCATCCTTTACCTATTTTTGTGGATTCAACGTGCTAATCTTGAAAGAGTAATTCTCATGAAACACTTGAAGAAAGAAAATGTAAATATAAACAGAAAGAATCATTAATAATAAATGCAGCAATGTTCAGAAGTAAAGCCTTATTCTCTTGGGATCTCTTGAGTTTTCAAAAAGATAAAATGCAGCCATCAAGAGATGAGTGGAACACACGTGGGAGAGAAAATAGGTCTGGAATGAAAAAAGAAATTAGCTACAGAATTAAGGATCAATCAAGTATGTGATTGTGTTGTCATAATAAAATGCAAATAATATAGACCATAGTAGTAAGGAAATGATAAAACTTTCTAAAAATGATTAAATTATAAGGAGGACATGGTATAAAACACACAGTTGACTCCCTTGGTAACCAAGATCAAAGCAATATAAAATGGTAACTCACAGGGGAATTTTAAATAATTTATTTCATAAAGCTAAACATAGCTGACAGAAAAGGGAGGTATAAAAGAAAAATATTAGCTTTATTCTTGATCTTTGGAGAATGATAATTTTAAAGGTTATTTAAGAATTTCTCCCTAGTCTACAATTGCTAGCATAAATGTAATGTAAATACAAACTTTTCTAATAAAAATTAAACATAAAGTTCAGAAAATTATCTTAATTTTTAGTCTATAAATTGTAAAACAATAGAAAATGACAATAATAACGACACACTTCCATGTTGTCTCAAACATGTTACATGTCTACTGAAAGGAAACGCACTTGCAGTTTAATCACAACTATCATTCCACTTTATTCTTTGGGAAAGAGAAACCCTTATAAACTAGTGATTGACAGAGTCAAAAAACAAAGGAATAGCAAAGACTTATAGGACAAGGAATACAAGAAAAAAAGGAAGGAGGGGGAGGAAACAGACATAAATCTCTGGTGACAATGAACTCGGGATGAAAAGCGTTCAACAAGAAAGAAGGAAACACTACAGTGCTGAATGGTGTAACCCACTGTAAAGGGAAAGTGAGGATGAATATGTAACACACATTTGTAAAGCAAATGCAGACGCTAAGAGAATCAGACTGCAATAAAATATTATTAATAGACTCTTATCCAGACCTTTCAAAGAGTGAATCACAGGGGACTTAAAGACAGATATAAATATAAACAGACATCAACAGGCTAACATAATAAAGTAGATTGAATTGTTCTATATCAAAGTTCAAGGTAATTTTTTAAAAGGCATATATATATGCCTTCACACACACACACATACACACACACACATACACACACATTCATATGTATGTCTTCTTTTCAATAAAATGATTCAAGAAAAAAATGTTCTCACGTGGCATCAAGAATGCAACCCTGGTAATTCTGACACTGAGAAAAATCTACCTAACTCTTTGTAAACACAAAATTTAAAAAGGGAAACTCACTAACAAAACATAACTTTAAGATTAGCTCCTGGCATCTGAAAACCCTGACTCTTACAATAGTGTAATTAAAATACAACGTTATATCATGCATCATATATTGATAAAACTGTTCTAAGACTCTAATTCATAGTAGTAAACCATCTCAAACAAGAATGAGAATAGCCACATACCTATCTGGTGTAGTCTACTCAGTCTACAGAATGATAGACAGCAATGAAGAGAAATAAGGGTCGACCCAACAAAGAGGAGTGACAAAGGGTAGTGTTAAATCAAAAGGAATAAATTAATTAGCTATTAAAAGGAGTTACTTAGTATGACCCCACTTGCATAAAATAAAACAAAGAAACAGATACATTGAACAGATATGTAAATATAAATAAACCAAGTGAAAAAGATCATGCCAATTTTTAAAAACAATTTTATTTTCTAGGAAAGACAGTAAGATTGGAGGAAGGTATGATTATGACATGGCTATATCTTTATTTAGTAGCATATAATATACAAAATAATAGGGTTAATATAACATTTCCCTGTGCAGTTGTTTAAATTTATTTATTTACTGTTTGTTTGTTTGTAGATTTATGCCATGGATAGGACTCCATAAGCTAGGGGAAAGTGCTCAATAAAAACAGAGAATTATGAGCTCTGACTGGTCAAAAACCAGTAATGACTTTTTCTTCCTTTCTTCCTTTTTCTTTTTTCCTTTATTTTCATTTTTGTTTTTCTTTTGAGTTGGTCTTCCTATGTAGCCCTGGCTGGCCTGGAACTCACAGCAATCCACCTGCCTCTACTTCCTGAGTTCTTCAATTAAAGGAATCGTACCATGTCTAGCCTAGAAAATGATTCTTCAGAAGAGTCACTGCACAGCATTTGCTCCTAAACAGCTGTGTCTGGTGATTGCATGCCATGCATTCTGAGACTCCAGTACCCATTCCTTTAACATGTATTCTACTTAGGAAAGAAACATCACATCATTAACAGATTTCAGAGCTGTTTATGATATCATCTCATTTAATTTCGGACCCAGGAATCTTTTCTCGTCAACATGTCACTTAATGGCAGAAAGGCATTATCCAGTGATGGGAATCTCTGTGTCCTTCTGCCACTGGGATCTGTTTCTGTCTGTTTTTATCATCTCTCCACCCAGCCATCTCACTTCCTGTCTGTCTGTACAGACCTCCAAACTCCTATGGTTAGCTCATGGCAAGCTCTATTCTCTGACCTTCAGACAGTCTTTATTTGTACAAGCAAGATTATCACCACACTCTTCTTTCAAGCAAGTGAAAAGGACTCCACCTTAAAGAACAGAGGATGCATTTTCCTCCCTCCAGATAAAAATCACCTTGATGCAGTAGGCCATGTGCCATGAGAAACATACAAGTAACTTGTGTGCTCTGGCATACAAACAGGAGCAGATTATGGAGTTACAGAGACTGGCAAAAAGATTTGAGGGAGAAGAGGCTTTGGAACCAGATGAAAAGAGAACAATCTCCTTGGAGTAAGCCGGAGGTGGCAATCTCAGAGTCTGGGGGTTAGAGCCAAGAAACAAAGTAATACATTGGGTTTGACTAGATGGCCTTATAGAGAACACCAGACACAAATCGGGACATTTCGCTAAAACCAGTCTTCTGCACAGCTTAAAGTCTAAGTTGTGACGGCGTGCTAGCATAATCAACAATGAGGATATAATGAAGACGCTAAGAAGAAATGGAACATGACCACAGCTATGCCTCTGAAAATAGTAGATGAAACTATGTGAGAATACTATAGATTCCACTGTTTACTTTATGGGTTTCTACCTGCAAGCTCTAGGGGTAACCTCGTCTGTCAATATTCTTCTCCTATTTGCACACACACTTTGATCCTTTTCTTGGACTTGACCTCTGTATTTGCCACATAACCCACTGGCTATGCTATTCAAAGGGCTTCCACAAATGAGTAAATGCTACATTGAAGACCTAAGTCATGTTCAATAACCTTCATGTTAAAAACAGCCTAGACATCACTTTAGGAGTTTCAGGTCTATATTTAGATTTGAGTTCATTGATGAAAAAGGATAGGCTCAGAGCTACACAGAATCTGAAAGTGGAAGAAAGAGTGATATGTTGAGCCCTGATCCCTTCCTCCCAAAGATTGTAATTTTCACTTTATAATAATACAACTGAAAATCAAAGATGTTAGAGGTTAATGCTCTCAAAACTGCAAGGTTGGCTAGTGTAATGCTTGGCAAAGTTTGGACCCAGAAGAGGAAAACAGAAAAGAAAAAATAGCAAAACACATCATGTTCTTTGAACTGAATAAAAGACTGTGGGCTTGAGTTTAAATGAGTTTACTAAGGACAAAGAAGGAATCAGTTTGGAGTCTTTGGAAAAAAATAATTTTTAGCATATTGAAGGAAAATATAATCCCAACAAGTGAAAACTACAAGGCTTCTATAGCAAGGTTTAAGCACCAGTAAATAAATCAAGACAAAAAAATCTTACAAATAAATAGAACTCGCATTGCAAGTTTGCTTTTTTTTGTTAATCTACAAAATTGAGTATCACATAACAACAGATTCATAACTTCAAAGCTCTAAGAACAAAATTATTTTGAACTTGGAATTCTACACTCAGCAAAACTATGAAATAAAAGAAATGGTCAAAGAAAGACATCCTTTAGAAAAAGCACCTTGCTGATAAATACTCATTCTGTTTCAGGCACTGTGTTAAGTAGTCATCATTTTGGAGGATAACTTCTCAAGTCAGTTTCTCTTTCTCCACATAATAGAAAGGTCTCTTAACTAATCATACTTGTAATAAATTAGTTTATTGGGATACTATATTCCCCAATGTGTTTAGCTGCTACGTCTTCACAGTAATTGTCTTTAATATAAAACTTGGCATAGTAATATTATATTGGCTCCATAGGCTAACTCTCTTACTATAAACTAATAAATTGTACCATTACCAATGAAAGGGAGAGGGGAAATGGGAGTTTGTTAGTGGCTGTTAATTAGTTAATTCAAGTTTCAACTTGAATAAGATATTCAACAGGGGGAAAATCTCCACTAATTTTTATTTGAAAGATCAGAAAGACACTTAGGTTTCCTTCCCAAAGGAAATGTTTATTCTAGGTACCAAAACCAACTGGAGATAAAAACAGATCAGATATAAAATGTTTCTAACAGAAGTAAAAAATATCCCCATAGGTTTGGAGGATAAAAAATCTCTGAGAGCAGAATGTGGGGAACACCAATAAGGATTTCCCGAGGATGGTGTCTGTCTTGTCAGCTTCTGAAATGAATGTCCAGTCTCAAAGAGAATCTTGCATTCTCCTGGACTCCCTGTTCATTCTTTCCTACCCATCTACGACACAGGCATGGTGGTTCTATTGGCTATTTTCTTCCATTGCTATGGAAAATATCTGATTAAAAACTGATGGAGGGGGAAGTCCTTCTTTGTATATGTTGATAAATAAAGCACTGTTGGCCAACAGAGAAGCAAGATAGCTGGGACTAGGAGCCGAGGAGGATTCTGGGAAGTGTAGTCAAGAGAGGAGTCACCACGTGATCTCCTGGGAGGAGAAGACACGTCAGGAGTGCATCTTTGAAAAGATAATTATGGGTTAATAATTAATTCAGAGCAGCCAGTGAGAAACCATAGCAAACGGCCAACAGCTTCATAATTAATATAGCGTCCTGTGTGTTCATTTGGGACTGACAAGGCTCTAGGACCTAGGCGGCTGGCAGGAAGAATGCACGTTATAGAAAACAACTTAAAGAAGGAGGGTTTCTTTTGCCTCCTCATGGTGGAAAAGTATAGCATTTGGGATGACACAGTCAACTGCAACCAGAGCATGAAGTAGACATCTCAGCACAGCTCAGTGTGCCAGAAATCAGAGTCCTAGAATCGGAGATTCATTAGAACTACCCAAGGCTGACCCTACTGGCCTCCAGGCTTTGATTGGCAGCTAAACTCTTCTCAGAGATTCCACAACCTCCTCAGATGGTGCCGCTAGCCAGGGTTCAAGTATTCAAACTCATGAACTTATGAGTCACACTTCTCAAACCTTAACACTGGACCTGAAAATTAAACCAAATATGAGTATTGATTCACTTTCATCAGCATTAAAGAATGAATCTGTTTCTAAAACTCTCTATAAGTCATGGGCTTCATACCTACAGCCACATGTCTAAAATAGTATGTCATGTGGAAAAATGATTTTTATTGCTCATATGATTCATTTAATGGCCTCACTAAGATAAGGAAATTAAAATCAATGCCCTGCCAAGGGTGGTTAGAAAATGCAGAAATGTTGCCAGAGTACCTTGTCTTCTCAGCAGCATCCTTATGTTGTCTCATTAGATGATCCTAGGCATATTGAGGTGAACTCCTGAATTAAAACAAGGGCCAAGGAATAGTTCTCCTCAAGCTAGCACACTGTCTGATCTACTAGGCTGCTTCTGCCAGTGATCACAGAGGAAGCTTTGATAAAGCAAATGTGGACATCATTATAGAGCTGTATGAAGGTATAGAGGGAAAAATGTGTTCTCAACAATAACTGTGAGAGGTTATGCAATGTTTTGTCTTCAAGTTCAAATATTGATAAAGTATGACTTTTTGATAATGATGCTGATTTAGCAAAATGCCAGAATGTCTATAGCAAAATGCCAGAATGTCTAAATGGTAGTAAGTGAGTGAAATTTTTCAAACAGAGATTGTCTCAGATATTACTCAGGTTTCATCAAGCAAAGTTTCAGATAAGATTCCTTAAAATACACCTATATTTTTATTTTCACACATCCTTTTATATTCAGTAGGTCATTAACAAAGTAAAGGTTATGATTTTATGCTAAAATGAGGAGGAATTGCAAACTGTTTTCAGTAAAAAGGCTCTGAAATCAATGCAATAATTTTTGAATGCTCAGCTTGCTGCAAGGAAGGCTATTTTAAGAAAACCATGTTTTCTGTTTAAAAATCCAAGACTCTTTTGTTAGAATTCCATATGAAGAAAGACCATACCAGAGAATTCTCTTGGATAGCATTCAGTTGGTGGTGGTCATGACTCTCAATCCGGCATATCAACTACCATTGGGAAAGTGAAGACTGATGAAGATTTACAGTTTCTGTATGTTCAATATACCATCACAGTACACAGAAGCCTTCCCATTATCCAGGCATGCATTCACAAAGTTAAAATGTAAGAATGGTACTCAATTGCCATTCATAGAATTATAAGGTTATTAAAAATTTACTTGCCAGAAACCATTCTTCTGGGAAGTACTGAGTTCAAACCACAACTATACTAAAGCTTGGAAGAAATCCTATTGTAGAGAAAGTGACACACACAGAAAATCCACAGAAAGCTATTGAAGGGTCTGTATTCTCATTCTAACCAAGTTGTCATCTTAATCAATTTGCATTGTAACCACGTACTGGGCAGTTGATAAACAGCAAAAATATTTTTCTCACAATTCTGGGGGCAAAAGACAAAGCCTCAAAACTGAAGATGCTGCAACTGCCAGGTTCCACAAGAGTCTGTATCTTTTCCCTGGGTCTTCACTCAGCTAGCTCCACTCATGAGGACTCTACCCTCCCACCTTCTGACTTAATGACCTCCCACAGTCTTCACCTCCTAACTCCATCACATTTGGAGTACAGATTTTAACAGGAATTTGGGAGAGACCACACATTCAGCCCTCAGTGTTCCTCGGCAGAGGTGTGCTAATGTTACTTATTGCAAAGCCTGAGCTCTGTAGGGTTTCTAGGACTTCAAAGTCTCAATACCTTCTGTTCCAGTAGATCCCTCATCTATTTCCCCAGAATTGGCTCTCCACAACTGTGTACGTTTTCTCTGAAGCAGATACTATTCAAACATGAGGACCAATCATCAATGAGAAATTTGAAAGTTGGTTACCAGTCTCTAAAATTTGATTACCTATTCCAGAGTTACTGGGTAGTAACACTGTCACTAGAATCAAAGTTCATTCCCAGTGATGAACTTGAATGGGACTCTCTTTATCCAAATATGTCTTTCCTGACATAAAATAAACAAATTAATAAACCACCAATTTCAAGTCCCATTAAAATAAAGTAATTCAAACAGTTTAGAGAGGAGAAAAGCAACCGAATGGTTCTTCATTACATTACAAAATTGCACAGACTGACATTCAGTTAACCCTGGAGAGAGCACATAGCAAACTCAACACTGGATAAACCCTATAGGACCAGCTTCTTCTAATCTATCATGACTTCATTTGTGTGGCCTTGATAGCACTTTGTTCTATAGCCAAGATCCAATCACATCTTTGCATAAACAGAAAACATTATCTCCATTATTTTTGTCTGCTGTTCTAAGTATGCAACTGCACCAATCGCATTTTCTAATCTATATTTGCAAGTCTTCTCTTGACTTATTTCAAAACAGACACACTTCATGTGGAGTAGCACTCGGTTCATGGCTGTAATCCGCATCCATTACATAATCTGTTAACACAGCAAGATTACTTGTCCTAATCAATGTGTATCAACACTGTGAAATTGCCTTCAGTGCTAATATTAAGCTCACTGAAGATAACAATGCACAGGAATCATTTTCTTTACATTCAGTTGAGAGTTCCTGCCAACCCCAGCCATAAGTTACAAATTCCCTTCTACCACCAAATTTCTAAGAAAGATTAGGGTGGAGAAAGCACACAACAGACAGCTACACCTGCATTTTACCCCCCCACCCCTGCCATCATAACACATGGTATTCCACTCCCGTTCTAGCACACCACTGCATTATCCACCAAGCGGGAAAAGCCTTGCAAAGCTTCAAGGCCCCAGAGAATAATTTCTCTTCCCCTTTGCATCCTTCAACAAAGAACATCTCCTCATTCAGTGTTTCAGGTCCAGGGTGCCTCAGCTGTCTTTATTTTTCCAATGAAAGAAGTGTGCCATGGGCTAGAGACATGGCTCAGTAGTCAAGAGCACTCACTGGCTGTTCTTCCACAGCACCCGAGTGTGATTCCCAGCACTCGAAGCGCAGCTCACAACCATTTGTAACTCCAGTTCCAAAAGGTCTAGCACCCTCTACTGGCTTCTAAGAGCACCAGGAATGCACATGGTACCTATGCATACATATAGACAAAGCACCCATATACCTGAAATATAATACAATATAATATAACATAATATAATCAGCATGTTTGGCCAGGCATGGGAGCCCACTCCTTTAATCCCAGAACTTAACACTTGGGAAGCAGAGGCAAGAGGATCTTTGTAAATTCCAGGTCAACCAGAGTTAAATAGGGACACCCTGGGAGAATGAGACTGTAAGACCAGGAGTAGCTAGAGGACACAGCAAAGCCCTGTCTCACAATCAAACTGAAGAAGCCAAAGGTCCTATCAGGTTCAACAACAACAGCAGTTGTTTTGTAATTCTCAGAGAACAGACAGAAAGAAACCCAGCCTCCTGGAACCCCAGGATTGGTGTCTGTAAAGGTCCCTGGCAGCTAAGATGTCAACCTTGGTAGTTCTGTACCAGTTTTCGGAGCCCACTGTCTTCTCTAGGATAGTGTCCCCTTTCTGGGGGTCCTGGAAGACACGCTTGGTGGACTTTCTGATAAACTTGAACTCAGCCTTAGAGCAGCTCATTTTGAAATCCTCTTGCGCGGTGAAGTAAAAGACATGGAGTGGAGGTCTCCAAAAGAATGCAGGCTTCTGCAGAGACCAATCTGCTCTAGGACTCTGGATACTCCCATTGCCTCTGATAAAGGATACTGGCCCCCAAACTGAACAAACTGGCCACTGTTTTATGGTCTCATTTTAAAATAAAAATGGGTAGTCATGTTTCTGATATCTGCATCCAAGAAGTAAAGGACCGCAGCAACTGACAAAAACAACAGAGCCAATAAAAGGGACAGAGTACTTTCAAAGACACCATGACTATTTCCTGAGGGAGTTAGCAGAAATAATACAAAGGATTGTATAATATTTTACAAAGTTATTTTCTTAGATATTGGAGACATAGTTACTGAAAAGAAAAACTTTATCTCAAAGAGAAAATGTGAACTAATACCTACAAAACAGAAAAAAAAGACTAAGGGCTATAAAAAAAAGGTTAGATTAAGTCAAGAGGCCCAACATCTGATCCACACAATTACAAAATTGAGAAGGGAAGAAGCAAAACAGCGGGTAAAAATATACGGCAGAAAAACACCAGAAAAACAGAAAGATAAACTCTAGATTAAAAAGGTCATAACATTCTCAGTACAATGAATTCTTGAAAAAGCCTCACACTAAGCCACCAAATATCACTGATAAGCAGATGACCCTAAGAGGAAACTTCAGGTCCCAAAGAGACAGCTCATAACAACCTGCTAGTAAAAAAAACAAAAACAAAAACAAAAAAACAAAACAAAACAAAACAAAACCGAAAAGAAAAGAAAAGAAAAGAAAGAAACACCTCCAGTGGGGTAAATGTGATTATAGGTCTAAACTCAGGCAAAACTACTGCCGACTTCAAAACTGATAAACATGCAAAAAGTAAAATAAACTACATTACTTCTCCGTCTCCTCTCAGCAAGATACTCCAACACAAAAAGAGAAAAAGGAAGAAACCCTGAGACTCAAAATGCAGATTCCAACACACGGAAGAAGAAGGGTGAGTCTTAGAAGAAGCGTAAAGCCTACAGCGAGCAGTGCTGAAGAGGGCAGAGCAGGAAGAGAGGAGTGGGCATTCGGAGAGAGACTCTGGGATGAAGAAGGAACTGACAGACTGTCTGCACTGTGCCCTTTGGAAGTCTGTGTTGAATTTAATCAGTTTCCTTGGAAGGACTTGGTCATCAGCAGAGAGGGAAAGAAACAGATAAAACAACAACTCAACTATAAACCTTAGGAAAACAGGAAGTTTTCATGGTAAAAGCAATCCAATCACATGTGCTATTCAGTAGTGAATGATAAGTGTGCGCTTATATGAATGGAATTACGGGGAAAAAATGGTGTGAACACGCCGAGCACTGCAGTGGGACTGTCGAAGAAGTAACACCCCTCGGCTGCCAGAATGGGAATCCCATGTCAGGGTGATGAAGACAGACTTGGGGAAGGACTGTCTCTTTGTTTATTCTTCTTAATGTAACCACATTAAATAAGACTTTCTCTGCTTTTCACTATTATGAATCTCTTTCCTAGGCTTATTGAGGGCGGGGTCAGGCATAGCTAGTTACAGATGCTAGGACCCAGGCTCAACCTCTAACAAGTCCAGGGACTTTGCAACACACAACCTAGCATTAGATATACATTAGAAGTATATATTGGCTGAAACACTCCCGGTCAGGTGTGATGTGAATGCCTATATCCCAGAATTTGGGAAGTTGGGGAGAGCAGCCAGAGAGTTTAAAGTCAAGGTAGGATATGCATGGAGACAAACGCAGGAGAAGGAGGAGGAGGAAATTCCTCAAAAACAGGAAAAGGGTCTATGAAGTAAGAAGGCAAAAAGGAATCACTTTTTATAAGACGTCATTTCTGTGCTTTTGGATCACAGACTATTATGATATAAAAATATTTCATGTGTACTCAAAACTACATTATATTCAATTTTCCTGGTACAGCAGGAGATATGTGGATTCGGTGTCACCTGCATATCATTGGCACAGAAGCACAGAATGTGTCTGTTGGCCTTCAAAACGAAGTCCAGCTGATAAGCATCAGAGCCAGAGTCATGTTCTTGTTTCTCAGATGCATCTTTCCTGTGTGTTTTCCCTTGTAAAGCATAAGAGTTGCAGGGGATTGTTAACCAGGAACACTAAATAATGCTTATTATGCACACAGATGACCAGACAACTCTGGGCCCATATGTATTCTGACTACCTCCAGGATGCTAATTGAAGTAGCCATAATCAAGGATGGGGAGAAGCAACTGGATTTCTTTGTTAGGGATTGTATAGCTGTGTTTTGTCACTGTGAATATAGTATACATGTTTTAACTTACCCACTGGAAACCTTCCTTGAAACTTCTAAGGCAGAGAGAAATTTACAAAAATTAAAATGGGGAATGCATGGTCAGACTTCATATTAAACACCCAAATTAATTCCTGCCAGGCCTCAGGTAATGGGTCTCCATGAAAATAATTTTATTCCTCAGCCACCACATCAAAATATCAGGCACTTTAATAGGCCCCTGTCAGTTTCATTCACCATAGCTCAGCTTAGTGTCTGTATACAGAGAAAACAAAACATCCTTTGGATAGGTCAGTGAAACAAGAGAGAGATGAACAGATATCTCCAGGACCCAAGAAGGAGTTCATAATAACTTAGTGTTTGTGGAGTCAGACAGACATTGTGTGTTTTCATTTTGGAAAGCCCATTCTTATTCGATTGACCTTTTCGGTCCTAGGGACCAGTGCCCTGAAAGACTGAGATACAGACCCACTCTTGCGGTGATGAACTGCTGATTCAGAGGAGCAGGCTCATAGATCTCAAGGGCACAGATATTATAGACACTCTGAAAAACAAATTTAATGGATGCCACAGAAAATGTGATCCGTTCTCCTTGAGTAGATCAGGACATTATTAGCTCTTTAGGAAGGCTAATAATACATTCTGAGATGGCCAACTATGTCTGAATGGACAAGACAGATATGACTAAAATAAGACAGTTTTCAGGGGGTAGTCTGTTATGGATCAGATCATAGTGGCATGACAAGCAAATTAAAACCTTGAATTCCACTGAATAGGCCATGAGGAGTGACCCAAGTGTCCTGTTTGAATTTGGTCAACTTGACACAACTTTGGACTTATCTAGGAAGAGGGAACCTCAGCTGAAAAAAATGCCTCCATCAGATTGCTTGTAGACTACTGTGAGCAGTGCTATCCATGGACTGGTGGTACTGGGGTTATGAAAGCAATCTTGGCAAATCGAGAGGAACAATCCAGAAAACAGCCTTACTCTATGGCCATGCATTTATTTTTGCCTCCAAGTTCCTGCCTTAAGTTCTCCCCATGATGAATTGTTGCACCTGAAAGTATAAGATGAAATAAACCCTTTCCTCCAACAAGTTGCTTTTGGTCATGGTCATTATCACAGCAAAAGAACCTAAAGATACCAAGAATCCCCACAGATGATGGTACCCTAAGAATTAAGTATTCAGAGAGAATACAGGAGCAGCATCCTAGGAATGAAGAGATAGACAGGGACTAAGAGCACTTGAGCAGTGGTTAGCACTAGAGACTATAACAACAATGCAGAAAACTGTTGAGTCTTATTGGAATGTGTCTGGTGCAGAGTAACCATGGGTTGCATTCTCTATACCTAGATATCAACTTCTGGCTTCCAGTGTCCTATATTTGACTCTATGTACAAATGCACATAATTAGCTTTTCTCCGAGGCAAGAGATTCTTCCACGTCACAAAGAACATAAGCTTATCCTTGAATGGGTAACAAACATATGCCATGGTACAATAGAGTAATTTCATCTTTTTAAATTCTTAGCTCCTCAGAAATTTTTGCTGCAATGAAAATGTGATGCCTAAAATCAAATAACATATGAAGAAAGTAATGAACACACCTTGTGTTATTGAAATGCAAATCTTCTTTAAAATGAGAGCAGGGGAAACAAAATTAAAATCGTTGACACAACTATGTGTTTTCTAAATGTCTCTTAAAATTAGTATGTAGGATTCTCTCATAGCTGCATTTCCCTTCTCAGTGACTTGAGGAATTATTAGAAGTATATTTAGTTTAAGAAGATAAAAATAGCAAATGCTTTAGAATGGCTAGAACAAAATCCCTGATAACAGCAAAGGAAGATATCACTGTGTAGAACGATTTATTCTGCACTTGGAGGTCTTCAGAATCTTATTTTTACACTTTAATCAGGCTCAAGGCAATATAAAATTCAAAATTTACCTTGACCTTTTCCAACAATCATTATCTTACCCTTGGCAAAATCTGGAACTGTGACAGTGTACATTGTTCCGCTTGAGGAAGGAAGTGTGGGTTGCCATTTCAAAGACACAGCCAGAAGGAAAGGATCCCTGTGTGGAGTCTTTAATCGCAGAACCACATGTAAAATCTCCCTTTACTACTTAACCCAATGAGGGCTTAGCATCCAGTTTTCCCTTGACATTACTGAGCTAACCACTGACCTATAGGAACTCACAGTTCCAGGGTCTGAGGATGTCCTAACAAGAGAACCAAGCAGCATCTTCCAACCAAGGCAGTGGAAAAGGAAGCAAAAGGGAACACCAAACCCCAAATTTAACTTGAAAACCTTGCATGCTCTTGCTGTATATAGTACCCACGCTAGAAACATGCCAGCCTACAAGTGCTTATGAGATGTCAAGCTCATGCCCATTGTTTTTAAGAGAGAAAAAAATGAGTGAGGAGCAAGGAAGAGAGGAAGGGAAGGTGGGAAGAAAGAAGTAAAATGGGGAGAGTAAAGGGGAATGAGAGAGAAAAGAAGAAAAGAGGAGAAAGGAAAAATAAAAAACAAAACAAAAACTGTTTCCCTCTGAAAAACAGCAACACACGGACAAGATGGGTTTCATTCTGCTCCTCTTGGAAGAAGATGAGAGAAAGAACAGAAAGAAACGCACATAAGAAAAAGAGTCCTCACAACTCAGGACGAGAGATGTGCCAAGGGCTTACTTGAAGCAATGAAACTAACCCAAGTAGGATCTGAGCCACCATGTTGTGTTTTCCCCTCACCATGAGGCAAAGCACACTTCTGCACACAGAGCACCAAGAACCTTCCTTCCTGCTGCTTGACGTGATGTTTGGATACCGAGATGCAACTCAGAAGGCATCTCCCCCCTGGAGAACTGATAAAGACAGTGATAATTTCTAGTGTTGTATTTTTTTTTTTTTTGGTTTTTATGAGACAGGGTTTCTCTGTATTGTTTTGGAGGCTGTCAGTCCAGCCCAGCCTCGAACTCACAGAGATCCGCCTGCCTCTGCCTCCCGAGTGCTGGGATTAAAGGCATGCGCCACCACCGCCCGGCTCTAGTGTTGTATTTTAAGTATCAGACATGCTAAATTCAATTTTGCATCAATGCTTCTCCGGGAAAGTGCATGCAAAGTTTCCAAAGGGATGTCTAGAATGTAAATGGTATAAACTTCTGCAATTACTTAAATATAAGCACATGTACCATGAGCATACCTTATTCGTGTGCATTGCTCTTGTTTAGCTTTCTGTAGCTGAATGTTGAATAAAACAAACACTGGGAGGTATCTTATAAGAAACGCAAAACAATTGGGCTAGTTGTGCCTATGATAGATTCTGCTTGGTGAGCTGTCTGAGGTTGGTAAAGTTCTTCCTGATGTGGCAATTACTCTGTAGGTGTCCCTAAGCTATATTTCTGTAGTTTCGCTCTCCAGCCACAACAGACAAAGTTAATGATCTTACAGACTCTCCAGCATGGAGTGTGTGATGCAGCCAGGGTTCAGAAAAGGCAGCTCAGGGTTCCTGAGAGTGTTCCAACAGGCAGGAAAGGAAGCTATCAGTCCCTCAAAGCTTCACAGCAGAAACTCACACTGGTACTTCCTCCAGGTTACACTGAGCCCTCCTAGATTCTAGAGGAGATTAAGGCTCCTCATTTTACTGAGAGGTTTAAGAAAGAGTCCCTGATCATCTTTAATCAGACAGCCTGCATCTACATGTTGGCACCAACACTAACATTTGTGACTATGTCCAATGTTTCACAGGAGCTTCAGAGACTATAAACGAATATGGAACAGCCCCTTTTTCATCCAAAATGTCGTGAATGAAAAGGTTCACAGTTTGAAAAAACAAAGATGAAAAAGGCATTCATTACAATCAACTTCACTTAAGGCTTTTTATTCCATTATAATTAACAAAGAATTGATTTTTTAAAAAATCATTTATGGAATGATGTCACATAAAAGAGATCACTAAGTTATAAATAAAACATCTGCATATATAGTGAGTCTAGGAGAAAGGACAATGCTGACATGATACAGACTGATGATATATGTCAATTCTCAGGCAAAACACTATCAAATTTTCATTCAAATAATAATCTGTAGGAGAAATTCGCCAATTACAGTTCCACAGTCAACTAGGCCTTAAGCATATCAAAATTTTAACTCTCACAATTAACATACATACACACACACACACACACACACACACACACACACACACACACACACAGCCTAAAAGAAATGCTATCTGGTTATCTGGGGCCAGTGCTCATAATATAATATGAAACCGTGACATGAATCAGAAATACTTAAATATACATTTTAAAAACGTTCTTCAAATAATTACCTTACAAGAACTTCACATAATCCTTTATCCAACAGACCGTTTGTTTTAACAAATTATATTGCTCTAATAATGCAAACAAAGTGAATTAATAATGTGATCTAGAAAAGTTCATACTGAAAAATAAAATAAAAGCAGGCAGCCTCCTGGTGTCCTTTAAAGCATACCTCTCTGCTGTGTGTGTCTCAAACTACCTAGGCCAAAGCATGTTCACACAGCGCCCCCTGGGAGCTCAGCAGCTACTCAGCAGGCAAAGAGCTAAGGCATCCCCCATCTGCCACACAAGTTCCTTACTCCACAGCAGGTGGACCTCATTTAAAATCCAAGTAAGAGCTAATCAGTTTAAGACGAAGTGAAGAGATTTAGACAAGAGTTGCTCCTAGAAAACTTAAAGAAGCACAAATATGTTCTAAGCATATGACGAATAAGAAACACGTCCCCCTCCACCTGTGAGGATGGCAGATTGCCCAAAACTTCCTGGAAGGGGAAGTGCTGTTCTTCCAAACCTTCAGTGTAACTGCAGCAAGATCTCTTCAAAAGTGGCCTACAGACAAGCTGCATTAGAAATAGAGGGCTCTTCCAGCAGGTACATGTTCAAACTCCTAGTACCTCAACCTAGAGACACAGACTCTCCAGGGTGGTGTGTGAGGAACCTCTACTCAATGATCTAGGCCAATGAGTGCTACTGCCACCATGAAGTATCACAAATAAGCAACCTGCAGAAGACTGGCTGTATTGATAAATAAAGGACTGTCACCTTCTTCTCTAAAAAGAATTCAATTCACACTCTAAGTACTTGGATGGCTTCCTAATTCTAAAAACAGTGTTATCCTCAGTCATACTTTCAGACCAGCATTCTGATGATGATGTGTGTGGCCTGTTAGTGGTTACCGTAGGTTAATAAGACATTGTCCATTGCCAGATTCACTATCTCTGCAGGAGCCCTTGGCTCTGTCCTCTGTTCTGTCCAGCCATTCTCTAGGGCAAAAATAGTGGGACAAGTTTCTGATGTTTCTTGAAACAGCAACAAAAAGAATTTTTCATATTTCTTAGAAACAATATGCCTACTCCACGGGAAACATAACAGGAAAAGAGGGTGGGGAGCTAATCCAGTACAGTGCTTGCTAACATGCATGAAAACCAGCATTTAAATCCCTGCTGTACACACACACACACACACACACACACACACACACACACATGCAAGCAAGCAAAGAGTGAGATGCTTGCATGGGGTCAGGGGGTGGAGGTTCACAGGCCAGCACGCCTACCTGAATCAGAGAGCCCCAGATCCCAGAGAGAAGCACTGTCTTAAGAAACAAAGTTGATATCCATGGATCTGAAGAAGAACGATATCTGAGGCTGTCTTCTGGCCAGTTAATACATTCACACAAACATGAAATGTGTGTGTGTATGACTGCATGTGTGTGTGTGTGTATATATATATTCTTCCATCAGAGATCTTGGAACAAATCCCACTCACAATTGAGTTTTTGAACCCTCTGCTCATTCAACAACAAATATTTACAGAATGTGTCCAGGTACAATGTTACAGTCCAGAAATATGCTGATGTCCAAGTCAGACATGATTCCTGTAGCTTGGGAAAGCTTCCCAGATCATGGAACACTGATAAGTAAACATATTGATGGGGTCATGTAGCTGAGCAGGTATTTGATCTCCAGACAGGGCATCTCATAACCATCTACCAGGGAAAGAGAATTCTCTGAGCTGACATTCAGAGATGCTCATCAAACTCACTCTTTGAAGATCAAGGAGAGAGGGACATAGGAAGACTAAGCATTGGCTTCATGTGAAGCCTCGACCCTGGTCCCATGTGTCAATTTGCGCCTGAATTTCATTTATTTTTAATCAGAGAAGTTGTGCAGTAGGAAACTAAAGATGCCCAGTGTGGTCAAAGCATGCAATATAAATAAGGCAGGGTTAGAAAGGGAATTAGAAGCCCAGCTCTAGCACCTCAAGGATCTCACTGAAATCAGTACATGAACACAGATGAAGGATCCATGAAACAATTTTAAGAAATAAATGCTATAATTGGAGTTGACCTCAAAAATATTATTTCTGTAAGGAAAAGTGGTCATGATGAACAAAAGTTTCCAAAGCTCTGGGAAGAGACGGGAGGTAATTAATATATGGTGTGAGCATAAGAGGGTATTCTTTTGGAAAAAAAGAGTTAAAATAGTGATGCCTTAAAGGCCTTTGCATGATAACTCAAATGCCAAAGTGGAAATACATACAAAAGGAAAAATACATTTATGATATATAAAGGGAATTTTTCTCAAATATGAATAAAAGTATAATTGACTAAGTTAAAACAAATATATTCTGTATCATGAGAGACACTGTAAGCAATTTTTAGGCAAGTCACAATTACTGAGAAAAATGTAATTGCAATGCTTACAACTATCAAGAGTGCATTATTAAAGTGCTATAAGTGACACAAATCATTCGGAAGACAATAGAGCAAACATAGGTAATTCACAAAGACAAGAAATTAGTAGTCAGAAGCTAGTGAAAACTTCAGAAACGATCAAGAGAATACAAATTAACACAGTGGTTACATTTCATTGAATGTTCCAGACTGACAAAAGCTTACAAATGTTAAAATTGTAAGACTGTTGAACAGCAGGTGTGGAAACAGGGACGCATATAGTGCTGGTGGGCACAGCCGCTTAGGAGAGAAATTTGGTAGAATGTAGCAAGGCGGAACAACGCACTGGCCTCACTGTCCAGTTCCACTTCTGAGAAGAGAGAGGAGAGAGCCCCCTGCACATTTGGTGATGGAAATTTTCTAAGGTTCAGAGACAATAAATTATGATGTGTGCAAAATGGAAATAAACCAGTGATACAATCATTGACGTGGATTAATAAAAAATGTCTAATAGAGAAAGTTGAAAAAATATATACATACAATTTATTTTTCTTTTAAAAAATTACAGTCATTTATTTATTACGGTGGGCTACAAGTAGGTATGCACACACACACACACACACACACACACACACACACACACAGATGAGAAAACAGCTAGTGGAAGTCAATTCTCTCCTTCCATCATATGGATCCTAGAGATGAACCCAGGTCATCAGACTCGGTAGTGAGAACATTTACCCACCGCACCATCTTGCCAGCCCCACAGTACTTTTGTATAAACTGAAAGAGCAGTTGTAGTGCTCTTTATGGTTAAGGCTTAAAACAATGGAAGGAAATGATGATGCTCACCAGCCTTGAACAGTATTTCCCTCAAAGTAGAAAGAAAGGAGCCAATAGGATGGAGAATGAAGAAATGAGCAGGAACGAGTAGAGCAACGACCTCCTCATTCTTAAAAAAAAAGAAACTAACTACATCTCTACAGAGTAAGAATTATTTCAGGAGGGAAAGCTTTTATCACACTAAAAAATGAATAAACATAAAAACATAAACAGGGTGACCCTAAGAAAGAGACTCAAACGGTCACAGAGGGTAGGGATCCATTTTTATGAAATGTTCAGGATTTGTAAAGTCGTAGATATGAAACACAGATTCATGCCTGTCAGTGACTGAGAGGGAGGACAAATAGACTGACAATTTAATGGGGAGAGCACTTGTTTTCAATGATGAAAAGGTTTAGAAATTCCATTAATATGATGGTGGCATTGTGAATGCATTAAATGCCAGTGAGTCAGTCACTGTAAAACAGCTATTGTGTTGTATGAACTTGACAGCAGTGACAACAGCAACAAAACAATTAACGCACACTGTATTTCTAAGTGCACATCAAGACAGAAGGGTCTCCAGATGCTTATGACAAGGATTGTTTGACCTGAGCTACCACAGTGGAAGACACGTTACAAACAAGTGGATAATCCAAGGCTTGTCTTCTCCATGGGACTTAGTAACTAGTCAGGTGGGTAAGAAGATCTTAGAACAGAAAAGTTGAAGATATGCTGAGATCTATAATTGGCTAATGTGAGTGGAAAGTCTTCAATTTCCAATGAAGGACAATAGAGAAGAAGGAGCAAGTCCCAACAGGAAGCAAGTGGTTTTGTTTGGAATATGCTGATTTTAAGCAATTTCCAGGCTGCACCAGTCAAAAAGTGGAGCAAATGGCCTGGGATAAAGTTCTATCTCCAACTTACAATACTGCAATTGCAACCATGGAAGCATATGAGATCACAATGGCCAAATGATGAAAGTAAATTTAAAGATAAAAACCTAAAGAGCACAGACATTAAAATCCTTCAAGCTCTGCAAGAGGCGGAAACCAAGAACGTGTCTAAAGAAGGAAAGGTAGAACAAACTCTAGAGCCATCAAAATAAGGGCAGAAAATCTGGTGTCTGGAGATTAGTTCAGACACAGTACTGAAAACCATTTACTGTCAACACGAAGAAAACCTACTCTTCAAATGCTGCAAAACCCAGTCACACCAACACTAACAGCACAGATGCTAATAAAATTAAAGCAATCTGGAGGAAGACCGTTGGCCATCAAAGAAATGAGAAGAAAGAGATAGAGGTTGCAAAGGCCCTTCGCAAAGAATCAGAAACACTAGTAATTTGCAAATGTCCCTGCCAGATACAACCAATTTAGAGGAGAGATTAGATGCACAGCCCTTAGTGTCTCAGAGAAAGCAATATTACGGAGCTACTTAATTTGTGTTTGAAAATCCACATTAACTGTCCTTTTTCACAAAAAAAATCTCTTGTTAATATTTTCAATTAAAACCAATTTTATAATTCAGACTGGGAGTGGCAATTGCATGCCTTGGATTCCAGTACTTAGGACAAAAGGGTAGGAAGATCTCTGTACATTCAGGCCAGTCAGGGCTATACAGTAAGTCCTTGTCTCCAAAATTCATCATCATCAAAAAGGTTCTCCATGCTCGCCATCATTATAACAAGCTTCTCACATACCCCGTGTACACACAGACATCAGGAGTCCCACTATATGGTGGACATTCACTCAAAAGTGTGCCTTGCCCTGGGAATCTTTTCAGACTGACAGAACATAAGAGCCATAAGCAGCTGCCAATGCCATAAACATGACTTTCTTTGTTTCCTTTAAACCACATCGTTAAGAGCGGAGGAGACAGTTGGGTTAGTAAAGTGCCTGACGAGAAAGGTTAGAACCTGAGCCCCAGAACTCACATAAAAAGCAACGGTCAACAGCAGCACACACCTCAAAGTCAAACACTGGAGAAAGAAGGATCCCTGGGGCATGGTGGCCACCTAATCTGCTTTAATCAGAGAACTCCCGGTTCAGTAAGAGATCCTATCACAAACACATAAGATAGGAGGGACTGAGGAAGACACCCAGAATTGACCTCTGACCTTCACACATAAATGCACACACACAGTGAAACAAACCCATCTCTAAATAAGTCTCCAAGATCACTGGACTTGACTAAGTTCATGTTGAAGGGACTTTCTGCTTCCTCTTCCTCTATCTCATCTAAATCGGCATCATGTATTATATACTCCATACTTAATGTAGACCCAAAGATCTCCCACGGTTAAGTCATTTTTCTCTGAACTTCTCCCATATCTTTCCCAAGGTGCAGGCATGGTTTTGTAAAGGAGCCCTTGTGCTTTGGAGACAAAGGCAGGTTCAGCCTAAATGAGGTCATCAAGTTCCCAGTGCCCTAAGAGTCCAAGCCAATGACCAACAGAGTGTTTCTGCTGATCTTAATTTCCTTGGCATAGCACATGCAAAATACTGTAATATAATGCAAAAGGGCTCTGAAGAGAAACCAGACACTGGCCAGAGTCTTGCCAAAGCACGTTAAATAACGCCAAAGTGGCCCTTTCTTCTGAATATAGAACCTCTCATGACCGCGTCACCCTTCCTAGGGATGAAAGTAATCTTCCCCTGTGAGTGTGTGAGTGTGGGTTGGTTGAAAACGTACCAGACTCAGCTCCATAATGTAGTCATGCGTTTCAATTGGCACACACGTGCTGGGAAGGGTGAAAATGCTGACAAGGAGACCAAGAACAGGCCTTGCTCTGAGCAAGAGGGTATCCAAATTTAGAACCTGCTCATAGTGCTAAAACAATACTCAAATGTTCACCCTGCCCGCAATCTCTTCCAGCCTCTTACAATAGCAGAACCCTCTCCAACAAAGTAGACTTAACGTTTCTAAGTTTATTTTATAAACTAAATATCATTTATATTAAATTACCAATATGGTCTCAGATAGATTCTCACCCACCCCTGTTTCTTCTCTGTTTATTCATGCATTCATTATTTTTATTTATTAAGCAAAAATTTCTTGAGAGCCTACTAAGTGCTAGGCAGTTTTCAAAGTCCTAGAAACTGAGTATAGGAAACTTAACACAAAGGGGTATGCCTTTATAAAAGGACTGTTTCTAGCTCCAACAAAAGGTAGCTCACAATCACATGTAATTCCAATTCCAGGGGATCCCACACCCTCTCCTCTACTCCCTGGGTACCTGCCCTCCATACACACATAATTAAAAGTAAAACAAATGTTAAAGTAGTAATACAACAGACATTAATATTAATATAAATATTAATAGGCGTTGTGTTTATTATATTATGTGTTTGCTGTGATATTTATTAATAAATATTGTATTTATTATATTATAAAAACTGTGTTTATCATAATATACAAATTTTTATAAATATTGCATTAATGTAAATATAAATACAGCAGTTCTGTCTTTACAAAACTTCCATTCTAGTGAGTAAACACATATTGTGTGAACAAGGAGTACTGGGGTGATAGCAAGCAGGAGGGAGAAAGATCACGCTGGGTAAACACAGCAGTTTGGATTGTGAAAGTCTCCCAAAGGCCTGGGGATGAAAAGCTTAGTCCTCAACACAAAGCATCATTGAAGAGTGGCAGAACCTTGAGGCCTGAGGAGGAGGGAGCAAGCGCAGTGCTTTAAAAATGGAGCCGGGCTCACGGGCGGCTTCACAGTCACCAGCGGTGAACAGCTCTGCTACACCATGCACGTGTGACTCCACACAGACTCAAGGCCATGATGCCAAAAGAGCCTTCCTGACTGTGATCCAACACCCTTTTCATTCTGACGTTGATTATCTGGGTATTTTGTTACAGTAATAGGATCTGAGCGGTAGAGAGGAAGAGAGTGCTGAAGGCATTAAAAACAGTAGCCTTTAAGTCCATCTGAGGGAAAACCATCTTTGTCTATCTATCCGTCAGCTGCAACTAGTCAGGGCCTTCTAAATTTATACTAACTAGAATTAAAGAGATATGTCACCTAATCAGATTAATTCATTTTCTAGTTTCTAGATAGTTCATTAGCACTTGTACTCTTTTGCATAAATACATTTTTTTCAAACTAATATACACAAAAATTTTGGAAGTAAATAGATAATTTTATCACAACTTGGCCTAACCAATGCATTCATAAGTTTCTTGCATGATTCTTCCAGCTTTTTACTTTCATAAAATATTTTTTGTTCTTTGTTTTAAGTATATTTTCTTCAAAAGCTTAAGACTTAAGATTTAGTGTGTTCAATTTGGGGAAAATGTTGACCACATGGGATTTTGCAAGCCTATAATCATAACAATTGGGTTACGTAAAAAAGACCAGAACTCTGATGTTAGCCAGGCCACACAGTAGAACCCTGTTGAGACAGAGAGGATGAGGAGAGAGAAGAGGAAGAGGAGGAGGTAAAGGAGAAAGAACTACAGTGCCCAGCCATGTACTCAACCATATAACCCCAAGTTAACCCCCTTCAGAGAAAATAATCTATTAGATAAAATTCAATGTTACTGGTCATTGGTATGGAAGTATAAATATCACTCTGAAGCAAAGCATTAAAAAAACAAGGACAAAATAAATTATGGGTTAGCCTGAATAATAGACATATCTAAAAACAGTCAAAATTTAAAATAACACAAGACTTCCAAACATGTTGGTAGATGCTTGTGTATCCAGTACTTAGGAGACACAGTTAATAGAGTCATGAGTTCAAGAACAACCTTGGCTGTATATGTAGTCTGGCACAGCCCCCACACACACACAAGAAAAAGAAACCCAAAAAAACAAGAACCTGTCTCATCCTTCACTACAGTAATAATAATAAAGATGAAGCGCTAAGATTTCTGCACATTATGTTGAAATACTAGGAAGTACACAGACCTGCTTTGGGAACTGTGTGAGCACACATTTCACCTCTGGGTTGCAACTTTGGGTGCAATTAAATAAAAATCAAGCATAAAATTAACAATGTCTAAATTCAATGTTGTAATAAGCTTGTCTTATGTTTTTGATGAAAGCAAATGATGTATTCTGCAAAATCAACCTAGCCACTAGCATGGGACTGTCTCAGGAAAGAGAACATGTTTAAATATTTTGTAACAAAATAGGATGGGAACTGAGCAGAGGTGAAATAATCAGTTCATAATACAATTCATTAAAACACAGTTAACCACAATGTTGAAACTCACACAAATATGAAAGAAGTCAAGAATAAGTTCTGTCTTTGACCTTTATCCAATTTATCCTAAAACCCTAGTAGTTGCAGGAAAAAAGAGTTTCATTTAGAAGAATCAATCACTAACTATATGTCATGTTGGCAACCACCCAAACCTACTCCATTCAAGATCGAAGCACTCATTTTCCTAGTAGCAGCCAATAAGAATTGGTAGCTCACTTCCGTCCTGCCATTGCACTCTGTCTGCTAAAGGTAACTACTATGTCCAAAGCCAGGCATTTCCTAAGCAGCCCAGCAACAATTCTCTAGGCCCCACCTGGCTCCAGGGTGTCTATGAATGGGCTGAGGGCTTTGTTGCAACTGCGCTACAGCCCGACTTCTCTCCAATACCCATTCCCACTGGTACTGTCCTAGTTTGCTTTCAACTGCTGAGATAAAGCTCAAACCAAAATCAAGGTGGCAAACAAAGAGTTTATTTTAGTTGAGAAGTTACAGTTAGTTATCCAGAAAAGCCGGGGCAAAAGCCTGAAGTAGAAACCACAGACAAACGTTGCTACCTGGCTTGTTCTGCGTGGTTTCTTCAGTTTGCAATTCTTGCAGTTCTTTGCTACACAGGGACCACCTACCCAAGGGAGGCAATGCTCACAGTGGCTTGGGCCCTCCCACCATCAATCAATAATGAAGAAAATGTCCCCACAGTCATGTCTAAAACCAATCTGATGGAGGCAATTCTTCAGACGAGATTCCCTCCTCCCAAGTGATTAATTTGTGTCAAGTTAACAAAACCCAACCAGTATAGGTGTTGGGTTTTTTTATAATTTTTAAAATATTTATTTATCTATCTATTTATTATTATGTATACAGTGTTCTGCCTGCATGTGTGCCTGCGGGCCAGAAGAGGGCACCAGATCTCATTACAGATGGTTGTGAGTCATCAAGTGTTTGCTGGGAATTGAACTCAGGACCTCTGGAAGAGCAGCCAGTGCTCTTAACCCTCTGAGCCATCTCTCCAGCCCCAGGTGCTGTTTTTAAGTATGCTGGGCAAAAGCTTCCAGCAAACAAGCCTTTGCTTGGGAACCCTTACTTCAGCATCAGCCTACGTCACACCAGGTATTTTTAGGCACATTTTCTCCAAAGTGTCAATACATCCTGTAAACATATAGTCAGTGCAGTAGAAAATACATTGAAATCCATGACAAAAGTCATCAAAGTACTTAGTTTCTCTCAGAGATGAGCCCTTCACTCTTTCCCTTGAGGCTTTATCTTTCACTAGCAGTCTAGACACAAAACAATTGAAGCCGAAAAATTTAAAATGAGCAAATGGAAAATCAAAAGTGTCATTAGTCCCTTTATACCTCTCATATATCTCAATAATCTGGCCTGATCCTTTCTAAACATGATGCACCCTCAACAGACGGGTTGAGGCCTATAACCCCAGCACTGCAGAAACTGAGGTGAAAGAATTGGGTCAAGGCAGTCATGAACAACACAGTGACACCCCATGGACAAAGGAAATAAAAATGGCTTGTGATGCTTTAGAACAATGGTTCTCAACCTTCCTAATGCTGTGGCCTTTAATACAGCTCCTCATGTTGTTGTGACCCCCAACCATGAGATCACTTCATTGCTACTTCATAACTGCAGTTTGTTACTGTCGTGTGTCATAATGTAAATATCTGATATGCAGGATATCTGATAAGGGGTCCCAAAGAGGTCACAACCTACAAGTTAAGACCACTACCCTAGAGGATTTTCTGCCTGAAGATATTGTGAGCATGGTAAGGCTTATAGTTATCTGGAAACTGATTCTCTCCGATCTCTGAGTCCCTCCACCCTACCTCCACCCCTGGGAAGGTATTAGCATGTATCTAAGGGTCTGGTCTACCTAGTGTCATGTGATAAACTCTGGCCTAAATAAGGCACTAGCGACACTAATGCTTAGTAATTAATTACTCAGGAGGAAAAAGCAAGCAGATCTCTAAAAGCCTGAGGTCTGTCTGGTCTAATAAAACAAACTCTAAGCTAACCACGACTATCCGGTAAAACCCTGTCTCAGAAATAAATGGTAAATAAACAGCTAGCATTTGCTAGTGTCTCTCCCTTGGGCTGAGGGGATTAAAGGCAAATGATAGTTTCATTTAAGTGTTCCTGTGCAGATTTTGTGAGTACCGAGTAAGCTGGAAAGGAAGGCTAGTAGTCCACTAAGTACTTGTCACTTATATGAGAATAATGTGTAAAATTAGAAATATTTCATTACGAATGATACAAGTCCTAAGAGCTAAAGTAAAACATTATATTTCTAAAGTCCAATTAGTCCTAATATGTAAGTCTGCTTTTATAAATAGAATATTTTAATAGAACTGTGGTTGCTTTTAAAATTTAATGAAGCTAATTGATTATGGTTGGACTACAACAAGACACAATTTGATAAAATTAGGTTTCCATTATATGTGACCCTTCAATACTCCATTTATCCACTCATTTTCAGCAAAAGAACCTAGGAAGAATGAACCTATCATAGTCCATCGGAAGGAAAAACAATAAATAGACCAAACAGATAAAAAGACAGCTCGGATCATGGAGTCGTAAGTGCAGCCATAAACTAAACTGAGAAATGAATCAGGGAAGAAGAAAAATGAAAGGAAAGGAATGGAGGCAATGCCGTGTAGTCTGCTGCAAAGGGACCACAAGGATGGCGGGATCGTATGCCAAAACCTGAACAAGAAGGGTCAGCTTGTAAAGAGCCAGGAAAGGGTCTCCAAGCACAGAGGGCAATCACATCAAGGGCTTTGAGGCAGGAAAAAAACCATCTCCAGCTCACCGCAGACTGGAGCCTGTGTAGAGTTTAATAAGCAAAGTGTAGAACGCAGAGGAGGAGCTGCTAGACAGGATCAACTGTGTACAGGACCATAGGCCAAAGGAAGAGATGCTATCTAGGTTTTTAAGTTACCAAAACCTTTTTCATCCAGCGAAAGAGACATGGTCTGCATTGTTTGCTTTTTCCATAAAGGTTTTCTGAGTTTACTTAAGCTCCTAGGCTTGGTTTACGTGTGCCAATACCTATATGGATCCATGTCTTTTTGCTGTATTTTTAAAAGTACCTAGTAACAAATGCATAGAAGAATGGATAAGACAGGCTAATGTAGAACCAGGGCCATTTATGGTCTCTGCAGGTAGCTTAAAATAGTATGTGAGTGGCAGAGACAAAGGGAATCATGTTGAGTCTAGTCTGCTTGGTTCAGGGGTATAGCCAGTAGTAATTAAGAACAGAAAGTAGTCTCCTTAGATTTTGTCTTTAACAATGAAATGAAGGGTTTTAGGGCTGAATAGAAGGAATTTGAAGAAGAACATAGGCTATTGCTAATCCAAACTCAGGAAGCCAATCAGAGCTAAGAGTAGATGGGGCATATGATAACCTTTAATGTTCACATCTAATCTCATATCCTTAGCTCTCAGTTTAAGTACATGGTTCAGCACCATATACCCCTCTGCTTTCCAGATGTGATGATAGCTTGATTGTTTTTTTGATAGATGTCTTGACTTGCTGTACCATATTTACTTAAACCAGACCTTCATATTCCCTTTCTCTCCGTGGAGGAGGATCTGATGCTCTTGCCCCATCTCATTTCAGATGTATTCTTTATCATGTGACCACGGAAGAAGCTCAAAGAGGAGACTGAGGGAGCATCTAGTGAGAAAACAAAGACATCCTCCTGTGAATCTTTTGTCTACTACACACGAGTCATGGGTGACATAAAAGCCATAGGACTCACCTGCCCTGGAACCAAAACACAATGTCAGAGCTCCAAAGGCCTGAACGCGTGGGCAGTGGTCTGACATCACATTTGTCAGAAGCAGTAGAATCGTTTTATAACATAGGCTTGTTGGTCCCCACTCTAACATCTTTCAGTCACAACACACTGATTCCTGTCATCCAAAAGACAGAATGCTGAGCATGGTACACAGAATGTTGTAAGCTCACTATGCTCGCAAGCTACAGGGATTCCGAAAAACAACAACACCCACATCTATGGAATAAAGTATGTGGATAACTCTTGAATGGAATGGAGACATTTGTATGCAGATTAAGGAACTCAGGTCTTCTGTTTGTATTTATTCTCCAGGGCTATGAAAATTATTCAATATGAGACTTCAAGAAAGCACAGAAGACAAAGGAGTCTCTTCCTGTGTTCATTCTCATTTCACTTCTAAATTACCTCAGAATCTTTGCTTCTATTCCTTTACCAGGGTCAAGGACTCTGATAACTTCTTAGATTCTCCCTTGATCTGCCCTTTAAATTTCATAAAGATAATTCCTTAGTTTATTGCCTACTGAAATATAAGAGTATATATTCACACAATAGAATTTATTGCTGTTTCATATAAATTAGCATTTTCTCCAAAGCAATTCTTGAAAGTCTGAGGAATTATTATATTAAGATACACATTTATGCTGAACAGAGAATGACTCGAATTTTCCTTTCCATGATAGAACATAATCTATACCCTGAGGCAAAAATCAAAACAAGCCAAGTTTTTAAATGTGAAAAACAAAAATGGACTGCAAATGTGCCCTCAAAATTAACCAAATGTGGGGGGTAATCTTCCAACTATAATACTCTGAAGTAGGCGATGGGCTAGGGAAACTGTAAAGTATAAAGAGATATCTCTCTTCTGCTGTAAGTGAAGGTAACTTATACAAGGTGGAGATGACCCTGAATTGATAGTCCCAGCATCAGAGGCCAAGATGCTTTGTGAGGCTCCAGATAATGTTCACCAACAGCTGATCATCTCAGGAGAGTGACATCAACTGAAACCACTCCTCAGAAAACAGGCTTTGTGTAAAATACACGAATTAAAGCAAACAGCTGGACACAAAGGACCACACCCAAAGTCAGACAACTGATTAGCGGTCACCACCTGCCACACATGCCTGTTAAGAGTTAACTTTGGTGTCCTCACAATGGCACACTCTCAGGCAGCTCTTTTAGCACATGAGGTTTTCTTCTCTGTCTCTCTATGCCAAAACTGCTGAGCCTTTCCTTCCTGGAAGAGTCTTCCACACCCTAGCTGAGCAGGCAGTGGTCTAGATCCCTCTGCCCCCTTGACTACAACTGTTTCAAAGCTGGATACCCCGGGATAGCATCTCTACAGATGCAGACTTTTGTCAGTTAACACATACTGAACACTGCTAAGGGAACCAAGGGGCAGCCATTGGTGAACAAGAATACAGAACCTAAGCCGATATAGTGAAGGCACAAGAGGCTCAGGCCAGGGGATGTGTCTGTGGCAGAGAGAGAAAGCTTGGTTGCCCTGGTATTTTCCCTGACTTACTATTTTGCACTTCCAGTCTCTCATGAAACCAGAGAACTTTTGTCCTTTGGTACTAAAGGATAACTTTGCAGGCCAGTCAGTCCATGTGAGAATCAATACATGGCTAAGATACCAACCGAAGTCCATTTGCAATATCCCCACCTTCTCTCAACTAAAGAGATTTCTCCACAGCTTTTTTAAAGTCATATTGACAGGCTCTAAAAGTGGCATGGAAGAAAATAGGTGATTTTGTGTACACAGCCAAGAATGTTCACAAGGAGTCCATTTCTGCTGTCCTTCTCAGGGACGTTATTCTTGAAGGGTTTCCACACTTCTCCACAGAAGGTGGTTTTGTGAGGACCATTGAGAAACCTTGGCTCTTACAGCCTGCTATAATGGTGCTGAGAAGATCTGTACAGTCTTACATTCTCCAAAATAACAATGATTTTCATCAAGTAGCAGCATTCAAAAGTAAGAAATGGCTGTTGTGGAGATAGATTTGTTTGACACTCTAATAGAAACAAATATTGTTTCTATTATTCTTCCTGCATATATCTATATCTATACATATGCAATTCATTTCACAGTAAATGGAAGTTTCTAGAATAGCTTGGAGGGCCTAATTAAAATGCATGATGCTGTTTTCATCTGAAGATGAATTCAGACTTCTAAAGGACTAATTTTCAGACATTTGAAACATAATCAATATGTAATGTGAGGGTTTCATGTGTCCTTCCAACTGAGAAAATTTGATTATGAGTGTTTTCACATGATATCAAGGAATTATTTTTGTCAATAAATAATACTATTTGGGTTATAGCTCTTGAATGTATTTTCCAGGGTCCACATATAAAAACTAGGTATGATGACAATGATAGAATGCCTGAGATTTACTCCAAAATATCCCTACAAAAATCATACTTTTTGAAGGCATAGATGAAGCAAACTCTTGATAATTGTCAAGCCTGGGAACTAAGAACATCTGGGTAAACTTTCCTTCTCTGTTTCCACGTATAATACAGAAGTGAATATAGGACATTATACATATGTCCTTTGGACCACACATACAGGTTCAACATATACACAGTAGGATACTTATTGGCATCACACTGGTATAAGGACTTTTAATTAGAAAGTAGAGATCTAGTTATCTATTGAACATCATCAGCACGTTAAAGGAAATTTCCTCAGGAAATCCAAAGCAAAGAATATAGAAAATTTATGTCTTAATTGTTTGGGAGACATTTTTGTTTTGTTTTTCATGAGATACATTTTAAAAGGCTACAGGGGTCCAGGGTTATGGTACACACCATTACTCCCAGCACTCAGGACTCAGGGGCAAGTGGATCTCTGTGAGTTCAATGCCACCCTCTTCTACATATTGAGATTTAGGTCATCCAGGGCTACATAAAGATCCTGCCTCAATAAAGAAAGAGAGGGAAGGAGAGAGGAAATGAGGGAGGAAGGAAATGAGGGAGGGAGGGAGAGAGGGAGGGAGGGAAGAAAAACAGAATAAAAAAGTATAATTAACCACAAAACACATAAAGATATTATATTCCATTTGACACACTATGCATTCCTGGCCTTGAACGCAAAACCCTTCAGACTCAGTCTCATAAGTACTAGATTGACAAGCTAGCCTACTATAGCCAACTACATTCTAATATTCTAGGATATTTACCAAGGACCATAAACTGCATATGAAAGTTGGTTACTAACAATACTAACAAATATGATTTGATTTAACTTTTCTTTGACAGAGACCAAAGCCATGGAGAATATCATAGAGTTGCATTTCATAAAAGGTAGAAAAGGAGAGAAAAATTCCACATCCTTAGATGAATATTAACAAACAGTATTAGTTGGGCCTGCTATTTTGTATTGTAGGTGGGGATGTCGCTAAGAATGTTTGTAAGAGTTTATTACCTATACTAGTTATATGATCCTTGCTGTTATTGGAAACTGAACCTTCCTGAAAAAAATACTATACTACTGTCAAGTCCTCATAAATCCAAACGACAAGTCCTAGTTACATCACTTTTAAGCACCTAGCATCACTTAGATATAATTTAGACATCAGTGAAACTAGGGCAGTAGATGATGTCAGGCATCCCTCCCAACTCCGGCATTCAATGACACAGTTTTCACTGGATGAGTCCTGAAAATGCCCAGGCACCTTATTCCGCATTAGCTATCTTATGCTGTCCTGGGAGGCAACCAACCCTAACCCAACGCAAACTGCATCCAAGTTCAAAAATTACCTAAGGCCTGAAAAACAACACAAGAAATGATTCTGCTGGGAGGACCAGAGTGTCTAACTTTTTCCTATTTTCAAGTAATGGGTCTTCAGTATCCATCAGTAAAGGATAATTTCCTAGCAAATTTCTCTCCAAAATTAGAAAATACATTTCTTTACATAATGAAAATCATCTTAATGTAAGTAATTTTCCTACATCACATATGTTAAAGGAAGGAATACTTTAAATAGCTATTACTGTCAAACACAAAGAAATAGGCTCATGATTTCACGTGATTAACATTTAAAAGGGGGGGATGGAAAATAAAGAAGCAATTTCCATCCTAGCTCTCATGTTAAAATAACACTGAAATCACACAGCACTACATGCTTTGGCACATCTTACTTGCAAAAGAGATAAAGCCCATCCTATTTGTGGCTCTAGAACAGTATACCAATCACACTCATGGAAGCATCTCAAGATGCCTTTTTTAGAAGCATACTTGTGACCTGGAAAGTGATTTTGACTGTGGCTTTGAACGGTCAAATGAAACTTAACATTTCTAGTCTGGATTCTTTCAAACTTTCTGGACATTCATTTGTAAATAACAAGAAACAATTCTTTGCTTTTCCTGGGGAGAGAAAGTAATTTTCTTCTAAGCTGTCTGGAACGTTTTAACAAATGAGACTACAAAGAACGGTGTCGTGTTCCAATGTTTCAACAGTTAAGTCATATTGGGAAGAGTAATGTAGTCACACAAGGTCATACACATCATCTCAACCAAAGGCTGCAGATACTGGGGTCAGAAGTAACTATCTTCTTACAGGGCATGCTGGTAAGTAAGGGGCTGAGCCTAGGGAAATTACTGATATGGAGAGCCATGAGTAATGAAAGAACCACATTCCAACAACCTGAGGTTGTACAAAGTAATTAAAATAAAATATCAGTTCTCAATGCAATGTCTAAGTAAGGGAAAAGGGAAAAGATGGAAGAAAGGGGAGATGTATCTTCTTCGGTTGTGGGGATATCCTATATGAAGTTGTCGGTCTTGGGCCAAGGCAGATACTGGCAAAAATGTCTTTGGGAGGTGGGACACCCCTCAGGGATTAGCCCCGGTAAGTCAGCCAGCACTAGCTCATAAGTTGGCTCAGCCTCCTGTGTGTGTGCAGTGTTCTCCGTTGGGCTGGACACAGGCTGCAAGGGCAGAGAGGAAACCTGTTGGAGTGAACAACACATCACCTTTCCCCTTATTTTCCACCTTCCTAACTTGGGAAACCACGGCCCTCCTCTGAAATGCCTCTGCCTGGTCTGAATGCACCAGATCTGAGACCTAGGCCACCCTCTTTCTCTTCTAATTTCTCTTTTAATTTTCCCTTTGCTGGGATAAAGCACTATGACGAAAGGAACCTAAGAAGGAAACGTTTATTTCAGCTCACAGTTCAAGGGAGGTCATGGTAGCAAGGCTTGAGGTGGTCAGCCACATTGCATCCATAGGAAAGAGAGATCAATGCATGTTTGCTCTGCTTACTCATTTTCTCCATCTTCTACAGTGGGGGATCTCTGCTCAGAGAATGGTCCCATGCCCAGTAAGTAATCTTCCCACTCAAATTAAACCAAATGAAGAGAATCCCTGGAGGCATGTCCAGAGGCCTGTCTCCCAGGTAAACCTAGATTTCATCAAGTTGAAAATTAACACGAACCACACCACCCCATGAGCATGAGCGCACACAAATACCTATTCTCCCTTTCTATCCTGAACTCAGCCTGCTCAAACAAGTAGTTCTTTTAGACAGAGGCATCCTGTGTTTATTCATAAAACTAAAGAGAATGTCCTGCCAGACCCCTCTTCCAACTGCTCTTCTTCTCCTCAGCTCCTATCCTACCCACACACCACAGCCATGCTTTGCCAGTCACTCCTTGGAGGGGCATCTCTGCCTGCCTAGGTGTCTACTGTCTAGAACAGTGTGAGAAATGAGTGACCCTCCACGATTGAAAAGATGGTCCACTAAATTCCTCCAAATGAATATTATGCCAGCATCACTCATATCCTTTCTCATTCTCGATGAAACAAACCAACAAAGCACGCCATTTAAACCTGTCATCCAAACTCTCAATGTACTTAGCTAGTTCAGTAAAGCTATGTTCAGCCTTGCAGGCAGACTTTAAATCTCACTCTGAGGAAAAGACTTTAGAGAATGGACCCTCTTAGTCTCTCCCAATCCCCATCAGGTTCCAACCCTATCTCCCACAAATTGTATACACGGAACAGTCACCAAAAATACATTTCCAAAAGTTGGACTTTATGGTGTACATATGTATAGTTGGAGGCAGTTCCGTAGAGCTCACTGGCTAGCCAGTCCAGCAAATTTGGTGAGTTCCAGGTTCAGTGAATAAGGGTGTGTGTGTGTGTGTATGTGTGTGTGTGTGTGTGTGTGTGTGTGTGTGTGTGTGTGTGTGTGCTGGAGGTACAAGATGGCTCAGTGGATAAAAGCACCAGCTGCCAAGTCTGATGACCTGAGTTTGATCCCTGGGACCCACATAGTGGGAGCAGATTGCAATCCTGAAAGCTGTCCTCTGACTTCCACATGAAAATGAACACACACACACACACAAAACCACTGAATAAATAAAAACAAGGGGTGGAGTGTTTGAGAAAGACACTTGGCATTGACTTTTGGCCTCTACATCTACAAATCACACAGTGCTTGCACACCTGTGAAACCTCTGCTCCCACATTTCCCACCATGTCCATTACTGCTTCATTGTAATAAAAATATGTCTACTTACCAAAGCATTCCCTCCCTTCCCCTAAGAAAAACTAAATCACTGAACTGCTCAGAGTTTTTAAAAAAGTATAGGAAAAGGAAAGAGAATAGAAGGGAACATGGCTCCCTGTCTCTTCCCCTCACCTCACCACAGCCATCTGAGTGGTGGATTTTATTGTTCCTCCCTCATAAAAGAACAGGTGGATTTTGTCAAGTGAAGCTGTTCTTTATTTTGTTAGTTCAAAACTGGAATAAGTCCATGAGAAGAGATGAATAATTCTAGGATGCGTTGCTTTTTCTCTCTCAAAATGTACAATCATGAGGCATCATCTCTTGGTTGCTTGGACATTGCAATTTGATTTGTTTCAGTCATACTCAAACAAGAAAGAAAATATAAAAGTAAAATCCATGTTCTGATCCTCACTTCCAAGTCAGATAGACGTCATCTGCAACTGGAGCTCCCAAAACGTGGAACTTAACTGGAAAGTGATTTGAACCTCTGAACTCCAAATACCATATGCAGAATCCTTTTTAAAAGGTGGTGTGTGTGTGTGTGTGTGTGTGTGTGTGTGTGTGTGTGTGTGTGGTGTTTATCCACATCTACTTGCCAGAGAACCCATCAAGAAGTATGAGAAAACCTTTCAGGATTCAGTTATTTCTTCCTACCATATGTGTCCCAGGAATCAAACTCAGGTCCTCAGGCTTGGCAACAAGTGCCTTCACCTATTGAGCCATCCCACCATGCCTGCCGGGCTCTTTACGGTCTCTCTTTTGGTAAATGAGGTTACCGTTGTATGAAATGTGTATAAGGAAAGACACTGAGGATCAAACAAACAGCCAACCCCATTCCCACCCACTTTTTACTGCCCCAGCCCTTCCAATTAAGATTGAAATTTGAAAGTGATAACCTGTTATCACATACAACTACCCCATCTACCCGGTGAACGACAGTAGCAGACAATGACTTCCCACTTATTTTTCCCCAAGCTTTTGAACATTCCCACTATATGGCTGGGGAAACTGAGGCCCCAAAAGGAAGGCCTTCTCGAGAGACTTCTTCGGGCAAGAGTAAAGCAGCATGAACCAAGCAAATTCTCCACCGATGCTTTGTTGCAAAAATCTTTCACGCCTATATGGAGATAAACCCCTAAAGACACTAGGGTCCCCAACTGAGACCCGCCTACCTGCTTCTTCCTTGCATTTGTCCTGGGAGACAGGCCTGCGGACAGCACAGATGTGAGAGGGGGGCAGCAGAGCTCGGGAAAGGGGTTGGGAATAGATGGCGTTTCCAGAACATCCAGATCCTTCTTTTTTCTCCTACACCAAGAGAACATAGGACGTCACTTACATAAAACAGAATAGAAAACATAATCGCTGTCAGGAAAGAGCTTTGTCAAGGCTAGTGTGCACTGCTGTGTGACAACACTAACTCTATACAAGTGTACAGAAAAGGGTTACAACGGACTATCTGTGGGTCAGAATGAAATATGCCAGTTAACATAAATAATTCTTTAGCAACCCCACACCTCCCCCCCCCCAAAAAAAACCTCACTAGACGCATTTCCTGCACTTAGGACTTTCCTGAACGCAATATAGGCTACATCATGATTTATGCAAACATTACCCCGAGGAGTGAGCCATTGCCTGGCGCCTATTAAATTGACAAAATCTGTAAGTTACATCCAATGAACTCATCCCCAGGAATTTTTACTCAGCACTGCTGGAAGTTATTATTTTATTAAATATAGATGTGGTTCATCTCACTTCAAATTTCATTCACAATGTGGCCCACACACAGTCTGTTAATTTTTCAAGTGCTTATAGACACTGAACATTAAAGCAGCCCTTCTGGGAAGCTAAGTCAATAGAACGTGTTAGCGTGAATGGACGCTAGCCCACCGGTGAATTACTTTAACTTGACTGAAGTCAACGCACTTTGCAATCCTGACAAAGAAGCAAGAGTGGTATTTGCATGTGTGACTGCAAAGGGCCAAGGATTTTTATATTGTTGTTGCCTTTTTCTTTCCCAAAGTATGACAACTCCGAAGGCACTTAGTGCTGATTTCTGTGGAGATGGGAAACCTCTGCTCTTTGCCGTGGAACATAAAGACTGCTCAAATGTCAATCCCTGCTTTGCATCTCCAGGGTCCTTGGAAGACTCTGCGTGGGAGGTGAACGCATTCACGCTCCGGTTTTTTTGAAGCCTATAGTGTAGTATGAAAAGGGCCACCGAGCAGCTGAGTGTGGTCAGTCTGGAGTGTGGCCTCCTGGTTCAAACTGAAGGGCAGAGGTGACACAGACGGCTCTCCACCAACCCGGGATGCTATTTATAACAGGGTACCTGGAGATCCTGAGACCCTGCTGACCCCGCGGGGGCCGGCTTCCTGGGAATTGTCTTCAGACACTTTCAAAACTTGCTCGGGCTTTGGGCACACCCTCACCCCTGGGCTGCCTCCTCACCCCAGAAGGCTGCGAACCCGGACTCTCCCCCCCCACCCCACCCCCAAAGCTGCCTACCTGTCTGTGGCACTGCAGCGGGTCTCATCGGAGGCGGGCGACAGCGCGTGCAGTCCAGGGACCCGTGTCGGGTCCTGGGCGTCGCCCCTGCCCTGGGCAACGCGGCACACCTGAACGGCCAGTGGCGAGTCCTGGGCGGCCGCCCGGCCCGCCGCGCTCTGCCCGCCTTGCAGGGACGTGGTCATGGTCGTCGGCCAGGGGTCTGGGGAGTCATCGACCGCGCGGCGACAGTGGGGAAAGGGCTGGGTGCGAGCAGTGCCGCGCGGGTGCAGGCAGCTAGCGCCCTGCAGGTGCGGTGACAGGGCCGCCTGCGCTCACGGCCGGGGCGGCTGGGACGCGGTGGGGCGGGGAGCGGGGGAGGGGCGGGGGCGGGGGCAGAGGAGGAGGGTGGGAACGTGGAGGGTGGGGACCGGGAGGAGCGGTGCGGGGGGGCGGGGAGGATGGCGCGCCAGCCTGGCGGGCCCTGCGCGTGGCCCGGGCACTCGGGGGCGCTGGTGTCACTTCCCAGCTGCGCGGGGACCTCGGCCTCTCGCTCCTCAGGCTCCAACGACGCCTTCCCAGGTGGGCAACTGAACACAAGGCTCAATCCGGGAGTCCCACAGGCCCAGTGTCACTCTGGGCTAGGAGGACCTATAGCCAAGCTGCATGGGTCAGGGCAGAACTGATCCTTCGACCCTTCCGTGCATGTAGGGCCACTGGAGATCATCTAAACTGTGGTTGGAGCCTCAGGGCAGAGCCCACACTGATGGGGGGGTGGGGGTGGGGGTCATAGGGTTAACTTTACCCCAGGCTCCCCCACCATCCCTTCGTTTCTCTCCACTAAAAGAGATGGAGTGGAGGGAGTGAGGAGGCGAAGGAACAGGGTTGCTGTCTTAGAAAGTCTCCTTTGAACTGGTGAGAATTCTCATTAAGCCTGAATGAACCTGAAGGTGTCTGGGATTATTGGAAGGTTTTTCTTTTTTGTGGGGGGGGCAGTTTTCTTAGCCTGCCTTGTTCTCCCAACAACTCATTTTATACTTAAGAATATTGGGGCCGCAAGCTATCCAATGCCTTACACTGCTTAGCTCTTAGTGACTGGTACAGTTAAGATTACAAGCCATAAATTTCCGTCTCAAAATCCCGGACAGTGACATAATAACCACACTGTGCTCATGTGAGATGCAGCGACCACACAGTGAAATCCAGACCTCCATTCCTGCTTTCCATGAAGTGTCCCACAGCCCTGGGCACTGTGGACGTTTTTTATGCTCTTTGTTCTTTGACCAAATTAGGTATCATCTGGCCTTGGCGCCTATGTCACTAAGTTAACCTCCATGACCTCTGCCCATGACAAAATAAACATTCCTCCTGAAAAAGTGAGCAGCCCTTGTTCCCCAGCTATGATGTCCTCCCCCATCAGGACATCAGCCCCAAACACTGGTGACAACCAGAGGTCACAAGCTTCATGGTCAAAGCCTGGGGACTCCATGAACTGAGAACACTTGAGTCAAAAAATTGAAAATATGCAACTTCTTCATTTTCCTAAAGTCAAAATTAAGAATTAAAAAAGGACATGAGTGGCGATGGCTTTGTGAAATCTGTGGTTTCTAAGAGGTCTTGTAAAAGGCAAGGGCCAACCCGGGACAAAACAGTGGCTTTTCTGGGAGAGAAAAAGGAATACTAATAGTCATAGCCAAAATTTTTGAACCATGTATGCCAAGCAGACTCCTTGCTCACATCTGTCTTAACTATAGTCTGGACTATATGTGTGGGTTTTCAGTGCTCTTGATGGAAAAGCACTGTTGTGTATTGAAGCTGTTCCAGCAAAATCAAGAGGTGTGTGTTTGTAGATACCTTCAATAAAAAAAAAAAAAACCTATCTGTTATCATTTCCCGAAACGGTGCAGCTGTTTCTACTCTCTAGAAATAATAGAGTGGAACATTGTCACAGCAGAGCTAATCAATGGCTAAAACTTGCTCCCTCCCAACACACACACACACACACACACACACACACACACACACACACACAGACTTTCTCTTTCTCTCTCTCTCAGTAAGAGATCACTTTACTTTTATCTTATAGAGGAAAGACTGTGGAGAAGCTGCATATATGTCTTAAATCACTGGAAATATCATCATCCAACAGTGAACTCCATCCAACTTCCCAGGATAACTTCTTGACGTGAAGGAAGAGCCTTTGCAGATAAAAATGAGAGTCTCAATGAATCTTCCCTCTCTCAGTATCCTTACACTCACTGAAAAACCAAGGAAGGATCCACTCTCAGACTCTGGTCCTGCAATCCCATGGATAGAAATTATAAGGCCTTTACAAGGCATTAAAAGGAGACAGAGTAAAAGGGATAACTCTCTAAGAATGAGATTCGACATAGTTTGTCTTGTATCAAATTAACTACCTACCGCTAACACCTTAAGTACTTGTACCAAGAATTATCCAACTACATTTGAAGAAAAATGAAGTAGTTTTCATTTCCAAGAGGTTTGCAAGAAATTATTCTAAACAAGGGACACTGCCAGAACCAAAGGGACTTTTCTACAAAATGGAAGAAAAAGGAGGGTTTGTTATAGTTTTGGGGTTTCTTCCCCCTTCTTGTAACTGACAAAGGTTTCTGGGACAATAGAGCAGGTATGTTGGTAACAGAGCAGGATGGCTGATCTGGACGGTTTTGGGCCCTTTGGACTTGAGCCTTGAACCTGTCAGCCTGCAGAGACAGCAGTCTGCCGCCACCCCCCCACACACACACAAAGATAAAAACAACAACTGGGGGCCTTTTCTTCCTTTCCATACTCCCTGTCCTGCCTCCTGCACCTCCTATCCTGAAGAACCCCAGCCAGCCTCCACCTTGAGGAAACTATGCCATCCTCCTCACTCTCCCATCCCCTTCTGCTCATCAATTCTTTAGGTAAGGAAAGACAATACACTCCCCCCGCAAAAAAAGATACATGCCAGTGCTGCAAAGACCTCATCCCTCTTCCTGGCAATTTTCACGGTAACTAGTCCTGAGTTATAACTATCTAAACATGGTCGATTAGGTTGTTTGGTTTTGACCTTTATACAAACAGAATCGTTCAGATGTTTTGCCCTTGATTCTATTCCCTAACATTACCCTTTTTTCCATGTTTTGCATGTAACAGATGATTTGTATTTCTTTGCTATGAAAATAGCACAATATGTGTGATGCAGATAGGCATCTAGGCTCTCTGTAGTTTTGATTATAATTAACGGTACTCCAGAGTTCATGTTGTAGCCTTGATGTACATACACACATTCTAGAAGGTGTACATGTAACAATGGTATTTTGAGGTCATAGTATGTGCAGGTCAGCTTCACTGTAACAGTGGTTCATCACCATCATATATTTTGTCTGCATATACATACAGCATGTGCATGCCTAGTGCCCTTGGAGGTCAGAAAAAGACATCAGCTCCCCTGCAACTGGAGTTGCAGATGGTTGTGAGCTGCCACGTGGGCATTGGGAACTGAACCTGTATCCTCTAAAGAACATCCCACTCTTGCCGACTGAGCTGCTCTCTGGCCCCAGTTATTCATCTCTTTAAAAACTTAGTTATGCCTCTCTTGGTATTTCAGTTTGCTAGCTCTTTGTTGATTACAAGATTTAAAAACATCTTCTTCCACTCTAGGCCTAACATCTTAGAGCAGTGGTTATCAACCTGGGACCATTTAATATAGTTCCTCTTATTATGGTCGACTTCCCTCCCCCATACCATAAAATTATTTTCGTTGCTACTTCATAACTGTAATTTTGCTACTGTTATGAATCATAATGTAAATATCTGATATGCAGGACATCTGATATATGACCCCTGTGAAGCAGTCATTTGACCCACAAACTCTTTAGATTGTCTAGGTAACAGTAGACAATCTTCCCAAAGTAAACAAGTTTTAAAATATAGCCAAATTGGTCTTTGTCATGATTATATTTTTAATACCTCCATAGAGAGTTCACCCATGAAGTTCAGAAATTTATTGTTTAGATTTGGAATTTAAATATGATAGTCATGTTGAATTTTTTGTTTTGTTTTTTTTTTTTGGTTTTTTGCTTTTGGTGTAAGGATGAGAAGATTTGGCAAGGTTTCTTTCTTTGTCCTTTTCTTTCTCTTTTTTTTCAGCATAAACAGCCACATCACTGAAAGAACTGTCTTCCCTTTCAAATTTAAATGTTTATCTATGCACAGATGTATTCTTCTGTTTGCTTAGTTATCAATATTTATGTCAATATCATATTGTCCTGATTGCTAAGTTTTGAAAACAAGTCTTAATTGTCATTAAAGGAAAACTTTTCATCCTGTTCTTTCTTAAAGATTGCCTTAATTTTAGATGAAATTAGCTTCTATAATTCTGTATAGACCATTTGGGATTTTCACTGGATTGCATTTGATACATATGTCAATTTAGTTAGAAATCGTATTTTAAAATGAACTCTATATCAATTAGGGTTTCTGCTGCTATAAAAATCACCATGACCAAAAGCAGCTTGGAGAGGAAAGAGTATATTTTCACCTTACAGCTTTCCTGAAAGAAGTCAAGACAGGAACTCAAGGCAGAAACTCAGCGGCACCAACAGAAATAGAGACCACAAATACTGTTTCCTGGCTTGCTTCCATGGCTTGCTCAGCCTGCTTCCTGGTATCACCCAGGATGACCTGCCCAGGAATGGGCACTGTCCACACCCAAATTAAGAAAATGCCCCCACAGACGTGCCTACAGGCAACCTGATGGAGGTGTTTTCTCAATCAAAGTTCTGCTTTCTAGATATCTCAAGCTTGAGTCAAGGTGACAAAAAACTAACCAGGATAAGCTCCAACATACATAATCATCTTGTCTTTCTATTGATTTATGTCTTTAATTTGTTGCAGTGATTTCCACGACTTCTGAGTAGATATGCACATCTATTGTCAAACATCCTTCTAGCAATTGTTGGTTTGTTTTGGTGGTACTAGGGTTTAACCCCAAGGCCTTACACATGTTAAGTAAGCATTTACCCACTGGCCTAAACCCCACATCCATTTTTTTTATTATTGATTAAACTTGTTCTTTGAGAATTTCACACATGTATAGTGGTGTGGTGCATTCTGTTCACTCACACCCCGGCCCTCTTTTGTCTCCCACCCAGCCCTGTTATTCCCCACCTCTTCCCCACAGGTGAAGGAGGGTAATAATGAGTTCACTAGACCCAAGATAAATGATAAACGGGTGTTCTATCGGGGAACAATTTACACAGAAAATAATATAGAACTGCCCCAACCTTTCTCTGCCCTTCCATTCCCATCTGCAACTCAAGAGACAGAGTGAGCAAGCCCTGCCTCAGGATTCCCTCTTTCCATTCTGTCAGCACCTGAAGCTACGCCCAAAGGGGTGTGACCACTGTTACAGGTTCACAGGCAAGATGCTGCTGAAATTCCCCTTTTACTCAAAAGAAGGTTTTAATCCTGGTGCAAAAACTCTATACAATGATAACAAATGTCAAGTATATTCCAGGAAAGAGAAAGGTAAACATACATAAATTGAAACCTACAACCAGTAAGAGCAATATTGAGCAAAAGACACATAATACACACAGGTCTTTCCCATATTCTTGTCCTTTTGCTTTGTTTTGGGATCTTGCTAGGAGCCAAGCAGTGGTGGCATAAACCTTTAATCCCAGCACTCGGGAGGCAGAGGTAGGATCTCTGTGTGTTCCAGGGCAGCCTGGTCTACAGAGCTACACAGAGAAACCTTGTCTTAAAAAAAAAAGATGCTAGGGAAATTAGAAAGACAAAACTGCTCCTATTCATACAGGATGCTGTACAGGAAAACACTTTAAACATTTACAGATAACTTTTCAGAATGTGTACGTAAAGGTAATTCTGTAGATAAATATCAGTATACCTTGTTGTGGGATATTTGATCACACTCTGACACTCCTGAGACAGCCAATAAGCTAAACCTTGAATCAGAGGGCGGAGCCAGTGACTAACCAACCAGAATTAGCCATAGAGAATCCAGGAATGTGGATAGATAAAGGAGGAAAGGGCAGGACTACAGTTGGCCAAAGGTTCTTTTGGTTTTACAGGACAAGGAGGAGAAACACCTATAGCTGGGTCTCCAGCCAAAAACAGTCAGTTAAAAGTCTTGCCTTTTTAGATCCAGCAGGTTTTTACCATCACATCTGACTTTCAAGTCTTTGCTGATAAATAGAAAGATAAAGACTTAGTTTAAACTTACATATTTCTCAGGCGGGCAGAGCCAGGCTGAGGGACTGGAAGGCCCACCAGGCCTTGGCCTAAGTGGCTGGCTGGCCTTTGACTGAGAGCCATGGGGCCTCAGGTCACAGATGGTATTTAAAATATCTGTGAATTTATTTGCAGCTGCTAAGCTGATAGAAAAACTACAATTCCCAATCTGTTGTCTTTCTAATTATAAAAATGATAGAAACTAAAAGGTTAAAGAAGTTATTCAAGATAGTGGAATAATACTAACCGTCCTTGCTTGTGACTGGTATGGTCGCATAGGCATGTAATTTCAGCTAGGACCCCATTCATGAGGCTACAGAATGCATTCCAAGCCAGATTGATAAACTTAAGACTGTGCTTGAACACAAAAACCTAAGAGAGAGTTGGGTCAGTGAGCAGTTAATCATGGATCAGGGAGGGGCTCATGGGGCCCTACCCTTCTCTGCTGAACTTTCAGCAACTGATGGATTCTGGGGGAGGGAAAACCACTGTCCTAATTTCTATGTCAAAAAGTGAGCCCACTAGGTTCATGGATAGTTCCAAACTTTTGTCCACACATAAGGTTCAGGTTAAAACCCAAGATCCCAAAACAAAGCAAAAGGACAAGAATATGGGAAAGACCTGTGTGTATTATGTGTCTTTTGCTCAATATTGCTCTTACTGGTTGTAGAGCTATCCACAGCCTAGCAGTTGGATTAAATTGTGGAATGTCAATAGCAAAGATCATAATTGTATTTCTGATGTCAAAAAGATATATATTAAATATAATAGTTCAATGCATTTGTCAAAGGTAGACCTGATCAGATAAAGGAAGGGGGTTCATCACTTTCCCTGTTTGTGTCCCTTTATAACAAATGGGTATTTCTAAGAAATTATCATTTTCATCTAAATTTTTAATGCTTTCAGTTTTATGACATATGTGTGAGTGTGTGTATGTTTGAGTTTGTGTATGTGCATATGTGTGTGCATGTGTGAGTGCGCAAGTGTGCATGCATGAGTACGTGTGTGTGTGTGTGTGTGTGTGTGTGTGTGTGTGTGTGTGTGTGTGTGTGAATGTGATGTCTGGATAGGTGCCTGCAGGGGCCAGAAGAAGGTATCAGATCCCTTGGAACTGAAGCTAAGGTGTGGGTTGTGAATGGCCCAATGTGGATGCTAAGAACTGAATTTGGGTATCAAGCAGTCTTAACCTCTGGGCCTCCTCTCCAGCACCCTCTCTCCAAGTTATTTTTAATATCTGAAGCTTTTAGTGTACTATCCCATTTCTAAATCCTAACAGTTGACATCGGTGCCTTCCCATCTTGCTTTCCTGACTATATTCAACATAGTGACTGATGTGTAAGCCTTTTAGGGATGACACCATTGTGTGTTTCGTTTTGTTGCTGCCTTAGTTACCTCCTCCTACTTCCTTTGGTTTGTTTCCTTCATCCCTGCCCCTCTCTTCTCCTCCCTGCCTTTTTACCTCTCTTTCCTTTCATTGCTGGAGGCAAAAACACCAGGACCTATGGAAGTTGAACACTCTGCCACTGTCCGGTAACCCCAGTCTAACCTCCTATATTTTTGTTCTTATTAGAATATTGGTATTAAATTGTTTTTCCTAATATTTGCATTTAAAGATCTACATTTCTCTCCAGGAATGACTGAGATTCTTAAAGCTTTAATTTGTTTTTATTTCCATTATTATTCAGTCCGAAATAATTTACAATTTCCCTTGTAACTAACATTTTATTTTTTTATTTTTAATACGAAATATAACTACATTGTTGTAACATAGTATATGCTAAATGATTCTGTACCTTTGAAATGTATTGGAAGTTGACTTATGGTCCAGCGGTTTCTCATTGTATACCAGCTGTGTACCTGAGAAGGAGTTTTCTGATCTTTGTTGATTTATTGTTTTAAGTATTCATCAATTAGACTAAATGCACTATCTGCACCTAAATGTTCTAAATGTTTACTTTGTTTAATTTCCTGAGAGATGTTGGATTAAAAGTTTCCCTATGATTATGGTTTTTTTGCTGTATTTCTCCAGCTTTTGCTTTATGTACTTTGAAGCTTCCTTTGTAGGAGCTAAATTTCAATATACATTTCTAAAATTAGCCTACTGTGTACTCTTGGAATTTTAGTGTTTTGAAGTGTCCTTCTCTATTCCTACTAATTTTTGTCTTTTTTATTGGTATGGATCAGTTGAAGTTCTATCACACATCTTTTCCACACTTTCAGTTTTCAATATTTCTGTATTTCTACCTTTATCTTAAATTTTGAGGAATTTTATTTACTTATTGAGATAAGGTCTTATGTTTTCCTAGCCTGAAATATCCTATGTAGCAGATGATGGATGATGACCTTGAACTTCTTATCCTCTTGTATGTACCTCCAGATTACTGGATAGAAGCCAGGAATTCATGTTTGCTAAGTGAGAATTCTATCAACTGAACCACACTGTCAGCCTCGTACTTCTACATTTTAATAGTGTTTTCATAAATGACTAGAGCAGTTTGCATAGTTAGGATAAAGCCACAGCTTTGTACTTGATAGGCAAATGCTCTATCACTGAGGTATAACCACTCTATTTACTAATTTTTAATTGAGCCATTTCCAACTTTAATGGCTTCAGTGACATTTTACATAGTGTACATGAAAGCTCTCTATCCAATTTATGATTTGAAAATACTTTAACACATCTTTAATTGCAACTCTGAATCACAGAAAGGTTACTTTTGGTGGTATTGTTCTATTTTGTCACTTGTGGATTTGGAAGCATATCTGCTAAGATTTTTGACACTTGTCTTTCTTCCTGGAGTCTCAGTTGCACTTCTGACTTTTAGGTCTTTCCTACATTTCCAGGTTAACTTTGTATATCATGTGGCATGAAGAGTCAAGCTTCATCATTTTGCATGTGTTTAGGCAGCAAGTGTTAATCCTAAAATTCCTCCAAAAAAAAAAAAAACAGTTCCACCATTTTGGCCCAATTTAAGCAAGTTTTTAATAAAACTTTAAATACTGACCAAGATAGAATTTGGTTCAGATCATCACCAGGAAACTTTCAGGTAAGTAGCCTTGAGGCACGTGTTGTCAGGGATTATACGAATAAAACACATAGGCCACCATACTTTCCCATTAGGCTCTGTTGTTTATTTTCCAAGAACTACAATTCCCAGAATCCCAGGAAGTTGCCAGGTCCTTGGGCAGGTGGGGATTATAGGTTAATTTCTGATCTAAACAAGCTCTCCTCTCGGCCCTTGTCTCTCGTTAATTTTGAGAGAAATCTGTGTCCTGCCACATTACTCGTAAGGTTCCTGTTTTTCTTAGGTTTTTAGCAGTTTTACTGTAATATGACCAAGGAGGACTTGGTTTCTTTTTGCAATCTGTATGTGCTCTTGGATCTGTGATCTAATATTCTGTCAGTTTACAAATCTTCTTAGACATAATCATTTAAACAGCATGTCTTTCCCCAAAATCTCCTTTTACAACTAAATGTCTTAGACTTTACCCCAGAACCTCCTTGTTTTATATTCTGACTAATGTATCACTCATTTTTCCTTACTTTACTCCAGCTGTTTATTTCTAACATATATTTCTTCAGCTAAGGTTATATAATTATAAGCTTACTCAGTGTATAGGTTGGTTTATTGTATTTTTAATATTTAAAAGGGGAAGAAAAATCTCATTTGTCTCTCATCTCTTTGAAAATAATAGTGTTATTTAGAATATGGAAGCAATGGCACAAATGTCATTTCAAATTGGACCAGCCTGGTCTACACAGTAAGTTCTGGACAATAGCAAGCTACAAAGTAATGTCCTGTTTCAAAAAAAAAAAAAAACAGAAACCATGTATATATTTTTCTATTACCTACTTATTCTGATAGGTTATATTCATGTCCAGTTGTCTTGACAGCTTGATGATTTATTTTTTGAATTCCTTGTTTGACACTAATTTACAATGTAATTATAAACAAAAACAAAAAAGGGAGACCGAGACTGATGCTACCTTCCTTTAGAAAGGATTGTATTTGCTTTACCAGGCTTAGAGAACACCAGCAGTCTACAGTTTGTTTACAATTTAAGACTAAGCATTTGGTCTTCTAAAGACTCACCTACTTGCTATGGCCAATAAGCAAAGCTTCTATTTTAATAGTATGTTGGGGGAATTCCATTAATTATTTTCTGGTAGGTGGTTCCCTACCAAGAATGCATTTGATAAGTAACTTCAAGCCATATCAAAAACTCAACTTGTAGGAGCAATAACTGGCAGCTTCCTGCACTGTTTGCGCTGTTTAGAAATATCATATACCTCCCCTGGTACAGCCTTCAGTTGGTCATCCTGATTCATGTAGAAATTGTGGGATGGTTATGAATTCTTACACTGCCCCTAAATATTAATTCTTTCCCACACCAAGCATGTTCCAGTAAACTAGATTATCTCCCTGCTTGAAAAGCTCTTCTATTGTGGGAAGAAGAAATTTGAGAACCCAAAACGCTGAGTCTGACACTTCAACGAAAAGAAAGCCACAAGGGACTCCAGGGAGGCAGCTTTATTCTCCAGTCCTAGGAGCACAAATTTCCATGAGTGTGGCTCAGCACATGTGTGCACGCCTGCCTTCATCAGATGGAAACCACACCTGCTCTTGGAGCTCTGCACTCCAGATGGCTGCCTGTGATCATACCAGTCACATTGAATTGGAAATGCAAAATGAAGCTATGCAGCAGCTCAACTTGTATTGCTTTCACTAGCTAGGTCTAATTCTCTAGTCACTGACTGTTTTTATTCCCAAATTTGTGTCTCTTATTTTACTAGCAGTGTCAGTAAATCCAAACCTTGCCATTTCGATGGATGCACAGGTTAGATTTGAAAAGGGTGAAAAGAAAAAGGCAGCAAATATAAAATGGTCAGATTATTGGCAGGACAATCAAGAAACGGCAATCTGGATATTCCTAATGCTGTGACCCTTTGATACAGTTTCTCATATTGTAGTGACCCCTAGCCATAACATTATTTTCATTGCTACTGCAAAACTGTAATTTAGCTACTATTATGAATCATAATGTAAATATCTGATTTGTAGGATGTCTGATATGCAACCCCTATAAAATGGTCTTTTGACCCCCAAAGGGGTTACAACCCACAGGTTCAGGACCATCTGCCACAGCCTCTAAAAACAGCCATCAGTCAGAGTGATTGACTAGGAACTACTCACACACTCCTCCTTTACAAATTCTCCTTTAGCTTCACATTCTAAGAAAGTTGATTTTCTTTCTTTTTTTGCTTTCTGTTTGTTTGTTTGTTTTATTTTGTTTTTTTGAGACAGGGTGTCTCTATGTAGCTTTGGCTGTCCTGGAATTTGCTTTATAGAAAATTGTTTTTCCAAGGAGAGACAGACATGGTCCCTCAGAGAAAGAGAAAGGGACAAGATCTCCTGAGCTAATTGGGAGCATGGAGGGAGGGGATGGGGAGCTAGGAAAAAGAGAAGGGGAGAGGAAGATATAAGGGAGCAGGAAGATTGAGTCAGAGGAAGAATAGAGGAGAGAAAGAAAAGAGATACCATAATAGAGGGAGCCATGATAGGTTTAAAGAGAAATCTGGCACTAGGGAAATGTCCAGAGATCTACAAGGATGACCCCAACTAAATATCTAAGCAATAGTGGAGAGGCTACCTTAAATGCCCTTTCCCGATAATGAGACTGACTACTACCTTATATGCCATCCTAGAGCTTTCATCCAGTAGCTGATGGAAGCAAAAACAGAAATCCACAGCTAAACACTGAGCTGAACTCCTGGAATCCAGTTGCAGAAAGAGTGATGGACAAAGGAGTCAAGCCCAGGCTGGAGAAACACATAGAGACAGCTGACCTAAACAAGGGGTTGCTCATGGACCCCAGACTGATAGTTGGAGAACCAACATAGGACTGACCCAGACCCCCGTGAGCATGGGTATCAGTTAGGAGGCCTGGTCAATCTATGGGACCTCTGGTAGTGGATCAGTATTTATCCCTAGTATACATAAGGAATTTGGGAGCCAATTCCACATAAAGGGATACTCTCTCAGCCTAGACACATGGAGGAGGGCTGAGGCCCTGCTCCAAATGATATGACAGACTTTGAAGATCCTCCATGGAAGGCCTCACCCTCCCTGGGGAGCAGAAGGGGATGGGATAGGGGGTAGTGGGAACAGGGAAGAAGAGGAGGGAGAGGAAACTGGGATTGACATGTAAAACAAGCTTGTTTCTAATATAAATTAAAAAAGAAAATTGTTTTTCAAAGAAAACAAAATACACCTTCAAAGATCTATAATTTTTACATAAGAAAAATTATGATTGTAGCTCACATACAGCTAGCAATAAACCACTAAAGCCTGTATGTATTCTGTGGATGAACAATTCCCTCAGCTTGAATTTGTTTTCTTTCTTTACATTCAGATCTTGACTTCTTGTGCATTGTTGTTGCAAAAACAGAGCACAGCAACACCCAAGTCAACAGGAACAACAAAATTGAATAATTGGATATTTTCTTCCCATTCTAATGGCATATGTCTCTTGGTTCTAGCAATATGGATAGTCAGTTTGTCATCCAGTTTTATGTCTGGCATAACTAAAGAAATCTCTACCCTGCTTTCATAAATCAGCCACAATGAAGTCATAGGCAAAGATCAAACCCATCAATCCAGTAAATTTTATGTTGAGTTTCTGAGTCCTGGAAATAGCCTGGGTTTAAGCTTCAGGGCCATTAGTCAAGTAAATAAAGGGTTATCATTATCTCAATCCTTCTTTCTATTTTAAAATATTTGGTTCACACATGATTTTTTTGTGTGTATGAAGTATATAAAATGTATATATGTATATAAATATGTATATGGATGCATAATATTCTATTTTCTTGGATGTGTATACAACTCTATTGGCTAACTACCAATGACCTCAATCATATTGCAGAATTCCTTTGAATTTTTTGGCAATCTGGATTCTTCCCATTATGTAGGTGACAAAACCAAAATCCTATTGTGAAAATAATGAATTGAAACTTTAATGTATAAGCTATAACCTCCAGGGCAAATTAAGAAAAATTTGATGGATTTTATTGTCTTCTCAAATATTTGAGTGACGAACCAACACTCCCCTCTGTACAAAATCAGAACCAAACAGAAGTTCCAAAAGAACATTTGAAATACAATATGAGCCAAGCATTAGAGCCATGAAGCAAGTTGATCTGTTCCTCTGGGAAGCGAGGAGACTAGGGAACACGCATTGAAAATAGTGCCCATAGCTGTAGTGAGAGTGGGAATGGAGCACAGAGTAAGTAGGGAGACTCAAAGACAACTTGTGTGGTAGGGAGGTAAGTAGGTAGGTAGGTAGAAGAGGTGGAAGTGTGAGCCGAACTAGAGGAGTGAATTAGAATGTAGGAGGTTTGGGGGGTGTTTTTGCATACATGAACTTTGCACCATTGGGGAATACCCAGATGCCTGGGCAGGAGGTATTTGGGACTGTCACATGAGCTTGTAGTGTGAAGTCCCGGCTACTATTACTTATTTGGGATCCTTCAACAGAGGGGCCATACTTACAAGAATGATATAGAGGAAACTACCAGACACAAAGATCTGAGAAGCAAAGAGTTGAGCAAACTTCAGGGAGGAATGCTTGTGGGTAAAGAGGGAGAGGCCTCAAAGTATACAGAAAAGATGCAGTCAGAAATCTAGGTAGTTATTACTTCCCTCAGGGGGTTATTTCTGCTAGCTTCAAGACTGAGTCGCACTGTCTCAGTTAATGATAGAAGAAGAAAATAGCTAGAAGCAAAGAAGTTGTAAATATGGATTAGGCCAAGGCAATTCAATGAACTGGGAAGAAATTACTTTTTGTTGCCATTGGCTTTCAAACTTCTTTTTACCAATGTTGCTGCAAACTTGGTTTATTTTTCCAGTGTCCTCATCTTGAATAAATCTAGGCTGGCTAAATCTACACAAATAGTCCAGGTTCTAATAAATTGTTACTATGTAACATTAGGAGCATTCTAAGCCATGTTTCAAACTAAATTATTAAAACTGAAGTTATAATGGACTTTAAATTGAAACTGATTAATTGCATACATTCATCTCAGCTATTACAGTGTAATTTATTTTTCTAATGATCCTTGACGTAGGAGTTTTCAACATTAAGACCATGGGAATAGGATTCGCATTTAGTGGAAACCATACATCCAACTTTGAACTTTTATATTTCCCTGGGTGAGACTAGGCTTAAGTTTATTTCTCTTGTCTTAGTTCCAGGCAGCATTCAATCCCAAGGGGAAATTACATATTGTGTCATCTATAGCGAGCACACTTGGTTGCTATGATGTTCAGAGTGTAATGTTCACTAAATTCATGTCTGTCTAAATTAAGGTGTTTTTACCTTTGGAGATGCTCATCTCATTAGGATGCAATACTATGGTAAGGGAGGAGCTGTTGACCTACAGTTATTTCTGTATTCCCATGAAGATGACTATAGTGCTGTGACTGCTCTCTTCCATCTAAAAGTCCCTATTTTCTTCTGGTTTTAAAATAAATTTCAACACCTTCTGAAATTCTAAAAGTATTGTGGGTCCTAGATACTATCCCCACTGTGCCATAACCATTAACCACAACATCAACACCACCGAAGACATCCAGAGCTTTTGAAAGGTTGCCACCCACCTTCTTCCTGTCTAGTACACTGTGGCAGAGAAGTCACATGAAAGGACAGTGAGTGCTTCTGAGAAAGGGTTACTAAGCCAGAGCATGTTTCCTTCAAAATAACCCTTCAAAGAAACAAAGCTATCCTGTTTGAAATATGGCAGGTCCTTTAGAACCATGGTCTAGGAGACTGTGGACCTGAGCCCACTAGCTATGAAAGGCAGAGAAGATAAAATGTGCATGAACAAACAGAATTAGCAGAGCAAGTTGGGGGCAGGTCCAGTCCAGTGAAACCCATGCACAGATGCCGTTTGGTGACCATCCGGTCTGAGCCATGCTATCCTCTCCTGAGTCTCCTCTCCTTCTTTCTCTGTTGTAGTGTTGACCTCTTAATTTCTTTCACACATAAACATACAAAACCCACCTAAGAATACAGTGCTGGGATGTTTTCCCCATGTTAGGGCAAAGCTTTCTCCCTGATGTCACTTTGGTTCTACCCTGATCACATCCCAGAGTGCCTTTGGTCAATGACCCTCCCATGCCACTCTGACAATTGCCATTTTACTGTCTTTATAGCCAGCTCAATTGCTTCAGGTTGCTCCCTGACCATTGCTTCTCCTCACTCAGCTGAAGAAGGCAAGTCTACCTGTTTCCCCTGGAGCTCCTAATGCTTAGTGCACTGCCTAGCACCAAAGAATATGAACCAAATAAAAGGTGAGCTGGACAGGAAGAGATAGTATACACAGTCCTCTTCAAGAGTGCACACCCAATAATCTAAGATTTCCCGGTGGCCTCCAGCTCTTAAGGGCTCTATTACCTCCCAGGAGTACCATAAGCTAGTGATCAAGCAACATTCAAAACACAAACTGTCATACAGAACTTTAAGGATATGGGGACGAAGTGCAAATACCTCATTTTTTGGTTTCTAAGAGTGCCTACAGTTCAGTCATTAAAAATATAAAAGCCAGAAAACAGTATAAAACTTTACCTCCATATCTCCAAAGTTCCATGAGACAACAATCATGAGCAGAGATACACAACACACACACACACACACACACACACACACAGAGAGAGAGAGAGAGAGAGAGAGAGAGAGAGAGAGAGAGAGAGAGAGAGAGAGAGAGAGAGAGATAGACTTAAACTTCAAAGCGGGCTTCCGGTGACTCAGTTCATCCAACAAGACCACCTCGCCTAATCCTTCCCAAACAGTTCCACCAACTATGGACCAAGCAGTCAAACATATGAGCTTATAGGGCCATTCTCATTCAAACCACCACATTACTAGAGATAAATCTAGAGCTAGGTCTGCTAAGAGAGAAAAGCATTTCAGGTCAATTGAATAGGGTTAAGAAGAAGAACCATAGTTTGCCTGTTGATTTTTGAGGAGGCTGGAGTAAAAGAGTGTGTGTGCTGGGAGGAAGCAGTAGTAAGGGTGGTTAACAACACTGAACATGCAAGACACTCAGTGCTCAGCAGAAGTGTGGTAGCCTGAGAAGAAACACTGAAGTTCTGCGCCCAGTCATCCCTCTCCCCACGTCCCAATTTGTAGAGAGAATAAAGACTTGCATTGTTAACTCATACCTTCCAGAGTATCTTCTATTTGAACTAATGACCATCAAAACCCTCTGGAGGTATGAAGTGCTGAAACCTCAAGATGAAATTTTTAACATTTATATGTATGGGGCTGATTTTTTGTTGTTTTTTAATAATGCCCTTCTGCTATTTTTGACTAAAATAATTTGGTTTGAAGGAATGAGAAAAATGATCTTTAGTGAGTGGCTTTCTGGCCATAAAGGGATCTTTCTCAGCTCTCATCGGCAGGTTTTGGGTGCTCTTGGGGTTTTCCATAAACATTTATTATATGCAGTCTAGAAATACATGGTTTAATTTGATACTATTGACCTAAGGATTATTTCTATTTCCCCAGCTTACTTGATGCAGAAGGAAAGAACAAAATTTGTAGAGTATGCATTCTAGACCAGTGAGCATAGGGTAAATACATTGCTGTCAGACATTTGCTCTTATGACTCCCTAGATTAACAGAGCATAGCCATGATGAAAATATGGCATGGCAGAAATCCTGATCCACATAGTTTCTCAGGCTCCCAGCTGACAGAGTGTGGTGAATGACAACTCAAGAATCTAGAACATAGGGTCTCCTTTGCCCCTAGTTAGGGAAGGAGCATGAAAATCACACTCGATGTTGTATGCATCACACTCTAGATGTTGTGTGCTTTCACATACTGGGCAGAACTGATCTCATAATGCTACATAACAGGAAACATAGCCTCCTGTAGTGGGGAGAAGAGCCAGATTCTGGCAGACACCGTTGACTCGAGGTCCACTCTTACCTGACATGAAGGCAATCTGCTTCGTATGTTTTCCATAAATGTCCATGAAAAGTATAGAAAGTAATATTATTGAGAGAAAATGGCATAATAAGAACCCTATGTGAAGTCTGAGAAGGAGTTTCCATTATAAATTAGTAAGCCAAGAATTTTGAATACCAAGGAATGTTGGCACCATTATAAGCCAGGGGAGAGGCATGAAAGTCTCTCCTTCAGAGACCACAGAGGAATAAGACACTGTGGCCCATTCTTGTAATCCTAGCACTTGAGACGTTCAGGCAGGAAGGTTGAGATTTTGAGGCCAGCCTCAGTTACATAGTGAATTCCAGGCCAACATTGGCTCTACAGCAAGACTCTCTCTCTCTCTCTCTCTCTCTCTCTCTCTCTCTCTCTCTCTCTCTCTCTCTCTCTCTCTCTCTCTCACACACACACACACACACACACACACACGACAGAAAGTAAAAAGAAGTATCAAAGCAATATGTTAACTATTTGTAGATGAAACAAAGGAAGGAGACAGACATAGAGGGAGAGAGAGGTGAGGTGGCAGAATGTATGTAAGAAATCACAGAATGTGCAGAGTTTGTTAGCAGATAAATATTCTTGGTTCTGCATCTCAGTTCTGGTATGAACTATCAGTGAGACAAATTAATTGACATTTCAGTCCTTCAGTGATGGTTTTGATCATATCTCTTGCTAGTGTGTAGTCTTGATGCTACTGTATAAGAAATATTATTACTAAGGTGTATTTTTTATTTAAAGTAGAGACAAGCTTGCTTCACATGTCAATACCAGATCCCTCTCCCTCCCCCCTCCCCTGTACCCCCACCAGCTCCCCAGTCCCCCACCCAATCCCCACTCCCTTCCCCAGGAAGGGTGCTGCCCTCCATGGGAAATCTCCAGAGTCTGTCATTTCGTTCAGGACAGGGCCTAGGCCCTCCCACAAGAGTCCAGGCTGAGAGAGTATCCCTCATTGTGGGATGGACACCAAAAGTCCATTTGTATGCCAGGGATAAATACTGATCTGCTACCCAAGGCTCTGTAGTTTGCCTAGGCCTCCTCACTGACACCCACATTCAGGGGATCTGAAGGCAGCCCACATAATGGGAAAAGATATTCACTAACCCCACATCTGACAGAGGGCTGATCTCCAAAATTTACAAAGAACTCAAGAAGCAAGTCTCCAAAATACCAAAGAATCCAATTTAAAAGTAGAGTACAAAACTAATAGAGAATTCTCAATAGAGGAGTCTAAAATGGCTGAGAGACACTTAAGAAAATGTTCAACATCCCTAGTCATCAGGGAAATGCAAATCAAAACAATTCTGAGATACCATCTTATGTCAGAATGACTAAAATAAAAACACCAATGACAGTTTATGCTGGAGAGGATGTAGAAAAGGGGGAACACTCCTCCACTTCTTGTCAGAGTGCCAACTCATACAGCCACTTTGGAAATCAGTATGGAGATTCCTCAGAAAAATGGGAATCAATCTACCACACGACCCAGCAATTCTACTCTTAGGCATATACCCAAAAGATGCCCATTTATACTACAAGGATGTCTGTTCCACTATGTTCATAGCAGCATTATTTGTAATACCAGAACCTGGAAGCAACCAAGATGTCCCACAACTGAAGAGTGGATAGAGAACATGTGGTACATTTACACAATGGAGTACTACTCAGCAGAATAAAACAATGGAATCTTGAAATTTGCAGGCAAATGGATGGTACTAGAAGAAACCATCCCGAGTGAGGAAACCCGGTCACAAAAAGACAAACCTGGTATATACTCACTCATACATAGATTTTAGACATGGATCAGAGGAGTGCCAGCCTATAATCCCACTGCCAGAAAGTCTGGGGGGGACCCTAAGAGAGATATGCATGGTACCCCAGAGAATGGGAATGAGGCAAGATCTGCTGAGCAGATTGAGAGCATGGGGAGAAAGGGAGAGGGAGCCGAAAAAAAGAGAGGGAGAGAAGAGGAGGGGAGAGGACGACATGGGGAAGCAGGAAGGTTGAATCAGAGGATAGAGGAGAGCAGGATGAGAGATACCATAATAGAGGGAGTCATTAGAGCTTTGAGGAGAGATCTGGCACTAATGAGATTTCCAGACATCTACAAGGATGACACCAACTGGCAAACTATGGAGAGACTACCTTAACTGCCCCTCCCTAATAATGAGTTTGATGACTACCTAATATGCCATCCAAGAACCTTCATCCAGTGACTGATGGAAGTAGAGGCGACACCCACAGCTAAACACTGAACTGAACTCCTGGAACCCAGCTGCTGAGAGAGAGGAGTGATGAGCAAAGGGGTAAAGCCTGGGCTGGTGAAACCCACAGAAACAGCTGACCTGAACTAAGGTGTTTTCTTGAGGAAAGGTATTATTATTCCAAATTTTGCCTGTTATGATTCATTCAGTCATAAGCACCTGGTAATGCTTATTGAGAGAATGCCTAACTTTGCAGTCAAATTTTGAGATTACAGCTCAGGAGAGAGTAATATTGAGAATGACACCAAAGTACCTAGTGTAATTATAGAAAAAAGAATAGCTACAATAAATACCCTTTTATAAATTCTTAGGGTGATCTAATCTGGAAGTTTCTTGAATCATAGATGTCTTTATTAACTCTGTTATTAGCTTCATAAAACTGAAAGAACAAAGTACCATAAATAGGGACACTTAAAACCACACAAATCTGGTGATATCAGAGTTCCAGCTGTCAGCAGTTTGGTTCCACTGTGAGATCTCTTTCATGCCTCTCCTCTTTAGCCAACAACACTAATGATCCTTGACATTCATCGTTCTTGGCTTGATGGCACTCCAATCTCGGTCTTAGCTGCCTTAACAAGATGTTCCTTCTAGGTGTGCTTCTCCTCTTGTCTGTTAGTATGCCAGAAAAACTGGATTGTAGCCCACTTTGATGACTTCGTTTTAAGTTGACTATATTTGCAAAGACATAAGATGAAAATATGGCCCCTTACAAGTACTAAGAGTTAGGTCTTCAATACACATTGAAGGGGGACAGTTTAATCCACATCAACTCTGGATGTTTTTTGATTTTTTATTTGTTTGTTTGTTTGTTTTGTTGGTTGGTTTTGGTTGTTTGTTTTTTATTTTTTTAATGTTTTTGCTGACATTGGTAATATTAGTAGATTGAAATTTAAAAAATCATATTTCTACTTGTCTTAAAAACCACATCCCTTGCCCCCACCTCCCCAGAGTAAGCTGGTGGTTTAGAAACTGCTTTCATAATACAATAAATGAGAAGATGTGATGATATATTGTTTATGATTTATTAAAACCAGTGGAGATCAAAATAGCAAAGTAACCATAACAGTTAGTTGTAGAAGCCAGGCAATGGTGGTATACACTTTTAATCCCAGAACTCAGGAGAAAGGCAGATGGATCTCTGAGTCCAAGACCACCCTTGGCTACTGGAGAGTGAATCAGAACTTGAATCCCAGGATTTGAGAGGTATAAAAGGCAGAGACAGTTAATCTGACAGTTAGTCTCTAGCCATGTTGAGGAAAGTATAGCAGTCTGAGTGAATCTGAGGAGCAATGAAGTTGGGAACAGTCTGAGGATTGCCGTTTCATCTGAGTAGAAGCAAGATCTACTACTGTCTTGGCTGCTTTGCTCCTTTGATCTTGAACTTGAAGCTTGAACCCCATTATCAGTCTGAATCTTTTATTATTCATGCTACAAGAAGAGGCAGGCTAATGAAAAGAGGACTCCATTGTCAAAAGCTCTAAACAAAACCAAAATAAAAACCAACAAAGAGTTTTTAATGAATATTTTCTTAATGTTTTCACAGTTTTCTTCAAGATAAAACCTTCCATCTTGAAGAGAAGTTCAATAAGGTACATGATGTTCTTAAAGGAAGTGAAACATCCCATTCTGCCTGAAAGGCCCTTAAGTTTAGCAAGCAAACAACTCAAAAAAACTTCAGGAAGTCCCCAAACCTGACAGATTCACTAGGCTTCTCCTTCCCTAAGAATATGTAAGTTGTAAGGACTTCTGAGACACTCTCAGACCAGACAAGTCTCCAGGCTCAGACCAGTTGAGCTTCCTGGAAAAGACACTCTTCCTAATCTGTTGAGCTACCTGAATATTGTCATGCAAACATCTTAGAGTCATTTCTCCTGTAAGTGCCTACTCACCCATACTTCTGAAAATAGTCCAAATAAACTCATTGGTTCACCAAGTTGAACTTTGGTGGTACCCTCACTTTGGTTGGTTGTTGCTGGGTCAATAGACATTTGTTCATGTCTTCCCAGGAATAGTGTCACACAACACTTAGTGTCCAACAGACATATTAGAAGATACTTAATATCACTAATCATATGGCAAAGGTGTGTTAAAAACCTCAATTAGAAACTAGTTAGCTCCAATTACACATTAAGTTCCAGGCCATCTTAGACTATACAATGGGAACGTGTCAAACAAAACAAAACATGAAGCAAACTTAAAGAAAACATAAAGAAATAATTCAGAAATATATTCTAGTTAGATGGTCATTGCTGTGACAACACATTGAACAAATGCAATTTGTGGGAGAAAGGGGTTTATTTGACTTACAAGTTACTATCCATCATTGATGGAAGCCAAGCCAAGAACCTAGAGGTAGGAATGGCAGAAGAAACCATGGACAAATGCTGATTATTGGGTTGCTTCCAGGTTCAAGTTAGCTTATACTTTGCAGTACCGCCTGTTCATGGGTGGCACCACTCACAATGTGTTAGATCTTCCCACATCAATCAACAAATCAAAAAAATGACGCACAGACATGTCCAAAGGCCAGCCTGGTGGAGGCAATTCTTCAAGTAGATTCTTCTTCCTTCGTGGGTATATCAAATTGAAACAAGAATATCCATCATGGAAAAAGTGATAGAAGGAAAAAATAAAAAATTTGCAACTGAAAAACTACAGTGAGTAAAATGGAAAATTCCACAAGTGGAATGTATGGACAAATTGATCATTCAGAAGACTAATGGCTCAAAGACTTGCTAAATAAAGCCGTATAACCAAAGAATGAAATGGGGGAAAGGATGGAAAGGAATGAAGAAAGTTCATGGAACTTATCATAATAGGTAAGTTGTCTGGGAAGAGATGGGTGATGGTAGTTCAAGGAAATATACCTACAGTCAGGTGGAACACACTTAGATGTAACTGTCATATGTGAGATGACAGCAGTTAATGATCAAACAAATTAACAAGTAGGCAGAGAGTGGGTTCTATGTGCTATGACATCACAAAGAATCATATATCACAAATAAGACCAACAATAAAAAGTAATGTGTCTGTTGATTAGCTAGATCTAATAATTTTACAATTGATTCATGCTTCAAAAATCATGCTGCGGATAATTTTTTAAATTACAAAGCTTTTATCAATTAAAAATTTAGCCAGGCAGTGGAGCCAGCACTTGGGAGGCAGAGGCAATTTTCTCAGGAGCTCTTGTCCCTTTCCCCTTCTCCAGGGGACCATGTATGTCTCTTGTAGGGTCCTCCTTAGGGTTCTCTCTGGGGCTGGATATCCTTTGCTCTTTGTCTAATATCCACTTATGAGTGAGTACATACCACTCATAATGGTTTCTTCTAGTTCAATCCATTTGCCTGCGAATTTCAAGATTTCATTGTTTTTTCTGCTGAGTAGTACACCATTGTGAAAATGTAACACATTTTCTTTATCCATTCTTCAATTGAGGAGCATCTAGGTTTCTTTCAGGTTCTGGATATTACAAATAATGCTGCTATGAACATAGTCCTTATGGTATGAATGTGCATCCTTTGGGTATATGCCTGAGAGTGGAATGACTGGATCTTGAGGTAGACTGATTCCCATACAAATTTGTATAGAAGACCACTTCCTGGACATAACACTAGTAGCACAGACATTGAGGTTGACAATGAATAAATGGGACCTCCTGAAACTTGAGAAGCTTCTATAAGACAAAGGACACAGTCAACAAGACAGAATGGCAGCTCATAGAATAGGAAAAAATCTTCACCAACCCCACATCTGACAGAGGGCTGATTTCCAAAATATACAAAGAATTCAAGAAGCTACTCACCAAAACACAAAATAGTCCAATTAAAAGTGGGGTACAGAACTAAATAGAGAATTCTCAATAGAGGAGTCTAAAATGCCGGAGAGACACTTAAGAAAGTACTCAGAATCCTTAGCCATTAAGGAAATGCAAATCAAAACAATTCTGAGATACCATCTTACTCCTGTCACAATGTCTAAAATCAAAAACACCAATGACAGTTTATTCTGGAGAGGATGTGGAGAAAGGGGAACACTCCTCCACTGCTGGTGGGAATGCAAACTTATACAGCCACTTTAGAACTCAGTATGGAAGTTTCTCAGGAAAATGGGAATCAGTCTACCTTAAGGATATGTTTTCTGGATAGTATTCTCATTTAACATATCTTTTCTCTAAGCACTTTAAGGATGTCATCCCATTTTGCAGAACTGTAAAGTTTGCTGATAAATCATTTTTACTCTTTTAGACATGTCTCACATAGGCTGTGGGAATTTTGTTCTTGCAACTTTCAAAATTGTCTCTTTCAAGTCTTTGATTTTTAACTTCTTCTGTGCATTGCATCTAGTTGGATTCGTCACAATTGTTCAAGAATGTCCTTCCTCACATTTGGGGAGTTTTCAGCCATGACCGTCTCAAATGAGCTCGCTCTCCCTTTCTATTTCTCTTTTCATTCTGGAATTTCTTCTATATCTCATTTTTTGGTTTGGTGATCCCCCACAAATCCCTAAATCCCCTTGGTTTTCATCACATTTCTCTTAGTATTGTTGCTCTTAGTAATTGAAATGGCATTTTACTAAGTTCTTTCATTCTTTTTTTTCTATTTGATGACGTCTGCAGTGAAAAATTCAGTTTATTTTGTTATTTGGCTCTAAAATTAGTGGAAGTTTTTGCTTTTGCCTAGTTTCTTACTCTGTAATATTCTTACTTTCTATATTGTTTCTTTGATTTCTTTTCTTCTTCTTTTGTGGCTCATTGCATGTATTTAGAACAAGTTTATTGTTTTCTTAATAAAAAAATCAAGGATGTCTGTTTCTTTACAATAGGTCTTTGAATGTTTGTTTGAATTGTTTGAATTTGGCCATCTTTACTTTTTTCTTTATGTATCTTATTTTTTTGTTGGTGGCGGTGATGATGAGTGTAACGTGCAATTTTCCTCTGTCAGCCGCTTTGGCTCCCCCCACCCCCTGCCAGCCGCTTGGACTCTGCCACAGTTGCAGCCCCCAAATAACACACAGGAGGCTATATTAATTATAAGGCTGTTGGCCGTTTGCTTGTTTCTTACTGGCTAACCCATAATTGTTAATCTAAGTATTTCTCTTACCAGAGAAAAGGGTCCAGACATCTTGCTTCTCTGGAGGGCTACATTGTCTCTGCCATGTCTCTCTTTCCCAGAATCCTCTCAACTCCTAGTCCCACCTATCTTGCTTCCCTATTTGCCAAAAGTGCTTTATTGACATATACACAGGACTTCTGTATTAGACGAGTTTTGCATTTAAAACACAACCCTTTCTTCTAATATACTCTCTGATCCTAATCTAAGTCGATTCATTAGGGGAAAGCCTTCATCAATAAATGTGGATAAAGAGTCTTAAAGCTCCATAAAGCTTGCGTTGGGATGTCTTGACTCTTGGATATATGTTTCCCATGGTGATTACTTCTTCAGGAATTCAGAATATTCTGCTCGCACTAGTATATAATGTCTCTCTTAAGCACTGTAGGATCTCTGGAACTGCCATAGTTTGCTGAAATCTCTCTTGTTGTTGGGTCCTCCACATATCAGAAGTGTATAGGTACCATGTCAGTATCCATGTTGGTAAAGACTTGAGCACTCTCTCTGACATCCTCCCCCAATTTGGAACAGTGAATACATATATTCTCCTCTCTGAAAGGTGGATGGCAAATACTGAGCCTTCCTTTCAAATTCTAGCTCTAACGACTTGGAGGAGGAGCTTGACAGATGACATCACATGGCTTTTGTTTTCTTTTTCTCCAACTTTTATTGCAAATTTCACTAACTAATAGATTTAATTCCATACATGCATATCACATACTTTGGTCCAGTCAACCCTTGGCCCCAGTCGCCCATTATTATCCTTAGCCTCTGTTTCTTTTAAAAGTAATTTAATTTATTATTGGAAAATGTATATATTTATACATCATATTTTGATTATTTCTATCTTCCACTACCTCTCTCCAATCTCCCCAAGGAACCCCTACCCCATCTCTCTTCCAACTTCAAGTCCTCTTCTGTATTTAAAAGAAAAGGGCTTCTCTTCATCCTGTCCACATAACTGTTCTTGACCTGTGGACTTGGTGCTTGTTTATTAACTCAGCATCCTAGTTTATTTCAGGCATCATCATAAAGGACTTGAGGACTGTTTGCTGTTTCAAAGCTAGCGTTTTTGTGGGAGAGCAAGGTTAGGGGCTTCCTGTTGTGGCATCATCCTGGCATCACTTCTGATACTATTAAAAATAATAACAGGCCAGCTTAAAGAACATACAAAGAGAATTTATAAACAAGAAAAGAATTCTTGAAGAGACTCATAAAACAAGGGTGAAACATTAATTATTTCTCAAAGTTGTTTTTTGTTTACTATGAAAATATAAACACATGCATCATTCAAAGATAAAGAACTTTAAAACTGAGAAGCAATAACAGGTTTCTGGATTGTGTTAGCCAGTTTTCTGTCACTTTACCAAGATCACCTGAGAGTGTTGATTTTGGAGGGGAGGACTCAGAATTTGGAAGTTCAACTCCATGATTAATTGGCCTATGTCTTGGAGCCTGTGGCAGTACAGCAGATAATGAGAAGATGGAAGACTGAAGCTGCTCACCCTTCCTCAGTGTAATTCCATCTTGGGAGTCTGTTGAGAGAAGCAGGAGGAAGTCATATGTGTTCCACTTCACACACACCCACGTGCATGCCTCCACTTCATCAAAGACTCAGTGGACAATGGACATATTCGGAATTATCTTTTGACTGTAAATGTAAGGCTCATGAATATTTTCACTTTAAGGTAGGTAATGATGAAAATGAACACTAGTAATTTTTGAGAATGGTTAAGGGACAATTGGTTAAGGGCATTAAAAGTTTAAGGATAAGGGAAAATGAAAATGGTAAATTATACATCCTTGAGGCAGAAGCAATAAATTATGAAGACAATCCAATTTTCCAATTAAAATAACACTGGAAATGGTGAAAATATGCACAATCAATAGCTTCCCTTCGGGGTTTTGAAGTGACAATGACTCTGATCTTCAGGTTGAAGTGTTGTTCAGGGACTGTGTATGTTAGTGGGCATCCCCTAGTCACTGTGAAGGAAGATGTCAGGCAGAAGATGAAGATGAGGATGATGAACTCGTAAATGTGTCAGGGAAGCCCCTGGAAGTGGTAACAAGTTTCCAAAGAAAAGAATAAAACTTGTTAAAAATGATGATGATGATGACAAAGATGATGGTGATGATTATGAAGAAGATGATGATTATGATAATTTGATGATAGGGAAATTAAAGGCTCCAAAGAAAATTCTGTATGAGATATTCCAGTTTTTAAAAAGGCACAAAAATCAAACTTAAAACCATTAATACTAGATCAAAAGGTCAAGAATAAAAAAAAGAAAGGAAAACTCCCCTGAAATACCAATAGGACCAAATTCTGTAGAAGACGTTAAAGTCCTCATTGCGTATCTGTCATATGGTGGCATGGGTAGGAGATATCTGCCCTTCCTCATGCCCATCAATATCTAAGGCCTGAGGCAGGGGAAGAATTGGCCCTGAAGTCATAAGAGAAGGAGAGCTGTCCCTGCCCCTCATCAGCTTCAGCACTTGGGAGAGTGGCCTTGACACCATATCTGGGCACACAGTAGAGCTAACCCTGAAGGTGTAGGTGTGGTAGATCATACCCTGGGAACTTGAAAACAGGAGAACTGCTGCTGACCCTTGCTCATCTCTGCAAGAGGTGAGGTCAACTCTCCGGGACAATGCTGGAGAGCTCACTCTGATGGTGAGGACAAGGGAGAGCTGGTGGACTGACCAACCATACAAATACCCAGGCCCAGAATCAGGCTTCCACCTGCTCTGTGATCTGCTGGAGCACGTGAAGAGACAGGCCTTGTAGACCCAAAATTGCAGGATTTCCACAACACAGGGCAACTGAGAGGAGTTCCAGTGAAGGCCCAGCATCTATAGTGAAGCACAAAACAGAGTGCTTACTGTATGACTCACTGTGTCACACTGCAGCTTCCATAATGAAATTGATTTTTCTTCTCTTTTTTTCTGGTTTTTCTCTTACATTTTATTTTTTTGGGGGGTTGCAAGGGCAGAAGTGGATATGAAGGGATGGAGAAATGAATGGGATGAAGATGCATGATGGGAAGGACACAAACAATAAATAAAAAGGAGAAGAAAGAGATTAAGAAAACAAAAGACATTAAGACAACAATGAAAACAAGTGTCCTGAAAAGTGGTTCCCTTCCAAGTTCACTAATTCTGTGCTGAATTGCTTCCTGATAACAGACCAGGAGGCTTCTCGAGATCTCTGGCAGTGGAAGAATTTTCTTTAAGAAAATAGTTTAAACAGCTTGAAATATTCCATTTTACTTCATTGCTATAAAGAGCTGATATCTGGCTGTCTTTTTCATACCACAAAGTAAGGCTTTCTATACCGTATTTGATAAATGCTATCCAGATTCCAATATCGAGGATGTTCTGTTTAGATGCTTAAATGCCTGTTTTCAAGGATGCAAATATAACCTTTGATTTTATTTATTATTGTTTTTTCAAGACAGAGTTTCTCTGTGTGACCCTTGCTGTCCTAGACCTTGCTTTGTAGACCAGACTGGCTTCAAACTCAGAGACCCATCTACCTCTGCTCCTGAGTGTTGGGATTAAGAACATGTGCCACCACAGCATGACTTGATTTGAAATACATATGGAATGTTATGATAGGTCAGAGTAACAGTGATGGTAAGATGTGAGATGTGGGGGGGGCAAGATCTACAGTTGAAATAAACTCAGTGTTTCGTTGAAGTGAAACGAAACCAAACCTAATCACCTTATAGCAAAGAACAAAAAGCAAAGGAAGAAAGGACCATGATTCCACAATTCCCTTGCAGGGTATGTCCTTGATGATCTAAACCATCTCCAAATGGTCATGTCTTCCTCAAGAGTATAACATCTCATGCTACCACTACCTTAAGTCCCGGGTCCTTAACATAAGTACACAGGGAGAACAGTAAATTCGCAAACTAGAGTAGATTTTGAAAGGTCATGGAATCTGTTCTGTTTTTAGAACTTACATGTTCACAATCTTCCACAAAATCTGATTCTTTACTGTATGTCCTCTCCTGAATAAAATGGCACTGCTTCCCAGTCTCTTGGATCACAGACATCCCTGCATCTCTTCTCCTTTGCCTTGGATCAGATGTGACCAGGAATCTACCCCTCTGTCCTTCTTTGCTTTTGTTGTTGTTTGGTTTTTTTTGTTTGTTTGTTTCTATGTATAACCCTGTCTGTCCTGAAACTCACTCTGTAGACCAATCTGGCTTTAAATTCAGAGATCCCCCTGCCTCTGTCTCCTGAGTGCTGGGCTTAAAGGCATGAGCCACCACTGCCCAGCTCTCCTTTTTATGCACTCTCGTTTTCTAGGGCTTCATGAAGCCCTCTTCATCACATAACTTGTATATAGCTCAATTATGTATACTTAGATGACTATATTAAAGTAGTCAGACCTTAATCATCTACTACTTGGACTTCTGCTTTTCTTAGAAATTGATCTTCTTGCTGCATGACTATCCCACTGTGTGATCTCTTTCCCACATCCTCACTAAATCAATTTACACTTGTCTATTGTATATAGGATATTGTTTGTACTTATATGTGTTTTAAACTCCTTTCCCATCTTGTGCTACCCATCCTTCAAACCCATCTTTTTTCCTCTGTCAAGTCTTCCTAGTTGGGTCCTTTATTTTCTTCTCTGTCTATAACTCAATTCACTTGATCCTCATCCAACTGATTCACAGTTGGAGAGTTGTGAGAAATCCCAGAAGCAGTGAGACAGAATTTCAGCTCTACTCCCTACCTATTAAACCACAACTTACAATTTAAAAAGATCCCCAGCTGGTTGCTGAGCATATAAAATTCTGAGTAGGATTGTGATTAGTAGCATGATCAAAGTTTTGGGAGATGTAATCTTTTAAAATCAATTCTGAGTTCCTCTACATGAGATCCACTTCTTTCTTGATCCTAATTGAAATTTTTAAAAAAGGAAAAAAGATCAAATATAAGGAAACTCAAACATAAGAAAGACTAAGAATCACAAAATCACAAGGAAGATAAGTCAATAGCAAAGACCACTCATAAAGAAAAAAGAAAAGAAAAGAAAAATGACTCTAGAACATGGAGTAGTCTCTTTTTTATATATATCATTTTTTATTTTAATTTTAAATAGCTTGTTTTACATGTCAATCCCAGTTCCCTCTCCCTCCCCTCCTACCGCACTCCCCTCCCCCCCCCCCCCAGCCTCCCACCCTATTGCCAATTCCTTCCACATAGGGGATATCTAGAGTCTGTCATTTCACTCCGGGTAGGGTCCAGGCATTCCCCTAAGAGTCCAGGCTGAGAGAGCATCCCTCTTTGTGCTATGGGCACACGATGACTGTTTGTATTCCAGGGATAGACACTGATCCACAGCTCAGGGCCCCATAGGTTGCCCAGGCCTTCTCACTGACACTCACATTTGGGGGGGGTCCAGATCAGTCCCATGTTAGCCTCCCCGCTGTCAGTCTGGGGTCCAAGAGCTCTCCCCTGTTCAGATCAGCTGTCTCTGCTGGTTTTGCCAGCCCATTCTTTGCCAATTTGCTCATCACTCCTCTCTCTCATCACTGCCACTGGGTTCCTTGGGTTCAGTTCAGTGTTTAACTGTGTGTTTGCCTCTGCTTCCATCAGCCACTGGATAAAGGCTCCCAGATGGCTATAGACATCTAGTTCACTATCAGGAATGGGCATTCAAGGTGGTCTCTCCACTATTACTTAGCTTGCCAATTGGTGTTATCCCTTTAGATCACTGGAGGTCACTCTGGTGCCTGATCCGTCTTCTAACCTATGATTCCCTCTTCCCCCTATTCTACCCCCACCCACTCAACTTCCTGTTCCCCCATGACCTACTCTGTCTTTTTCTTCTCCCCCTCTCTTCTTCCCAGCTCCCACTCCCCCTTACCCCTCACCGTGTTCCCCATCCATTCAGAGGATCTTGTCTCAATCCTCTTCTCTTGGGTACTATGCATATATGCATATCTTTTAGGTTCTTTCCTGTTTCCCAGACTCTCTAGAAACCATATATAAGTGAGTACATACCATGTTTGTCTTTTTGTGACTGGGTTACCTCACTCAGGATGGCTTCCTCCAGTGCCGTCCATTTACCTGCGAATTTTAAGATTCCATTGTTTTTTTCTGCTGAGTAATACTCCATTGTGTAAATGTACCACATTTTCTCCACCCACTCTTCAGTTGAGGGGCATCTAGGTTGCTTCCAGGTTCTGGCTATTACAAATAATGCTGCTATGAACATAGTGGAGCAGATGCCCTTGTTGTATGAACTTGCCTCATTTGGATATATGCCCAAGAGTGCGATTGCTGGGTCTTGCGGTAGATTAATTCCCATTTTCCTGAGGAATCTCCACACTGATTTCCAAAGAGGCTGTATGAGTTGGCACTCCCACCATCAGTGGAATAGAGTTCCCCTCTCTCCACATCCTCTCCAGCATAAATTGTCTTCAGTGTTTTTGATTTTAGCCATTCTGACAGGAGTAAGATGGTATCTCAGAGTTGTTTTGATTTGCATTTCCCTGATGGCTAAGGATGTTGAGCACTTTCTTAAGTGTCTCTTGGCCAACATTCTCTGTGGAGAATTCTCTATTTAGATCTGTACCCCACCTTTTAATTGGATCCTTTGGTGTTTTGGAGACTTGTTTCTTGAGTTCTTTGTAAATTTTGGAGATTAGCCCTCTGTCAGATGTAGGGTTAGGGAATATCTGTTCCCATTCTGTGGACTGCCTTCTTGTCTTGTTGACTGTGTCCTTTGCCTTACAGAAGCTTTTTAGTTTCAGGAGGTCCCATTTGTTAATTGTCGATCTCAGTGTTTGCGCCACTGGTGTTATGCTTAGGAAGTGGTCTCCTGTACCAACTCGTTGAAGAGTATCTCCCACTTTCTCTTCTAAAAGTTTCAGTGTGGCTGGATTTATGTTGAGATCTTTGATCCATTTGGACTTAAGTTTTGTACAAGGCGATAAACATGGAACTATCTGCAGTCTTCTGCATACCAGTACCCAGTTATGCCAGCACCATTTGTTGAAGATGCTTTCTTTTTTCCATTGTACAGTTTTAGCTTCTTTGTCAAAAATCAAGTGTTCATAGGTGTGTGGGTTAAAATTAGGGTTTTCAATTCGGTTCCATTGGTCTACCTGCCTATTTTTGTGCCAATACCAAGCTGTTTTCAGGACTATAGCTCTATAATAGAGCTTGAAGTCAGGTATGGTGATGCCTCCTGAAGTTCCTTTATTGTATAGGGTTGTTTTTGGCTATCCTGGGCCTTTTGTTTTTCCATATAAAGTTGATTAATGTTTTTTCCAGGTCCTTGAAGAATTGTGATGGAATTTTGATAGGGATTGCATTGAATCTGTAGACTGCTTTTGGCAAGATTGCCATTTTTATTATGTTGATCCTACCAATCCAAGAGCATGGGAGATCTTGACACTTGGTCAAATGTGTTTATGTTTTGTCATCTGGCCTCTGTCAGAAGGACAAATAATACACAGAGAAAATGAACTTCTGTTCTCAGGATTAAATCTTAAGGATCATCTCCCTTAGTGAATGAAAATATATTTGTATTTCACAGTGTATTTCAATCTAGGTCCCCATGTTACAGACCAATAAGCCAAGATCAATTTCATTTCAAAGTAAAATAACCACAGACAGTAACTATAAAAGAAAGAAAATTAGAAATGTGTTCAGCTTATCAATTTCATTTTTTCCAAAAAACTGTGCAATAGTTTACACATATCACTAAATATATTTTATAGCATATCTATGTAAATATATGAAGCTCAGAACACATATTTTTGCTTTGCTCTTTTTGGGTTTTGAAATAACAGCTTTACCACACGCATGACCCATTTATACCTCATTCCTTCATTTACTAAACAGTCACTGTATTTCAGCTACCAACATAGGTTCTGGAGTGAGGGAATTCTACCTTCAAGAATCTTGTGGAGGGGCTGGCAAGATGGTTTAGCTAGGAAAGAGACTTTCTGCCAAACCTGAAGACCTGACTTTGATTCCTGGAAACAACAGTGTTGAGAGAAAGAAAACATTCCCACAGGTTCTATGACCTCCACATGTATACCCTAGTGCTCTCTCCTCTCTCCTTCTCTGTATCTCTCTCTCTCTCTCTCTCTCTCTCTCTCTCTCTCTCTCTCTCTCTCTCTCTCTCTCTCTCTCTCTCTCTCACACACACACACACACACACACACACACACACAAACACACACAAATAATTTTTAATTAAGAAAAAGTATTTTGGAAAAACAAGTGAGTGTGACAAAGAAGCTAGCAGATATGATTTGTTCCCACACAGCTCTTACATGATTTGAATGTTCGTAGTTCCTTCTAATCACTTATATTGAAATCTTCATGCTCAACGTTCTTTTATTGGGAAGCACTGTCCTTGGAAAATGACTTTGTGATGAGCATGGAACCACCATGAATGTCATTTGTACCCTAACAACAAGGCACTATCTGTGAGCCAGGATGCAGGCCTCCAAAAGGCAAGTCTGCTAGTGCCTTGATCTTGAATGCTACAGCCTCCAGAAGAGTGCAGTCCATACAGTTTGTGGTGTTTCATCCTAACCCTCTGGACACATTAAGAGCACATGGATGGGCATCCTCCTGAATGCACTAAGAGCACACCAATGGGCATCGCCTCTGAATGTACTAAGCATGCACCGTTGGGCATGTAGTAAAAGACTTCCCCCCATGTGAAGCATAGAGGAGTCATTGCAGAAGAAAGGACCATGAAGCTGAATAATGAGTAGGTTTTGGTCACACTGAGGAAGACAGGGTACTCAACCCAGAAAAGAGTATGTTAGAGACCTGAACAAGTAGTTCTGTAATATATACAAGAGCCTGGCTGGTGCTTTACAGACAGTGATCTGAGATACGATGAAGGTTAAAAGGAGGAAGGAGAGATAGCTCAACAATTAGGAGCACTTGCTATGATTGGAGAGGACCATAGTTCAGTTCTGAAAACAAACCTGGGGCTCACAGTGGCCTGTAATTCAAGCCCCAGTAGTTTTGATTCCCTCCTTTAGCTTCTGCAGATACCTGGCATGCATGCAGTGCACATGCATGCAGGTACTCACCTATACACATAAAATAAACCTTTTTAAAGGAAAGAGATGGAAAGCAGAAGAAAAGATTCTGTGCTGTGCGGAGTGCTCTCTGGAGAAATTTGAACTATATTCTACATAGTAATACTAATAATTATGTCACACTTTCCTAGGTTTTACTATGGAGTCTTCACTTTTCTCAAGTTGTCTCTGCTTTTACAATCACTTGTATGCTCTAGATATTGGTCCCAAGATGGCAGATGATAAAACTGAGGCATGGAGAGAGAATAATAGACTTGGCTGGAGTTGTACAGTTGGGTAGCAATCTCTGGGTCTTAAAGGCAATGGGAATTACATGAGGTAATGTTTGTTTTGTAAAGATCAGTCTGGCTCAAGTATGAAGCAAGAATTTGAAAAGGCATTTCAGTAATCTAAATGAAACAGGCTGAAGGTCTGAACTAAGCTGAAGCAACAGAGGAGGAAGGAAGCTGTGAAAAGAAACTTAAGGGACTGGGAAAGGAGAGAGTGATGGGTGGAGTGAAGTTCCAAAACAAAGATGGGCTTCTTCAGCCATAACCTGTGACCCGGATGCAGGATGCAGATAATCAAATGCTTTTCTGGAGTGATTTCCTTTCAAAGAATAAAGCAAAGCTGTTTGAACATGTACTATAAAATAAAATTCACAGAAACCCTGAAAAGCAGTAGGAAATAGAAAATGGATAAAAGCGTCTCTATAACACCAGTAGCACAGACAGTGAGATCAACAATTAATAAATGGGACCTACTGAAACTGAGAAGCTTCTGTAAGGCAAAGGACACAGTCAGCAAGACAAAAAGGCAGCCCACAGAATGGGAAAAAATATTCACTAATCCCACATCTGACAGAGGGTTGATCTCCAAAATTTACAAAGAACTCAAGAAGCAAGTCTCCAAAACACCAAAGGACCCTATTAAAAAGTGGGCTGCAGAACTAAATAGAGAGTTTTCAATAGAGGAGTCTAAAATGGCTGAGAGGCACTTGAGAAAGTGCTCAACATCCTTAGCCATCCGGGAAATGCAAATCAAAACAACTCTGAGATACCATCTCACTCCTGTCAGAATGGTTAAAATCAAAAACACCAATGACAATTTATGCTGGAGAGGATGTGGTGACAGGGGGACACTCCTCCATTGCTGGTGGGAGTGCTAACTGGTTCAGCCACTTTGAAAATCAGTATGGAGATTCCTCAGAAAAATGGGAATAAACCTACCACAAGACCCAGCAACTCCACTCTTAGGCATATATCCAAAAGATGCCCATTCATACAACAAAGATGTTTGTTCCACTATGTTAATAGTAGCTTTATTTGTAATAGCCAGAACTTGGAAGCAACCTAGATGTCCCTCACCCGAAGAGTGGATAGAGAAAATGTGGTACATCTACACAATGGAGTACTATTCAGCAGAAAAAAATAATGGAATCATGAGATTCGCAGGCAAATGGATGACACTAGAAGAAACCATCCTGAGTGAGGTAACCCAGTCACAAAAAGAGAAACATGGCATGTACTCTCTCATATATGTATTTTAGACATAGATCTGGGGAGTGCCAGCCTACAATCCTATGGCCAGAGAGTCTGGGAAACAGAAACTTCATTTAGTGGCTGATCGAAGAAGAGGCAGACTCCCTTGGTTAAGTACTAGCTGAACTCAAGAAAGCCAGTAACAGAGAGGGAGGACTGATGATCAAAGGGATTAAGACTGGGCTGGTTTAACCCCCAGAAACAGCTGGCCAGACAAAGGTTAACTCTTGAATCCCAGGCATCAGCCTGGGAATTCAGCATGGGACTGATCAAGACCCCCTGAATCTGGGTGTCAGTGAGGAGGCCTAGGGAATCTATTGAGCCTTGGGCAGCAGATCAGTACCCATCCCAAGTATACACATGGACTTTGGACTCCCATAGAACAATGTGAGGTGCACTCTCACCCTGAACTCTTGGGGAAGGGTCTAGGCCCTTCCCTATATGAAATGACAGTCTATGGACACCCCCATGGAGGGCCTCACCCTCCCTGGGGGAATGAGGGGATAACGGGGGGGGGGTTCAGGGGAGGGCACAGGAGGAGGGGAGGGAATGGGAGAGGGACCTGGAACTGACTTGTGAAGCAACCTCGGTTCTTATCTAAATTTAAACTGGAAAATAAAATATTAAAAAAAATGGCATGGCAATCCCTCAGAGGTTGATGTAATAGTACCTTCAAGGTTGCATGTATTTTTCAAGCATGTTCATCACACAAGGTTAATCTTGACCCTGTTTGATAGAGAACATTGAAGCTGCTCCTTCCAAAAATCTGATATGGGTTCATGGGTCTGTGCTCTGGATCCAGGCTCTTACACCTTAGTTTCTTCCCTAGCAAATAGATATAATAATAGCCTATGGTGTCACATAACATAAATGTTAACTCACAGCTATGATCCTGTATTTTTAATGCATGGCCTATGAGAAAAAATTAGTTTTTATTTTGATTGATAATAGATTTTTTATACAGCATATTTAGATTATGGTTCCCCTCCCCCAACTCCTCCCAGATCCTCCAACATCCCTACCCATCCAAATCCACACATTTTCTTGCTTTTTCTCACTAGAAAACAGTGTGAAAAATGAATGAAAAATCATAAAAGAAAACAAATGAACAGAAAAAAATAGATCTGAATAAAAGGCACAAGAATCATTTACAGATGCAAAGAGACACATTTGTCATAAAGAAATCCTATAAAAATACAACTGAAAAAAAACCACAGGCAAGGCATTATGAGCAAACAAAACAAAAAATAACAAACTCCAAAACACCACTGAGTTCATTTTGTGTTGGCCATCTACATCTACTGCCAGGCATGTGGCCCTTTGAATACCCAATGAGGCTCCATTAGAGAAAACTGACTGAGAAAAATAAATAAATGCAGTATGCATCTGCATTTATGATCTTCTTTATTTTTTCCTCTACCAGTTCATTAAGTTGGACATTTTACCGGCTCCTGAAGCTTGGACAACCTCCTAAAGCCATAGTGCACCATGAAAAAGACTAAATTTTCAAACAACTTTATCAAACTTATGAAATTTTCCCATCATCAATTTTCGATAAATCTTCAGCTAGCCAATAATCCTTAGTCATGTCTGCATAGGAACACACAACTACAGTTAGCTGCCATTCATTTTGGAAACCCGTGTAAATTGAAAAGCAAATTCTGAGTGTGTGCTGCTGTGTAAACACCAGAAACCACAGTACTAGTCCCTCAGCATGTTTGGGTGGTCAGGTGGACCATGAACTTCACTGAATGAAGTTCTGTTTTGATCTAATGTTGGTTTGAGAAGACTAGAAAACACCCAGTGGTCAAAACCATCACCTCTCTGGGAATTTCCCTTTAACACAGACATGACTCAGGAGACTTAAATAAAATCCAAAGTTCCTGTTGAAAGTCTGTTACTTCATGAACAGTTTGTTGTGAGTCCTCTGTAATAATCTTGTTTGGAAAATTTGGATCCATTATGAGACAAATTGCATAGCAAACTGCAGAAGTTTTGGCAAAATATAGTTTTGTCCAAAAGTCAAGCATTCTCCTCTGAGTTCATGAAACATAGCTTTGTTTTAGAAGCAATGTGTCATTTAGGTAAGAGGTCTGTGGAGGTTAACCAAACTGAGATCTTCAAAGATTTGGTCCCCAGTCAGTGTTGGTCACCAAAATATTGGCTCAGGGGATTCCCCATAAACATCTCCCTCATAACAGTGACATTGTGCAAAGGAATAGCAGCCAAGCCTTGAATCATACCACCTCTCCCTCCAAGAATATTTGTGGTCTTTCCCAGGTTTGGAAAGGTTGGACCAGAGGTGACAATTAGGATGCTGAAAGGATAACGCAGATGAGAGGGATTAAGCAGAAAGTCCTAAATTAATTCATAAGGAACCTTGGAACTAAGTTTCTCATGAAAGGATTTTTTTAAACCCAGGGCCTTCAAATGATGGGCGAACATTCTACCACTGAGTCCCACCCTAGCCCTTAGGAAAAGATTTCTGGATCCGGAAGACTGGGATCACTATTTTCCAGTCTGTGAGCCAGTTTCCTGAATACCAAACTGCTGTGGTTGAAGAAAGAAAAACAAAGGCAAATTTGAAAGAAAATCCAGATTTCCACTTTGGTTTGATAAAAAAAATTAGATGCATAACCATTCAAAGTGATGATGATTTTTTCCAACAGTCTTTGATTACATGGACCCATTAAAAACATCCACTGAGAATTCAATAAATTAAAGCTTACCAATTTCCTTCATTAAGAGTTTCTCTAAAAAGTCAACATGTGGGACTTCATGAAACTAAAAGGATTTCTGTATCAAAAAGGAAAGTGTTCATTGATTTAAGAATGGAAAGAATATTTTCCAGATATACATTTGACAGGGGATTAGTGTCTAGAACATATAAGGAAGTTAAAAACAAACAAAAACCCTAAACATCAAGAAAGCAAACAGATCAAAGAGGGGTTACATAACTGAGCAGAGTCTTTAGAAGAAGAAATCTTAGAAATATTTTTTAAAGTGTTCACCATTTTTAGCTGTCAGGGCAATGGACGTTAAAACTACTTTAAGATTTCATCTTATCCCAATTAGAATGTCAAAAATTAAGAAACAAATGAGTAAAAAAATATGCTGACATGGATTGGGAAGTCAGAACCCACAAGCAAATTGAAGCAGCCACTGTGGAAATCATGGTTGTTCCTCAAAAATACAGAAATATATGAATTATTTCTTACTACGGAGATGCATGCTCATCCATGTTTATAGTTGTTCTGTTCACAGCATCTAGGATATAGAAATAGCCTAGTTGTCAATCAACTGATGAGTGAATAGTGAAAATGTGTACTTATGTACAATGACATTTTATTCAACTCTAAAGAAAAATCAAACTATGAAATTTACAGGAAAATGAATACAGCTGCCAAGCATTATATTAAGTGAGCTAATCCAGAGCCAGTAGGACAAATGCTACATGTTCTCACTCATAAATGGATCCTAGAATTAAAATTTTAATTAGGGATGCTTGTATAATCTAGGAAAGTCAAAAGGAATTATGATAGAGAGGGTGAAGAAAGGTCTTAAGGGAAAAAGGGATAGTGAAGACAAGTAAGAGAAAGGTCAAATAATGGCGAGGAATGTTCAAGTGGGTAAAGAGGGGGAAGGGTGCTGCAGAGAAGAGTGTTGGGGTAGAGTTAACAAACTAAGAAAGTTTGAAAAAGCCATATAGAAACCTACTGTCTCATGACTTGCTAATTGTATATATTCATACAAAATAGTTTAATTGGAGTTACCTTACATTGGGAACTATGCTCATTCCAGAAACCATAAGTTGCCAAATATAAAGTCCCTTGGCCGATATGGAATGCCTCCCTTGAGCTGTTAACCACAGGTACCCTTGAATGCCCCCAAGCAATACAGTCTATTGTCATAGTTACTGGTTGCACAGCAGAACTTGATGTTAACATCCCTTCAACAATCATTGAAAACACCACACACATTGGTCACAGGACATGGAGAAATCCAAGTAGGAACTAACCAATGAATTTCCTCCCTGCTATCTCACGTGCATAGTGCTAGCAGGTGCTATGTCGGTTGATGAATAAACAAAAGCAAAGATACCAACAGTCTTTCCCAGCTGTGAGCTCTGTGAATAACAGTAATGACCAGTGTGGCAATTATATGCTCATGGATGGCACCAATGTTACGGGGTTAAACAGATGCCTTCTGAGTAGATTTAAGTTCCACTCTACGGGAGGAAACACATACAACTACCTGTCTCCAAACCACAAACAAAAGCATGGCTGGGGAGCTCATAGGACCCCCGGTGAAGTTACTGCTATTGTTCTGCTAAATGGACATGGTATCAAAGTACTCTCTAAACTCCTATCTCTATATTCAGAGATTAGTGCCACTCTTAGACCTCCTCAGAGAAGTTTCTTTGGGCAAGGGATAGTGGTTAATGCAGACGTGCACAGCTGGTCAAAACACAGAAAATAAATGGCTGTGGGTTGTGCAGTTACAAAGGAAACCACATTTGTAACTGCACATCCCCTCCCCAAGGCTCAGACATCATCTCAAAAGAGGGGGAAGGAAGATTGCATAAGCCAGATGTTGGGAAGACAGGAGCAAAACCATATGCTCTGGAAATGACAAAACCACTGTACTCATGAACTCACAACAGCTGTGGTTGCATACAAAAGCCCTAGCCCAAAGCAAGCCACTTAATAGTCTAGCATGGAATGGGGAAGGTTAATAGTGTCCACCTCTAACTAAAAGCTGTGACTTCTGCAGGAGGGAGATCACTCCAGCGATATTGCTCTAGGTATGCTGACCCCGTTCCAGTGGATGGCTATACACCCAGCAGCATACAGATAGCATAGATTGCAGTTCCTGGAAGAAAAGGTGGGTTATGAAATTGGGGGTTAAGGAGGAGGTGGGAGTGGGTCTGAGAAGAGTTAAGAGGTGGAGTAGGGGGATGACTATGATGAAAATGCATTGTATGACATTGTCAAAAAATGTCTTTAAACTAATGCATCAAGTACTGCCAGGTCCTAGGCATATAGCTTCACTTTGAAGATGAGCCTTCACAATAACTTTTCAAAAAAAAGGTGGTAAGGTTGACCTTAGTGTCATTTCCAGTAGTCCTGTGTTTGTTGGGGTATGTGGTTGCCAAGAGAGGCCATGAAGACCTGCTTCAGCACAAAATTCTACATTTTGAATCAGCCCAGTCTAGGTGCCAGATGTTTGAGTGAACAGACTTTCAGATGGTTCCAGGTTTCAAAACTTCTTAGCTGAGGTAGTAGGTATCAAATAGCACACAGACCCCATTTCCACTGTGTCTCATCTGAACTCTACCAGCAGAGTTCATAACCATAATAAAGGAAATTTTATGGCTGAGCAGTGATTTAGTATTTTAATGTTTTTGTGCAGGAAAGATAAAAAGAATGGGGACATATACCGATTCAATGGACAATAGATTGGGTGGATGGTCAGGTAGTTGGAAATAATAGGATTTGAAGAATTATGGAAGAAGTGTTAAAAAGTATATACTGAAGAGGCATGACCTGTCATAATGAAGCCAGAATGTGACTCCAGCTGGCCCTCCATTTAAGTAGGCTCTGAATCTTCAGAGTGTTTTAACCAAAGAGTGAAAATTCTTGAGGGAAAGTTGGCACTTGAACTAAAAAATAGTATCACTTTTCTTATTATGCCTAAACTATTTACCATAGCAAGTACATAGCATTCACATTGTATTAGGTATTATAAATAATCTAAAGATTATTTAAACTATTCAAAAGGACATGTAAATACAAATGTTATATGCACATACTGTAACATTTTAAAGACTTGTGTATTCATGGGTTACATGGGTTGACAAGATGCACGTTAGAGAGACATGTGTTCTTGACAAAGCTTCTAACATGACGAAAATGATCCATTTAGTTAACCAGAAGTCATGGTTCTTTCTCACCAGTGTCAGGGGACTCCTGAATCAAATGTTCATTATGGAAGGAGTGGAGAATATACAACATAGAATTCTGATCCAAGGTGATGTCAATAGCCTTAATGAGCCACCAGTTTTCCAGTACCAGCAGCATATCAAGGGCTCCTGATGAGTATCATATCTGGAAGCATCAAAGAACTATTGGGTGCCAAGTTTTCTATACTGGATAACTACTGGATTGCAGCTGCAAGCAGCAGCAAGCTTTCTTTATTTCAGTGGATATTTATTCTGGTTTTATAATTTTTGCTTGTTTGGGATTTTATTTAGTTTTAAAACAGTAGTAGTAGAATTGACCTTGTTTCTCTGTGATTATGTCATCTGTTGCCTTCTTCAAGGTTATGGAACCAAATGCTTTATTGCTTCTGTTTACAGGATACGATTTTCATGTTAGTTTTGATTTTATGGAGAAACAAGTATGGTCCTAGGCTAATGTTTAAGGAATTCATTGATATTTGCACATTCTGCATTTCAATAAAGATCCAGATGGTTTTACCCACGGGTAAACAATTAGGAATCTGCAACATTGTCTTGAAAAGCATTATGCTCTCACTCAGTGAGCAGCCTATGGATCTCTCCATTCTCGGAGACTACGTAATCTGGGAAGCTCAGTGCTAGAAATTAGATTACCGTGTTCATAGTACAATTTCTGATTCACTGGCTGATTATTTTCTTTCTTCCCTCTCATTTTGTATTCTGATAAAATAGCACCAAAAATAAAATAGATAAATAAACAAATAATTTAAAAAAACATGTAGGAATTCTTTCACCAGGGAACACAATGATATTCTAAACTTGACAAATTTGAGCAATCCATGCTCTGGGTAATCCGTGAAAAAAAAAACAAAACACACGCTTCAGTGTTTGTTCATTCCTTTTTAAAGAAAGAATCACCGCTATACTTGAGATAGGAAGGAAATGTTTATGAGGTTCTACTACAACCTGATTCAGCTAAGTAAAGAATGAAAGCCTTCTGAAATTCCAATTGAAAGCAAAGAAAGTGAGGCTGACAGAAGGGGTGGCATGGAAAAACTCTATCATGATTGGGATTGGAGTCTTCCAGAATAAGTTAGTAGTTAGGTAAAAATATTATTGGAGGTTTATCTTATTTCTTAGATTTTATTGTTGTAAAGACATATCTTGGAAGTTGTAATTTTAAATGCTATTTTTCTGATGGAAAAATATTTCTAAATTTCATATATTTTTTGTGTCAGTCAGAAGGTGGAATTTTAAATAGTTGCCTTTGTGGAATTATGGAGATAAATACATATGTGTGTGTGTATAGTAATTGTCTGTAAGTAAAATATTGCCATGTTATCTTACTAAATGATATAACTTATTAACAACATGAATGCCACAGTTTAAGCATTTATCATTACATCCTACTATGATATTTTCTATATTAATATATTATTCTGAGTTACACAAGTGATAATCAGAGATGGAATGGAAATAAATATTCCATCAATGTTAGCTATTTGCCCTAAAAAAGAAAATACATTGTTTAAAGATACAAGATTTGGGTCATACAAAGAAAATAATACCAGGATTTGTGATTGGAGTCTTCCAAAATAAATTAGTAGTTATGTAAAAATAATATTTTCAGGTTTATAATTTACAACAGCAAAATGTTTTAGATCCCCAAATAATTTACCACAGATATTTTTTAAGTCTTCCAAGTATTTCCACAGAAATGAGACATGAATGATTGAATGTTACATTAAGCAAAGCAGCACTATTGACTCCTGTGGGAATCACAGACGTTTCCTTAGCTTCACTGGATTTAATGTCAGTGTTACAGGAATTTTCTTAGGACTATGTTGTAAATTAATGTCAATATACCATTTTCAAGACGAAAATAATAGTTTTTTAATATGTCTCAGTTTATATAAACTTATATGCTGTACCACTAAGACTACAACAGGCAAACCAATGTATCAAAATAACATGAGTGAAGTTATTTTCCCACACTAATTCTTTATCAACATGAGTTGTCTATTAACATATCATGCACTTTATTGTTACTCATTTCTATCATCAAAATAATCATGACTTTAGGCCTATGGATTTCCTAATACCCCCATACATTGTGTTTTCACTCATATAGAGATATGTATCAAGCTATACAAGGCAGATTACTCTTTTTTATTTAATTTGTTTTATCTTACATCCCAAGCACATTTTCCCCTTCATCGTCTCCTCTCAGGTCTTTTCCCGCTTCCTGCCCACCAATTCATTCCACCTCAGTTTCTGTTCAGAAAGGGGCAGGTCTTTCATGAATATCAACAAATCTTGGAATATCAAGTTACAATAAGACTAAGTACCTTCCTGTGTATTTAGGCTAGGCAAGGTTCCCAAGAGCCAACCAAAGTGTTAGGGACATTTCCCACTCCCATTAAGAGTCCACAAGTAGACCAACCTACACAACTGTCACATATAGAGGGCCTAGGTCTGTCACATGCAGGCTCCCTGGCTGTTGGTTCAAAGTCTGAGAGTTGCTATGAGCCCAGCTCAGTTGTTTCTGTGAGTTTTCTTGTATGTCATTGAGCCCTCTGACTTCTAAAATTCTTCCTCTCTTCAGCAGGATTCTTCTAGCTCAAGCTAATGTTTGTCTGTGGGTCTCTGCACCTGTTTCCATCAATTACTGGATAAAGGCTCTCTGATGACAAGTGGAGTAGTCACCAATCTTATCACAGAAGATGGGAAGTTCAGGCTGCATATCTACTATTGTTGGGAGTCTTAACTGGGGTCATCCTTGTAGATAAGATTCCTGGGATTTTCTATTGCATCAGGTTTCTACCTGACCTGGAAATGCATTCCCCTTTCCAGCAGTCTCAGTACTGTCCACCTCCATCCACACCCTCACCCGATCCCTCAAGTTCCCATCTCCACCCACCCCCAGTTCACCCAGATCTCTTCTATTTCTCCCTCCCAGGGAGATCCATGCATCCCCCTGGGCCATTCTTGTTACCTAGTCTCTCTGGGACTGTGGATTGTGTAGCATACTTACTTTTTACTTTACAGCTAGTATCCACTTATGAGTGAATACATACCATGTTTGTCTTTTTAGGTCTGGGTTACCTCACTCAGGATGATATTTTTCTATTTCCATCCATTTGACTTCAAATTTCCTGACATCATTCTTTTTAACAGTTGAACAGTACTCCATTTTATAAATGTACCACTTTTTCTTTATCCATTCTTCAAGAGAATCATCTAGGTCATTTCCAGTGTCTGGCTATTATGAATAAACCTGCTATGAATATAGTTGAGCAAGAGTTCTTGTAATATGATTGAACATCCTTTGTTCAAGAGTGGTATTGCTGAATATTTAGGTAGATTGATTCCCAATTTTCTGAGAAACCTCCATATTTATTTCCAAAGTGACTGTACAAGTCTGAGCTCCCACCAGCATCCTTTCCAGTATAAGCTATCATTTGTGGCTTTGATCTTAGTCATTCTTACAGGTATAAGATGGAATCTCATAGTAGTTTTGATTTGTATTTCCCTGATGTCTAAGGATGTGGAACATTTTTTTAGGTGTTTCCCTGCCATTTGAGATTCTTCTGTTGAGAATTCTTTGTTTAGGTCTGTATCTGATTTTTTAATTGGATTATTTTTTAGAAGTCTAGTTTCTTCAGTTCTTTACATATTTTGGAGATCAGCCTTCTGTTGGAAGCAGGATTGTAGTCTGCCATTTTATTCTATTGACAGTGTCCTTTGTCTTATGAAATTTTTTCAGTTTCATGAGGTTCCATGTATTAATTGTTGATATCATTTCAGTGTTTGTGTTACTGGTGTTCTATTTGGGAATTTATCTCCTGTGCCAATGCATTCAAGGCTATTCCCCACTGTCTCTTCTGCCAGGCTCAATGTAACTGGATTTATCTTGAGGTCTTTGATCCATTTGGACTTGAGTTTTGTGCAGATTGATAACTATAGATTTATTTGCATTCTATATGCCAACATCCAGTTATGCCAGCACCATTTGTTGAAGATGCTGTCTTTTTTCCATTGTATAATTTTGGCTTCTTTGTCAAAAATCCGATAGGTGTGTGGATTTATGTCTGGGTCTTTGATTCAATTAATTGATCTACCTGTCTGTTTTGTGCCAACATCATGTTGTTTTTATTACTATAGTCTGTAGTAGGACTTGAAATTGCGGATGACAATATTTCTGGCAGTTCTTTCATTATCCAGGAAAGTTTTAGCTACCCAGGGATTTTTGTTTTTCCATATGAAGTTAAACATTTTTCTTTCAAGGTTTGTAAACAATTGTGTTGGAATTTTGACGGGGATTGCATTGATTTTTCAGATTGTTTTTAGTAAGAAAGCCATTTTTACTATGTTAATCCTGCTGATCCGTGATCGTGGGAGACCTTTCCATCTTCTGATATCTCCTTCAATTTATTTCTTCCAAGACTTGAAGGTCTTGTCATACAGGTCTTTCACTTGCTTGGCTAGAGTTACTGCAAGATTTTTTATATTATTTGTGAATGGTGTTGTTTCCATGATTTCTGTCTCAGCCCTTTCATCTTTGTATATAAGAGGGCTACTGATTTTTGTATTTTAGTTAATCTTGTATCCAGTCACTTCACTGAAGGTGTTTATTAGCTGTGGGAGTTCTCTGGTAGAAATTTTGAGGTTGCTTATGTATACTATCATGTCATCTGCAAATACCAATACTTTGACTTCTTTTCCAATTTGTATCCCCCTGACTTCCTTTTGTTGTCTTATTGCTGTAACTAGAACTCCCAGTACTACATTGAGTAGATATGAGAAGAGAGTGGACAGCCTTGTCTTGTTCCAGATTTTAGTGGAATTTCTTTGAGTTTCTTCCCATTTAATTTGATATTAGCCATTAGCTTGCTGTAGGTTGCTTTTATTATATTTGGGTATGTTCCTTGTATCCCCAATCTTTCTAGGAATTTTATCATGTATGGTGGATTACATTGACAGATTATTTTTGTATGTTGAATCATCCCTGAATTTCTGGGATGAAGCCCACTTGATCATGGTGGATGATCTTTTTGATGTGTTCTTGGATTTAGTTTGCCAATATTTTGTTGAGTATTTTTGCATCAGTGCTCACTAGGGAAATTGGTCTCTAATTCTCTTTCTTTGTTGAGTCTTTGTGTGGTTAGGATATCAGGAACTGTGACCTCATAAAAAGAAATTGACAATGACCTATTTCTATTTTGTGGAATAGTTTGAGGAGTACTAGTATTAGCTCTTTTTTCAAAGTTTGGTAGAATTTTGTGCTGAAACCATCTAGCCCTGCGATTTTTATTTATTTAATTTTTTATTTATTTTACTTATCAACCACAGTTTCCCTTCCTCTTTTTTGACGCCCCCAGGGGGTGGTTTTTTTTCCAGTTAGGCGAGTTTTAATGCTTGCTTCTGTTTCCTTAGGGGTTAAATAGGTCTATTTAAATTGTTTTTTTTAAATCTTCATTTAATTTTGGTATGTGGTATCTATCAAGAAATTTGTATATTTCTTTTAGATTCTCCCATTTTGTGTCTACTTTTATGTGCCCCTTTTCTTTTCTGATTTTGTTAATTTGTATATTCTCTCTCTGTCTTTTGTCTAGCTTGGCTAATGGTTTGTCTGTCTTGTTGATTTTTCTCAAGGAACCAACTCTTTATTTCATTGATTCTTTGTATTATTCTCTCTGTTTCTATATTACTGATTTCAGCCCTCAGTTTGATTATTTCCTGCTGTCTACGTTCCTTCATTGAGTTTGCTCCTTTTTGTTCTAGAACTTTCAGGTGTCCTGTTAAGTTGCCACTATATCTCTAATTTCTTTATGCAGACACTTAGTTCCATGAACTTTCCTCTTAGCACTTCTTTCATTGTGTCTCATAAGATTGGGTATGTTGTGCATTCATTTTCATTAAAACCTAAGAAGTCTTCAATTTTTTTCTTTATTTCTTCTTTGACCCAGTGGTAATTCATTTGAGATCTAGTCAGTTTCCCTGACTTCATAAGCTTTCTGTGTTTTGTGCTGTTGTTGAACTCCAACTTTAAATCCATGATGATCTGATAAGATACAGGAGGTAATTCTAATATTTTTCCATCTTTTAAAACTTGCTTTGTTACTGAGTATGTTGTTAATTTTGGAGAACATTCATAAAGTGCTGAGAAAAAAGTATGTTATTTGGTGTTTGGGTGAAACGTACTGTAGATATCTGTTAAGTTCATTTGAGTCATAACATTTGTTGGTTCTGTTTTTTTCTCTGTTTAGTTTGTGTCTGGACAACCTGTCCATTCGTGAGAGTGCATGTTGCAGTATCCTGCTATTAATGTGTGGGGCTCCATATGTGATTTAAGCTTTAATAATTTTTTCTTTTACAAATATGGGAGCCCTTGTATTGGGGGCATAGATGTTCTGAACTGAGACAACATTTTGGTGGATATGTCCTTTGATGAATATGAAATGTCCTTCTCCAGATCTTGATTAATTTTGTTTTGAAGGCTATTTTGTTATGCCAGCTTGTTTCTTGAGGTCTGTTTGGTTTGATAATCTTTTCCCAATCCCTCACTCTGAGGTAATATTTTTCTTTAATGTTGACATGTGTTTCTCTTATGCAGCAGAAGTATGGGTCCTGCTTTCATATTCATTCTGTTAGCCTGTGTCTTTTTATTGGATAATTAAGTCCATTGATGTTGAGAGACCTTAACAACCATTGATTATTAATTCCTGTTATTTGTTATGGGTGGTGGTGGTGGTAGCGGTGGTGATGGTGGTGGTGGTGGTGTATGTCTCTTCTTTGGGTTTTGCTGGTGTGGAATTATTTATTGCCTGTGTTTTTGTGGATATAGCTAACTTCCTTGGGTTGGAGTTTTCCTTCTAGGACATTCTGTAGGGTTGAATTTCTAGAGAAATGGTGATTAAATTGACTTTATCATGAAATATCTGGTTTTCTCCATCTATGGTAATTGAATGTTTTGCTTGGTAGTAGTCTAGGCTGGCATCCATGATCTCTTAAAGTCTGTGAGAGGTGTGAGCTGACTCTTGTGGTTTTTAGCATTCCATTTAGAATTCCGGTGTAATTCTAATAGGTCTGCCTTTCAATGTTACTTGAACATTTTCCTTTGCAGCTTTTGATATTCTTTCTTTATTCTGTATTTTTAGTGTTTTGATTATTATGTGGCAAGGAGACTTGTTTTTCTAGTCCAGTCTATTTGGTGTTCTGTATGTTTCTTGTACCTTTATATAGGTACACCCTTCTTTAGGTTGGGAAAGTTTTCTTCTATAATTTGGTTGAATATATTTTCTGGACCTTTGAGCAGGAATTTTTTTCCTCCTTATTCTATTCCTATTATTCTTAGTTTGGTCTTTTCTTGGTGTCCCAGATTTCCTGAACGTTTTGTGTGAGGAATTTTTTAGATTTAACATTTTCTTTGACTGATGAATTTATTTTCTCTATGGTATCTTCAACTCCTGAGATTTTCTCTTCAATCTCTTGTATTCTATTGGTGATGCTTGCTTCTCTAGTTCCCTCAGTTTGTGTTTTTTTTTTGTTTGTTTACATCAATTGCTTGGTTTTGGTTTGGTTTGCTCTTGACATTCTTTAAGAGATTTATCGAGCGTCTCCAATTTTTTGTTTTTCCTCAATTTCTTTAAGGAATTTTTTTCATTCCCTCTTTAACGACCTTGACCATCTTCATGAAGTTATTTTCAGGTACTTTTCTTGCACTTCGTCTGCATTGGAGCGTTCATTTTGTGCTGTCATAGGATAACTGGGGTCTGGTGGCAACATATTACCCTTTCGGTTATTGTGTTCTTACGCTGGTGTTTAGACATCTGGATTTGGGGATGATTATAGATCTAGGTGTTGATTCCTTTGTTTGTCTTTGTTGGATAGGTGTTCCTTTATTGGATGCTTCTGTTTCCTCTCTGGTCTTCTGCCCTAAGTGGCCAAGGGTTCTGGTGACTGGTGAGTAAGATACAGAAGGTTGTCTCCACTGATGTCTGGGGGCCTTGGTTCCCTTGATCCAGCCTGGCCTCCAGTAAAATTGAAGTCTTATTAGGTCTACATCTTAGTGTGCACTTCAAGGCTTCCCTTAGCCAGATAAACTTTAAACAGCTTGAGGCTGTCTTCACATAGAAGCCAAAAGTGGGGCTGGAGAGATGGCTCAGCCGTTAAAGGCTAGGCTCACAACCAAAAATATAAGAAGCCAAAAGTGAGTGCGAATGACCTTGTGGCTACTCTGTAAGGATAAGAAGATTACAATGAATTTGCACTTTGTATAGCAGATACATTACTAGGGAACTATAGGAATGGAAATTTTGCACGTGGAATCAAAGACTCCAATCGTGAGATCTTGAGTGTCTCCTAAGAAAACCAAGTGTCCCTGTAAAAAGCAGAACTGTTACGCTTCTCTCCTACATGTGCATTTTAATATCAGGTTTCTTAACGATAAGGTAGGACCATCCTTTCTTCCCAGTGTAGTGGTAGTAGAAATACACAATGCATATATTCAGCTTCTCAGAATGTTGTTTGGTCTGTAGCAACCTTTTACTTCAGTCTTGTTTTGCTGAATTTCATACTGACCTTGTTTATTCCTCCAAAGTCATAAAGCAACTTGTACATTTACATTTCTTTGTCCAATATACATGCATTTGACCCTTGAACATATAGATATCCATAGCTGCAGTTCCAGTCAAACATTCTTAATATTCTGCAGCTATTGTCTCCACTGTAGTACATTCTAAATGATGAGCCATGAGTCATTTCAGATGTCTTAGTTGAATAAAAGTCTTTGGTGCTTTTACTTTTGAACAAGTTATTTTACTATTCTTGAAAACAGCTAGATTTATTAAAAGAACACATGTCTAAAAGAGACTTTAGGGGTGAAGTAACAGTTTCCATATGAAGGGATGCAGAGGAGCCAGGTTTGACCCTTGGTTTGTGCTATAGTTTATACATTTGCATCTGATTCCAGGTGACCGTGTTTGCAACAGTCCTTAGTGAAAGTGAATTAGAATGTGCTATTCATCAGCTAGGGCTCATTGTATAGCCCCACACACTCACTTGGAGAAACATAAAATTCTTTACTGACAACTGCAGTTCTCAGTTGGTAAAAAGCAAAAGTCAGAGGACAGATCAAATTAGAAGCCTTTCATACATCGTAATTTCATGATAAAATTAAAAGTCCAGCTAATATTTGCATTCATTAAATTGAAAAGTTCTTGAGAGCAATGATGTTCTCAGGGAAAGAAAATATCTCCTTATGAATGACTCAACAAGAAAAAAATCACTAGCAACAGACCACAGAGTTAAAGTTAATGAAGACCAATTCACTGGCTGCCTAGCTAGTTCTGGACAGCATGGCCACTCGATTAAGACACCAAAGTACAATCACCAAGAAACAAAGTCTTTTAATATTAGGTGTGATGGAACCATCAGATTTTCTACAAGGCAAATATCTGAAACAAAGAAATACACAGCAGTTTTAAGGATTCCCGTTGTATGCAATACAGAATTTTAGTAGAAGGCAGAAATAATAATAAGATGTTCTCAGTGACACAAAACCATGATCATTTACCCTTCTGGGAAATGAACAAGTACTGTTTAAGAACTGGAATTGTGTGCACTTTAATTATTCCAAGCCCTGAAAATGAAAATGCAGCTAGTTAGTTAGTCAGGACATCTTTAAAAGAGACCAGAGCTCAGTGAGAACAACACATGTGATAGGGAATTAACCATGAGCAACAAATAGAAATGAGAGGTCAAATGGTCACAACGAGACAGCCGCAGTGAAGGAAAAGAGCTGAAAGTCCGGCTGGTGGTCACAGGTGGCAGCTGGGAGCAGAGGAAGGGAGCAAGATCACCAATTACTGTGACAGTAACACCGAAGCCGTGACATACGTCCAATGCATCAATCTTAGTGCTTTTCTCATGGGGGTGATCAGCAAGCCATCTCCCCTTGAAGGAGAATGACAAGCCCTTTACTTCGAGCCCTGCTTCATTAAAAGAGTTTTGTAGATGGACATGGGCAAGGGACGGTTTGCTTTCTCTTCTAAAGACAAGGACAACGTGACCTCCATTTATTTGCCCTTTTAAAAAAAATTGACCGTTGTATTTTTGTTACACAACCTTCAAAGACACTTAGGAAGAAAAATTAACTAGTGTGTTCCTTCTAAGAACACTGAAGGCTAAGCATGTGAGTTTACAACTGTAACCCCAGCGTTTAGCAGGCAAATGCAGAAGAATTGTCTTGAATCTGAAGGAAGCCGGGATGGCAGAGTAAAACTCTGTATCAGAAAACAAACATATAAATAAAAAATGAATTCTAAATAGATAATAAAACAAAATCACTGCTTAAATTATTCAATGTTATTTCCCAGTTTATTCATCTTAAATGGTACAATCAAATTATAAGGTATATCTTCAGTGTTCTGATTTTCAGACATTAATTTTCTGTTTTAGAACATTCATGTTTACACTTATGTGAGAGAACAAAATATTTCATTGCTGTTTATTTATTTGTCCTTTGTTGAACAACCATCTGACTCTTTAGATTTCAGTTATAATGAACATTACATTTGAATTCTGTCTACATTTTTCCTTCATTTTAATTATGGCCTTAGGATAAATTCCCAGGAATGGGGGAGTTGTGCCAAACAGTAAGAACATTTATAGTACTCTATGAATGTTGCCAAATTGTTGTCTTAAAGGGCTCCTCCAATTTACACTTTCCTCAGCAACATCTAACACAGCGATTTTCTCCAAACGTTTACAGCTGATGGTTTTATCATTTGTCCAGCCCTGTAGATTCTTGATGTTTTTTCTTTCCTTATTTAATTTGAAATTTCATGTGTGAAGGGTGCACATTAGTGCAGATGTCCTTGTGGGATCCCCTGTTCCAGGTAGATAGGAGCTGTTCAGCTAAAGTTAGGTATTCTGCAAAAGCCGTCCATTCATTTTCTTACCTCTAAGCCATGTCTCTAACCCATGCCTCTTGTTTTTTCTTAATGGAGTAAGTAAGTGAGGGGGCATGGGATTTAACTTAGTCTGCATCCACTCAATGAAATACTATGCAGGAATAAATAAGTAGATGAGTGATCAGTGGTGTCATGAAACACATTTTGGAATTTAATTGAAAGGGAAGGGAAACTTAAAGGATTTGACATGTCCACTTGCGTCTCCAAAGCCACACCATCTGAGAGACACTGGTGAATACTCAGCCTTTCTTACAGTAAAGTGTTTCCAAGAATAATACAAATCATTGTTCCAAGAACACTGCCTGCTGCCCAGAAACTCCTAGCTACTTACAAAGTTCAGGAGAAATGAACCAAACCAGAGACCTTGTGACCAAATGGGTATACATGGCCAACTGGATTGATGGTGAAATTTTTACATAAGTTGATAGGCCAGTGACCTGATTGCTTTCTTGGTACTCATCCATGTGGTAATTTTCTTATGAGTTACAAATGGTGTGCTTATCAGAATGTTAGTCTTTACTATATTATTTCTTGTTAAATATTAAGCTTGTTTAAATTTATTTACACAAACTGGACTTTGGAAACAGGCATTGCAACCAAATCCTGCTTTTACCACCTAAGGTTATTTAACCTGCCTTTGGCTCCACGTACTAGTCTGTAAAATGGGGCTAGTTAACAATAGTACCTGTTTTATCCCTCTGTAAGGATTTAGCTATCACTTCACAGTATCTGGGGTCACACAACAGAGCATTTAGTCACTCTGTGTTGCTTGAAAAACCAGACTTCCTGTAGCATTTCTTTTCCAGAAGCCCAAGTACAACAGTTTATTAGTGGCCTTCCTTTCCCCTCCTTGAGTTGTAATTTCTCCATTTAGAGCAGAATGGTGGAAATACTGGAAATAACAGAGGCTGACTTTGAGAGCTCATTATGGACCCCACAATGGACTATTTCTAGACATTACCTCAGTGCTCTTCACAGGGATCCTAGAGTCTGCACCAGTCTTTAGAGGAAGCAACAGATGCTTAGAAAAGCTAAATAACATGCCAAGAGCCAGCTAGTGAAGAGTCAAAATATTTCAGAGAAAGAGCTCATGTGCCTAAGTTCTGTCAATGACTGCCCCTGGTTCATGGCGTCTTAAAATATTTTTATATTTATCTTAATTTTATATGCAAGAACATATTTATTTGATAACAGGTTGCTTAAACACATTCCAAATTGTGAAGAAAATATCATTTCTACCATATACTGAATCGTGGTGAGCTTCTCACTAAGGTTAATCTTGTCTTTGAATCTTTTGGGCTTATTCACCGAGGAGTTCTGATATAGTCTAAACATGAACATAGTGGGGCTGGAGAGATTGCTCAGTGGTTAAGAGCACTGCTGCTCTTGCAGAGGAACCAGGCTTGATTCCCAGAGCTTATGTGGTAGCTCAGAGATAACTGAAACTCCTGTTGTAGGACATCTTCTTCTGGCCATTGTAGGCAACAGGCACACACACGGTATACAGACATAATTGCAGGCAAAGCACTCATACACCTAAAACAAATATGAATATAATGCTTCAGGCCCTAAATCCCTTCTTTTTCTTAGCACAAATATCATGGGTCTAGAGAGATGGCTCAGCTGTTAATGGCTACACCACCACCAAAAATTATAAAAAATAAATATGATTATAGTCTTTTAGTCCCCTAAACCACCTACCTGCTTTTTCTTGTTGGATATAACATGGGTCAGGAGAGACGGCTCAGCTGCTAAAGGCAATACCACAACTAAAAATAATATAAGAAATATGATGTGTACATAATTTTCTTTTTTGTTTCAAGTGTAAGCAAAAACCTGGTTTTGAATTGGATCATACAAACTCTGCTCTTGCCATTTGGGTCCCTAAGGAAAATACCCTCCATGAGTTTGCATGGTGATCAGCAATAGAAAAGAGAAGCCAAATAGACACAGAAACCTAGCCTACTCCTTTGACCCTTATTCAACCCCTTCTTAGAACTCACAAGGACTAGAGAAGGATAAAAGCAATGTGTGACTGATTCGAGTCTTGGCTAGCTAATATTAATCTAGATCTTTCTGTGTCCTAGGTGATTTTTGCCAATATTTTCCTTTTCCATCCTTCAAATCCAGTGTGGAACAGGTATGGATAGTCTCTCCTTACTGTGAGGTCGACAAAGCTCAGAGAGAAGCTGTGAACTGAAACCCAAATTGATAAACATCCCAGAGAAAGCCCTGAAGCTCTGGTTGCCAGTCACCCACTCTTTTCTCCACACAACACTCAAATACATGTGTGTATCCTTCCCAAGTCCCAGAAGTATAAGCCAGCTGGCAAGCTATGGAGAACATTACATAAGACAGTATCCATGCATTGAAATATGGAACAAGTAGCGTTAGTAAACAAGGAAGCATCACGCTTGGCATACGGATTTTATACTTCCTTACTTTTTCTATGTAAGAATTCATTCTTTGATGTTTATCTTTCAGCTTAAAATACTAGTTGACCAACTTCTGGTATGACCTATGAAATATAAGGTGAAATTTCATCTCATGACTCAGGATAAATTAATCCTATTGATGAAAACAAATCATTAGATTCAGAAGATTACTGTACCTGGATCCATATTCCACTAGAGACTTTTCCATTATCCCCCTTCATAAGACCCTGGAAAGGTGAACGAAGACTAGCACATAAGAAAATGGTTTATTTCCCATTTCCCAGATGAATAGACTGAGCCACAGGGATTCTAGGAAGCCAGCAGCTATCCCACACCCACCCTGATGACAGTTGAGCTCTGTTTCTGGATTTGTCCTTAAGCAGAGCTTCAGGAGTAGTGGTTGACAGCTCACCTGTCTGTGATCTAGCTATAAGGCTCTCGTCATCTTAGGCATTTCTGTAAATTTATTATTTTATTTCTCTGTCAACTTGGATATTAAAAGAAGAGAGTATGGGTTCATATTGTCCTCAGAACTTTATGAGATTAAAGACATTTAGACAATGGGATATGCTACTGAAATGCACTATAAAGATTTTTTTCCCCAAGAGACCAAACTGCCATTTGACTGGAATGTTTTGGGACAGTTGTACCTAGAGGCAGGACTATAGACTCATTAGCCTCCTAGCCCTGCAGATCAGTTGATCTCCATTCTTGCCAGGGTTCCAATCAGATATAGCTGCCTCCTGTTGTATTCTGGTTGGTCTAGTGTGGCTGTGTGCTGTTGCAGTTCTCTGTACAGCAGGAAGAGCAAAGAATCTTCAGTGTGTGCCTATTGTTGTGCATGAGGCAGTGTGCACGGCAGTGCCTCTTTCCTGAAAGTCGCAACATAACGTGTATGTGCATTGATAGATGAATGCTCTGGGGCATTGAAAAGTGCCATGTGCCAAATATAGATGCGTCTTATTGTTTTCTCTTCTCATATAGATGAACACACAGCTGAGGTGCTCTCAGGAGGCCTAGGAGTTGACTTATTCTGAAGGAATGACTGTGCTATTTTTGCACTTTTCCCTCACATTATTTCTCAAGGCTTGAGGGAATTTAAATGTGACTTACTTGGCAATGACAAGTCTCTGTCCCCTCGGCACCTCTCAAATGCGATCATTTACCACACTCATTTCACTCATTTTAATTCTTCATAGGGAATCCTATCAGTTAAAAGGAACCTAGACTTTGAGGAAGATGCTGCAACCTCTGCATTGAAAATGACGCCTTAAAAAATATCACCATTGAAATCACAGCATATACATTTTCTGGAAAAGGAAAAAAGGTTTCCCAGAGTACCTTAGTTTTATGAATGTAGGACTTGAATCTCTGGGAAGTATATTATTTTTGTGTCTCTGAGAAGAATTACTTGCTATGAACAACTTTTGGAAACAAAGATTTGCTGTGTCTTACAGGTTCAGAGATTTCCGTCCATGGTTGCACAGTTCCATTCCTAAGGTACATTAAGACTGTGGGAGCATGGACCCCAGGTGTCATCTCTCTTCATGGCAGTCAAAAAGTAGAGAGAAGACAACAAGCTCTCAGACTTCTTTTCCTCTTTCTGCTCCTGTCAGACTCAGGGACATTCAGTTTAATTTGACAGTTTACCTTCTGGAAATGCCCTCAAAGATACATATAGATTGGTGCCTTGTTGATGTCATAGGTGGTTCTAAGTCTGCTCAAGCTGTCACATTAAGTACTCAGCCAAGACCTCCTGATAAATGGATAAGTCCTGATAAGAATTACCGGGACTACAAACCAGATTTCTGGAGTCTTGGTCATTGTATGACCTTCTCTTTGTACAGAGCATGATGGTTGTTTCTGCCATTAATCTATGTATTTATGCATTTTTCCACTTTCCACAATCAAGGAAGGCCATGCTGCACACTGCTACAACTAACTGGTGACTGAGTATCCAATTTTAATTATCTTTACGGTAGATCACATCCTTTCAATGAACTACAAAATGGAATTGACCACCAAGCACACCATGCTGGGCAAGCACTCTGAGAATATGTTCCATTTTGCTTCTTATTTTTAAATGACCACTTAAAGTTTTAAGAACGCATTCCGTAATTTCATTTGGATTTATTCCTTCAGGCAAAATTCTCTGTGAGACTCCAGAGACCTTTGTCTTGAAAACAAATAGTTCTGGGAAGAAATGAAAAGACCAACTGCTAGTGTTTGTTGAAGGCAGGCTTCGTTGTTGCGACAGATGGCATCTACAGGCTGGTGGTTAGGAGGAGGGGACCTCCATCTCCATAACCACACCTCCTCATTCAACAGCACACACAGCAATGGAAGTCACTTTGCATAGACCTTCTCAGCCTACTATAACCAAACTGACGTGGATAATCTGCATAAATATTAACCAGATATAAACCAACTTCAAACTGTTGTACCTCAGCTTACATCGTACTTTGTGGATACTGCTTTTTTAATCGGGAGTGGTTGTCTGTATGTGTTGGTGTGTGAATTAAGTATATGGAAATCAGTTTTCAATAATCCAGAATACTGTCTGCACTTTTAGTGGTAAAACATATTTAATTAAATATGGGCATTAATTTTCAGGTAAATCCTGTCACACACATTTTAGGTAGCAAGCGCAATATAAACATAACTTTTATGGGTTTTGTTTTGTTTTGTGATATTGTCTATTTACTAACCCAAACTGACTTTGAACTCATGATCCTATTGGTCAGCCTTCTAAGCTCAAAGATGACAGATTTGTGCCAAAATGTCTGGGTTAAACATAACTTTCTTATGCTCCTGGGAAACACACACAAAAAGCGTGACTCATTTTATTATATTTGCTTGACTGCTATAGCCTAGAAGTCACCTGAAATATCTGAACCTCTAAACACACTCAGCATTCTGGTACCCAGGCAACTGTCAAAGACATTGGAAGCACAGACTTTTTATATTCATGTTGAAATAAACACAGAATTTCCCCACAGACAGTTCATTTAGACAATGTTTTTAAAGGAGAAGCTGTCAGTCTTAGAAGCCAGATTCATTACTCTGATTAATCACCAGCAGAGTAAGATATTCCAAAATGGTGAAATAGTGGCACTTAGTATCCTGAGAGTAACTAACAATCATCTATTTGGACTTTAAGACCTTCTCAATAGTAGGAACCTCATGCTTCACGCTGTAGATTTAGGCAAAAACCTGTGGCTAGTAATGCCAAGGAACCTAGAGGAGAACCTACTATTATCATTTTCCAAAAACAGTATAAATGTAGTATCTAGCTGCATTATAAATAATTAACTGCATATCCACAGATAAATGCATCTCTAGCCATCATCAAAGAGACTTCTTTGTGTAGCAGATGGAGATCATTACAGAAACCACAACTGGTCAAAATGCAGAGACCAACAGATTGTGGGGTGCCCAGCCCCAGTTAATACATTTATAAAACAACCCTAGACTTAAGACTCGGGGAACATTGTAGAAAAGGATGTGGAAAGATTGTAAGAGACAGGTGACCAGGACATCTGTTTTTAAAATGGCCTCTTCTAAAAACAAAACAAAACAATAACAACAAAGATATAAGTGAGTCTGAGAAAGTTTGGAGGTAACAGGTAAGAGCTTAGGGCAAATATAATCAAGAGACTTATTCTTGCAGAATTGATAAATTATGTAAAAGGGAAAAATCAATTGGGATACTAAAAGCAATACTGCTGTTACCTTCGTTCTTGGCATCATCACAGGCATTCTTTGAAATGAAACATGAACAGGAAACATCATACTCACCCCATTAACCAGAAGACACCTGAGCTGGTCAGTGCAGCCAGTCAGGTGCAGATGCAGCCCAGGACTGCTGTGCTTACATAGAGAACTGTGAAAGTATTTCCATGGCCTGGTGCTTAAGTGCACAGAAAATAGATAAACCTGAAATGTACTGCAGTTGAAGTACATGATAAAAATAGGAAATAAACCCGAAAATCATTGTATAGAGTTCTGGGATTAACTACACCCAAATTCACTAGTAAGGCTGGTTGTTTTATTGAATGCAAGAAATAGGATATTTTCACATATTTAAGACAAACATTGGAAAAGAAATGTATTGTGAGTTGAAGAATGTTTGATATTAAAACATTGACAATGTACACTCTAATTTTGAAGAGTCTCAATTTTTAAGCTGGCATGTCTTATATATTTTAACTTTATTACACACACATACACACACATACACTAAGCAACTTAAGCTATATATGGTAGCTAGATACATGTGGTCAGTTTCACAGAAGTATAATCCTTATTGGAAGTGTCAATAAAAATCATGTGTCACAGTTTCATACTTGTATATAATTTCTACTATACACAAAGTTCATTAAGAGTCCAAGGAATTAAGATGAATCAGATCATGTAGTAAAAGTTTAGCTAGTAAGACAATGCCACATGACTTCCATGCTATCCTATTCTTATAGACTATACTTCTCACATTGGTCCCAAACTTCTGAGGTAGCCAATCTGTCCTGACTCTTGACCTCATACTTGGTCCTCCCTTGTTCACCACCAAGAATTCTATGATTCTCCAGCTCTGCATCTCTCTCCTTCTCTTTATCTTGAGACATCACTCCCAAAGCTTTTGGATAGAACTTCCACCACTCAGACTTGGACTTGGCCAATGATCTCTAACTTCTGAATTTCTGTTTTTATCTACTTCTAGCCTATGGTTTATCATTGTGTTACAAAAGCAAAAACAAAACCAAACAAAACACTTCAGAGGATTATGTAGTGAAAAGATTTTAAATTTAGAAAAGATTTTCTAAACTAGCTTCAAAAATTTACCTGAAACAGACTATGTATCTACCTTTTGACAAATTGATTCACTAGTGATTCCCTCTGAATTCGCTATCGAGTTTCTAAAAGAGAATAACATATTAACTACTGGATCAAATTTCCTTCTTTTCCAGGGAAAACTCAATCACTCTCCTAAATTGGTGTTTAACATTAATCACTTGAAAAGTTTAATCTTTTCAAGGAAAAAATAAGAATATTATAGAGAATAGACTATTTTCACACACACACACACTTTTTTTTGCTTACTTTAAAAGGTTTTAACATTGCTTACCCAAGTATATCTGTGTTGTTGACTGTGGCAATGATCAATTAGTTTGCTCTTTTGTATAATGTTATATTTGGGAAATATACCACAATATTCAAATACCCATGTACTTGCCAATTGATATTTGATCTGTTTCTCTCCCTCCATTTTTTTTAGTATTACAAAAGTTTCTAAAGAACACTGGAACTCTCCTGAATAGATGAGAACATTGAGTTTTAAGTATCAACAATGGTCCTGTAAGGACAAGGTCAAAAGTGTCACAGAGTCAGTTCAGTGAAATAACTATTATAGGACAGTAAAACATGCAAGGACTAGCAAGAGCAGGAAGATAAAACTATCCCTAACATAAAGAGGCAAAGGGGGTGTGAAAGGATTAAAGGAATTGCAAAGGCCAGCTACTGTAAGAGAGAGGCGGACTCAACAGAACTCCTGCTCTCACTGAGGTAACTAACAGCCAGTGGGAGAAGTTCAGCAAACTGAGAACCCTGACCTGACCCTTCCCTTCTCTCTAATGTCTTGCCAGAACTATATAGGCTGAACATGAAGTCCTTCGTCAAGGGAACCCATTGATGAAGACTACAGATGTCTGTTTCTAAGTGTAGGATGTGGAGAGCTGGAGACTAGCTCCAAAAGAGTAAACAGATATATGCAAATGTTAACTATTATTCAGATCCGTATCACTTTTCAAAGTATTTATATCAGCTGAATCAGTGACCAACAGCTGTTAGGAAGTTAGAATGATCCCTATCATCCCTAACACTGACCTTCTCTTCTATTTCCTAAACAGATATATTAACTCTTCTGTAAAATCCCTAGTCCCACACCACAAAACTTAATGTTGTGCTAAAGCTTATGTAGAACAAACAAACAACAACAACAAAAACCCCAATGAACAGCCAAGATATTTCTGAAAGTGAAGGAGTCCTCCCTCCCCCAAGATACAAAGGATACTTATAAGGGTAGTAATCAAGAAAGTATAAATTAAGATACATTTATCTATCAATGGAACAGATGAAAAGTATTCCCAAAGAGGCATACATTTATTGATCATCACCCATGACAGAGGTGGCATTCAGGTCTCTGAAGAGAGTCATGGCTATCTAAACCACAGATTTTCAAAAAATAGCTTCTCATCTAGATATGAGAAAGAAAATGGATTGCTATCTTACACTGCAGACATCAGCCCTTAACTTTAAGATAGAAAAATCTGAAAATTGCCAGAACTAAATATGACCGAATGTCCTTTCTGACCCTAGAATGCTGAAGGATCTCTTAACCATAATGTTATAACCCTTAATTATGAAAGAATAGATTGATATGTCCCATTACTATAATCTGAGTGAGCTAAAATTTTTAAACAAAAGGGTATAGACATGGAAATATTTAAAATTCATATAACTAATAATGGGCTAGTATTAAGAACATATAAACACCTTCTGAAAAGGAAGAAACAATCTATGGGAAGATAGGTAAGGTGTTGCCAGTGTGATACTCTTGTTTCATGAACTGTAAGTCCTCTTGGAGTTCTGGAATCACGTGTTAGCCATCTGTTTCAAAGTCACGCCTCATAGTGCCTAGGAGAAGGGAAGTGATCAGTGTGTGTGCTTACCAAATACACCAGCTAACATACCACCCCAGGATAACATGCACTCTGTTAGTGACACTCACTCTGTACACCATCCACAGGCTTTACTCACACTCACATCTTATGTACCTTCCTGCTTGTGTCTAAAATCTTCCTAGCATCTGCTAACTACCAAGTGTTCTTATGGAACATCTCCTGCAGCTTTAAACTATTCCCTCCACATTTCTGCATCTGCACCTCCCCTCCACGAAGTTGCTTCTAAACTCCTTGAGAGCATGGTCACATTTCCTTCAACCAGTGGTTCTCAACCTGCGGGCCACAACCTCTTTAGAGGTCAAACAACCCTTTCCCAGGGGTCACATATCAGATGTGTACACTATGATTCATAACAGTAGCAAAATTAAAGTTATGAAGTAGGAATGAAACAATTTTATGGATGGGGTCACCACACATGAGGAACTGTATTAAAGGTTCGAGGCATTAGGAAGGTTGGGAACCATTGTTTTCAAGTATGGAGTACAATTATATGAGTCAATGAATTAATACTCATTAACAATGTAGCACAATGTTTACTACAAATTTTCAGCCGCCCACGCTTCAGAAGAGCAGACTATCAGGTGACTGAGAAATGTTAATGTCGTCATCCATTTTCTGCTTTTGTAGCAGAAATACCAAAGACTAGATACTTTATGAAGAATATAGTTAACTTTGTTGGCAAATGTCTAGTAATCTAATATCTTGCATGTTGGTTTTAAAGATAAAGAAATAATTTTAAAATTGAAATAAAGAAAGTTAACCTGGCTCCTGGTTCTGGACAATGAGATATAAAGGAACATTGCACTGACTTGCAATAGGTGAGGGCCTTTGTGTCATTCCAGGATGGAAGGCAGAAGAGCAAGTACGCAGGTAAGAAAGGAGACTGCTCTAGTTTGGTTTTCTATTGCTGTGATAAACCTCATGACCAAAAGCAACTTGGTGAAGGAAAAAGTTTATTACATCTTATCAGAGAAGCCAGGACAGGAGCCCTGAAGACAGAAACAGAAGCAGAGAGCACAGAGGAATGCTGCTTGCTGGCCTGCTCTTAGGCCCAGGTTCAGCCACATTTCTTATACAGCCCAAGACCACCTGCCCAGGCATGACTTTACTCACAGTGGACTGTGTGCTCCCACGTCAATCATCCATCAAGGAAATGACCCCACAGTCTTGCTTACAGGTCAGTCTGATGGAGGTCTTGCCTCAACTGAGGTGCCCTCTTTCCAGATGCTCCCTAGTCTATAACAAGTTGGCAAAACAATAACCAGGTCAAGGTCTGAACCAACCTTTGCATTATGAACTCTTTCATCATAAGGGCCTGAACATTCATCAGGGCATAGCATGACCGTATGATTCATTCATCTCTTAAGGCACCTGGAACTTTTGCTGTTGCTGCTATTTTATTTGTTTTGGTGACTGGGTGTCTCACTGTTTAATTTTTGCTGGCTGGAAGCCTTAATTTCTGAAGGTCAGGCTGGCTCAAGCGGATGAGCCTCTTGTATTATCCTCTTGAGTACTGGGGGTTACAGATAAACACTACCATGGCCAACCCACTTCCAACTTTTTAATTCTTGTTTTATTTACTTACATCACTGTGAAGAAAAACCTCACAAAATTAACTTAATCAGGGGGATGTGGGTTAGAGTTCCAGGGACTACTTGTTTCGGAGCTTCTTGACAAGGAGAATATGGTGGCAAGAGCAGGCAACAGCTGGTCACTTTGCATTCAGTTGGGGGGGGCAGGAAATGTTGCTGCTCACTTCTTTTTATTCACTCTAAGACACCAACTGATGGAAGGCTCATGCCCATATTTAGGATAGGCCTTCTCACCCAATTAACTTCATCTATGGAATCCCTCATTCCCTCAAAGACAAGCCCAGAGATTTGATTCTATAGTGACTTTCTGTCCTATCAAACTGACTGTCAACAATAACATACTAGTGTTTCAGTGGAAATTGTTTTGAGGAAACATCCAACTTACAGCAACTGGTCATTTTATTCTGATTCTTATTTATTTAAATTAGAAATAAGCTTGTTTCACATGTCAATTCCAGCTTCCCTCTCCCTCCCCTTCTTCCCCCAATCCCCCTAAACCTTCCAATCCCAACTATGATCCCAAGGGAGGATGAGGCTCTCCATGGGGGATCTCCAAAGTCTATCATATCATCTGCTGCAGGACCTAGGCCCTCGCTCATGTGTCCAGGCTGAGAGAGAATCCCTCCATGTGGAATGGGCTCCCAAAGTCCATTCCCCTAGGCCAAGGATAAATACTGATATACTACCCGAGGCCTCATAGATTGCCTAGGCCTCCTCATTGACATCCACATTCAGGGGGTCTGGAACAGTCCCGTACTATCTTGGGTCCATGAGCTCCCCCTTGTTCAGGTCAGCTGTTTCTGTAGGTTTCACCCACCCAGTCTTGACCACTTTGTTCAGTGTTTAGCTATGGGTATCTCTCTCTGTTTCCATCACCCACTGGATGAAGGGTCTAGGACAACATACAAGGTAGTCATCAATCTCATTATCGGGGAAGGGCATTTAAGGTAGCCTCTCCATATTGCTTAGATTGCCAGTTGGTATCATCCTTGTAGATCTCTGGAAATCCCAATAGTGCCAGATCTCTCCTCAAATCCATAATGACTCCCTCTATCATGGTATCTCTCATCCTGCTCTCCTCTAGTCTTCCCCTGACTCAACTTTCCTGCTCCTCCATGTCCTCCTCTACCCACCTCTTCTCCTGTCTTTCTCCTAGCTCCATCTCCCCTTCCCCCATGCTCCCAATCAGCTCAGAAAACCCTGTCCCATTCCCCTTCTCTGGGGTACCATGCATATCTCTCTTAGGGTCCTCCCTGTTTCCCAGACTCTCTGGCAGTGGAATTGCAGACTGGCACTTCCATGCTCCATGTCTAAAATCCATATATGAGTGAGATAACATGTTTGTCTTTTTGTAACTGGGTTACCTCACTAAGGATGGTTTCTTCTAGTGTCATTTGCCTGCAAATTTCAAGATTCCTTTTTTCCCTCTGCTGAGTAGTACTCCATTGTGTAAATGTACCACATTTTCTCTATCCATTCTTCAGTTGAGGGGCATCTAGGTTGCTTCCAGGTTCTGGTGATTATAAATAATGCTGCTATGAACATAGTGGAACAGATGTCCTTGTTGTATGGATGTGCATCTTTTGGGTATATGCCTAAGAGTGGAATTGCTGGGTCTTGTGGTAGACTGATTCCCATTTTCTTGAGGAATCTCCATACTGATTTCCAAAGTGGCTGTATGAGTTGGCACTCCCACCAGCAATGAAGGAGTGTTTCCCTTTCTTCACATCTTCTCCAGCATAAACTACCCTTGGTGCTTTTAATTTTAATTATTCTGACAGGAGTAAGAAGGCATCTCAGAGTTGTTTTGATTCGCATTACTCTGATGGGTAAGGATGTTGAGTACTTTTTTCATTGTCTTTCAGCCATTTTAGACTCCTCTGCTGAGAGTTCTCTATTTAGTTCTGTACCCCACTTTTCAGTTTGATCCTTTGGTGTTTTAGAGACTTGCTTCTTGAGTTCTTTGTAAATTTTGGAGATCAGCCTTCTGTCAGATATGGGGTTAGTGAATATCTTTTCCCATTCTGTGGGCTGCCTTTTTGTCTTTTGATTGTGTCCTTTGCCTTACAGAAGCTTCTTAGTTTCAGGAGGTCCCATTTATTAATTGTCGATGTCAGTGTCTGTGCTACTGGTGTTATGTTCAGGAAGCAGTCTCCTGTACCAGTTAATTCAAGGGTACCTCCCACTTTCTTTTTTAAGAGATTCAGTGTTAGTCAATTTATGTTGAGGTCTTTGATTCATTTGGACGTAAGTTTTGTGCATGGCAATAGACATGGATCTCTCTGTAGTCCTCTACATGCCAGCATCCAGTTATGCCAGCACCATTTATTGAAAATGCTTTCTTTTAGCCTCTTTGTCAAGATCAGGTATCTGTACGTGTGTGGGTTAATATCAGGGTTCTCAATTCGATTCCATTGGTCTACCTGTCTATTTTTATGCCAATACCAAGCTGTTTTCAGAACTATAGCTCTATAATAGAGCTTGAAGTCAGGGATGGTTGTGCCTCTGGACGTTCCTTTATTGTACAGGGTTGTTTTGTCTATCCTGGGTCTTTTGATTTTCCATATAAAGTTGATTATTATTCTTTCAAGGTATGTGAAGAATTGTGTTGGGATTTTGATGGGGATTGTACTGAATCTTTAGATTGCCTTTGGCAAGTTTGCCATTTTTACTATGTTGATCCTACCTGTCCAAGAGCATAGGAGATCTTTCCATTTTCTGGTATCTTCTTTAATTTCTTTCTTTAAAGACTCAAAGTTCTTGCTATTCAGGTCTTTTACTTGTTTGGTTAGCATTACCCCAAAATATTTTATGTTCTTTGTGTATGTTCTTTGTGGCTACTGTAAAGGGTGATGTTTCTCTGATTTCTTTATCAGGCCATTTATCCTCTGTATATTGTAGGGCTACTGATTTTTTTTGAGTTACTCTTGTATCCTGCCACTTTGCTGAAGGTGTTTATCAGCTGTAGGAGTTCCTGTGTAGAGTATTTCAGGTCACTTATGTAAACTATCATATCATCTGCAAATTAGTGAAAGTTTGACTTCTTCCTTTCCAATTTGTATCCCCTTGATCTCCGTTTGTTATGTCATTGTTCTAGCTAGAACTTCAAGTACAATATTGAAGACATATGGAGAGAGTGGAAAGCCTTGTCTTATTCCTGATTTTAGAAGAATTGCGTTGAGTTTCTCTCCATTTAGTTTGATATTAACTGCTGGTTTGCTGTATATTGCTTTTATTATGTTCAGGTATGTTCCTGTTATCCCTGATCTCTCTAGGACCTTTATCATGAAGGAGTGTTGGATTCTGTCAAAGGCTTTTTCAGCATCTAGTGAGATGATCATGTGGTTTTTCTTTTTCAGTTTGTTTACATTTTCATATGTTGAACCATCCCTGCATCCCTGGGATGAAGCCTACTAGATCATGGTGGATGATTTTTCTGATATGTTCTTGGATTAGATTTGCCAGTATTTTATTGAGTATTTTTGCATCAGTGTTCATGAGGGATGGTGGTATGTAGTTCTCTTTCTTATTTGTGTCTTTGTGGGGCTTGGGTATCAAGGTAACTGTAGCCTTGAAAAAGAGTCTGGCAATGACCCTTCTGCTTCTATTGTGTGGAACACTTTGAGGAGTATTGGTATTAGCTCTTCTTTGAATTTCTGGTAGAATTCTGCACTGAAGCAATCTGGGCCTAGGCTTTTTTTGGTTGGGAGACTTTTGATGACTGCTTCTATTTCATTATGGGTTATAGGTCTGTTTTAATTGCTTATCTGTTCTTGATTTAATTTTGGTAAGTGATATCTATCCAGAAAATTGTCCATTTCCTTTAAATTTTGAATTTTGTTTTCACAGTATGACCTGAAGATTCTCTGAAATTCCCCAGTGTCCGTTGTTATGTCCCCCTTTTCATTCCTAATTCTTTTTTAATTTGCATGTTCTCTCTCTGCCTTTTGGTTAGTTTGGATAAAGGTTTGTCTATCTTGTTGATTTTGTGAAAGAACCAACTCTTTGTTACATTGATTATTTGTATTGTTTTCTTTGTTTCGCCTTTATTGATTTCAACCCTGAGTTTGATTTTTTCCTGGCATCTACTACTCCAGGGTGGCTTTGCTCCTTTTGTTCTAGAGCTTTCAGTTGTGCTGTTAATTCTCTAGTGCGACTATTCTCCAGTTTCTTCATATGAGCATTTAGTGCTGTGAACTTTCCTCTTAGTACTGTTTTCAAAGTGTCCCATAAGTTTGGGTATGTTGTATCTTCATTTTCATTGAATTCTATGAAGTCTTTAATTTCTTTATTTCTTCCTTAATGGTGCAACTGTGCTGTTCAATTTCCATGAGTTTTTAGGGTTTCTGCAATTTGTTTTGTTGAATTCTAACTTTAAAGCATGGTGGTCTGATAAGATACAGGGGTTTATTCCAATTTTGTTGTATCTGCTGAAGTTTGCTATGTTGCCAAGTATGTGGTCAATTTTTGAGAAGGTCCCATGTGGCATTGAGAAGGTATATTCTTTTGTGTTTGGATGGAATGTTCTATAAATATCTGTTACACCCAATTGTTTCATAACTTCTGTTAGTTCCTTTGTTTCTTTGTTTAGCTTCTGTCTGGCAGTCTTGTGTAGTGGTGTGAGTGGGGTGTTGAAGTCTCCCACTATAACTGTCTGAGCTTCTTATGTGTGATTTGAGTTTTAATAATTATTTTACAAACCTGGGTGCCTTTATATTTGGGGCATAGGTGTTCAGAATTGAGAACTCTTCCTGATGGATTTTTCCTGTGATGACCTTCTTCATCTCTTTTGATTGATTTTAGTTTGAAGTCTAATTCGTTAGCTACTAGGATAGCTACACCAGCTTGTTTCTTGGGTCCATTTGATTAGAAAATATTATCCCAACTCTTACTCTGAGGTAATGTCTGTCTTTGAAATTGAGGTGTGTTTCTTGTATGCAGCAGAAGCATGGATTCTTCTTTGTATCCATTCTGTTAGCCTGTGTCTTTTTGTAGGCAAATTAAGACCATTAATATTAAGGGAGTTAAGGACCATTGAGTGTTAATTTTTCTTTGTTTTTGATTTGTTGTGGGTGGTGTTATTGTTCGTGGATTTACCCTGATTTTTCTTTTGGCTTTTGGTAAAGTGGGATTATCCATTGCCTATGTTTTTGTGAGAATAGTTAACTTCCTTGGGTTGGAGTTTTTCTTGCAGTACTTTCTGTAGGGCTGGATTAGTGGGTATGTAATGTTTAAATCTGGCTTTGTCATGGAATATCTTGTTTTCTCCATCTATAGTGATTGAAAGCTTTGCTGGGTATAGCAGTCTGGGCTGGCATCCATGGTCTCTTAGTATTGGTAGATTATCTGTCTGGGACTTTCTGGCTTTCAGAGTTTCCATGAAGAAGTCAGGTGTGATTTTGATAGGTTTGCCTTTGTATGTTACTTGGCCTTTTTCCTTTGCTGCTCTTAATGTTCTTTCTTTATTCTGTATGTTCAGAATGTTTACTATTATGTGGCGAGGGGACTTCCTTTTGCGGTCCACTCTATTTGGTGTTCTGTAGGCTTCTTGTACTTTCATTAGCATTTCTTTCTTTAGGTTGGGAAAGTTTTCTTCTATGATTGTTGAATATGTTTTCTGCACCTTTGAGGTGGGTTTTTTTTTCACCTTCTTCTATACCTATTATTCTTAGTTTTGGCCTTTTCAAGGTGTCCCATATTTCTTGAATATTATATGTTAGGGATTTGTTGGACTTAAGATTTTCTTTGGTCGATGACTCTATTTCCCCTAGTATATCTTTAACTCCTGAAATTCTCTCTTCTAACTCTTGTATTCTGTTGCTTATGCTTGCATCTGTAGTTCCTGATCCCACCTTGTCTAATTCCAGCATTCCTTTAGACTGTGATTTTTTTAATGTCTCTATTTCAGCTTTTAAACCTTGCACTGTTTGAATTGTTTCTTGCAATTCTTTGTTTGTCTTCCATTTCTTTAAAGGATTTACTCATTTACTCTTTTAGGGTCTCTGTCATCTTCATGAAGTTGTTTTTAAGGTCTGTCTCTTCTGCTTCATCTGTGTTGGGATATTCAGGTCTTGCTGGTGCACAGTCCCTAGACTCTGATGGTGTCGTATTGGTTTTTCTGTTGTTGAATATGTTCTGATATTGTCGTCTTCTCATCCCTTCTTCAGTGGGTACAGGTGGGGTCTCTTCCTCTTCTGGTGGGTATAGGTCCAAGGTTCTCTTTTGGTGGGTGCAAGTAGGTCCAATAATCTGATGGGACTCAAGGTGGATGCAGGCATGTCTGAGGCACTCCCTCTCCTGGTGGATGGGAGCTGGATTATCACAGTGCCCTCAGTATACTCAAGGTTGCTGGGTCTTCTGGGGCTAGCCACTTGCCTGTAGTTCCCAGGTCAGGAGACCCCAGATTGAGCAAGCGGAAGTGGGGGCCCAAGGCAGGGGCTGGAGCTCACCTCTGTCCTGAGTGGGGGCAGGAGTAGACCAGTGCTCTCAGCAGGCTGTGGTTGCTTGGTCTGTGGGGGCCAGTCGACCTGCCTGCAGTCTGCAGGCCAGGAGATCCCAGAGTGCTTATTCGGATTCTTTTCTCCTTGTACCAACTACAGTTGACTTTTAAATCAGTGTAGATTACATGCGATTGCAGAAAATTTAGCAAATAATATAAAATTGAGATCAGGTTATCAGGGATAAGGATATAATCTATAAGAGACACTCATTGCAAAATAAAGCTTAATAACTAGAGTAAGAAAGTAGAGTATTAAAAATTAATGGAGTCATTCTGCTCTTTTCCCATTCTCTTCCCCTTGTTCCACTGGCGCAAACAGGACTTTTCCTGTCTCCCTCTTCTGTCCTGTGTCTCTTTACTCTTTTCTCATCCCTCCCTCGTCCTTCCCCTTTCTAATAAAACTTCTCTCACACACACAAAAAATAGTAATGGAGTCATTCTACTACTACACTATGGTAGCTTCAGCACAAGATTCATCCTGGATAAGATTCTTAGCTGCTCTGAGTCTTATGTGTCAGTTGGATGATGACATCTGTATTAAAGCTCACCTCACAGAGTACATGGTACACAAGAAATGCTCGACAAATTTTAGTTCCCATCCTCTCTCCTGCCTCTTAAAAAAATCTAACGCTCCATCAAATTGTGGAGTGCATGCTCCTAGAACTGAACCATAAGGACCTTCAACAAGGTGCTTTCACCAAATCAGTATTTGCCTTTCGTGCTTTATACTGAACTGAGTAAAACTGACAGTTGGTAGAAAAGAAACAAATAAACGCAACTTAAATCCCTCTCCATTTACATGTGTTTTATGCAGAAGAGAATTTCAATAACTTATCCATCTATTATGGATAACTTCAAATATAATGAATAGTTTAAAATCATTTAGTTATAGCTCCACGCCACCACATAGATTTAATAATTGTTAAAATTATCATAACAATCCTGAGATTAATGGGGACATTAGTAAAATTTATGATTTGCTGTTGACCTGTAGATATCTACAGCCTACCAGCATAGTCATTCAAGTGGTCTCTTCATTGTGAATTCATCAATGAACATTCCTTCACTCATGATAGGGTGATTTCTCTGATGATAAGCTATCCAGTAGTTCAAAGGTTGAAGTATTTTATTCTGTAATATAAGCTCGTGGCTTAGTTCAGCTAGGCCTAGACCTGTTGTCTCCTCTGCTTTATTTAGTTAACCCCAACTCTTGCTTTTTCCCATTCTTCTCAGATATTCAAAAAATATTAACAAACTTTGCAAAGTTTGCTATAGGATAGCGAGTTAAAATGGAGTTTCTGAAAATAATTGTAAAATGTATGTCCCTGATACTGTACAGAACTACTCATATTAGCAGATACATAAATTTACCTGGACGTCTTGTATTTTATCCATCAAGTTATAAAATAAGTTCAAAAAGCCTTTGAAAAGACTGGAGGACAGACTGAATGAATCTGTGAATACAGTTAAAGTCATTCGATCACATTTAAAATGGTGCATTTCACCTACTATCACACCATAGCTCTATCTGACAGCACAGCTCAGTGTAGTCCTGGATGAGGCTCTATGACCACTATTGATTCGGGCTAAGCTGGCTCATGCCAGACTTTACAGTTGCTTCTGCCTTCTCCCTGGTGTTCATCCTTCTCTCAGGACCACTCGCAGATTTCTCAGAGTACTATCTGAAGCATAGGTCCAGAGACCAAAACATACAACCTTCAAGATGCCTCAGAAACAGTACAATGTCACCTCTGTCTTTGTATTAGGCACAAAACCAGATGCTTCTACAGGCAGGATAATGGGCCTGGCCTCTGTACGGAGAATGCCTGCCAAGTCACAGAGCAATGGTGTACACTGAAAGGCAGAAAAATAATGTGGAGTATCACTTACTCACCACAATGGAAGATAGAAAAATAAGAATAAATGAGTGTTGTTTGAAAATATTTTTTGGAAATGTAGCATGTTTTGCACCAAGAAAAGCAATGTATTCAACTTTCAAATGGATTTTATTTTTCATTATTTTTTGTTTCACGTCATCTCAGCTCCCTCTCCCTTTGCTCCTCCCACAACCCCCCATGCTCTCCCGCAACCTCCCACCCTATCCCCACTCCCTTCCACATAGGGGATATCCAAAGCCTGTCATTTCGTTCAGGGCAGGGTCCAGGCCCTCCCCCAAGGTCCCGGCTGAGAGAGCATCCCTCTTTGTGGTATGGACACATGCAATCCATTTGTATGCCAGGGATAAATACTGATCTACTGCTCAGGGCCCCATAGGTTAACCAGACCTCTTCCCTGACTCTCACAGTAAAGGTTCTGGATCAGTCCCATGCTAGCCTCCCAGGTGTCAGTCTGGGGTCCAAGAGCTCCCCCTTGTTCAGGTCACTTGTTGCTGCTGGTTTTGCCAGCCCATTCTTTACCCATTTGCTCATCACTCCTCTCTCTGTCACTGGGTTTCAGGGGTTCAGTTCAGTGTTTAGCAGTGGGTGTTTGTCTCTGCTTCCATCAGTCACTGGATGAAAGTTCTAGGATGGCATATAAGGTAGTCATCAAGTTCATTGTCAAGAATGGGCATTTAAGGTAGTCGCTCCACTATTGCTTAGTTTGCCAATTGGTGTCATCCTTGTAGATCACTAGAGGTCTCACTGGTGCCAGGTCTCTCTTCAAATCTATAATAACTCCCTTTATTATGGTATTTCTCATCCTGTTCTCCCCCTATTCTTCCCCCAACTCAACCTTCTTGCTCCCCCATGACCTACTCTCTGCTCCTCTTCTCCCCTTCCCTTTCCCATCTCCCACCCCTGCCGTGCTCCCAATCTGTTCATGAGCTTTTGTCTCATTCCTCTTCTCTGGGGTACCATGCATATCTCTCTTAGGTTCTTTCCTGTTTCCCAGACTCTGTCAGGGGAATTGCAGACTGGCACTCCCCTGATCCATGTCTAAAATCCATATATGAGTGTGAACATAACATGTTTGTCTTTTTGTAACTGGGTTACATCACTCAGGATGGTTTCTTCTAGTGCCATCCATTTGCCTGCAAATTTCAAGATTCCATTGTTTTTTTCCACTGAATAGTACTCCATTGTGCAAATGTACCACATTTTCTCTATCCACTCTTCTGTTGAGAGGCATCTAGGTTGCTTCCAGGTTCTGGTTATTACAAATAATGCTGCTATGAACATAGTGGAACAGACATCCCTTGTATGAATTTGCATCTTTTGGGTATATGCCTAAAAGTGGAATTGCTGGGTCTTGTGGTAGACTGATTCCCATTTTCCTGAGGAATCTCCAAACTGATTTCCAAAGTGGCTGTATGAGTTGGCACTCCCATCAGCAGTGGAGGAATGTTCCCCTCTCTCCACATCCTCTCCAGCATAAATTGTCATTGATGTTCTTGATTTTAGCCATTCTGATAGAGGTGAGATTGTATCTCAGAGTTATTTTGATTTGCATTACTCTGATGGCTAAGGATGTTGAATACTTTCTCAAGTGTCTCTCAGCCATTTTAGACTCCACTATTGAGAATTCTCTATTTAGTTCTGTACCCCACTTTTTAATTTGATCCTTTGGTGTTTTGGAGACTTGCTTCTTGAGTTCTTTGTAAATTTTGGAGATCAGCCTTCTGTCAGATGTTGGGGTTAGTGCATATCTTTTCCCATTCTGTGGGCTGCCTTTTTGATTTGTTGACCATGTCCTTTGCCTTACAGAAGCTTCTCAGTTTCAGGAGGTCCCATTTGTTAATTGTCAATGTCAGTGTCTGTGCTACTGGTGTTATGTTCAGGAAGTGGTCTCCTGTACCAATTCGTTCAAGGGTACTCCCACTTTCTCTTCTAAGAGTTTCAGTGTGGCTGGATTTATGTTGAGGTCTTTAATCAATTAGGACTTAAGTTTTGTGCATGCCGATTGACACGGATTTCTCTGCAGTCTTCTGCAAGCCAATATCCAGTTATGCCAGCACCATTTGTTGAAGATGCTTTCTTTTTTCCATTGTATAATTGTAGCTTCTTTGTCAAAAATCAAGTGTTCATAGGTGTGTGGCTTAAAATCAGGGTTTTCAATTCTATTCCATTGGTCTACCTATATATTCTTGTGTCAATACCAAGCTGTTTTCAGGAATATAGCTCTATAATAGAGCTTGAAGTCAAGGATGGTGCTGCCTCTGGAAGTCCCTTTATTATACCGGGTTGTTTTGTCTCTCCTGGGTCTTCTGTTTTTCCATATAAAGTTGATTATGTTCTTTCAATGTCTGTGAAGAATTGTGTCAGTATTTTGATAGGGATTACATTGAATCTGTAGATTGCTTTTGGCAAGATTGTCATTTTTATTATGTTGATCCTACCAATCCAAGAGCATGGGAAATATTTCCATTTTCTTGTGTCTTCTTTTCTTTCTTTAGAGACTCAAAAGTTCTTGCTCTACAGGTCTTTCACTTCTTTCGTTAACATATCCGCAGATACTTGATGCAGTTTATGGTTATTTTAAAGGGTGATGTTTCTCTGATTTCTTTCTCAGCCAATTTATCTTCTGTATATAATAGGGTTACTAATTTTTTTTAGTTAACCTTGTATCCTTCCACTTTGCTGAAGGTATTTATCAGCTGTAGGAGTTCCTTTGCAGAGTTTTTCGGGTCACTTATCTAAACTATCATATCATCAGCAAATAGTGAAAGTTTGACTTCTTCCTTTCCAGTTTGACCTCCTTTTGTTTCTTATTGCTCTATCTAGAACTTCAAGTACAATATTGAAGAGATATGGTGAGAGTGGACACCCTTTTCTTGTTCCTTATTTTAGAGGAATTGTGTTGAGTTTCTCTCCATTCAGTTTGACCTTAGCTGTTGGTTTACTGTATATTGCTTTTATTATGGTCAGGTATATTCCTGTTATTCCTGATCTCTCTAGGACCTTTATCATGAAGGGGTGCTGGATTTTGTCAAAGGTGTTTCAGCATCTTGTAAGATGATCATGTGGTTTTTCCTTTTCAGTTTGTTTATATGGTGGATTACATTGATAGATTTTCATGTTGAACCATCCTTGCATCCCTGGGATGTATGATCATGGTGGATGATTTTTATGATTTGTTCTTGGATCTGATTTGCTAGTATTTTATTGAATATTTTTGCATCAATGTTTATGAGGGAAATTGGTCTGTAGTTCTCTTTCATAGTTGTGTTTTTGTGTGGCTTGGGTACTAAGGTAATTGTAGCATTGTAGAAAGAGTTTGGCAGTGAACCTCTCACTTCTATTGTGTGGAACACTTTGAGGAGTATTGGAATTAGCTCATCTTTCAAATGGATTTTTAAAGTCCACAAGGCATCAAAAGCAAGAATTCTACATAAATTATCAGAACTTTCTACAATTTTTCTCAAAGCACCTATGAGAAAGTTCTTTGAGAGACTATGTGATGGCCTTTTTGTCTTGTGATGAGTAGTTTATTTGCCCACAGGACAAGTCATAATAGTATGCTGGAAATTTGCAAGAAAGTGAAAAAAAAGGAGCTTAAGTGGGTTACAGCTCTGAAGACCTTAGAAACCAGCACTGTTTACCTCACTAGCCTTTGTGAAGTTTAGTCACTGGAAAGAGCAGTTTGGGAATATGAAATCTTGAGATGTATCTGGCTGATTGGCATTTGTAACACAGCAATCTTCCAGTATTTTTTTGCACAGGAAACCAAATAACAAGAAAACTCTAGGCAAAGTTTAAATTATCAAATCAATATGAGTATTTCAAATAATTTCAAAGACATCATTTTAGGCAAGGGCCTACACTGTGACCTTCAGCTGGATACCCCCTTTATTTTAGAAAACATAACAGTTAAAAGTAATGGGTGTGAATCCTAGCTCTTTTGTAGTGAGAAGATGGCACAGTGTCATTTGTCACAGGAATCAACCAAGTCCTGGGTTCAGAATCACCTACTCTGGTCTTGGGAAGGCGACTGGTCTCACTGCAAGGAATTTGATTAAGGTACAGAGTGGATTCTGTTACCAATGCCAGACCTGGCGGTACATGTAGGTGAAATGTAAGGGAGGGCCATTCCCCCAAAGAAGAAGTGTAATTCTTGATACATGTGAAAAATACATGCATTTGGAAGAAAATTCTGGTCAAACATCTTTAAAGTTCATCTAGTCCTTAAAATTGTCTTTATCAGATAAGTATATCAGTTCATTTTTTCAGAAAAAAAGGAAGTTAAATTTTCCCTCAAATCTCATGATTTTAAAACAGCAGACAGATTCTGAGACTTGATCCCAAATAACCTACACTCCAGGCAGTTTGGTATACCATAGCAAGAATCAAGAAGATGACTAACAAGTGTGACAGATCTTTTAGGTATAAAAACTTTCTCAGAGAAGGCTGGGAGCACAGGGAAGTAGCTGTCCCTCTGGCATCATCAGGTAAACAGGCCAGCTTCCCGGCCTGTGTTCCAGAGCCTGCAGATCGCCTGGGAACTGCACAGAGCTCCCAATCCCGGCGGGAGCCAAGCACCCCAGACTCCAGATCTTCTCTCCCACCAACGAGTCCAGGAAACTAGAGAAGGCTGGGCCCACAGGGAAGTAGCTGTCCCTCTGGCATCATCAGGTAAACAGGCCAGCTTCCCGGCCTGTGTTCCAGAGCCTGCAGATCGCCTGGGAACTGCACAGAGCTCCCAATCCCGGCAGGAGCATCAGGTAAACAGGCCAGCTTCCCGGCCTGTGTTCCAGAGCCTGCAGATCACCTGGGAACTGCACAGAGCTCCCAATCCCGGCGGGAGCATCAGGTAAACAGGCCAGCTTCCCGGCCTGTGTTCCAGAGCCTGCAGATCGCCTGGGAACTGCACAGAGCTCCCAATCCCGGCGGGAGCCAAGCACCCCAGACTCCAGATCTTCTCTCCCACCAAAGAGACCAGGAAACTACAGGAGCCAGGGAGACCAGGGGAGTAGCAGTTCCGGATCAGGTACAACAGGACCCAGCATAGGGTCCAGGGGACCAGGTAGGAGGCTAAGCGCCCCAGATTCCTGTTCTTCTTCTCTACCCACGGACCAGCATTTGGACAAGGCATAGAAGAACCACCAGATTACTGGACTTACTAGCACCCACCAAAAGGGAACTCTGGTCCCCAGACCAGGAAGGGGCTCTTTCTGCACCCACTAGAAGAAGAGATGGGAAAGAGACAATACAAAAACACAGTCAGCAACAGAAAAACAAATATGACACCGCCAGATTCTAGAGACTCCACACCAGCAAGACCCCAATATTCCAACGCGAAGGAAGCAGAAGAGAATGACCTTAAAAGCACTTTCATGAAAATGATAGAGGCCCTAAAAGAGGATATTGGAAAATCCCTCAAAGAAATGGAAGAAAAAACAAACCAAAAAATGCAAGAAATGGAAGAAAAAACAAACCAAAAAATGCAAGAATTGGAAGAAAAAACAAACCAAAAAAGGCACGAAATGGAAGAAGAAATGAAGCAAAAAATGGAAGAAAAAGCAAAGCAAAAAATGCAAGAATTAGAAGAAGAAACATACCAAATAAGTTAGGAAATGGAAGAAGAAACAAAGCAAAAAATGCAACAAATGGTAGAAAAAACAAAGCAAAAAATGAAAAAAATGGAGGAAGAAACAAACCAAAAAAGGCAGGAAAAGGAAGAAGAAACAAAGCACAAAATCCAAGAAATGGAACAAAAAGTAAACCAAAAAATGCAAGAAATGGAAGAAAGAACAAACCAAAAAATTCATAAAAGGCAACAAACGGACGAACAGATAAACAGAAAATTGCAAGAAGCAATGCAAACGCTGCAAGGGTTGAAAACTGAAATAGAGTCACTAAAAAAAACACAATCTGAAGAAAGGCAGAAAATAGAAAAGCTGGACAAACAGTCAGGCACTACCAATACAAGCATTACCAACAGAATAGAAGAGATGGAAGAGAGAATCTCAAGTGTTGAAGATACATTAGGAGAAATGGATTTATCAACCAAAGAAAACCTTAAATCCAACAAATCCTTAACACAAAACATCCAGGAATTATGGGACACCATGAAAAGACCAAACCTAAGAATAATAGGTATAGAAGAAGGAGAAGAAATCCACCTCAAAGGGGCAGAAGGCATATTCAACAAAATCATAGAAGAAAACTTTCCTAACCTTAAGAAAGACATGCCAATGAAGGTACAAGAAGCCTACAGAACACCAAATACAGTGGACCACAAAAAAAAATCCCCTCGCCACATAATAATCAAGACCCCAAACATACAGAATAAAGAAAGAATATTAAGAGCAGCTAAGGAAAAAGGTCAAGTAACATATAAAGGCAGACCTATCAGAATTACACCTGATTTCTCCATGGAAACTCTGAAAGCCAGAAGGTCCTGGATAGATATTCTACCTACACTAAGAGACCATGGATGCCAGCCCAGACTACTATACCCGGCAAAGCTCTCAATCACTATAGACGGAGAAAACAAGATATTCCATGACAAAACTAGATTCAACCAATATGTGTCCACTAACCCAGCCCTACAGAAAATTTTGGAAGGAAAACTCCAACCCAAGGAAGCTAACTACAACCAGAAAAACATAAGCATTAGAGAATCCCTCTCTACCAACAGCCAAAAGAACAAAGGGGTGAAATTCCACCCATAATTCCACCAACAACAACCATCGCAAATCGAAGAAGGATGAGCAATCAATGGTCATTAATATCCCTCAATATTAACGGCCTTAACTCACCCATAAAAAGACACAGACTAGCAGAATGGATTTGAAGACAGAACCCTTCCTTCTGCTGCATACAAGAAACACACCTCACCCTCAAAGACAGACATTACTTGAGAGTTAAAGGTTGGGAAAAAATTTTTCAATCAAATGGACCCAAGAAACAAGCAAGGGTAGCAATCCTAATATCTAACAAACTAGACTTTAAAATAAAATCAATCAAAAGAGATGAAGGAGGTCATTACATACTCATCACAGGTGAAACCCACCAAGATGAAGTGTCTATCCTGAACATCTATGCCCCCAATACAAAGGCATCCACATTCGTTAAAGAAACATTATTAGAACTTAAATCTCATCTAAAGCCCCACACAGTTATAGTGGGAGATTTCAACACACCACTCTCACCACTAGACAAGAATACCAGACAGAAACTCAACAAAGAAGCAAAGGGTCTAATAGAAGTAATGACCCAACTGGGATTAACAGATATCTATAGAACATTTCATCCACATAAAAAAGAATATACCTTCTTCTCACCACCACATGGAACCTTCTCAAAAATCGACCACATACTTGGCAACATATCAAACCTCAGCAGCTACAAAAAAATTGGAATAACTCCATGCATCTTATCAGACCACCATGCCTTAAAATTAGAATTCAACAACAACACAAATTGCAGAAAACCTACAAACTCATGGAAATTGAATAATGCTCAACTCCACCATCCCTGGGTCAAAGAGGAAATAAAAAAGAAATTAAAGACTTCCTCGAATTCAATGAGAATGAAGACACAACATACCCAAACCTATGGGACACTTTGAAAGCAGTGCTACGGGGAAGTTCATAGCACTAAGTGCTCACATGAAGAAACAGGAAAACAGTTATACCAGAGAATTAACATCACAGCTAAAAGCTCTAGAACACAAAGAAGCAAACTCCCCCAGGAGGAGTAGACACCAGGAAATAATCAAATTGAGGGCTGAAATCAACAAAGTAGAAACCAGGAAAACAATACAAAGAATCAATGCAACGAAGAGTTGGTTCTTTGAGAAAATCAACAAGATAGACAAACCTTTGTCCAAACTTACCAAACAGCAGAGAGTGAACACGCAAATTAACAAAATCAGAAATGAAAAGGGGGACATAACAACAGACTCTGAGGAAATCCAGAGAATCATTAGGTCATACTTTGAAAACCTGTACTCCACAAAATTCGAAAATTTAAAGGAAATGGATGACTTCCTGGACAGCTATCATTTGCCAAAACTAAATCAAGAACAGATAAGCAATTTAAATAGACCTATAACCCCTATGGAAATAGAAGCTGTCATCAAAAGTCTCCCAACCAAAAAAAGTCCAGGTCCAGATGGCCTCAGTGCAGAATTCTACCACAAATTCAAAGAACAGCTTATACCAATTCTTCTCAAAGTGTTCCTCACAATAGAAGCAGAAGGGTCTTTGCCAAACTCTTTCTATGAGGCTTCAATAACCTTGATCCCCAAGCCACACAAAGATACAACCAAGAAAGAGAACTTCAGACCAATATCCCTCATGAACATTGATGCAAAAATATTCAATAAAATACTGGCAAATTGGATCCAAGAACACATCAAAACAATCATTCACTATGATCAAGTAGGTTTCATCCCAGGGATGCAGGGATGGTTCAACATACGAAAATCCATCAACGTAATCCACCATATAAACAAGCTGAAAAACAAAAATCACATGATCATCTCACTAGATGCTGAAAAAGCCTTTGACAAAATCCAACACCCCTTCATGATAAAGGTCTTGGAGAGATCTGGGATAACAGGGACATACTTAAACATAATAAAAGCCATATACAGTAAACCAACAGCCAACATCAAACTAAATGGACAGAAACTCAACGCAATTCCTCTAAAATCAGGAACAAAACAAGGCTGTCCACTCTCTCCATACCTTTTCAACATGGTACTTGAAGTTCTAGCTATAGCCATACGACAACAAAGGGGGATCAAGGGGATACAAATTGGGAAGGAAGAGGTCAAACTTTCACTGTTTGCAGACGATATGATAGTTTACATCAATGACCCAAAGAACTCTACCAGGGAACTCTTACAGCTGATTAACACCTTCAGCAAAGTGGCAGGTTACAAGATCAACTCAAGAAAGTCAGTAGCCCTACTATATACAGATGATAAAAGGGCTGAAAGAGAAATCAGAGAAACATCACCCTTTACAATTGCCACAAACAACATAAAATACCTTGGGGTAACGCTAACCAAACAAGTGAAAGACCTGTATCGTAAGAACTTTGAATCTTTAAAGAAAGAAATTAAAGAAGCCCTCAGAAAATGGAAAGATCTCCCATGCTCTGGGATAGGTAGGATCAATGTAGTAAAAATGGCAATCCTGCCAAAAGCAATCTACAGATTCAATGCTATCCCCATTAAAATCCCAGCACAATTCTTCACAGACCTTGAAAGAACAATAATCAATTTTGTATGGAAAAACAAAAGACCCAGGATAGCCAAAACAACCCTGTTCAACAAGGCAACGTCCGGAGGCATCACTATCCCTGATCTCAAGCTCTGTTATAGAGCTATAGTCCTGAAAACAGCTTGGTATTGGCACAAAAATAGACAGGCAGACCAATGGAATCGAATTGAAAATCCGGGTATTAACCCACACACGTACGAACATCTGATCTTTGACAAAGAAGCTAAAAATATACAATGGAATAAAGAAAGCATCTTCAACAAATGGTGCTGGCATAATTGGAGACTGGCATGTAGAAAAATGCGGATCAATCCATGTTTATCGCCATGCACAAAACTTAAGTCCAAATGGATCAAAGACCTCAACATAAATCCAGCCACACTGAACCTCTTAGAAGAGAAAGTGGGTGGTACCCTTGAACGAATTGGTACAGGAGACAGCTTCCTGAACATAACACCAGTAGCACAGACAGTGAGATCAACAATTAATAAATGGGACCTACTGAAACTGAGAAGCTTCTGTAAGGCAAAGGACACAGTCAGCAAGACAAAAAGGCAGCCCACAGAATGGGAAAAAATATTCACTAATCCCACATCTGACAGAGGGTTGATCTCCAAAATTTACAAAGAACTCAAGAAGCAAGTCTCCAAAACAGCAAAGGACCCAATTAAGAAGTGGGCTGCAGAACTAAATAGAGAGTTTTCAATAGAGGAGTCTAAAATGGCTGAGAGGCACTTGAGAAAGTGCTCAACATCCTTAGCCATCCAGGAAATGCAAATCAAAGCAACTCTGAGATACCATCTCACTCCTGTCAGAATGGCTAAAATCAAAAACACCAATGACAATTTATGCTGGAGAGGATGTGGTGAAAGGGGGACACTCCTCCATTGCTGGTGGGAGTGCCAACTGGTTCAGCCACTTTGGAAAGCAGTATGGAGATTCCTCAGAAAAATGGGAATAAACCTACCACAAGACCCAGCAACTGCACTCTTAGGCATATATCCAAAAGATGGCCATTCATATAACAAAGATGTCTGTTCCACTATGTTCATAGCAGCTTTATTTGTAATAGCCAGAACTTGGAAGCAACCTAGATGTCCCTCACCCGAAGAATAGATAGAGAAAATGTGGTACATCTACACAATGGAGTACTATTCAGCAGAAAAAAATAATGGAATCATGAGATTCGCAGGCAAATGGATGACACTAGAAGAAACCATCCTGAGTGAGGTAACCCAGTCACAAAAAGAGAAACATGGCATGTACTCTTTCATATATGGATTTTAGACATAGATCTGGGGAGTGCCAGCCTACAATCCTATTGCCAGAGAGTCTGGGAAACAGAAACTTCATTTACTGGCTGGTTAAGTACTGAGCTGAACTCAAGAAAGCCAGTAACAGAGAGGGAGGACTGATGATCAAAGGGAGTAAGACTGGGCTGGTTGAACCCCCAGAAACAGCTGACCAGACAAAGGTTAACTCTTGAATCCCAGACATCAGCCTGGGAATCCAGCATGGGACTGATCAAGACCCCCTGAATCTGGGTGTCAGTGAGGAGGCCTAGGTAATCTATTGAGCCTTGGACAGCAGATCAGTACCCATCCCAAGTATACACACGGTCTCTGGACTCCCATAGAACAATGTGAGGTGCACTCTCACCCTGAACTCTTGGGGAAGGGTCTAGGCCCTGCCCTATATGAAATGACAGACTATGCACACCCCCATGGAGGGCCTCACCCTCCCTGGGGGAATGAGGGGATAACGGGGGGGGGGATGGGAGGGAGGGCACGGGAGGAGGGGAGGGAAAGGGAGAGGGACCTCGTACTGACTTGTGAAGCAACCTTGTTTCTTATCTAAATTTAAAATGGAAAATAAAAAAAATATTAATAAAAAAAATAGACAAAAAAACTTTCTCTTCCAGAATAATATACCAAAAGTCAAGTTTCTTAAGAACATTAGTGTATGCCAGAGAGCCTGGGAAACAGAACCTTCATCCAGCGACTGATGAAAGCAGAGGCAGATACCCACAGACAAACACTGAACTGAACTCCTGGAATCCAGTGTCAGAAAGAGAGAACTGATGGGCAAAGGAGTTAAGACTGAGCTGGTTTAACCCACAGAAACAGTCGACCTGAACAAGGGGGGAGCTCTTGAACCCCAGATTGATGGCTGTGTGGAAAGCATGGGACTGACCCAGACCCCATGAATGTGGGTGTCAGTGAGGAGGCCTAGGTAATCTATGGGGCCTTGGGTAGTATTTATCCCTGGCGTACAAATAGACTTTGAGTGCCCATGCCAAAATATGGGAGGTTCTCTCAGCCGGCACTCTTGGGGGGAGGGCCTTGCCCTGGGTGAAATGACAGTTACTGGAGATCCACCATGGAGGGCCTCAACCTCCCTGGGGATCAGAGTGGAAATTGGGTGGGGGACTGGGGAACCTGGTGGGGAGGGCGGGGGAGGAGGGGAGGGAGAGGGAGCTGGGGATGGCATGTGAAACAACACTGTTTCTAACCTAAATAAAAAAAATATTGTTTAAAACAAAACAAACAAACAAAAAGAACATTAGTGTGCAGCTCTGTCCGATAAACAGATAATCAAGACCTTAGAGATTCTTCAGATGGATTTGATTGAAACATTAACAGTGGTTCCCTCAGAGAGGGAGCTGAGACACTAAGAATAAAAATCTCATATTTATATCCAAATTATAATTTTAAAACATTGTAAACAACTTATCAGGATGAAATGCCTAGCTATTCAACATTATATAGCTTTTCAACATTCAACATAATAATCTGAAGTTGTTTCTAGGTCATTCCTGTCGTGTATTCTTGTTATTATCTCAGGGAAATTAGGGGAAAAACAACTTGTCAGACTTCTCAGTTAAGGAGATGGTGACAAAAGTTTAAGGCAGTGTGGGCAGACCTTTTCAAAATTCCTAATGAATGACTCAGAGACTGACACATCCCATCCTCCATTCCATGAAACCTATAAACTATTAAGACTACTTCTGTAGCTTAGAACCTGAGCTGTAAGAAATCTTTGTTTTCAAACAAGTTTCTAAAAGAAAACACAGAAACGCAATTGATGGCTCCCATAATTCTCACTAGCTTCCCTCATCTGGTTCCTCTAAATGACCAGCCATTACCAAGTGTGGGAGGAGATTTTATTTTTTTCTATGTGCCCAACCATAATGTACAGTCACCTCTCATATTTCATACTTTCTTGAAACCCATCTAGGTTTACAACTTTCTTTTTTCACTTTTTTGCTCTACCTGTGCTAACCCAGAACTCTAGCTTGATTGAGTATTGTATATGAGTCTGTCATGAATATATACCTGTGGAATAGTGAAAGAATGCATACAAGGCTGTCACATCTTGTTAACGTTTCCTTTATATGTTGAATAATTTTGAGGATACAGGCAAGGAACTTCTGATTTGCTGTGTATTTCCTAGCAACAGCCAGACATCGCCCATTGCTGTTCCTTGTTTTGGATGCTTGCTTACTAACTTTGGACCTTGCAGTTTTGCTGAGATAGTAACCTATGCATTCCCTACTTGCTCTGAATAGCAATGAAAAACTATTTTCCATGTTTGCTAGCCTTTTAGATTTCCTTATTCTGTTAAAAAAATCAACCCCTTTACATATCTAAACATGTCATTACATGTACCTTATTTGCCTTCATGGTACATATATATATATATATATATATTTCACCTCTTAAAGGTTTGAGATCCATTATATCTTTTATGACAGCGTCGTGTATTCTAAAGTTTTCACATGCTACAGTCTGAAAGCACAAATTACATTCTAAGTTTTTAAATGTTACTTTAAAAGCCTCCAATTTGACACAAACACATTGATGATATGGTTTGAAGTAGACATCACGGTTTTCCTCAAATAGACAATTGTACAAACACTGATTTTTAAAAGCCTATTCTTTTCTCTACTGGTTTAAAATGAAAGAACTTAATTATCTGTGCAGAAGATGCACACTCTAAGCTTGAAACAAGGAAACAACAGCATCAGAAACCATGCTAAGTATTTTATGTGCTGGCATCAGAACACCAGGGCTTAACACTTCACTGGGAAATCTGATAACTGGAAAGGGCTACTATCATATGTGTGCTAATGGTTGACAGAAACGTGTTCATCAGGGCTGGGAAGATGGCTCTGTGGATAAGAGCACTGACTGCTCTTTCAGAGAACTCGGATTCAGTTCCCAGCACCCACCCAGCAGCTCACTACTGTGTGAAACACCAGTTCTAGGGGACCCGGTGCCTTCTCTTGGTCTCCACAGACAACTGCACACATAGGTTGCACAGGTAGACATGCAGGCAAAATATACACACACATAAAAATTTTTTAAAATGCGGTTTTTAAGGTAAGTTATTCAAATATGCTAGTTAACACAAACCACTCCAGAAATAAGAGACTTCAAATATATCTTTCTTTTATTAAATGGAAAAAAATTCACGTTTGTCAAAATGGCAGATATCCCAGTAGCTTTATTAAGAGTCAAAACAGTGTCAGGCTGTTTGAAGAGTTTCTGGAATAAAGGAACAATTAAATTCTTAAGGAAATTCAGGACACCAAGATGTTCTAGACCCTAGCTAGGATCACTGTCACCATAAGCCAACACATCAAGCATTGTTTCCCTCAACCAATTTGGCTTTCAGGGAAATATATATTACTATTTAGATGATTAGCATCTGGACTACATAAATGACTAGTTCAGCATTTTATTTTAATTAAATCAGATTTTTGAAACTTCTAACTAGTCTTTAAAGTATAAAATGTGGACATCAACCAGCCCCTATTTTCCCAATATACCAAATGTGAAATAACTGTCATATCAACATTTTCACAGGAATGTTTTAAGACTTCTGGCATTAGAAAATATGTAATATCTGTGGCAACACCATAATTATATACAGAAAACATCGTAAAGTCTCTTTGTGCACTTTAACTTCTAATGGTTAAAGCATTATATTTAAAAATATTATTTTCTATAGATCTGGCACTCACTTGTAATTAAAGAATGCACAAAATAAATCTGACATTAAGTGATTCTTCAATAATAATAACTAAGCATTATTTATTTACTAGTCTTCCATATCTTTCAGCATAAAGGTTTTATTATAATTTATGTTTCTAATTACGGCCTAATGCTGAGGCAGTAAATGTTAGTTTGTGCTTGCCTGTTTCTCTGTCATACAATATTTCCGTAAATTTCAATTTATACCTTTGTTGCATGGTACATAGTATGTCCATAAATAAAAGAAAAATCATTAAGCAGTGATTATTTACCATGTGAAAAAAAAACAAGTCATTTACACCTTGTTTAAAGTTTCTAAAGCAGCAATATTTAGTTATGACCAAAAGATCAAACATTATATAAATTATAAATTCTAGTTATTTTTCTTTTGGCATTAAACCCATAACATAAATGCTTAATGTTGAATAGATTTATATATTAATGTACATCTGAATATATATTTGCCAATATTTCGTAGGCAGAAAGATGGTCAGTGAAGTGTGTCACCGCAGGGTAATGTTAGCGACTGTCCTGGGCATCAGAGGACATGGTATGGCTGAGTCCTGACTTCCCATTCACAGATATTGTATTTGACGGACCAGTAACCTAAGAGGAAGAAACACATTTTGTTCCCATCAGTTTTTATAAAATAGGACAGCTGTCTAATTTTCAACTATTATCACATTATAACTCTGCTTAACTGAAAATGTTAGCATTCAGTATTTATCACTCAATGATTTACAAATAATTAAGAATAAATGTTCACTCTATCATGAAATGAAAAATGAGAGACTTGTTATTTCCACAACAAACAAGTTAAATAACCCATCAACATATCTTAGTCTTTATAAAATTACCAAGCCAACATAAAAGACAAGAGCACAAACAGACTGCAGGCCAAGCTGTCACAAGGCAGTTTTAGCTAGATGAATCCTGGCTTCTCAAATGTGCTTTTAAAAAATGGAAAAATCAAAGTGAATTTGGAAGCATTTTACAATTCTGAACTAATATCAGAAAAGTAGTTTGAACTCCTCCTCTTCCCAACTCCCTATATATTTAAAACAAAAGCATCAACCACCCAAACTGGGTCTTTAAGAATTCTTTCAAGGTAAGGGCTACAGCCAACTGTCAAGCCTGTGACTATTATGCCTAGAACAATGGAATGACAAAAGGGCTTTACAGGAATTTTCATTCAGTGAACACACAACCTTCAAAACCCAATGGTTGAGTGTTCCAAAAGCACTGGAGGAAAAAAAACTATTTAAGACAGTCAAGCAGGGTGGCACACACCTGCCATCCCAGCACTTGGGACACTGAGACAGGACAGTTCCAGGCCAGTATGGCCTACAGAGTCTCTCTCCTCTCTCTCTCTCTCTCTCTCTCTCTCTCTCTCTCTCTCTCTCTCTCTCTCTCTCTCTCTCTCTCTCTCTCTCTCTCTCTGGAAAAAAAACTGAAGAGTTTTGCAAATACCTTGGAATTCCAAGGCATTTTTTAAAAGACTTAGAAGAATGTAAGGAAAAAATATGGACCACAATAGTAAATATATATTTTTTACATGTAAAGTAAAATATTACAAGAATGGAATCGAATTGAAGACCCTGATATCAACCCACACACCTATGGACACCTAAATTTTGACAAGGAAGCTAAAAATATAAAATGGAAAAACGAAATATATTCAACAAATGCTGCTGGTATAACTGGCTGTCAACATGTAGAAGAATGCAAATAGATCCATATCTATTGCCATGTACAAAACTCAAGTCCAAATGGATCAAAGACCTCACCATCCACACTGAACCTCATAGAAGAGAAAGTGGGAAATACATTTGAACACATAGGCATAGGAGCCCACATCCTAAATAGAACACAAGTAGCACAGACTCTGAGAGCAACAATTAATAAATAGGACCTCCTGAAACTGAGAAGCTTCTGTAAAGCAAAGGACACAGCCAGTAAGACAAAATAGTTCCTTACAGAACGGGAAAAGATATTCACCAACCCCACATCTGATAGAGGGCTGATCTCCAAAGTATACAAAGAACTCAAGAAACTAGAAATCAAACTACCAAATAATCCAATTAAAAAATGGAGCCTTGCTGGGCTGCCAGGCATGGTTCTGGAAACTGAACTCTGGTTCTCTGGAAGAGTACTTTAAGGGCCAGAAATGGGGAAAACGAAAGAGAGTAGTTAAGTGTAGTGAAATGTTAGAGTGGGAGAACAAAGGAGGCAGACGAAGGAGAAGTCAAGGGAGTGTCAACTAAAATCTAACACGTGTGGAAAAAATGTATGCAGAAACCTAATATTTAGGAATCTAATTTAAAAAAAAAGACTGTATCATCTTAAATAGTATAGATCTACCTATGATGGGAAGCTTCAGAGATGTAAGTTTATGAATTCTTTACAGAAGATGTCATGGTACAAACTAGATTTGTTTATATACTAACACAATATTCTGGAGGGTTACATAGCAATGTGCCAGACACAATTACTCACAAGGTTTGATAGCATGTATCTACAATGATCTCAGCTCTTTGAGAAGTTGGGGCACAGGGATTGTGAATGCAAGACTAGCCTGAGCTACAATAAATCAGACACTGTTTCAAAAACAAAAACACAAATAAACAAACGAGAGATTTTACCTTAAAAGAAAAAAAGGTATTTCTTTGATATTTAAAAATATATTAATATGAGAAGATGTCATTAGTATACATGACTATAAATATACAAACTCTGGAATCAGAGATCCTGTCTCTTGCAGTCCATTTTATAGCAAACCTTTTTTTTTTTTTTGGTGCCTGCCACAGTCTAGTGTTAAAGAATATTTCTCAAAAGAGATATGCCAACTTTTTAGAAACATTCAGAAACCAAAGCATTATTTGACTTGAACTATGTGCATAAATAATTTACAACAGAATTACTATTTAGAAACAATTTATTTTTATTTTATGTGCATTTCTAGTGAACACGGAAGCCAGAGGAGAGCATTTGATACACTGGAACTGGAGTTACAGGCAGCTGTGAGTGGCCACATGGGCACTGCGAACGAAATCGGAGTCCTCTGCAAGAACAGACAAGAACCTCCTAGCCATGTCTCCAGACCCACAATAAAGTCACTTCTGAAAAACTAACATGCAAGAACTTACTGATGTACCTGCTGATTATCTACCCTTGATGTTTGAAGAAATTTTCATGACTAGTCACAAAATTTAAACTGCGGCTATGAAACATAACATTAGTTATATTTGACAGAAAATGCATTTAGAGAGAACTGTTGACCTGTGATCCTTTGTTTAAATGAAACCAAATTTTAAAAAAATAAAAGCAAGCTAATTAAATAACACAAGGCAGTGAGAGTCTGTGAAAGGCTTCCACAGACTTGCTGTTCCTTCCAGACTTCTACCAGTCAAAGATAAATTTTACATTCTGAGACAATCAACAATATAAAGCATAACATAGAAATTTACTTAGACTCTATTTTTAAAAAACTGTATTCTATTTGTAACAACTCAATGGCCTGATTTTCAGTAATTTAGGGACAACACAAAGTACTGGAAGCAGTCAAAGTTCTTGTGTCAATGAAGACCAGCAATAATGGGTGATTTAACTTCATTCTCTACAAACAATTTGCTGATTCATGACAATCTGAACAATGAACACAATTTTAAAGTATTGTGCTAGGCTAATTAAAGCTTTGTATGAAGACAAACTAGTCCCCATGGCTACCTGTGTGGCGAATGGGAATAAGGTATAGAAAAGCTTCAGGGAAACATGACCAAAAAAAAAAAAAAATCACAGCATGTTCACAGCCACTTTCACACAAGGGACATAAACAGGATGTCATAATGCAAGGTAGCTATTCTAATGAGGGTTAGCTGCTCTACAGAAACCAGAGCCATAGCCAGGTTGGTACCTGGAACTAAACTGACTGAACATTTTGAGTTCAAAGACATAGGCAAACATGGAACCATCTCCCCTTTCCCCCTTTCAATATTCAGATTTTATCTCGCCTGAGCTTGTGCAGGCTTTATATATGCTGTCATAGTCACTGTTGAGTTCATATGTGCTATAAGGCATGCCCACCGGTGCAATAGTAAAATGGATGTTGTGGAGTAGCCAACCACTTTTTGACTGGACTTAAGGCCTGCTCCACAAGGTGAAACCCATACCTGGACAGTTATTGGAATTCCCAAACCTCTGGCTAGATAGGTCATAGGCCCTATGAAAAAAACCTGAAACTATTATTCTGCTAAATAGACACAGGATTAAACAAAGTCCTGATGATTATCATTATACTCATAGATTAGGGCATCTCTCATGGGGATCAAAGAAGCTTCTTTTTGTAGTAGATGGAAATTTACAGAGACTCATGAATGGTCAAGATTTATAGAATGGAAGACCAGAAAATACTCTTCCTTAAATGGGAATCTACACCACAACTCCTCCTCCCAAGGTTCAGGAATCTTTGGGGAAGAGAAAGCTACAAGACAGTCAGACTTGGATGACTACAAGGAAACTCTTCTTCTGTACACCACACATCAGTTGCATGAGGTCCCACCTTTACCCGAGGAGTTATTGACCCCTGACAGCTGCTGCCAAAGGGAGAGTCAGTTTTAAGGGTATGACTCTGTGGTAGGTTAACCACACTTTCGTAGTTAGCCAAACACCCAAGAGTACATAGGCAGCACAGACTGGACTTGGAGGTTTAAAAAAAAAAAGAAGACACAAGAGATGGGTGAGCAAGGAACGAGAAGTAAGTAAATCTGGAAAGATCAGGGCAAGGGAATGACTTTAACAAAATACCTCATATGAAAGTCTCAGAGAAGTAACGCAACCACTTTCTAAGAGAGGATATGAAGTTGGGAGCGAGATGGGGGAGCAGACAGAGGAGTGAGAAGGCAGTACTGGGAGATGGACATGACCAACACACATTATATAAACGTATGAGCCATCAAAGGACATTCAAAAATGTCCCCATAAGATGGACTACTCTTCGAAAACACTATTGTTGATTATTTTTAGAATTAGAGTTACATTCATTTAGAACCTTACAAAAGATATGGAATGAGCACCTTTGTATGTTAAGTCTTGGTATACTAAAGCCACTTTTAAGGATATATACTAGAGCTGAAACGCTGTGACCATTACTAGCCCCTTCAACCACGGTTAGTGAAATACAATAGATTATGTATGAAATGTTCATTAAAAAAATCTTAGGAGCTGGCACTCTATAGGCTCCAAGCTGTTAATAACCTCCTACTCAATGAGATAAAGTTTTATACTCAATAGAATCTTAAGTAATGAGTTTTAAATAGGATACAATTATAGGCACATCATTTAGGCCCCCTTCTGTTGGTTCTGATCCAGCTCTTTCGGGAAGTTGTGAGAGTTTACTATATGAAAGTCCTGCCAAATCAGGCCCAGGAATCCCCCTGTATATCTATCCAGCTGCTGACTTGAAACACATCTGCAGTTCCATGCACAGTACTGTGCAACATGGGAACTGGTTAGTATTTGCAGCACTTGCTCACTCCCCACAGAACTGTGTTTAACTCCTGTGTAGGCACCAGGCTCTCCTGGGGATCCAATACAACATTGTTTTTCAGGCCCAGGCTTCATAGAAGGCAATAATGGTGTTGCTTATTCCTCCTTCTGTCCTGTGTCTAGTAAAATGTGTCTCAAATTTATTGAATTTGGGAATCTTAGGTCAGTGGTAATTGGTTTGAAACTCATCCGTAACTACCTGGACAAAGAACAGAAAATAAATATTTTCATCAACAAGAACGGGTTATTTATTGACACTAGCATATTTTCCCTCTTGGCAAAGAAATTTGTGAGGACTGATGAAGTATTAATTTCAATATTTAAATCTACATGAACTTTTCTTCTGCCTTGGTACTTATATATAATCTACAAAGTTCAAATCTGTCCTCTGAATTATTCCTTGAGGTTTCTAGCATTCTTGAAACCACTTAATATTTTGTTTTGTCTCAATTCTTGCCCAGAAGGGAGTGCCAAGTTTCTTAAAACAACAGTAAGACACGCACACATGCACACACGCAGAGGAAACTGCCTTGGACAGTTCTGCATGGCAAAAGTTGGAACACATAAGACACTGGCCCCTTCTGTTTTTCAGCAGCTCTATTCCTTTGTGGCTTTAACTTCTGTGGAACTCCAAGTTTTACTCGACAGGTCTCTTAGCCCTTCTTTAAACAGCTTCTGATGTGATCATCAACAGAGGTCACAACATAAAACACTCAGTCAGAGGATTCAGAACGTCCATGTTGGGGGGCTTCTCACAGCACAAGCGGCTTCCATGGCAATGGCTGGTCAGCCTGCCCTGTACTCTCCTCTCCCAGGGAAAGAAGTTGGAGAGAGAGGTGAGACTCACCTGTCACTCCCATTCTGTCTGGAGGAATCTCACCTCCACCTCATGGCTTCTCCTATAGCTAAGTAAGGTTGATTGGATCATGTGGTGGCATTATGAATATGAACTCTGGATGAATTCGCCTCTGCATTCTCTAGATTCCTCTCCACTTTTTAAAACTTAGGTTGCATTTTGTAACTCCCTAAAACTCACAGGCAATAGTTATTTTGATCACAAAGTAACATCAATGTCCCCACTGGTAAAAGTCTACCTTTTCTGGAAAAAAACAGGGGTAGGGTGGGGGTGCCTTTCAAGAGACTCTTTCTTACTGTGCTAACAATTTCTTAAAATAAGAGTCAAGGCTAGCTTTCTACACTCAACAATGAATACAGTCATATTTTGAACTTGGCCTACACAGTGGAAAAAAAACTGACATGTTTTTAAGTATGTGTCAGACTCTGATATCCTTCAGTTTATACCTCAAAAAAAATGACTCCTGGAATCAAAGAATAGTTTCTGGTGTCTTTCCTGTTCATATTTGACTATTAGAAGAATGCCCCTTCCCACACTTAAGTGTTAGTTTAACAAGGTTGAAAATAGAGCCGCTGCCACCCATCTGATAGTGAAAACTTACTCTCTTTAACTTGGAGGCAGCCTCTCCAGAACGGATTGCGGTCAGCAAACTCTGGTGGACCTGCTCCGGGTCAGAGCTTTGGAATGTTAAAGAACTCTGTCTCTTAAGGATGAACGATGGGCCGTCAGCTGGAGTCAGCATGTGAGAACTTTTTTCATTCTGTACAGGTTTATTATGCTATGAAAAAATAAATGCAAGACTTTTTCTTTATAAATTCCAAGAGAAGAAAGGCCTATTTTTACAAACTGTTAGCAAATGCTCTTTTGAAACCACCACTTGCCATGTTAATCACACACACACACACACACACACACACACACACACAGAGTTCTGTATCTCCCCCCTTCACCCGGTTATTTCTGTTGGTAGAGCCCAGTTGGGAGATGAACTATGTACCTTCCTTTCTCAGTTTAGGAAGCTGTGGAAGAGAAATACTACCTCTTTTTGCCTCGTGAATAAAGTGGTAATTTTACTGTGTGTAAATCAAAGAACACTAATATTGCCATAGTGTGACATAGAATTGACAACCAAAGCCAAAACTCATGATTAAAAAAAAATCCACAAATTGAAAAATAACCCATTTTCATGGTTCTAACATATTTGGGCAAATGTACAAGGTATCTGAATACTGACAATTTCATACTTTAGAATCCCATTTGCCATGCAACAGGGAATATTGATGTCTCCACTACACTTAATGGCCTGAGTTTTTTGTTTACAGAAGCAACAAGAACTATGGGCTCACTGGGATTCTTTTTTACCCATTAGACTAAAATTAAATATTAAGATCTTCCAAACTAAATAATCAGAAATTTAATTAAACCTCTTAAGAACAAATATTTAGTAACTGATGTAATTGGGAAGTGTTATATCAAGTAATCCTAAAAATATCTTTTGCAAACTGTCAGATTCATATCTTTACTTTTTAAATGAACTAAATAAGGCGGAGACAGTGAATCAAAACTGCCATCATCTAAATGAAGCTTGCATTATTTAGCAACGGTAGTCCATTCAGGGAAAATGCAGGCTCCACCCCCAAGTCCAGAATTCTCTGTATCACACATCACTTCCTGATGCTGGATTAAACTAGTAAGCATAAATGTCAAAGGTATGAGGAGATATTCTTCAAGATAAATATTGCCTCAACATTGAAGAGAAGAATTCACTTGGCATCAGGGTCACTGTTTTCTTAGTCTGGGAATGTTTGAGAAAGTTGTATAAAATGTTCCTGGAGCTGTCACCACACAAACAGGAAAGTATTCTTTTTTCTTTTCTTTTCTTTTCTTTTTTTTTTTTTTGTATTTTCGAAACAGGGTTTCTCTGTATTGTTTTGTGTTTTGGAGGCTGTCCTGGAACTCACTCTGTAGACCAGGCTGGCCTCGAACTTACAGAAATCTACCTGCCTCTGCCTCCTGAGTGCTGGGATTAAAGGTGTTCGCCACCAACATCTGGCAAAAGTATTCTTTAAATGCTACCAGAGTAGGGGACACAATGTAGTTTTTTAAAGATGGCTTGTGGATTACCATGAATCACACTGTGAATTCCATCACCTCCATTGACTATTCTATGGGAATCCAGAAAGCAAGACGCTTAGTTGACAATTCAGGTCAACGGGACTTTCTAAAAATTACCATGGTTGGATGGTATTTTGATCTACATGCACGTAATGGGAACTAACATAATGGATAATTACGAAAATTATAGTTAAAGCCACTTTCATTTTAAATTAAGTTATATGGGATATGTCTGGTAAGCTGAAGTTGAATGCATGTAATGGGAAATATATGACTGAGACACACTGAGCCCCTTCCAGTCCTTGATACTGTTTCTTTCAAGTAATTAAAACTATTTATTTGGCTATTACATAGTTCTAAAGGTGGATAAAAAATAAAGCCAACCATAATATCCAAAACAGTTAAGAAAAATATTACAGCACAGGAAAAAAGCCACTACTCAGCAGTGACACATGTGCATGAATAAACAACTTTATGGTATTTGCTAATGAAACAAGTACGTAGCGATGACCTTACAGCTGAGTGCAATGTAACTCAGTTAAGCAATACACAAACACACTAAAAGTATTGGTAGAAAATGGGCTGTCCCTACTTTAACCAGGTCGTACCGTAATCTGCTTGCTTGTATTCGGAACGTTAAGGCTTACCTTATCAACATCATCGGGTTGGGGAGTCACTGCAGATTTATTTGCTGCGTTTGTCTTTTCATCCCCAGCGTCTGCAGGCTGGGTGGAGAAGCCCTCACTGGATTCTGGACGTGCCTTACTGAACGACTGTGACCTTTTCACCACCGCAAGGGCAAAGGGTGAGGGCCCAGAACTGGAGTATGGTCGTGGGGCCCCGAAAGTTTTCAAGGTCTTCAGGTTTAGCGATGCTCCCTGAGTACCAGGAAGAGCCACAGGCTTGGGAGCTACAGGGGGAGGAGAGGTCTCAGCAGGAGCCACAGGCTTGGGAGCTACAGGGGGAGGAGAGGTCTCAGCAGGAGCCACAGGCTTGGGAGCTACAGGGGGAGGAGAGGTCTCAGCAGGCCTCTGGATGATCCTGTCATCATCAGTTTTTGAAAGACTGGGCAGCTGAGCAGAATGAGTCCGTTCACTTAAGGGAAAAAGAGTCTGTTCTGAAGAGGGCTGGGGGTCCCTTTGCACCTCTTTGGTTGTCGGTTCTTTGGGGGTAGGCCCGGGGCCAGGGTGCACACTCTTAGCAGCTGCAGAAGTCACATAGTGACCTGATGCTCTCTTCTGCATCTGCAAAAAGAATGAACTTGGTTTGGCCTGGGGATTTGAAGCTCGTGATCTAAATTTTGACTCCAAAATATTGTTTATATCTTCCAAATTTGGTGCAAAAGGAATGCTACCCGTGTCCATAGTCATTCTGGGAGGTTTTGGAGGGTTCATCTCGGCACCAACGCTCAGAGTCCTGTGCAAATGACGCTCTGTGCCTAAGCCCGGCTTTGGCTTAAGGTCGGGCTGAGGCTCCTGTGAGCCTTTGGAAGTGACAAGGGCTTCTGTCTGCGCAGCTGTTCCTTGCATATCCCCAAGCTTATGCTTTTGCCCCTCAGCAGGCATCTTTTGGTCATCTTTATTCCCCGCTGCTTCTGATTCCCAATCTTTCACTATTTCCAGGGACTTGGGGGGCACTATTTTGTAAGTAGTCATTCCAATTTTAGGTATATACTCTCTTGTAATTTCATTTGAAGGTTTTGGCTTGGGATTGTAGTCCTGTCTATAAAGTGGAAGATTCTTTAGATAAGAAGCAGCTGGATTCTTATCATGTCCATCTACAGGAGACAAAGGGTCGTTGTTCCCATACACACATGCTGGCTCTTTCATGGGGAGTCTATCTTGGACAGGCATTGGGGTGCCCTGACTCCCAAATGCCTTTGAGGCATTTACAGGATCATGGAGACTTAAGGAGGAGTGCTGAGTTGATCTGTTGCTATTTGAAGTCTGCACACTTTCATCAACCTTGAGGTCAGGCGAATTACGGTCTTCGTGGTTCCCATCAAAACTGCTGCAGGCAGGGGTGGCCTGAATTGCTGCATCTTGCATTTTTGTCTTTTCTACACTTGGTTGATTCAATTTTTGATCTGGTCCAGACGGTGCCGTTAGATGATTTTCCCTAGAGCTTTTAACATGATCTGTTCTACTTGCAGACAAGCCCGACAGTCTATCAGCTTCCGCGTCCACGCCTTTCTCTGGGGCTTGGCTTTCTGTGGAGGTTTCTGTTTTATTCAGACTGTCTTTCGTATAATCTGTGTTTGTGGCACAGACCATGATTTCATTTTGAACTATTAAGAGAGAAAATAAAATACTGTCAAGCATATACGTTAAAATGTGGGAGAATTCAGTTTTTCAATGTGCCTCACCCAATCTGTAACTGGATGATCTGAGGGCTACATACCATTTTCAGCTTCTTAATTATACAAAGACAAGTAATAGGACACAGGAAATAGTACGGGCTGTTTCTAAGAGAAAATAATTAAGTGTAAAACTAATTGTATAGACCCCAATAAGCAACTCTAGCTTGCTGGTGTTAAAACTCTGAATTTCAGGTGTCATATTTTTAGTGAGTTGACTTATTAATCACTCTCTATTTCTCATCAACATGTCACAATTATTCCCAAAGACTGTCAAGAAGACAATCTAGACCCACCACTGAATTCATCAACTGCCCTCCCTGAGTCTAATGATGATACTCACCAAATGTTTAGGAATGGCTGCACCATCTCCCAAGGAATACCAATAAAGGAAAGGGTAGCTATAGCATTACCTTTCTTTCCTTCCCTCTATTCAAAACTAACAATGACTTACTTCTACAATGGAACACTATAACGGTGGTGCATATAACTGCATATGGGGTAAAGAAAAATATAATAAGATACCTTATGGATACTAGAAAATAATTTTTAAAATAACTTGTACATGTACATGACAGAACATATTACTGAGAAATACTTGCAAATAACCCAGCACTGCTCTGGTATGAAAATCTTACTGATGTGAGTATCCAAGTTTTTAAAAAGGAAGTGATGGATTGACTGTTAGATCATCTTACTATTTAACCAGAGTTAGTCTTAGCCTTTTGAGGACTGAGACTACAGCTGTGTTTCAGATGCCACTTGAAGGAAGAGCTCTGAGGACTGGGTAGACACCCATCCTCTGTGTGCAAAGCCTTTTATGCAAACCCTAGCACTACAAAATAAGTAAGCAAATTGATGCCCAAATTACATTTTTCAATAGCAATACTATTGCCCCAAAGGTGTATGCAGAACCAAGAAGAGCTTTAGAACATTTTAATATGTATCAGAAAAGAGTACTGTGAATGGAGAAAATGAATCAGATACAAATAAATTCACATTAGCTGTAAAACTCTGCACTATATCGAGGGCAAACGCAAACATACACAACCAACAGCAGCAACAAGAGTAATATTGGAACTATCCATTTCCTTCCAAATATGAATTCTATGACCCTGTGTTTGTTTTTTGTGACTATTAAAGTTTTTTTCACTTAACACAGATTGGACCATAAACATCCATAAGCCTCCTTCTCATTCCCTCAGAATGTATTATCACATATTCCTTGAATTCTCTTCTGAGAATTACTCTTGTTTTTGATGATGTTGTTTGTTTTTCCAGGCAGGGTTTCTCTGCGTAACCATTGTGGCTGTCCTGGAACTGGCTTTGTAGACCAGACTGGCTTCAAACTCACTGAGATCTGCCTGCCTCTGCCTTCCAAGTGCTGAGACTAAAGGTGTGTGGTACCACTGCCCAGCTGCATTATTCTGCTTTGAAGTTCAATTTTGTTATGTGCTATAAAGATTTCACAGGAAGTCACGGATTGAATTCCCTGATGGAACCCTGTGTGACTTGGCTGAAAAGTCAGGAATACTGAAGTGCACAGCTTACAGTAATCAAGTAACAAAGTTAACACAGAAGGGTGTGGATAGGAACTGAATGGCTGAAGTAAATGGAGACAGCTTCCTATACAAGGACAGCATGACCCTACACCAACTGGCAGGAGTAAACCAATTACATCATGAACAAAACAAGAAGCTGCTTTAATTTGGGTGAAAATGGGGAAATGGTGGCGATGTTTCGTAATTATATGGCTTGAAAATCAGGCAGGCAAGTTTCATCCAAAGTGTGGCAATTTGAGTATGAAGTAAAATCATGCACTAGGGAACGGAGAGGAACTCAGGGCACAGATAGATGTGCAGAGGACACAACTGTAAGATATTAAATTTAAGTCAGATAGCATCCAAAGGTAGAGCAACAGCATGAGACACAGACATGACAGCTAAGAGCCCACTGTGCAAGGAATTATACAGTTCTTGTTCAAATCCTACATCCACCACTTACTAATTGTGAGACAGTATATCTTCATGGCTTGCTTTTGTGTAAAGTGAGTCTCCGAGTAACAGTTCCCACATTATTATTCATAAATGAGACAGATAAATGAGTCGATTAATGAAAGAATTGATTCAACCTGTTTTAAGGATATCCTTGGTTTGTTACAATCTATGACACTGTGTTAGTCGTCTGTGTTTGTAACACTCACCACTCTCCTGGCTTGGGCCCAATGTCTTCAAGTCTCTTATACTGTCAGATACTGTGTCTTCATTGCTTATATCACATACAACAGGATTATGTGACTCTCTGGAAGACATGACATTGGACATGATACGTGGAGGTTATTCAAACACACCATAAAAAAAAAAACAGGCAATACTTCTTTCAAACACAGATGGATTGAAATAATCACCCTTTCCTGCCAAATATTAGAGAAATATAGCAGAGGAAATGCTGCTAGGAAACATTAGCTTCAGTAAACTTGTCCTATTGCTAAGAAGATGTAAGAAGCCTGGTGAAAAGGGACACTTCCAAATGGATGTCTTTACTTAGTTGTTAGGAGCTATTTTTCTCTTAAAGAGAAAAGGAAATGAAATGGAACATTTTATCCTTGCATCTGGCAAAGTCCACTACATAAATCAGGATGTGAATTGACCTCACTGATTTTTATTTTTTTCTTCTGGTGACAAGAGAGTTTAATTTGGAGACAACTGCATGCAAATTAGGTAAACCTCTAATGAAGAAAGCTTACTTTGCTCGTTTGATGTCAACTTTATTCACAGTGGTGCATAGTGGACTAGAGGATTTTCAGAATTCCTGCATCAAGTGGACAGTGCTGTTTGCACCTCAGACTTGACTATAAGCAATGCTGGTGGCTTAATTTACTCTGAATTTATAGAGCAGTTTCACAGTCCAGGTAGTGAAAATCCTCAGATGCATTCAGACAGAGTGAAAACTCACTGAACTATTTGGGTCAAACAAATAATGAACAAAATGTATGGAACAAATGGAAACTTTTATTTTTGAGTCACACAAATTAACTAACTTATATGTGATGGTTACCTGACATGGGGATATTACAACTGGATTGGATTTCATCTGAACACAATTATGTGTAGCTTGCTACTTTATTAATATGCACTTTTACAAGGACTGTACGAGAGATAGAACCAAAACAAAATGGCCAACTATAGGTAAAAGCTTAAAATACCATCTTTCTGTCAAAGCAACAGCATTACCCAAACAAATCACCACCACCACGACTTGTGGCCTAGAAACTACTTACTGTCCCTCTGTGTTTCTGCCTTCTTGGATTTTTCCCTTGGAGTTTGGAGAGGCCTCTCCATCACTGAGGCTGAGGGCCGAGTCAGGCTCATTCTCCAACGTGTTCACTACATCAGTAGACACCAAAGGGCTGTCAGGTGACTTCACAGAAACACTTTCCGCCTGGGCCTTAGGTGACTCGCCCAGTTCTTCCTTTTCATCTATCTCTTCAAGACTGTAATCAGAGCTCACACCAGCTACAAAGAAATGCAGATATAATCCTCAATACCAATCTGCCCTGTTCATTCTACACAATCTAGCAAGGAGGGGGCTTTAATAACAACAATTACCTAGCATCTTAAAAGGGGGGGGTCCAAATTAATAGTGAAATGTTTTTCTAATGGTGAATGGTCACACTGGCATATAAGCAAACCATCTCACAATCATATCACTCTAGAACCATGTTCTACCACTCTGGGCTCGTGGAAGGTTAATCTTCTAAACGCCATATAATTGCATTTAGGAATGAATACTTTTCATTAGGTAACTTTAGAGTCATGTAAAAATAATGTGAATTAGACAAACTAGTAGCCTAAAATGCAAATGAATAGAATATGAGATTTTTGTATTGTCTACTAATATGCCCATAGACTGTCTCCATAGGTATCAGCATTCACTACAAATGAGAGTACCTGGGTGTCCTTTGGAAATACTGATGCTCACAGATATCCTGCTACTAAATTAGAATCCTATGGGCATTGGGGCCAAGAACAGTGATGATTCTTTATGTGTTTCTAATGTTCAGTCTACACTAAGAGCCACTTATCTAACTGCCTAATATTTTTAATAGAGGGAAACAAAGATCAAACACTGCAAATTAATTTTTTTCTCTTCTTAGATATGCTATACTAATACTGTAACTTTGTGAATGCTAGGTAAGACTATGCTACACATTGAGCTATGTTTGAAGCCATTTTATAGTATTTTTCCCTGTAAATGTCCAAAATTGGCCTTGAATATGCTCTATAGCCCAGGAAGGCCTAGACATAACATCCTCCTGCCTCAACTTCCTGAGTAGCTAGACCTACAAATCTGAGGCAACAGACCCAGTTCCAGTTTTTGTTGTTGTTTTGGGGTTTTTTTGTTGGTCTCATTTTAGTTTTCCTTTGTTGCTAAGGTAGAGTCTTGTGTTTCACAGGTTAGCCTCAAATTCTTGTAATCCTGAGTGCTTGGAAATACAGACACAACCCAGCACGTCTAGCTGAAGGGACATCTTCTGAAACTTTTTCCTGTGTTCCAGAAAGTATAACAAACATGCATAAGTATCCACACTCAGAAAAACCAGAAATCTGAGTTTTTCTCTTTTTGTTATGGTAATTTAAACTAAAGTATGTTACAGTCAATGTTTTAACAACCCCCACACACATACACACATTTACTATATCTAAATCTTATCACATAATCACATACTGGTATGTATGTGTGTGCAGTTCTTTTCAACAATTTTGGGTAATATTTCATTCTACAAGAATTTTTTATCATTATTTCTTACTGCCAACAACCAATGGCAGTAGGGTAAAAAAGGAGACATTCCAGCAGTGAAGTGCTCATCATTCTTGCCAACATCAACTGTGAAAGTTTAAACTTTCCATGAGGCTCAGTATTTTTGCTTAAACAAATTTAACATTTTCGTTTACACGAGAGCATCTGAATGAAATTTAATTTTACCTGGAGAGAGGGCAGTAAGGTCATGTACCACTGCTACAGTGGTCAGACCATCCACAAACTGTAACAGAAGTGTAATTTTAGTTTTAGACAGAAACGGGTGTTAACTTCTGGTCTTTGAAAGACCACATGAGCCAGGAGTGGTGCTGCACACCTTTAGTACCGGAACTTGAGAGGCAAGGAACTATGAGTTCAAGACTAGCCTGGTCTACAGTGAGTTCTAGGACAGCCACAGCTATGTAGAGAGGACTTGTCCCCCCAAAAAAGTAAAAGAAAAAAGGAAGGGAGGGAAGGCGACCAGAGGGAGGGAGGGAGGGAGGGAGGGAGGGAGGGAGGGAGGGAGGGAGGGAGGGAGGGAGGGAAGAGTGGGTCTTGATTATGTGCAACACTAGCACCTGAGATGGCTGAGTCAAGAGAATGATGTCTCCCCAAGAATTTTAGGCTAATGTGAGCAACACAGCAAGAACCTTTCCAAAATATATATACATAAAATAACAACAATGAAACCCTCAAAACAAAACAAAATCAATGACAGGCATGCTGTACTCGCCTTTAATCCCAGCACTCAGGAGGCAGAGGCAGGCGGGTCTCTGTGTTTCTGGCCAGCCTGGTCTACAAGGGAAGTTCCAAAAAGTGCTATGGTTAGTTCTGCTGATTACTTCCTTCACAGAGATTTGATTATTCAGAAGAAAATGTAAAGGAATTTAAATTTAGATAAATGTGAAACATATGAAGATGAAATGTAACAAACATTTCAAAGAATGTGATTGCTGCATTTGAATTGCGATGCTATTAAACTTAACATTAAATATGTCTTTTTAGATACCGCATGTTTTTCCTGGTTATCATCAAAATGGAAAAATTGCTTGACAGATTATGCCTTTGGTAAAATATAGTACTATTAAATTAATCCTAAGCACACTTCTCTTTCTAGTCAGCATTGTATTGTGATGTATGGATGAGTTAAGACTTAATTGTCTACTCTACAATTTAGAAATATTTGAGTATTTCCCCCTTTGGAGGCAATTACCACATTGGAATCTGTAACTGCAGGCTTTATGTATATTTGCACTTTTGTTTTTCTTGAAAAAATACCCATGGGCAACGCTTGTGGAGTCATATGGAGATGAGCATGTTCATTCATTTTAAATACCCTGTCAAAGACTAAGTGACTGCACAGCGGGAGATCCCTACCCCCCTTAGCATGAAGGTCTGTCATTAATCTCCACCACTCCCCCCAAAATTCTCCAAACTGCTTGCTAAAGTCCTCAAACAACTTTGCACTATAATAAGGAACATGTGACAGTATACTAACCTTAGGCGACTAAGTCAAAATGATTAGAAAAATGAGTCAATTTTATGAGATTTAAGTTTTATATAGCTATAACACTGTGTTATCTTAAAACAAGATAATCCTACTTTTAAAAGAGAAAAGGCAGCTGAGAATAATAGAGAAAATAAGCCACACAGCTAGCACAGGGGTAGCTCAATAAAGAATACTTGGAAATATTCTCTTATATGCTCACTGAAAACAATCAAGTTCAAGCAGCCCTTCGGAACAGTAGGGTACCAAATACAAGCAAAAGTGCTCCTCAGAGCCAGAGTGGCTTCTCTCCCATTTTGCCCTGATCATTTAGATGATTAAAGGAAACCACATATTACAAATCTGGATAAAGGCATACATGATTATTTCCTTATGAAGCATTTTAGGGTGTAATAAGTAATCTGATCTATACTCAATGGCATCTTCCTCTGCATATACCAAAGCCAGAGCCAGTTAAGGCCTGAACACCTACATGTCAAGGATGCTACAGCTGCCTCTGGAGTTCCAGGGCCCTCAGAGAGCGAGAGTTCATCCGCCGGCTTGGGCACAGTGCACTGCTCCTGGCTTAGGAACCCGGGGCCAGGGGAGCCCTCTGTCAAAGAAGTAGAGTCTGTGGAAATGGCACTTAGACAAGAGAATTAAAACAAAGCAAGCAGACATCAAGATACAGTGGGAAATCAGTGTTATTAGCTCACATTGAGCCACGGAACAGATCTGAAAGGCAAAGCGAGAAACAAACTTGGGACAATGTTCGAGGAGCCTGCCCATCTTTCAGAAACTTGGAAACCTCCTAATTCTACGACATATTAAAAGTTGGTAACATTATCTGATAAATTTCCTGTACGGGATAAGTTAGTCCTGTTAAGACTGTTCTAATGAGAAAAAAAAAGCATTACTACTTACATAATATCAATGTCTTAAAACATAAACATGTACCATGTAAGAGTCAAGTTCAAGGGCAGCTGCTCCTAAACTCGTCCAACTTTGTGAATATAAATGGTATGATGCAGGTAATCACACCTGTCAATATCTCCATGCTTATGTACTAAGAGTGAGATGGTTTTAGTATTTTTTTTCTTCTTAAGGCAGGTTGGGCTAACCCTGTGGATCCTCCTGCCTCAGCCTCTGAAATGCTGGAATTATCGATGGGCACCACTAAGCCCAGCTCATAGTTATTCTTACAAAAGCTACTAAGTAGTTATTATTGAAATAAAATAAAACAGACTGTATTGTTTGATTATTTTTTAACGTCATTTACTTGGGGAGAATCCACAATGTGAGCTATGTGGTGAGAAGAATTTGCATGCGAGCAACATTCACCGTTAGAGCAGGGACAGCATGAATGCTGAATTCAGTCCGGAAGCAATTTAAGAGACTGTATATTTAAGTCTTTGAAACATACCAATGAATCTTCTAACTGTGGTGTATCCCTACCTGCTAACTGTCCACTAGATAGTGCATAAGGAAAAGCAAGAGACCAAACAGAGAGAGAGAACTTGGGGGTCCAGCTTCAGAAGTGAAATTTTCACCTCTGCCAGTTTCTAATCCTAGCGTCTAATCCTCGGGGGAGTTACAGGATTTGTTTCACAGTACCAATGTGGGGAAAGGAGGCCAAAGAATCCAAGTCTCTATTTCTTTCCTTCACAGTTGCAGTGTAGAGTGATGGGAGTCATACCTGGGCTGGGCAGGCCCTCAGGAGAGTTTGCTTCCACAGCGCTGTCTGGGGCAAGTCCATCTTCTGGAGGCAGGGCTGAAAGATGCAACAAAACTGATTTACAAAAAAAAAGTCACACTCTGACGAGAAACAACTCCTCAGGAAATTTTCTGCTTTTACTTAGTCCAGGAAGGATGAACTTAAACTTACTAGGTCATTTACCGTGCGGCTGTGAAATGACTGCATTCACCCTCCAACCCCACTCCTAAGTAGTCAAACCCGGAATCGTGGTTGGTATCTTCTGAATAAATCTGCACACTGTTCACAGGCTCATTACAATAATGAAGCAGTATAATTTTGTCGTTTTTCATTACAGACTTTCCAAAAGCGGTTAAGTGAGGATAATCAGACTATTTTAAAGCCTGGTTTCATTAGTGTATACACACACACATATATGGAGATAGAGACAGAGAGAGATAGAGAGAGACAGAGGGCAAATTAAGGACACATCTTAAATCCCAGCACTCAGAGACAGAAGTAGATATATTTCTTTGAGTCTGAGGCCAGTCTGGTCTGATTAGGGAGTTCTAGGCCAGCTAAGGATATACAGAGAAAGACTGTTTAAAAGGAAAAAACATAGGTCATGACTCACACTGCTTTTACTGACTGTACTAACACACAAAGCCAAAGCCAATGTACTGTTCACAAGAGAATACCAGTATCAGATGCAAGGCTGGTGTCATTCTGCTGCACGGGTGTTTTCGAAGGCGGGGCGGGTGCTTTTCGCTTTGTTCTTTTCAGAGACGAAGTTCCAACTGACGAGCTACTGAGCTGCAGTGACCCTGTCCTCACCATGACCCCATCAGCGGAACTCTGTAGAAAACAAAATGGCCAAAGAATCTTACATTTAGAAACCAACCACAGACTTCAGGATGGCCCTGACCTCTGCAGCAAACATGTCAAATACTGAAAGGAACCGCAACAGTCATTCATCCAAAAATATTTATGGAGCATCTGCCAAGTACAGATGGTAGACAAGGGGATGGGTACATAAAGAAACAAAAACAAATGGCCCTTCTTTAAAAAAAATTCATCTAGGATGGGGCTGACACACACACTACAGTGTACAAGACTCCAAAGTGACACAATTAAAAGACAACTTTTGAGGAAAATTCTGGAGAAATTATTGGACGTAAAGGACAGGATTGAAGGGGCTGAGGAGATGGGTCAGAGGGTAGTGTTGCTGCACAACCATGAGGTACTGAGTTTGTATCTCTGGCACCAACTTAAAACCCACACGTGGTGTCCCGTTATCTGTAACCCCAGTGTGTGTGTGAGGGTGGGGAGAGGAAACCAACGGATCCTTGTCCCCCTGGCAGCCAGTCAAACCCACTGGTGAGCTCAGGGTGGGGCACAATAGAGGTGGAGTACTACAGAACCTCTGGCCTCCTCACATACATGAAGAGGGGAGTGCATGCACTCGTGCACACACACACACACACACACACACACAGAGCTGACTCTGTTTTTCAGTATGAAGACACACATGAAGAACATGTTAAAAAACCTACACGTGACACTGAAGTGGAAGGGAGAATGGGAAGGACGCCACAAGAAGAAGGCGACAAAAGAGTACTGGATGGTGGTGGGGGGAGAAGTAACTAAAACACACTTTACTCAAGAACGTCATGATTAGATAGAATACCTTGTGTGCTAATTAAAAATAAAATGCTGAAAACCAAAATAAAATATATTGGATGGCAGTTTTTAAAATTTAAATAACCCACACATATACATACATACATGCCTGTATGCATACATACGTAAACACACACTTTCATATATAACTTTATACCACAAAACACAGAGGAGCCAGCTCTTTAAATTTGTTTTAAATTTGTGTGTGTATGTTTATATGTACATGAGTGCCTATCTTACACATACATGTATACTACATTGTACATGTGGAGGTCAGAGGGCAGATTGCAACATATGATTCATTCTCTCTATCTATCTATATCTATCTATCTATCTATCATCTATCTGTGTAGATCTATATCTATAGATATATCTATCTGGATAATCGACAGATAGGCAGGCAGACAGACAGATATATATAGAGAGAGGGAAGACCTTTGAGGGCACTGTGCACAAGCAGCCCCTGCTGCCCCACAGCAGGTGACTGTGCGCAGATCCTAAGACAAGCATTCCCAAACAGGGACGCCTCCTGGCAAACTGCCTTACAGTCTTTGCTTCTGCCCACTTCACAGAGTTGTAGATGTAGTTCAATCTCTTGTTTTGTACTGGAGTCCAACTGAACTTTTCCCAACTTCTGACCCACTAATACTTTTCCTTTAAAAAAAAGTCATCAAACTTGACCATAAGTAATAGTCACTTAACAGACCCCTTGATTTGACCTGTGCAGCACTAAGCATAGCTGACCACGGCTATCCAAACTTCTCCTCACTCCTGGGATACCACACCCCTTACTCTCCACAGCCCCACACCCAGCTACTACTCTGTTTTGCTATTCATCACATAAGAACATCTGTGGGGCTCTCTCACAGTATATAACTTGTTTCTGTTCACTCTCTGGCAATCCCAGGGCTCTCTTGATTTTAAGTATTCCTTACATAATAATGAACCCCAAACTCCTGTCTCCATTCTAGACCCCTGCTTCTGTCTCCACTAAATATTTTAAGGATACTTGATGCTAGCGTGTCTACACCTGAGCTCTTGATAATCACTGCTTTTTAGTCTTCACAAGTCTCAGCAAAGAGACGCCCCTGTTCCCATCTTCCAACTGCCTTGTCTGCTCTCCCCACCCACACCTCCGGTCTGCTGGCTCTTCCCTTAACATCCAGCACCCAGAGGCCGTCTATCACTCTCTGAAACACAGTGAACCTTCTAAACTGACTTCATTCTACACCACTTCTCCACTGACCTTTCTTAGACCATCAGCAAAGAGGCTTTCTTGGTAAAATGCACACCACAGTAAACTCCTTTACTCAAAACGCAAACGTAATTTCCTTGTCCAAGGACGGCTGACTCAGCTCAGTCTCACTGCCCTTCCTGCCACACTGTCTTCCTGTTATGGCTACCTCAGGGGAATTAACTTTGCTGTTCTCTGGGCCTAGAACTCTCTCTTCTGATAACACAGTACCATATCCCTCATTCTCTGCTGGTTCTTTTTCATATGGAACCTCCTCAATGAATCCTCGACTCCCACCAGCTCGCAATCTCTTTCCCAGCTTGATGCCTGTAGATCAGCATTGAATAGTTTTCTAGCATACTACAGAGCTGGCTTAATTGTTCAATGTCAACTCCCCCTCCAAGAGACTAAAGGGGAAGGACTCCCCTCCCCAATTATGCCCACTGTTGTATTTTAACACCAGTGTCTGGCTCATAGAGTGTTGTAATTATTATAAGAAGTTGAGGTGGACTTGAACTCAGAATTCATGTATTATCTTGGATCAATCTAATTTTGCAAGATAGTTAAGTACATTAAAGAGTAGTGAATAAATTCATAGAAAAATTTCAGTCCTTGTACCTTGCTGTTAATCAAGAAAAATTTAACAAATTTACTATTTCAGAATTTTTAAATATTTTTCCAGAGGCACCTCCCAACACCAGGCAAGAAAATAAGAAGGCTTGACTTAGCACCTCATCAGGTTTTAAAGACATCTCATGGGGACAGAGCAGTGACATCCACTGCAGCAGGCATTCAACTCCACAAAGCTCTCTACCTGCTCCTTTTACAAAGGAGATAGGATAGCATAGCACCACCGTGACCTCCGAGGTAGCCAATAACTAGACTTCCATACCACTTGGTAAAATATCTACGGCCAAACGTAAGCCAGCTCTTACTGAACACTACTCCTCTTCTTCCTCCAGAAGTCCAGAGACTTCTCCATAACCGTGCAAGAAATGAGAGACACCATGCACCCAAGTCCACATTTGGATTCAGAGTCACTAACGTCAGTTCTGATTAAATATTGCAATCAGACCCCTTGGGAGGGCACGCAAATGCATCCTTAATGGACTTACGAAATAACTCAAGGACCTTCCTCCGTGGGCAAAGAGCTGAGACTGAAACATGAGACCTGGTAGTGTTTAAATCCCATTTCAGTGGAATATAAAGTTTAAAAAGGCTTCTACTGATGCCTCTGTATTCTGAAACTTTTAGTGTCTTATGAAAGTAACAAATTCTGCTCAGATCAGCCAAGGGCAGGTGGGGAGGCAATGTTGTCCATGCTGGCCCAGGAGGCAGAGGCTGCAGCAAGTCACTTATTCTTTGAAGATGTACGAAGACCATCACAACCAAAAGAAACAAATCGTATCCATCACAGAAGATGATTATGAAAACCTGCTAGGGGTCCAGAAAACTGGCTCAGCAGTTAGGAGCATGTGCTGATCTTGCAGAGGACTGGAGTTTGGTTCCCGGTACCTACATCTGGTAGCTCACTGCCAGCTGTAACCACAGCCCCCAGGGAACCAGATGCCCACTCCTGGCCTCCATAGACACCTGTGCAACACTACTGGAACCATAACTGCATGTAACAAGTATATCCATATGTTCATTCTAAAGGGCTTTGGCTGTAGTGTTAAAAATTACTTCAAAAACTAAACTGTGGCATATGACATTTGGAAGGAAAAATGAGCTGGTGAAGAAAACAAATGAACATGGGCAAATGATGAAAATCCACAGGCAGTTTGATATTGACATACACACCATACTATACGGGAAAAGATACCCAAACGTAGACATTATCAGGGAAGCCTCCAATTCTAAAGAACCTTAAATTTCACTTTTTAAAGTATTCACCCCGAAGTCGAAAGAACTAGATGTAATTCCTTGATGAATTTACTTCTTTTGATAAAGCCCCTAGCAACACGCCATTCTCACCACAGTCCAGGTTCATCCATGAAAATACAGTAACTGCTGAGAAACTGTGGCTTGCCTTCTGGTTCCATATTCCTGAGTCTTGACTGATTGCTTCCATGATTGTGTAATAAAAGTCTCTCACCTCTAGGCTGCAGGCCCTATCACTGTCACGGAGGGGGTCTCTTTATCACCTGATAAAAGCAGTCACGACATGAATTTTGTCAGTCAAAAGTAGGTGGTTGGAGTCAGTGCTCTTAAACACAAGGCAGAGTAGTATAGTAAAGCAGATGGCAGAAATAAAAACGAGTGGAGTTTTTCTCATGGGCTCACAAATTTATACGAACCTATCTGTAACTCAAAGACAGAATATGCACAGATCCATTTGTCAGTCTGTAGGTCTCAAAAGCAAGCTCGTATCTTTGTACCTGATACTTAGATTTCTAGGGATAAGGAATTTAAACCACATCAAAATGGGCCCGACTGCAGTTTTATAAGTGGCTTAAATCTTTTAAGTACTGTTTATGAAGCCAGTTGAAAGCAGAAGACACAGACATCCTAATAAGTATTTTGTAACCTTATCCTGTGAGAGCTACCCCCATTAGCCTGAAGAGAAAGTAGAAAGAAACACAAATTTCTCAAGATGCTATTTGGATCAAGGCTGCTAAGAAAGTGGACATGAGGAAGACTGTGATTGTTTCTAAGTCACAAAGGCTACACCTAAACGCCCATCATAACCCCAGTCTATGTGGTAAGCGTGCTGAAAACGTACTAACTTTAATGACAAAAAAAAAAAAGCAAATGTAAAAATTGGTGCAAATGCCTCAAAGGTAGGAGTTTTGAACAAATAAGAATTGTGACTTTAGATAATCAGCATTAAGCTGATGACATATTTGACATATGAATGAGATTAATGTTAACCTTCAAGAAAGCAGATTTATATATCCTATGGTTTTATAATACAGGGAGACAAAAAATAATTGGTAACCATAAAGGGTTTTCGCCACAAAGAACTACAGTCAGTCAAGATATAGTCAAAGAAACATAAGGCCACATAAAGTCAAATCTGAAGATGTTTTATGTTGACTAAAGAACTACTTTTTAAAACACATGGTGAGGGGCTGGAGAGATGGCTCAGCAGTTAAGAGCACTACCTTCCAAAAGTCCTGAGTTCAATTCCCAGCAACCACATGGTGGCTCACAACCATCTGTAATGAGATCTGATGCCCTCCTCTGACCTTCAGGCAAACATGCAGACAGAACACTGAACACACAAAAATAAATCTTAACACACACACACACACACACACACACACACACACACACAGTGAAAACCCTAGGACCCCGAAGGACCCCATATAAGAGAGGTCTTTAATCTACTGAATATATCCTTTGGTCAAAATCTTCATGGAAAGAGGAATGAAAATTAGAAGATTTCAGTACTTCTTGACTCACTTGTAGCCAAGAAAACTATTATACATTTATGCTGAATATGTAACATACAAACTGGAGAAGCTCCAAAGTCAAGAATATTAAACATTAGAAAGCAGACCTGTAGAACTACTATAATTACATAAGAAACACACATTATAAACTTACAAAGCAACTGGTCAATTTATTCACATTTAATGGGAACTTTTCTAACTGAAGAGAGGCTTACAGAGTGTTCTTAATTTGGAAGAGGATATACTCTAATTATTACTAACAAATGGGATTTGGAGTTGGTATTAGGGGCTCGGCCAGGAAACATGCTGTTTACTGTCTTGGGAACTTCAACCCTCTCAAGTTTGTAAAGTAATCATATTAACCATGAAAAGTACCTAAGTCAACAAGGGACTGATTTACTCAAATGGCATCATGCATGTACAATAGTATTACCTCGGACACAGTACATGCTACATAGACATTAGCTGCCATTACGACGTTTGCCTGCTTTTAAGCTGTGAATGTTATTTAGTAAATAAGAAAATATCTACAGAGGCAAGAAATAGAGTTGTGACTATAAAATAGGGGCATTTAAAATTATCTATCTTTGATGAGAGTAGAAGAGGGACTCCTACTGGGATCTGTCTCAGATCATTGCATATACAGAGCTTACTGCTGGAAAATCTCCACTGTTAAGTTACCTCATCATACTATGAAAACTCTAGTAGAAGTTAAGTTTTAACAAACCTCAGTTTGTTAACAGACACTGGTTTGTTGAGTCTTGGAAGTAAGTAGATACATTTAAACAATTTCATAAACATGTTTAATCAGAATTAAATGCTTGTAACTCTTTAGTTTTGACATCAAAATTCATTTCCTTAAATCAAATTATGACTGAACTTTTTAAAAGGGGGCTAAGTTATTTTTATGTCTGAAAGGTTTGTAAGCTGAGAAAACAGGTTTCTAACTCCCTAGGAGAACCTGCCTTGGCTAATCATTAGCTACTCAATTATTTGTTCTAGTTAAAGCCACTGATAAGGCTGTGCTATTAGTGAGTCCTGCACCTGAAACAGCAACACACTCCCAAACTTTATGATCTGTGAAAAGGGAAATATTACAAGGAAAACCAGAACACGCAGGTGTAAGAAAGTGGTAGGTCAGATAGAAAACCATGGCAGATAGTCCCCTTGAGCCCACATTCAGATTAGAGTTCACTCACTCAAATGGAATGAAATCTAACAGAGGTGGAATTAAGCAGTGTCCCCCAGCTTTGCTGAGGACTAGCACTGGAGACAGTACTAGTTTACATATCAATCACAGGTGCATCACAACACAGGGCAGTGAAGTGTATGTCCTACATGAATCACAGAGAATACAGGAGGAAAATGACAAAGAATAGAAGCAGAGCAGTCCAACTCCAATGATGTTGCTAAATGTTCTAGTATGATATCTTGGATTAGATCTGCTTTTAAGAATAGTTCCATGTTTGGGCAGTGGTGGGCTTAGGGGGGCACCTAAACAACCATTTGAGATGATCTTTAGTCTTAAGATACATTTCCTTTTTATAGGACAGATTCACATTATGCTAGGATAACCTATTCAACAACATAAAATGGATTAAATATCTTATGACTGACATTAGGCTTATCCAAATACACCATGAGTATGTCCTAATGTCTCAACTTCATATATGACTGAGGGTTGAGTTTGAACCCTTGGTTGAAGATCCCTAAAATAATTTCACAACTTAAGATACACAAGTTGGGTTTAAATACCATTATTTTGAAGATAATTATTATGTAATAATTAATGGAATATAGAAATATGACGTATTACATTTTCAAAGTAGGTAAGCTCTGCAAGCAAGTTTTTCTCCTGTAACAATGAAATCAGCGTAACTGTTAAACGACGACTAAGCTGAAATGGAATAAAGAAAGATTGCTGTAAACTTTTTTTTTTTTTTTTTTGGTTTTTTGAGACAGGGTTTCTCCGTTTTGTTTTGGAGGCCGTCCTGGAACTCGCTCTGTAGACCAGGCTGTTCTTGAACTCACAGAGATCCGCCTGCCTCTGCCTCCTGAGTGCTGGGATTAAAGGCATGTGCCACCAACGCCCCAGCAAAGTTGCTGTAAATTCTAACAAAGCACTGGTCATCCCTTTGAGGCTTTGCCATTTATTTTCTCATGTGTAATCTTTACACCTGCATAAACACAACTGGACTTACACTGGATGGGAATATACATGCCAATTTATCACTGAATCAGTTTAAAAGTAAAGTTCCCTTTTTGGGTGGAATATGAAAAAGCTTCTTCCGAAGACCTGAATCTCTGCTCTCTACTCATTTCATCTCTGGGAAAAGGAAGCACCTGCAACTTTATGTCCTCCATTTTTATATTCTCTATTTAAGGCAATATTCAAGAGTCCTCACTGATAGATAGCATGGGGAAGTCTTACAGTGTCAGGATCAACTCAGATTATTCTATCGAAGTGAGGGAGTGGAGAAACGGAAGGGACACATGACATAGCAGCCAGCTGTGCTGAGCGGGAGATGTTAGGTACAGGACCTGCAGCTCTCCCATCCACCCACATGGTGTGAGCAGGCACCTACTCGGCCAATTTTCACACCACTCCCACCAATCCTCTGAAATGAGTACTATGATAGAGGCCAATAAGATAAGAGCTAGAGAAACTAGCGGGCGTTCCAAGTGGCATCCCCACCAACAGCATGTGGCTTTTTGTTCCTGCAAGTTAGGCCCTCCATGGAATTCCAAGTGGCTGGGTTGGTCACAAGATCTGTATCTAGCATAAAAGTCATTATTAGCTGATAATGACGTTTGAGTCCTCTAGTTAATAGGTTCAGTAAATGAACACATCTTTCTCACACTTTAAGCCCTCCATTTCTTTGTAGTAGTGCAAGGTGCTTCCGGTGTGGATTCCTGTGTTACAGCAGTCACAGGAGAGAGAGAGAGAGAGAGAGAGAGAGAGAGAGAGAGAGAGAGAGAGAGAGAGAGAGAGAGAGAGAGAGAGAGAGAGAGAGAGAGAGAGAGGTATGCCATGTATTAATAAGCCTTCTATGTTACTATCGTCCTTTGGGTCTCAGCAATCTTCCAAAAGGAGTAGGCATTGCGACCTGGTTACCACCAACCAAAGTTCCACACCACAGAGAACTTTCACCAGGTAAAAGTCAGACTTACATAATTTAGCAACACAAGAACCTGAGGATTCTGGGAAATTCAGTTACAAAATCTTATTCCTTAAAGGAGAAAGCTCAGCAATGGAGAAGTTCAGTGAAGATGAAAAAAGTTGACTGAAATAAAATGACAGGGATAAAGAACAAGATAGAACAATGAGAGCCTAAGATGATGAAAGACATGTCAAGTTTTAGTAGTGTCCCATTTCTATCTACACCGTCCCTTTTTCATTGCAAAGGAAAAAATGACAAATTTTAAAGTCTACGTTATGCCCTTGACAGACTTTCATATTCCTCTATTTGAGACAAATCAGTGTTTTCATCAGTCCTGCTCATTCATCATTCACTGAAATATATTTATGCAATCAAGGCTTATTAGTGACAGTCCTTGGCTTTAACATTTTTCAGCCAAAAGATGAGCACTGGGTTCAGCAGTGCATCTTCAATGAACAAGAAGAAAGTAGAACCTGGCATTCAAAGTAAGGCGGAAGAAACGGTTACCATGGTTCTCTGTCATCCTAAAAAACTGGACAGACATGTTTCCAGGGACACATGGGAAGAAGACAAAATACTTAGAGGAGTAACTTGGATTAGAACCTATGCCAGAGGGAAGCACCTCCCAAAGTAACAAACTTGAGGACATTTCAATTTATCCTAGACAGGATGCCTAAGGTGTCGAGCAAGCGTTATCCATGCACCCTCCCTACAGACTTATAGCCATGGCTATGTGCTGTCTGTGGCTCCTGTTGATGCATGGGGCTTATCAGAGAAAGGCAAGTCTACTCAAGCACCACAATAGGAGAGCAGCTAAGCAAAGCTTAGACTTCGGACTTCAGTGTTCTGCTACGACCTTAGTGTGGAGCTTAGGGCAAATCCAGTTGTTTTCTCCTTGACAGACAAGAAGAGAGTTGTGGGATGGCCAATCTCTTGTTCTTTGAATATTATTTTTCTTTAGAGCTGAAAACTTTATACTTAGCAGATCCCTTTGCTTTTAGGTTTGAAGCAGGATTGCGAGTACTAACAGGGCACTTTTGTGTAGATTGATTAAATGCTGTTCTTAAAACTTCGCCTGGAATATTAAAAATAAATCTGTCAACAGGCACTGTAGGCTTCACCATTAGTGGCTGATTTGTTAATAAATCTTAGGAAAATCACAACAAAATAATGTGTGTTATATCTGGCAAAGATTAGGTATTATACCGTGATAGTATATTTTTCAGATGAGTTAACCCACTCATAGTGTTGGAAGTGCAGCCAGATGTATTCTGTATACCAAGCTGAAAATGCCATGGTAACCACTGTTCCTAGGCAACTGCAGAACTACGTGTGGGGTCCACTTTCCATACAATAAATACAAGAAGAGAGTGGAGGGGAAAATAAAGTGTACATGATAACCTGGACCCCCCCAAAAAAAGAAAGAAAAACAGACACAAAAATATTTCTTAATGAGTCCAAATACATAATGTATTACAACAGGAAATACAACCTTAATTACTCTGCATAAAATAACTAGAATTAAAATTCACCAAGTAAAACAAAGACAGATGTTTACTTACTTCATTAGTATGTCATCTGCTTTTAAACTACACTATGTAGGAAAAGGATAAAACTGGGTAAAAGAGGAATGTGAAGCATTCCTAAAAAATTTAGTCAGCTATTTAAAACTAATACTCTGGGTATTAAATTTCACTTGCATAATAGTAGATGGCAAGAAGTTTCAGTTTCTCAATCTTTGAATGTTTTCTGCATGCAAATTGAGACCACATGGAATGCCCAGTAGAGACTATCCTTTTACCATGCTTCCAGCCACAACCCTATCCCGAAGGAGGTCAAACACCATGCTAGTGGTCAGGGGGAAAGCTATTCATCGTTGCACGCCCAGGATTCTAAGCAGTAAAACTACACCAAATATGCAAGTGAAAATTTCTCCGAAGGTTTTTTGAATATTGTGGGTGAAGATTTCCAATCACTGCTTTTCATCTCTGCTACCTTCACTTGAAACATAAATAAGCCTAAGAGGTTAACTGGCCTAAAAGGCAAGGCCATCTGTCCTCTGCCTACTCATTTAGTCAAATGTGTTTGCAACAGACAATAAATGGGTATAGGAGTTAGATTCCTATACTTAGCGTTAATTCCAAAATTCCATATTAGTCCTAATTTACGTCAATGCCACTGTGTTTGACAATCTGGCTGTATATGGTTACATAGGAATAGCATTTTAACTGTTCATACATATAACAACAAAGGCTGAATACCATATACCTTATCACACAAATGGCATTTCAAATCACTGGGAGGAAAAAAAAAACTGCTTAAGAAAATGTTCAGAAACGTTTCAGGAAAAAGTGATAGAAAATTTCCAATTGGAAATTCATTTTGAAATGAACATTTATGTAGAATGTAATACATTCCTTTTTGGAGAAAATGACATGGGGCTAAAAATCATGCCAAAGTGTACAGAAAATTTATGTACATGAAAAAGTCATCATCATAGCACTGACTTAAATGGAGTGTCAGTAAAACTTATTCTTTAGATGGCATGTTCCACAAAAGGTTGGAATAGTGTTTTGTTAACTTGGCTTAATGACCACTTTTGGGAAGAGCACAAGCAGCTGTCAAAATTGTACTGAAAATCAACAGTCAGCTATGTGAATAATTCCAGTTTTTGTTCCAGAATCACTATCCAAGTGGCTCAATTTGCCAATGTTGAGAAATGTCCTGTAAGCATGAGGCAGATTATTAAATATGGAAAGTCAAAAGTAGAAGAGATGTAGTTAATACTTTTATTCAAAAAACAGATACATTTAGAGTTAAGTATTGACTACTTAAAAGAGGACCAAAATGAACCAAAGGTAAAAATGAAAATGCTGTTCATTATAAATGGTTTCCATGCATTACTAACATTTATCTTTCTAGCTTATTTTTCTGTCACTTTACCAAACAAAATAAGGGTTTCTAACATAACCATTTCAACATTTTCTTTCTTTTTTTTAAGATGTGTTGTGGGTAAAAATGGAAAAATGACAGTGCTGTACTTCTGTTAAACAGCGCACCCTTGTGGTTTATGTTGCATCACAAGCAATAGCAGCTTTGGTCATACTTAATTTTTTCTTTTCAGTTACGTTTATATTTCATTGCTATTACTTTCAACGACTAGAAGCATAACGTTTGCTAAAATTCCAACTAAATTGTTCAAGTAGATGTATATTTTATTTAAAATTAAAACAAAATTGCAACAAAATAAATAACATTCATAAGCAGATATGTTCTGCTGAACTTCATGAATATTTGAATATAAACAATATCAACTCAAGAGTTTATTATAATTTATATAAGACTCCTACCAATAAGAACACACAAATCAAACCATACAAGACAGATTCAGAGAAAGTGATTATTCTCTGTAGACATTCTTCACTAGGAACCAACTCTGTGGAGAAGAGTGATACAGAAAACAGAGGCAGCATCACTCCATTCTGAAAGGATGAGAAGTGAGACTTCCCATGAGCAACAACAACTCAAATGTCCTGCTTAGAGTTCAGAGAATCCTGAAACTGACAAGGAATAGAGGCTTAAACTGAAAATTATCATCAGTAGATAGATGAACCTGAGATCCCCCAAATGATGACTGATAACAGTTTCTGACCTGGGAAATGTGTCAGTCAGCCACAGAGACCAATATGAAGACAAGTTAGGCATGTTCTCTCCTGGATTTCGCTGGAGATGACTTGAGCAGAGGGAATGGGAGACACTATGAGAATAGGTGAAGCCTGCTCTCTAGTAGACTTGAAAACTATAAAACAAACACACACCAAGATGGACTTTCGAATACAGTGTAAAAAAACAGAGTTGCATGTTAGATGTGCTGATTTCCATACAGTAATGAGTCAGTATTCATGTGTTCAAACTTAACAGGAAGACTGGAATTACAAAGTTGGTATAGTAATTTCCTAGGAATGCTTAAAATAGGAGTCGGAAATCAGAGCATGCGGACAGCCATGCTCCCTGCCCTTGCCTGATATCCTCTCTGGTGACTTCCAGTGTTCCTGGGTCTGCACATGGCCTTCTCTTCTGTCTCCATGCTGTGTCAATCATCTAAAATGGATCCTAGTTTTTGCAGTTAAGCTTAACTTAAAATGAGATGGTGGTACCTCCAAACTGAAATCCATATGCACACCCTATATTTCTAAGTCAAGTCATATTTACAAGCATTGGGGCTTAATGAAAGACGGTTAGAAGGACAAATGTAGACAAGCAAAAGGTAAACAGGCTTCCAGAGAAGTGGAATTCTTAATCCCAGAAGGCACCGTGAGGAGAAACGATAGGGAAGCACAGTGGCCAGTTTCTAAACAAGAACAATGGCGACAAGGTGAGGAGCCAGGAGCCTAAAAATTACTCATGCCAGGGGCCATTTTGTGGATTCTAAACCTTAGAAGCTGTACCCTGGTTACATTAGGACCTGGATACAACTCTTAGAAGAGTATTATTCAGATCACTATAGTTGAGATCCACTCACAAATTCAACGACAACAACAAAATAAATACCCTTTCTTCAAGAATTTAGTAAGTGGATGTAAGATCATAGATTCTGACTAGAGAGATGTCTCAGAGGTTTAGAGCACTGACTACTCTTCCAGAGGACCTGAGTTCAATTCCCAGCAGCCACATGGTGGCTCACAATGAGATCTGGCGTCTTCTTCTGGCATGCAAATATGAATGCAGGCAGAATACTGTATACATAATAAATAAAAAAATCTTTTTTAAAAAAGATCATAGATTCAGGTATGGCCAGTACAGAAAATGGGTAATGGATAAAGAAAGTAACAGTATTACTTAAAAGGCGGGAGGGGAACTCCTAAGTTATAAAGAGACCATGAAGATCCTTGAAGGAAGAGTTAAATGAAGGACGATTAGTCACATCAAATCTAGCCATGAGTCTAAGTAGTGAGTAGGAAGGCATGAGTTCATGTGTGTACATGAACAGACACAAACAAACATAACCCCAGCTTAATCATTAAGGGTTTTGGTAATGAATAAACAAGAACTGCTTCTTCAGCTTCTCTAGGGAAAAGCCAATAATTCTGGTTCCTGTTGAACAATACATCAAAGAACTACCCAGATGTCCAGATCAAAAGACAAAATAATCAGAAAATTGCGTAAAGATGTGTAATTTACCAAAGGCAATATACAAGAAAAAAAAATTTACTTAACACAGGGCACCAAGTGGTCACAGAGCGGAGGGTGAGAATCAAAAGAACCAGCTTTCCATGAGGTCAATGGTGGCATGGCTCAGAAACGTAAGAGGCAGGCGTTAGTTAGAGGATCCAGACTCCTTGGGATCAAAGCACACAAAGTTACTGGGATGGCTTGGATGAGGACAGTTAGAATAGGCGTAACTTCTGTTCAAAGGGAAGAAGAGTTTGGTAGCTACATGACCGTGTAATAGTTTATATTCTTATAGCTCAGTTTTAAGACAAGTAACATGGAACATGATCTTTGAAAGACTCTTGTTCCTATAAAGAAGTAGAAAGGGGCTGTACCACAAAAAGAGCCTGTAGGAACAGCCTTGTCCTGTCTTCCTTGCATAGTTGCTGTCTGACTCTTGCTCAGGCCCAAGGACGCCTTATCCTTGACATTCTGGAATCCGAATGGAGTTATTCACCCAACTCCTGTACTCCCCCACACATTTATGACTAAACACGAAGATCCTCTTTTCTGAGAACCACCGTCCAACTACAGAAAGGATACCTTGCAAGTTTTGTCAGCAAAATGACTCTCTCAGGAAGGAAAGCAATGACCCTTATGTTTCGTAAGATGAAGGTTTTTATGCCACCACATTAACTTAGATAAGGAAATACTTAGTTTCTAAAGAGTTCATCTCTCTGAGTTGCTAACCACCCATCAACTTCAATACTGGAGCACCACTTGGGGTCTAAGCAACACAAAATACTGTCAATGTCACTTAAAGTGCTCCGCCTGACTATAAACAATAAAGTAGATGGTGTTATGTCCCGTCACATTTACCTAAATCTCACTTATGGTCCACCTGAATAAAGCAAGGGAAGTATAGATATTTTAAGACAAATGGATCTCACACAAAGAGATATTCAGGAAAACTTTAGTGTTAAATATTTTTATTTTAAATTGAGGTGGTCTGGTAAGGTGGCTTAGCTGGTAAAGGCACAGGGGCTTTCCTCCCAAGCCTGATGACCTGGGTTCAATCCCCGGAGCCGACATGCTGAAAGGACAGAATACATACACATTCTTCTCTAACTTCCGTATGCCACACACAGCACACAACCGTACTAAAATGAGTATTTTGTTGTTGGTGGTGGTAATCGATAAAGCTTTAGGTGGAACATCCCCTCTGGATAGACAGTATGTGTAGAACAGCAGCATATTCTAGTAAAAGGATTGTTTAAAAAAAAAAAAAAACACTGATAGATCAAGTAAACCCCAGGATTTCCCACTGGAGAATCTCTGAAGATACCAAACGTTAGAAACCCAAGAATGGAACATGCAGACGCATGTGGTTGTTCAGAAGGTATGCATTGAAGATAACGCATTTAATCCCTGATACATGCAGACAGTATAGATATCCTGGCTGAGAGGAAGTCAAGCAGAACGAAATTTATATATCATGTATTAGAGCTTGAGGACGGAAGCTTTTTAAAACTGACATTCAGTCAAGATACAGCAGAAGTATCCATGACCTTTTCCTATCAACCGTGTCACTGAGTACATATTAATAGCTGTTCCTTTCTCAGTAGTCTATGTGGAAATGGACAACTCAAGTAGAGAAAAACAGATGCCTCCTTACATCAACCTGAAAAAAAGAAATCCCAAGCCCAGCGCACCTTGTCGTTGTCATCCACACTGGTGGATCTCACCACACACGAAGCTCGCCTCTCTTGGCCTTGCACAGCACCCTGGGATGTGGGCATGGGGGGGCAGCGGGGCACGCCTCTTCTTGGGTCCTTCTGAGGGTAGTGTGTTGGAAATGTAGGGTTTGGAAATGGTGTTGGACCTTGTGAAAGATGGGCGGTGCTTGCTCACTAGTGGGGTCGCAGGTGCGCTGGCAGTCTAGCAGAGAATCAAAAGGCAATGCCCATGTATAATCAAATTAAAAACCACTTTAAAAATATTTGTTAAGAATCTTAACATGCAGCATGAAAATGCTTACTTGCTCCCGCTTCTTCTTACTGCGTTGGAAAAAGCTGAAAATCCCTCTGTTTTCTTTCTCCTTCACGATGTCTGGGGTTTGTGATATTTGGCAGGACTCTGGAAAGATGAAAAACAATTTCCTTTTTGTTCGTGGGTGTAACTCATTTCCAGTGTTTCTTTTCCTAGCCTCTCCTTCAAAAGCTTTTCTGGTGATGAACGTTACCAGTTACAGCTAGTCTGCTAGGCAGCAAATACCTTATCCAATTCTCAAAGCAACAAGAGAATATAGCTACCACTTTAGACCAGAGGCAAATAAAGCTTAAGGAAGCTAAGACACACAGCCAGGGTCAAGAGGCAGAGCTAGACAGTGAACTCAACTCCTTATGCACTGTGTCATTGTCAGCATTTCAGATGCGAAGTAAGAAGGTTACAGCACAGTGACACACGATGCCTCTCTCACACAGCTTGTCCTTTTGTTTATTTCAGCTATAATTCTGTCAGAGCTAAACAACCACGAAGTGTTATTTCACTCTCAAAACATGAGCCATTATAATTACAGCTGCCACTCTATATGCAAGTACACTTCGGTGGATCCAAACAAACCCCACATGGAAAATGCTCCAAGAAAAATTAAACCTGTACTGAATTCATACAGATTTTTTTCCTGGCCTTCATTCCTGATTGAAAACCTACCATAATGACCATTTACAAGGTACTGGGTGTCACAAATAGTCCTGAGATGACTTACTGTATATGAGGGGTGGTGAGTATTGGCTATATGCAAACACTAGGCAATTCTTTATCAAGGACTTGAGTTTCCACAGATTTTGGTGTCCACAAAGGTTCAGGACCAATCTGCCATAGGCACTCAGGGAAGAATGAACCAAAAAATGTGTCACAAATGATATTTGTTTAACCTAGTAGCTCTAGTAGGTTACCAGGCCCTAAAGGTTAACATTGCTAAAATTGGACTTCAGTTAGAATGGCAATCATCAAACTTCAAGACTGTATCCATAATCCTTCTTTAACCATCTCCCAAATGTTTATTGCCTAATGTCAACTGACACAGTCAATAACCAAGGACCAAGCCAGCACCTAGGCCACTGTGTCCCAGTATACTTCCAAAAAACAGTATCTCACTGGAAGGAATCATGACTGCTTTGAATTAGTTGATTTTCTGTTTGTATAAAGCAGTGCACTACAAACAACTAGTCACATCAGGGTGAAAGTTGCCAAAGTTCACTGGGAATCATGCCAAGGGACTCAGGAGCCATCCTACAAGTGTTTGCACTGGCGAAATTCAGGATGCTTTACTATCGTTAAGAAAAACCATATATAGCTGGGCAGTGGTGGTGCACGCCTTTAATCCCAGCACTCGGGAGGCAGACACAGGCGGATCTCTGTGAGTTCGAGGCCGGGCTGAACCGACAGCCTCCAAAACAATACAGAGAAACCCTGTCTTGTAAAACCAAAAAAAAAAAAAAAAAAAAAGAAAAACAGTATATATTGAAACATCACATGAGCATGAGGAACTGACTTCAGATTCCCTGAACCCACATAAAGCTGAATGAGAGAACACTCATCTGTAATCCTAGTGCTCCTACTGTGTGAAGGGAAACAGACAGGAGAATCCCTGGAGGCCTGTGGGTCCTCTAGCTTGGCATGCACAGCAGTAAGGACTCTGTCTCAAATGAAGTGGACTACAGCGAACATCATATGCCTGGGGTCTGCTACATGCATGTCATAGCACACGGACTCCTGTATAGACATGTCATAGCTCACGGACTCCTGTATAGACATGTCATAGCACATAGACTCCTGTATAGACATGTCATAGCACATGGACTCCTATATAGACATGTCATAGCACATAGACTCCTGTATAGACATGTCATAGCACACAGACTCCTGTATAGACATGTTATAGCACACAGACCCCTGTATAGACATGTTATAGCACACAGACCCCTGTATAGACATGTCATAGCACATAGACTCCTGTATAGACATGTCATAGCACACAGACTCCTGTATAGACATGTTATAGCACACGGACCCCTGTATAGACATGTCATAGCACACAGACTCCTGTATAGGTATGTTATAGCACACAGACTCCTGTATAGACATGTCATAGCACATAGACCCTGTATAGACATGTCATAGCACAGACTCCTGTATAGACATGTCATAGCACAGACTCCTGTATAGACATGTTATAGCACACAGACCCCTGTGTAGACATGTTATAGCACACAGACCCCTGTATAGACATGTCATAGCACATAGACCCTGTATAGACATGTCATAGCACACGGACTCCTGTATAGACATGTTATAGCACACGGACCCCTGTATAGACATGTCATAGCACACGGACTCCTGTATAGACATGTCATAGCACATAGACCCTGTATAGACATGTCATAGCACATAGACCCTGTATAGACATGTCATAGCTCACAGACTCCTGTATAGACATGTCATAGCACACAGACCCTGTATAGACATGTCATAGCACATAGACCCTGTATAGACATCCCGCCCTGTTCCCCCACATTCTTATACACAAGATTTTTTAAACAGTGCTAGCAGCCAAAAGGAAGACTGTATAAGACGAGCACTCTCTTTCAGTTCCTTATTAAGATGCACAGAGCAAATGCTGATGATGATTAGCGATGTTATTGCTGTGTCTCTAAGTGGAGGTACAAACCACTATTTATGAAGGGTGTTTTGTTTGCCTGGAGAAGGGATCTCTGTGCAGCTCAGGGTGGTCTTGCAGCCTGAGGCTTACACAGTCCCCTTCTTCCACTTCCTGAGGAGCTGGGGCTACAGACAAGCATCATTTGGTGCTTATGAAGTATCCTTGCTACAAATTACCTCACCCAAACCTGTCAAGTCTCTAGATTTATAGTCAGTTGACAGGACCAAATATGTACGGGGAAGTGATACACACAGGGTGCGTGGGACCAGTACTGGAATAGACACTATGAGATGAACCATGGAGACAAAAGGCTTGGTGTCTTTAGTGAGACAATTATAAATTCAAAAGGGGGTGAGAAGTAAACTGTGAAAGCATCTCTTACACACACACACAAATGAGAATTCTATGCAAATCAAAGTACAATTTCAATGATATTGGAAACAAAGCTCTAGGCATAAAAGTGTGAGAGAAGATTTAGATGGGACTTAAGAAGTAAATGTATAATCTTAAATGACTGTACTTAAAATAAGTGTTTAAAAAAATAAGCAAATGGTGGCAATGCCTGAACTAGGAAGCAGGGAGAGTGTGCTGGGTGTGTGTGTGTGTGTGTGTGTGTGTGTGTGTGTGTGTGTGTGTGTGTGTGTGTGTGTGCCAACTTGACAGAAGCTTTGGTCATCTGGAAAGGGGGAATCTCAATTTAGAAAAGGCCATCAGATAGGAGAGGGCCCAGTCATCTGTAGGTGGTGTCATCTGGGTACTGGTGACCTTTGGTTGTATGAGAAAGCAGGCTGAGGAAGTCAAGGCCTTTGCTTCAATCCTGTTGCTAGGTCCCTGCCCTGGTTGAGTTCCTGCCTCAACCTCTCTTAATAAGATAGACTGTGATCAGGACCTTTTCCTGCTCAAGTTGCTTTGGGGTCAGGGCATTTTTATCCCAGTAGTAGAAAGAAAAGTAGGGCAGGCGGTTAAAACCAAAGCATGCATTAGTGCAATCTGTCACAGTAACGATAAAGGAAAACTGTATTTCACAAACCGAAACACCAGTAACTCAAACTTGAAATGAGCAGCATGCACTGCACAAGGGCCTTCCTGAGGCTAACAAATAACCGTGAGGACACAGACAGAACTTCCAGGTTAAAGGGGTCTCATACGCTTTATTTCTGAGGACCCTGTGAAAGAAGAAATAAAAGCTTCATTCTGAGCTATTTTTCCCCCATTGACATATGTTAGCTGGTGGTGTGACAAATGTTAAATAAATAAATAAATAAATAAATAAATAAATAAATAAATAAATAAAACCTCAGCATTCCATTCACATTTCAGAAATCAAGTGACCCGAGATTTGAATAACTCGCAAACTCATGGAGCCATTCAGCAAGCATAGCCAGACTATGTCAAATGATGCTTCTTTCTGGACAACCGGTCACCCTACACACACACCAGGTCAGCCCTCCTCACTTAAAGCTGTATGCAGACGGCTGAGCTGTCAGACTTGAACAAGACATTGTCAAGCCTTGCCTTTACTAAGGAAATCAGCTCAGGCACTGCACTTCCTGATTCTAGAAGAGAGGCCAAAAGTCACAGCACACAGAGCCTGGAGGCTTCTGAAGACATCCCACCACATCAGGGTGGGAGAACATCAGTGGGGTTTGGATTGAGCTGCTGCAGGACTCTGGCATGACAAAATGAGCTCTCTTGACTCCACAATTCCAGGCCCTGCAGGTTCTGTTCATAGCAATTAAGCCTCTGAGAAACCCCATACACGGAAAGCTAGGCTACAGAAGGGACGTCAGAAATCAGTGTATTAAAATACTTGAAAGACCATGGGACCATGGGATTTGGTGGGGAGCGAGGCAACCACAAGCACCAATTCTAGCAGGAAGCAAAGACTCTCTGTTCCCATTTCCAGACTATCACAGACGTAGAATCCAGACTTCTAAAGCTATCCTCCTTCGAAGCTTGCCACCTTGGTCTATCAGGCACTGTAGCGTCAGAACTAAAGAGCCTAGTTTCTGCTTCTCTGCCAGGGTGCATTTTAAAATAGGAATTTTTAGCTTCTTTGATTAGACTAGCCTGTAAGAGCCGCCGAGAATAGATCAACATACACTTGCTGCCGTTGACTTCATCAGAAAAGCCTGGCAGCGTGTCGTATGCAGTTTACCAAGGTTTCGCTTCTAGGCGGGGCACTAACAATCAGGCAAATCAGAGACCCGAGCCTATCCTGTTTTAACAGGGGGAAAAGACTCATAGATTCCATTGTTAAATAATTTTAATCAATTTTCCCATGAAAGTAGCATATATTCATTATAAATCCTATAACAAATAAATATGAAAACTTGCTCACAGACCTGCCCCTCAAAGCTAATCACTACTAAACATTTTATATATTTCCTTTGGGCAAACAAATTTTTTTTACATGCAGTATGAAATGTCTTTTGAAGCTTTTAAAGCTAGTTTTAACATAATAATTTCCATGTTATTAAAATTTTTCATTAAAAACTAAGCGGTGGCAAAGGAAAAACCATGCTGTGAAAAAAGAGCAAGTGTCATCTCCCAGTAGCTGCTCAGTGGGAGGCAGCTGAGACCCTCCCAAGAACCGCCCAAGTATCAACCCACACGGTATCCAAGCAGGCTCCCACCCAAACCGTCTTCTCTTACATCAGAGAACAAACAGGTCTTCCCAAACTCTTAGCGTGATGCATTTTCAGTATTGTCTTTAGTGTCTGGGATTGTTTTTTTTTTTTTTTGTTTTTACTTTTGTTTCTGGGATTGTTTTTATATGTGTAGCTCATACTGGCCTCGACCTCGGAATCCTCAAACACCCCAAGTACTGGAATTACAGATCTATACTACTACTCCCAGCTCTAGAATGACATCATTGATTATCATTCTGTTGAAGTGAAATTATTATAATTAGAACTGGAAATCAAAGAAGGGAAACTGTAAATTCTTTTTTAGGAAATTAAACACCCACACCCCCAGATTCTCTGTATGTGTTAGCAATGTTAAGAAAGTTAAGATTAGAAACTCAATTTTAGTCCTCCCAATTTTGTGTTGTAATTTACAGTTTCTACTGATTTGTGTGTCTTACCTTGGAATGATGACTTATGGAAGGCAGTAACAGAAGGGGCTACAGCAAGAGGGAGTAAAAAAGGAAATGACTGTGACGATGGTGTCTGTTAACTATCAAATATCACACTGACTCAAAACAGTAGGCTGTGGATTACACTGTACCACACCCTCAGAATAATGTCTGAAATTCTCTGTGCAGTGTGCATTAACTGTCTCCTCCACTAAACCCTTATTTCCCCGAATGAAGGAGATTCACATTGAATATCTAACTGCCTTGGTCTACTAGGCACCAGGAAAAAAATAAATCAACCTCATTTGAGATCTCCACATTTTCCTCATTTGAGATCTCCACATTTTAATGCAGCTTCTCTTTGTATGGATGAGAATCTGCTATCTAGAAAATGTTGGGAACTATTTATGATTTACTTTATATGCAGGTGTAATTTACTCTGGGTGCTGACCTAAGAAGGCAATTCAGCAAAAAATATCTAAATGTGAGTGATAACTAAGCCTCAAACAAAGCTATATGAAATCTTTATAAATCAACTACTGCTTCATTAGAATAGCCATGGGCTTGCACATAAATGTGTAATTTATTTAAATCCAAAATGCACAAGAAATTATGTTAAGTTCCACCCAAGGCAGGGCATGGTGGCACAAGTCTGTCAGCCTAAACTGCTGAAATAGCTGAGACAGGAGGATTCCTTGAGCTCAGATGTTCAAGCTCAAGTCAGACATCCCAATGAGATCTGATCACAAATACACACAAAAAAAAAACAAGGAAAAGAAATGCAAAACTACCAAAAGAATTCCTATGACAGAAAAATATAAAATATTGATGACAGCCAAGAAGACCATTTCAACAACTGCTACCAAGTTAAATTGCATGCTTGGTTTGATTTACTTATTTCTATTTATTTTTCCTTCTTATCTTTAATAGGATGCATTTACTTCTATCTATATGACTGATCCATTAAATGCTTGGCATTATGAAGTTGGGAGCACCTAACTATACTCATACACATACACGTACACACAATAAACACACTCACATACACACCCCACTCAAGAGGAGGAAAAGTCTACTTACCTTTGCTGATATCCATTGCATATAACTCTCTCAGTCCCAAGTCATTAAGAGATTTTGTCAAGTCCAGGGCCTCCTGATCCTGATAATCCTTCAACAACACTGTTTGCAATGGATCAAACTCACATTTACTGCATATAATGGGAGCAAGATCTTGCAGCGGTACATGGGGACTAACTCTCACTATGGTCTTCTGTGTTTTCTTAAAGTTGATCACTACTCTCACAGTTTTCTGAAATGTAAATTAAAGTCACAGTTACAACCTAGTTTATCTTCTAAAACAAAATTTCCACAATGACATCTAGAATGTTATCTAGAATAACTGACCACCAACTCTCAGTGAATTAAATAGTTACACTACAGGTCATTTATTAAAACATACCCTAAGCAGTGCTATCCAGAGTTGTGTGTTACTCAAGGCTTTATATTTCCTCAGTAAATAGTTCTTTCCATTCTTTTCTTCTTTTGGTGTAAAATTTTCCTTTATACTATTGCTATTTCCTAACTTTAAAACAAATTCTAAGAAAATAAAAACTACATTTTTTGTGTTTTTTTTAAATGGTCCCAGGGATTGGATTTAAAGTGTTGTGGAATAATCATTTTGCACACTGTGAAGACGTCTCATTCTAATTGGTTAATAAAGAGCTAATGGCCAATAGCAAGGCAGAGCTTTTCAGGCACACGGGATGCTGGGAAGAAGGAGGGAATCACCAGCCAGGTGGAAAGGAAGCAGCATGAACACACAGAGTAAAGGTAATAAAGCCACAAGGCAGAAAGTAAATAAATAGAAATGGCTTAATTTAAGTTATAAGAGCCAGTTAGAAATAAGCTTAAGCTATTGGCTGAGCTTTCATAATTAATAAAAAGGTTCTGTGTGGTTATTTGGAAGCAGGCTTGCAGGACAGAAAAGTCCACCAGTATTAAGGTTTTATTCATGGTAGACAACACTCAACTATTAAGCTATTTCCAATTTTCATATTGATACAGTGTCACTAAGTTATTGTGGCTGGGCTTGAACTCCATCTATAGCTAAGGTAAGTCTTAAATTTGTGATCCTCCTGTTGTATCCTACTAAGTATCCGTGATTATAGCCATGCACCAGGCCTAGCTCAATGTGTGTTTATAACTGGTAAATTAAAGCCAAAATTCTTTTAAGGTTGTTGCTATTCAGATTTGTCTGTCTGTCTGTCTGTCTGTTTTTTGAGGCAGGGTTTCTCTGTGTAGTCCTGGCTGTCCTGGAACTCACTCTGTAGACCAGGCTGGCCTCAAACTCAGAGATCCTCCTGCCTCTGTCTCTCAAGTGCTGGCATTAAAGGTGTGTGCCACCACTGCCCAGCTAAAATTCTTGATAGTAAAATATTAAGCAGATTTAAACCCAACAAGAACAAAGGTTCATATGTAATATTATTAATATTATTACATTGTGTCTTAAAGTATTTTCAAATTATCAAATACACACAATAATAATATCCATGTTTTATGTTGACCTTTATTTAAAGAATGCTTATAATAGCATGTCAATAGCCACGTTAAAAAAAACCAAAATATTTCAAAAACTACTATCCTTCTAACAAGATCAATCAGATCAGTCACACCAAGAGACTAGCATCATGTCAAGTACATGGTCAGTGATCAGTAAGTGAATACTACAGATTGTCACTGATGTTTGCTGTTTATATTGTTATTTCCAGTTAACTCTAACATAATAGTAAAAGACATAAAAATAGTAAAGGATATCATCCTTACTTAGACATAATACTAGTAACTGCAAAATTATTTATACGCTTTGAAGTGTCTCCCTATTTTGATGCAACTGAATTAACCCCCATGAAGAATGGAAGTATGAAATAGATAGTTATACTAAACAAAATCTAGTTTTCAGATCCTCAGCGATGTTCATTCATAAAGCTAAACCTGCATATAACTGAGGGGCTCCTAATATTGGCAATCTATTTGTAACATAAATAAAATGGCTCCAATATGATCAGTAGCATGTGCAGGTAAATTCATACCTAGACAGAAGACAGACCACTGTCTTATTAATATTTAACATTCAATCAAATATTAAAGCCAATGTTTTTTACACTAGGCTGGCCTCAAAATCACAGAAATCCACCTGCCTCTACCTCCTGAGTACTGGGATTAAGGGCATGTACCACAACCACCCAGCTAAAGCCAATGTTTTATCATGAAATTTGTCAACGTTTTTGTAAATGCTTTTACACAATGATATGAAAGTATGTATTCAAGTCAGTGCACAAGTTTTATATATTTTATGAAGCAAAAAATGATGCTTGTAACTCAGAAGCATTTTTTGAAGTCATAAACTTATACTCCTGTGTTTATAGCAGTAACTTTATGAGAATAATTTTAAGAGGAAAGAAAAGTAAGTGCTATGGACATTGACACACTGATAGAATGTTTGCCTAGCAAGCATGAAGTCCTGGGTTTGGTCAAATACACAAATAAATAATGCTAAGAATATCAACCGAATAAATTAGCATTTTTGTGCTACAGAGTTTCTGGTTAAAATTCACACATTAAAAAAAGAAAACAAAAAATCTAAGTATCTGAATAGATGGCTTGGTGTAGACTCATGATCCACGTAGCAGGCCAGGCATGTTTTCACACATGCCTACTGCCCCAGTGTTGTGGGGATCAAAGACAAGAGAACCACGGGCACTTGCTGCCAGAGTAGCTAAAAACAATAGCTCCAGTTTCAGGGAAAGACCCTGCTTCAAAGGAAATAGGCAGAGAGTGATGAAGGACATCCCATGTTCTCTGTTGGCCTCCATGCATCCATTTACTGCACGCAAAAAGAAATTATTAAAAAAGAAAGGAAAATAATCTGTGATCTGGGTATATGTTGTATTAGTGACTCATAAAATATATAGAAGGCAAATATGAAATTAAATATTCATTGGTTTTAAAAATGTCATTTAAGTATAAAATTTTTTAGAGCATAATTTAAACTGCACATGGATTTCTGTCAGATCCTGATGTAGCCAAGCCAATTGTTTTTAGAGCATTTGACATCTAAATTGTTTCCCCCAATTCTAGCTGACCCAGAATGAATAACCAGCTGATAACAAGCAAAGTGGTTTAGGAAAACATGAGAACTATATTATATAAAATGCCAGACCAGAAGCCTACTTTATATTTCACCTACAATGAAATAACCATAAACACTGACTAAAACAAACTATCTCAGGCATAAGAACATCAAAATCTGTGATAGAATCCTTACCTCTGGGATTATCGGTGTAGGCTTTTTCTTGTCCAGAGACTTTGGCTTTAAAATGACCTTCTCTACCTCCAGCATTCCTATTGGTGTGTTTGGCTTAAATTTGATGAGATTCTCTTCAGCAGACAGTAGATCAATCGTGTGACTTGACGGATTTAAGTGGTACTGTGCACAGAGGAAGACGAGCAAATCCATCATTGGCTTACTGTAAAATAGGAGGAGTGATGGTCCTTAGACTCTGTCTCAGCAGACCGTCAAACAACTGCCGTGAGAACCTGACTCTGGACCTGTTTGCCTTCCAGACATACAGCAAGGCTACAAAGTAAGAGCTGTGAGAGCACCTTAAAAATTTCACGGTTAGGAAGACAAAATCCCAGCAGATTAAAGGCAGTGGTTAGAATGTTTGAGGTTTTAGAGGCTAGGATCACTTCACCCATTTTCCTCAGATTTTTATTTACCAAGTCTTTTACATTATAAATTGTAGGAGTCCTTCCTTATCCAAGAATAGCCGCTTGATTTTTCAGACGATCCTCAATATTACAACTTGTAGTCCTTAGCTCATCAATTGGCTATATCCCAAAGTCCCAATAGAACAAAATACAATCTTTTGATTCTTAAAGTGTGTGTGTGTGTGTGTGTGTGTGTGTGTGTTATATTAGTGAACGACGGTCCCCAAACTTGTAACAAATCCTGTGGGTTCTTACACCAAAGAATACTTACTCAGTATTTCCTAGGTTCTGCTGGCATTGCACAAGTATCATGTCACACCTGTCCTGAGAGCTCTATTTGACAGACTGGACCACGTGTCAGCAACTATCCTCTGTAGTAACTTAAAACCTGCTAGAAGCCTAAGCTGACCTCAACTCGCTGTGTGCCCACAGCCAGGCCTCAGCCTCCCTGGTATTAGGATTACAACTGTGTACCATTATGTCTGTTTCCCACTTTGAGCTTTTTAAATTGAGACTTTAAGGGCATAGCATGCTTGTTACTGTTATGATTTGTTAGTATAATGTCTCAGGCTGCTCTATTGTTATAGTGGCAGATTGAGGCCAGTGTGGCCTGTAGATAGAATGGCCTACAAAGCCTAATACTTTTATCATCCGGCCCTTGATATAAAAAGTATATGGGCCCTCATGTAAAGCAACAGAAGAAAATGTTTGAGGTCCTATCAAATAATGGCCACCAGGGCTTTAAAAAAGGACAGGTCTCAATGCAGGAGAAACTTCTACAGGATTTTTGCACATCCAGCTTGGCTTTCAGGGCACTCCTCAGTCTGGGACTCCCCTTTCCATGGGTACCACATGCTGACACACAATAAGTTTTCATTCACATTAACAGAACACTGTGGTCTTGTCTTTCTTAACTGTCAACCCTTTAGAAAAAACAAATTACAAAATCTTTTGTATCACATTTTCTTCAAATGCCTGGAGATCCTGAACCATTCACACTTAAGACAAAGGCAATAAAACAACTTACAAAAGTCCTGTTTCTTATTTCATGGGTGGAGGTAGAACTTCGTGGACTTGGCTTTCAGGAAATCTGTGACCAGCTACCCCCTTCTTTGGGGGGGGGAATGTAAATGGCCAGTAACAATGGTTTTCTAATTCTTTAACTGGATAGCTACTAGCTTTCAGGAACTTGACGGAAATGAGGCCAGGAAACTCATCATTCAGCTTTCCATGTCAAATCCAGCACACCTGCTTAATACAGTGCCTCACCCCGTCTGTCCAAACAGCAGCTCCAAGTCTGTGACCTCTTTGATCTAGGGTTGTTTTTGTCTTTTTTTTTTTTTAAAGGAGCTGTCACCGTGTGAACCTGAAGGGAGATACCAACCACTTTACCTATATTTTCAAACCACCCTCTATATTCAGCTCAGTTTTATCTCCAGGCCATTTCCAGTATCTGTGCGATGAAGAGGTAGTCCCCTCTCCTCAATTCGACAACTGTGGATTGAACCCAGTGCCTTGTACTACAGCCACCTCACAAGAGGTCTGTCTTTAATGGCACCCTTTGTCTCCCCCACGTACAGGCAGCATTCTGCTGCCCAATAAATGACTAAGTCAGTAATTGACTGACTGCGTGCTACACTTTGTAGGGCCTGGATTTAGAGAGAGACCATAAACAAAAAGAATACAGACTCTCATCCATAGGTGCAGGGAGTGGGGAGGGTGTGAGGGAATATTTTAATTGGAAAGCTGCATCAGAATAGAGACTTGGAGAGAAGCGGGGAGAAAGTTCCCATGTCAGCTGTACCTGGAATGTCCAGGCTCCCAGGCCCTGGATGCAGAGCCTTTAGCAATCAGCTACAGCCTTACAGTGTTTTCAAAGGCTTCTCTGGGAAAGACCTGAGGTTTTATAAAGTGAGATTTAGAAGGCTGTGGCAACAGTTAGAGGGCTACAGCAAAAATTTACATGGGGAGCTTAGCATATACTTGTAAAGCTAGAATGCCAGCCTGGACTAAATACTGAGGGATGAGAGGAGAAAGAGTGTGATAGCATATTATTTTTTTTTCTTGCATGTTCTGAGTGGGCATAACAACAGATAGCATATTATTTTAAGGTGCGCGACTTTTGTTTATGCTGCATCTGTTTAACTCTGTGAAGCTGTGTAACTGTGTCTGTCTGAAACACCTGATGATCTAATAAAGAGCTGAATGGCCAATAGCGAGACAGGAACAAAGACAGGCGGGGCAGGCAGACAGACAGTATGGATAGAAGGAGAATCGAGGAGGAGGAGGAAGGAGAAGGATGAGAACAAGGAGAGGAGGACATCAGGGACCAGCCATGGAGTAAGAGGAAAAGTAAGATATAGAGAAGAAAGATAAAAGTCGAGAGAGGTTGACTATCAAGCAGCTCACATCTTCGTGTCTCCCAACAAGTCCTTGGGCTTTTATCTCAGCCCCTCCTTATAAACCCTTCTCCACCTGACTCCTCCCTACAACTTTCTGTCAGCTAGTTGCTGACTCAGCCTCCTGATAGCAGGTGAATTTTATTTAATTACACATCTTTGCATCATTAAACAAATGTTCCAGAGCATAAACAATAGTAGCACACCTTAAAATAATATTCTCCAACATGAGAGGGGAGAAAAAAAAACACTTGGGACTTTACAGAAGGCACTAATCAGACTGCACATTCCTCAAGAATTGTGATAGGGGCTCTGGCCATTTTGTTCCAGACCTTATCTAGGATCCCATGCACACCTAGAAGCGGACACCTCTCTTGAATGGCCCCAGCCTATCAATCATTACTCCCAGGATCTGAGTGGAGGCACAGAATGAAGGCGATGCTGTTACATGAGGGTTTTAGTGAACCAGCCAGTGGTTATTACATCCTAGGCAATTCTGCTTGATTTGCAACATTACACAAGATAGGGGGAGTGGAGAGGGAGGGAGAGAGGGAGAGAGAGAGACAGAGACAGAGACACAGATACTACCATGGAGATCAATGTGCAGTGGATGATGATGTTGAAGGGAGAGTTACAGGTTTTAGAAAAGGACATGTATTAAAAACTTTAGCAAATTTCTGTGGCAGCCTTGTTTTTATATACAGCCATCAACGTACTTTCAGACCCGTTTGAATGGTTAAAATAAGTAAGAGAAGCTTCAGCATTTGACACTAAAACACCTCAGCGCTTACCTCCCCCAGAAGGTAGAAATCATATTCTTGCTCTGTCTAAAGGAGCCACAACACTATCAGGTGGGACTCAAAACTCTGAGGCAGGCGCCACATGCCACGGTCATTGCTAGACTTATCAGTCACACGCTGCTCCCAAAGAAGAGAATTACCCACCCAGCTGCCAAAGTATGCTTGCTGAGGCCAAGGCTTATGGCTCAGGAATAACTGTCCTGACCTAACATGACTGACAGCAGTTAGTGAGCAGGTTTGGCCATGGATTATCACAGAAAAAAGTGCCATTTTCCTGTAGCTCAAGGCGGGAGCATGCGAGACCCTGAGCAAAATCAGTGACCTGGTTAAGAGCATATGCACTGAATTACCACCCCTCACTGATGGGTGCATCGGCCTCCTAGCCCCCTTATTTCTGAATCACTGTGAATTCCGATTGATCACGTTACCTAGCTGCAACGCTACTATTATTATTGTTTCTATATTACTAATAATACTTAGAGGCATTTATATAATGACTTCCTGGAAAGCATATTTAAAAACTTAAAACAGCTAATGTAAAAAAAAGATTTTTTAAAACTCTCTTTGACATGAAGAAACCTCTGCGATTTCTGACTTTTTAATAAAAAATAATCACTTATTATTGTTGTTGTTGTTTGAGCTCATATCAACCAGACCATTAAAGCTATTCCTACATTATAAATGAAACAGAGGAGGTTAAGAAATCATATTCTACACAACACCTATTGTAATCACTGGGATTAGAATTTCCTGCCTCTCCAGAGTTTCCAGCTAGACTTGAGTATCCTCATGATTCAAGATGGTGCTCACGGTGGTGAAATGGATGGCTTAGAACAGGCGATCTGCTTTGTAATATAATTTTACCGTATAGATAAAAGACATCATCAAATCCTTCCTAAATCCTCTGGGACCATGTCTGTATCTGGGACACAGAGAGGTTGTAATCTTAACCTGGTTTTGATAATGGATGGTTAGAGCTTCTATTTCTGTGTTTTCAAGATCCAGCTGGATATCAAAAGATACAGGTCACGACGCAATAAAGAGCTCCAAGAACAGCGGGAGACGTGCGACAATGACATAGGTGGGTTTCCAAGCCTCTCCATGTTTAAACAAGGCCATTTGCCAACAGGGTGCCCAGATAATTTTTCATTCAATGGGACAGCTGAGAGCAAAAGGGTGACTGCTCTCAGGGAAAAAGGGTGCTAAGAGGATACCCTAGAAAATGGGAACACATGACAATAAGTGTATAGACGTGTTTCAAGCAACATAAGAATAAGTAAGGTTTTCTAAATCTAGCCCAACCTCTAACAATGTCTCTTATGCATTCTGAACAAACCCTCAAAACTGCTTTGAGTTGTTTCTCTGCCTTCTGAACACACACCAACAACTCAGTAAGTTCTACACTGTGTTAGACCTTCAGTTCTGAAAGAATTCAAAGGACAAATGGAGGCCAAACACAAACAAAAAATAATCTAACACAAAAAGAATATACCTACTAAATATCACACACACACACACACACACACACACGTTGTGTCATAATTTGTCTTTGATATCAACTTGACTGAATTTTCAATCACCAGGAGAAGCATCAGTGTATCTTTGAGAGCTTTTCTCATACTAAAAGTGAGCACTACATTTATTCTTTGAGGATGTCATGCCTTTCTTCAAAGGTGAGGTGTAAAGGTCACAGAACGGTCACTGTCTGTCCAAGTTTACATACTAAGTCTCTAGAAGGAGGGATAGCGACTACAGGAAACCAAAGCCAGGCAGGAGAGCAGAGGAAACAGGAATTCATTAGAAACTAATGGATTAGTGCAAAGAGCCTCCTGCAAACACAGCCCAGCTCTCACCATGGTGACAGAAAGCGGAAATTTACAGCTGAGGACCAGGGTCAGTCACTGCATGGAAAATAACTAAAAGAGAACAAAAAGGGAGTGAGATTCTCAATGTGCTGGCTAGTTTTATATCAACTTGACACAAGCTAATGTCATCTGAGAGGAGGGAACCTCAATTAAGAAGATGCCTCCATAAGAGATTCCTCCATAAGATCCAGCTGTAGGCAAGCCTGCAGGGTATTTCCTTAAATTAGTAATTGATGTGGAGGGCCCAGTCCACTGTAGGTGGTGCCAGCCCTGGGCTGGTGGTCCTAGGTTCTATAAGGCACCAGGTTGAGCAAGCCATGAGGAGCAAGCCCATAAGTGATTATTTAGTGATTTTGAAGTGTAAGCCTCTTCAAGTTGTTTTCAGTCATGGTGTTTCATCACAGCAATAGGAACACTAACTCAGACACTGACCCAAAGCAGTCTGGAAGAATGCTTGTGTTTTCTGTTGTTGTTGTCCTTTTCCTTGTTCTTTTGAAATAGGGTCTCATATAGTCCAGGCTGGCCACACAGTTACCACTTAGTTACTCCTTAGCTGAAGATGACTGACCTTCTGATCCTCCTATCTTTCTTGCTCTCAGGTACTGACTACAGACCTGGTTTTATTACAGTTTTCAATAAATACAATTGTATGTGAACTTTTGGGTTCTGGTATCCATAATTGCCCTGTTTTTTGTTGTTTTTGTTCTTTCAAATATATAAAGTTTGTATTTATTTTCATTCGTGTGAATGTGTATGCACCTGCATGAAGGTGCCCTTAGAGACTAAGAGGGGTCAATGGATCCCTGGACCAGGGTCCCAGGTGTCTGTGAACTGTGTGATGTTGGTACTAGAACAGAATTCAGGTTCTCTGGAAGAGCTGCAAGTACTCTTAACTACTGAGCCATTGTTCCTCCCCCCTAATAAATCCTAAAGGCCTCGATTGTAAGAGCTCATTCTTTTTTGAGTGTCTTAGATCTAGTAATGCATTTTGTTTTTTTTTTTTTAACCACTCTACCATGGGACCCAGAGATCAAACTGTTGCTGGCAAGAGCTTAATTTCTTTGTTTTAACATAAACTGGCAATGGTGTAGCCTGTCATTTTTATTAGTCTACTTACTTCCAATAGGTGGCACTCTACTCCATGTAAATGCTTGGAGTCGGCTGCTGAGCAGCCCTGTACCAGTCACAACTACTCTTAGTAGTACTGGACCAAGTATGAATAGGTCATGTGTTTTATGTAAAGTATCTCTGGTCATTTAACAAAAAAAATCCCAGAGAGGTCAGTTTATATTTTTGAGGTCACACAGTAAGCCACGAAGCAAAGTGTAATTTCTACCTGGGGTTTCTACTTTGAAGTTCTATGTGGTTTCTCTCTTCACCCCACCCCTGTAAGATTTTTCCCATTTATAGTTAAAAGATATGACACTGTAAGTCTTCCCATTAGCCAACAAATTTAATAAATAAAATATATTTTACTCTTTGGACACCTTTTGTGCTTATTAAAAGAATGCTCATCAGTAAGAAGACAGCTCTCATCACACTCGGTATCCCTCACCTCACACTCCTACTGGCGCTCCAAAGCACACCTGCAAAAGTATCACACTAAGACACTCAAAATGACACAGTGGCTTTACATTGTCAACATTTCAGACAACCATTAGTCCTCCAACTGGAAGGCCTATAAAAATGACCACACATGGTTATCTCTTGGGTGGTGAGGCTACTAAAAGTGGGCTGCCACATTAAAACCTGATAACAAATAAATTCCAACTTACAAAACTTGAACCCAAACAAAACTTTTAAAAGAAACTAGAGACACTTCCTTTCAGGGCATTCCTACCATGAGTTCTTCCAGAGGACTCAAGTTTGGTTCCCCATCTCCAGAGGACTTGACACTTTCTTCTGGCCTCCACACGCAACTGCACGCACATGCACACGCACGAGGGAGAGTGTGCGCGCCACATGTACCCGCCTGCACTAAAGGGAAAAAAATCTTTGCTTTTTATTTTTTAGAAGATAAATGTATGGAAGGCATAGCATGAAACAGTATGTTCTACTGCGTGAGGAATCAAGAGTACGGAGTGGAACGAAGCAGCTGATTCTGGGAACATCTGGAAGTTTCTGTATAAAGTGTCATTCGAGCCTACATAAGCTGACTGAAGAAAAGGACAGATGTATAAGTCCTGCAGAAAGCCGGGGGTGGTGTTTACAATGGTCCTCATGTTTAAAAAGAAAGTATCTGCCGAAGAACAAAGAGTCACACGGTAAAGCTTAAGATATATAAAAGAGGGTAGGGAAGGAAAAGCCTACTTAATTTCAGGAGAGAAATTAGCATATCCCAATCTCCACACTTGGTCACTTGGACTTCCTTGATTTAGTGTTGAATTGCCCACAAACTGAGAACTCCCTTCCGCCAGAGGAATCTGTGTGTGGAGCCACAGAGGGAGAGAGGCTAGGCTAGGTGAAGAAAATCAGCTCTCTATAGGAGAGCTTGGGAGTGTGGCTCAGTGATACGGGACTTATGTGATGCTGCCTTTGGACCCCAGCTTCATCTCTCCACCACTAAAAAAATACAGCCAATATGTGCCACGCAGTGATAGTATTTCATGTAATCCCAGCAATCAATATACGATGTGTTATTTAATCCTAACAATTCTGACACAAAACATTTCCATAGATAAGCAAATGCCGCAAATCAACAATAGCTGGGCTGGGACACATACAAAGGGTGACTGATGGAAAATTACTCAGGTTTTAGCAATGGAGAAGCCAAAGAGCTGGAGGCAAAAGACATGAAAAGTTCTACCTGGTTAGAACACATGTAGCAAAGATGATTGAGAACCTTAAAGTCATGTATGAAGAAAACTCAGATACAGGGAAAATGAAGAAGATGGGGCATCATGAATCAGTCATAAATTAGACTAAGAAGGGAAGGAGGAGCAAACTCAAGTCGTGAAACCAGAGAGTAGAAACCGTAGGTGTTTAAGAGACTGCTAAGGGAGGCCTACCATCTCAGCAATGGTGCAGCTGAAACATCATGAGATCCCACTGCAGCTCTCAGGACAGAGGACGAGGGATGTAGCTTCCCATAGTGAAGGAAGTCAGTACAAGGATGAGACTATATTGAGTGGGCAAGGCTCAGGGCAAGACCATGGTCCAAAACCAAGTCTGAGAGGCCAGGACAACAGCAGGTCCCAAACAGAAAAGACCACAATGCAGTGCGGTTACTGGGGCATCCCAGGAGAAAGGCGTGCCAGTGATGAAACCAGCCTTACCTGTGTGCTTTAGAGAAAAGCAGGAATAGGGTGTTCTGTCTCAGCTATGTCAGTTCCTATCGCTGTTTTAGGTCAATGCTATGATGTCAGAGTACTAACTTGATGGTCACTGTCTGCAATTTCCTCCCCAGAAGAGTGCAGGTATTAAGTAGGAGCCCACCAAGGATAGTCACAAGTATAACAACCTCATAAATAGGGTTCAATGAAGAAACAAGAAATCCTAAAACTACTTTCACTACAAAAACAAATGGGAAAAAAATGTAACTTACTAAGAATATAAGATATATAATTAAGAATTATTTCATAAGGGTGAATTTATTTTATTTTCATCAACTTTTATAATGTTATAGAATTACATTCAATTTTAATTCATCTAAAACCGTGGTTATCCTGAATGAGACTTTTACAGAAAGCCACCGTACTGGAATGCGATGACCAACACAATACTTACTTCTTGTGCTATATACATGTACACTCATGCTATGTTAAGGTCAATCAGCTTCTGTTTCTAACACACGGTACTGGCTAACAACATGAGGGCGAAGGGAGAAAGGTGGGCAGTGAGATCAATTATATAGATATTGTAACTTTCCACTTTGGGACGAAACGGAAAATTACAAGTGGCTTTGTTCCATTTTCCCAACTTGTGTCCAAGTATTCTAAACCATCTGCCTCCTAAATTGTATTTCTGTTCCTTGCTAGTTCAAGTTTGATTTTCTATTACTACTTGATACACCCATGTGTATGGAATTAAATCAGTGAACTGAAAAGGAAAATCCTTAATGTTGCATATAGGTCTGTTTGTTTGGTTCAATAAGAAAATGCTACATTTTAAGCCAAGTAACTCTTACATCCCAGCAGCAGCAGCCTGAAGGGGAGGATGGGGAAGGACTGCATGTGCTGCAGGTGATGGAGCCTCAAGTTGCAGACTGAAAAGTCAGCCCTTCCTACTGTTAACACCTATCAATAAAGAACGAGATGCGTAAAAATCCCAAATCTTAATCACTGGATTGAGTTGGTAGAATACACAGCCTTAATGTTAAAATGCTGCAAGGGATTTACTACTTTAGCACTTGCTTTAAAAACAAAACAGATGACAACAGATGCTTTTTGTCAGAGGAAAAAAAGTGAAGACATTATTGTCACAGAGGCATCAGTGGTGGCAGAAGAAACGAGGCTGTGGTGTTTGAACCACTGCAGCATACCTGCCAGGAACAGTGGCCGATTTGAGAATATCTCCAGGCAGGACCACTGAGAGGTCAATGTCTTTATCTATCATATTTTCATTTTGCTCCATGATGGCAGCAGTCGAGTCTACGGGCTCCTCAGCAGAAGGGACACCCATGCCCTTCATCTCCGCAGGAGGAAGTGGTGCTTTCGCTTTTGGCTTCCTCCTAAAATAAAAAGAAAACCCAGAAAATAAAACATCTTCAAAAAAGCTTTCCATTATTACTTTTTATTAAAATCCCAAACCTAAGTTTAGATTATTTTCACATCCAGGAAAATTGTAATTTGTTAATTTTAAAAATATAAAATATAAATAGCTAATAAACACATAAAAAATATCCATCAGTAGCCACCAGGTAAACAATGTAAAAGGACACTGAGATCCCATCTTACCCTACTCAGAATAGTGGACATTAAGAAAAGAATGACAATAAATGCTGCTAAGATACCCAGGAGAAGGAGTCATTACAAACAGTAAGTATGACTGTAAACTAGTCAAAGTACTTTGGAAATCTATATGCAGATTCTGGGGGAAAAAAACCCACAGCAGATGGACTGTAGAACCCAGCATGCCACTCCCAGGAATTCACTCAAAGGATTTAAAGTCAATGTATCGGAGAGATCCTTCTCCAAGGATAGTTACCATATCTCTATTCATAGTAGCCACACAGTAGAATCACCTTAGGTATCCATCAACAGGAATGCATAAAGAATATATATATATATATATATAAACAACAGCATTTTATTCAGCTATACATTGGAATTATGTCACTCACTTGCAATAAAACTGAAGATTTCAATAAGTGAATTCTGACCAGAGAGACAAATAATGCCCATTTTCACCCATTTGTGGACCCTAGCCTTTATACAGATACATAAAATTATTTCTGTGTGTATGACCTAAAAGTAGAGAACCTGTCTATGTGAATGAAGACAACTACTAGGAGAGGGAGGACGAGAGGAGAGGAAGGGATGTGGGGGCAAAGGGAGATTGACATTACACGTATGTATGAAAATGTCCTTATGAAGCCCACAGCTATTTACATACAATGGATATACAGTTGAAAAAGACAATAAAATCTGCATTGGCCTTCATCTGGTTCAGTAAATGTTCATTCCTACCCAAGTAAGAATATCATTTCTCTTCTTTGATGCGGTTACATTAATGTCTCATGATGAACTACTGCCCTATACACCTCACAATGGGCCCCTGAGTTGACCGTTCTTTCCACACTAGTATGCCCTACTTCTCTATCCAGATAAACCTATCTATTCCTTACAGTCTAGCTTAGTCTACCCTCTGGTCCCAAATGTGTACACAGAACTTCTCTCTTTGAAATGATAGTGAATCTCTAAATCTAGCCATTTCCCCTATTTTTTTCCTGATTACCAGATCATCCCTCTGAATTTATAAAGCCATGAAAGTAAGTTGTAAGCGGCTATTGTTTTCTACTGCCCCCTCCTAGCACTGAACAATGAACTGTCTCACTGTAAGACACACATCTGGGCACAGCTATTCCCCAGTGGACCTTTTCAGACAAGTTTAACTGAGGCAGCAGAGATCCACCCTGAATGGATGCACCACCTCCTGGAGGCGCCAGGTCCAGACCACATAGGAAGGAGAAGGGAAGGACACGCTGGCATTTACCACCACTGTAGTATCTGAATATCACAACTTCCTCACGTGGTAGGATACACTGACAAACTGGGAGCCAAAATATACTCTTCATCGCTTTTGTCAAAGAAAAACCACAAAGTAACTTATCTAACCTTGCGGTTCACAGACCTGCAAAACTACTTTGCAGAATATGGAAGGCTTGGGAGCCGCAGGCTAGAGAAGCCCAAAATGCTACGAGCAGAGCTGAATGGGCCATTCAGAACTTCTGAAGACTAGAATGCCTGCAGAAATCCAGGCAGTGAAGGTCAGGCTCTCGAGAGGTTTCTGAGATGAACAGGACTCTATCAGGAACTGGGTTAGAGGCCATTCATGTTGCATTCTGTGGAGTCTGGCTGCATTCTGAAAACCTAAGTGAGGCTGAAAGCAACGGACTGAGTTATTCAGCAGAGCAATTTTCAAGAGGGCGAAACATTCGGACTGTGGTCTAGTATTTGCTCACTCTATTTACTGAGGTTTATGCGAGACTCACAGCAGAAATTAAAGAGTGTACAGTTTAGCAAGAAAAGGAACTGAGTATGGCGAAAGATGCCAACAAGGTTTAAGTAGAAAAAGAGTAGCAAGAGATTAATTAGTGTCACTAAAGAGAAACTCTGTGTTCTTTACCAGGTAACAGGAAAGAAGTCTGGAGGGCATAACTCTACCTATGGAAGGCACCAACTTTTAGAAATGCAAATTTATTCGAAAAAGAGCTATCCAGAACCAAAAATGCCACTGACAGTCTCCCCTATTAAAGGGACTCCCTGCTTATAAGCAATTACTTAGGAAAAGTTACTTTCCTAGTTTTGTCTACCACAGAACACAAAGGCTAGGGAAGAGGAGTCCAGACTGTATCTTGAGTTGGCAGCAGAACTTGAGATCATCATCCAAAAGAAGATGGTTTTACAGGCATGTAAAGTAGAGGAATTATGGGATCGTGGTGGTTTTTACACCATGGTTGTAAGGAAGCCGCTGAGGCCAGACAAAGTTAGATTCTGTAACATGAAAAATAAAAGTCCAGAGACAGATCCTGGGTCCAAACTTCAAGCTGAAGATCAGAAAAGCAAAGCAGCCGGCCACTGAATCTTACCTCTACCTCAGCGCAGACCAAAGGGGTGATCCTCAGACTGCTCCCAACTTCACTGCTCCTCAGATTCACTCAGACTGCTCTGCTCTCCTTAATGTGCCTAGAGACTAATTCTTTCATGAGACCCTTTGTTTCTTCCTTTTATACCTCCCAAGTGCTGGGATTAAAGTGTGTGATCATCTTTGTGTGAGTTGTTTCTCTTTAGGACTAGATCAATTTCATGTAGCTCAGTGTGGCGTTGAACTAACAGAGATCCTTCTGCCTGCCTCTTGAGTCCTGGGATTAAAGGTGTGTGCCACCACTGCCTGGCCGTATTTCGAGTTAGTGTGGTTGCTGGCATTAAAGGTGTGTACCATCATTGCCCAACCTCTATGGTTTGTGGCTGGTTTTGCTTTCTGTACCCTCAAGCAAGCTTTAATAAATCATAAATAATATATCACCACAGATTCCCTACTTTGAAATACTATTGCATTACACTGTGAAGATAAGGCCTAAACTGCAGTGAAGAACCCAGTACGTTTAAAATGTCAGTCCCGCTGGATGTCACTAAGGAAGCTGCAGGTATGGAAGGGAGCCAGTCTAAGTGAGCATCTATTTGAAGGACGTGGTCTGGTCAAGTCTTCTAGAGAGCTCCGAGGGTACCATCACAAACCCCATATCTGGACATGAAGCTGGGGATTTCATGTTTTATCTGCTTAGTTCCCTAATGCTTTTGCATAACCTTCCCTTTGTTTGCCTCTATTCCTCCTCTTTGGAATGTGTATATTTATACTAGTCCATTGTATATTGGAAGAAATGATAATGTAGTTTTTAAACTTTTTATTTTACAAGGCTTCACAGTTAAGGAATTACCTTGAGTCTCATAAGACTTTGGACTTTTGGACAATGCTTAGAGCTGTTGATATTTTGGGGATTCTTTCAAATGAACATGAGATGGCCATGCTGAAGACCGTGAGTATGGGATTATGGCTTAAAAAAGCGTTTGATTGTCGAGCAGACAAGGGATAGGCTTGTAGTTGGTTAATATTCACAATTAACATGGGCAGATTTAAAGTCACCTAGGTGGAATCACTTCTTGGGTTTTGAACTAAAGATGAGATCAAGTGTAGAATCACCTAAGAGACAGACCTATGGGTAGGCCCGTGAAAGTTCTTCTAGAAAGGTTCACCTGGAAGAGGAATACCCGTCCTTCCATGGGTGGTGCCATCCCAAGGGATGGGAGCATAAGTCAAACAAAAGAAAAAAAGCAATAGAGCTGGAGCCTGCAAGACTTTCTCCCTCTCCTGACTGGCCAAGGATGCCACAACTCCCCAGCCATGATGGACTATACTTTCTGAAGTTGCTTTTGCTAGGTATTTTGTCCCAACAAGAAGAGTAACACATACTTATTTCATAAATTACTAACCGGCTCCAATGAACTTTCACAAATAATTACACTAATAAATACTTTTAGTGTCAAGTGGACAATGAAGCTAGCTGAACATCCTGAAAACAATTTAAAGGTGTGATCATCTTAAAAAATTAAATGTGAAAAAGCTGTAACTAATAACATATATTGTTTTTAATATTTAAATAAAATTTACTCTAAAAGTTTGAAAATATTATCTTTTAAAAAAAAGATTGCAGGGCCAGAGAAATAGCTACAAGATTAAGAGAACTGGCTACCCTGCCAAAGGACCTGCGACTGATTTCCAGCATGTACACGCCAGTCAGCAACCATCTGTAACTCTAGTTCCATATGGAACACCCTTCTCTGGGCTCCATGGGCAGCAGGCATGTATGAGGCACACAAACATGTGCAGTAAAACATTTCGCACACAATACAATTTTTTAAAACTAATTGTGTTGGAAGAAAGAATACTATTCATTTCCTTTCAGAAAAAAATGTAAACTTTAATTCCACATTTCCTGAAAAAAATAGAAGAACCACATGAGATAAATATACCATCCTCCAAGTCAGCGTTTTCAAAATTTACAACTTAGAAACCCAATCATCTTTAAGCACTACAGTAAAAAGACAGAAGTACTTCTTTGTAAATTAAGTTATTAAAAGAACTAGGCTTTAACTTTTAGTCATATAATCTGACTTGTATTTAGGAAAGGCTCCTTTCATAATTTACAACAAAAATAAAATTTTAGAACAGTTACTATAAATAGATTTTTAATCTACAAAGAAAAACACTTCCCTATTCTAAATTTTAATCTGTAGAAACTGACTACTCATATATCATAAGCACTATTTCTGTAATAGACAATTTCAGTACCCAATTCAAGTAAGAGCAAGAGATCTAAAGATGAACAATTCAAATACAACTTTCCAATGGCCCACAGGGCTGATGCACACAAAAAATCTGATGAAGGACTAAAGCTACCTATGCACAGTTCTGCTGATAGTCCCTACAAGAGAATTGAGCTTTCCTGAGAAGCAAAAAGGGTTTTAAGTATGGGAAATAAGAATGCGCCAGATCTGGGTTAAAAAAAAAACTAAATAAATGAGGAATGATTAGAAATGATTTCCATTTCTGGCAGAAAAAGCATACAGAGTCATAAAAGAAAATCGCTCTTCTTGGAATTGAAGACTATGATAAACTTCTACAGAGAAGAGGAAGGAGATAAAAAGCCAGTGAATCAGCTGAAAAACGTAAGAGGATTCAATAAAGTGGCTTAGCACAAAGATGATATGCTTAGGTCAATGGCCTACTGACACATGAGCAAAAATTAACCAGAAAGCATAGTGATCAAAAATTCCTCTTATAACAGCAGAAAATGAATCAGAAAAGACTCCCAAGTTTCCCCCACTTTTGTGAATAACATTTCTTTCATTTCTCTGGAACTCAAAATCCCCTTTCTTAATAACATATACCTAATCCCTAATGCCTCTTTCAACACTATATTATCAACAGATCAAGCTCACCCAACAAGCCCCAGAGGGTGTTTTCCTGGTGTCCATTTGCATTGCTCTCCTTGGCTTCTGCATCTTTTTCTACCTATAACCTTTCAAAGTCCAGAGAAGTAAAACTTCCTGAGCAGTTTCTCCCATTTACTGGTCGCACCAATAAATTCTTAGTTTTGACAGTGTGTGTGAGAGCGCTTTCTTGCATCCTAAGGGCCTCGGCATCTGTGATGACAGTCTATCTCTGATCACTAACATACACCAATCAAAAAACAATTCACAGGCTGGCAGAAAGCACTACGTAGAACTTCTTGTGATTATCTTCAAGTCTACTTTTATCATTGCAATTAACAAAGCATTTGGTTCCTTTTTGGAACTAAGCATGGAAGTACCTTGGAGACTAAGTACTTGAGACTAAGATTCTCTCGTAGTGTCAAACAACCCAAAAACCGAAGGTGTAAAGCTGCACAGCCTAAAGGTCACCAGGCAGATGGGTGACTGCAAACCAGAGCAGTGACAGGAGCTGAAAATGGCTGAGTGGAGTGGGGAGGAGGCTCACAGTGAGTTTAAGGGAGTAGAGCAAGTGACTCAGCCCCTGAAGGCAAAGTAGAACTTCCCGGGCAGAGCATGTCCTTCCAGTTAGTGCTAGCTCCAAATGTGACCCATTCACAAAGTGAGGGTGTGCCTCTCCAGTTCACTTACTCCATCCTCCACAGTCTAATCTAGTGAAAAGAATACCAGGAGGAGGTCTGGATTTGGCCTGAACCTTAAATAGCTTCAGTACTTTAACTTACATGACCTTTCATTTATCAGCAGAAAATTGCAAATACTTTTTTGTTTAACCTACTGGCTTTCTCATGGTATAATGTTTTGATGACATGCCATGAATCTGCAAAGGAATTGAATGTCACCCAAGCCAAGTAAAAATAGTCAAATATAGACTAGAGAAAATCTAAATGTAGAAGATTTTAGCAATGGGGAAAGAGGAGAGGAAGATGAGGAGGGGAAGGGGAAAGACAGCCAGACACAGGTATTTAATAACCACTGTCTACAAATAGGAGTCTTTATTACCATTTATCTTGTGTGGTGTGCATATGCAAGCATGTTTGCACATGTGGGTGTACATGTGTAGATACAGGTGCATACCGAGACCCCAGGTTGATGGCAGGAATGTTCCTCCATTGCTCTTGCACATTACTATTGAGGCAGGACCTCTTAGCCAAATGCAGAGTTTATAGACAAAGCTAGTCTTTATAGCCAGACTGTTCTTCGGATCCCCGCCTCTCGGCTTTCCGGGGCTGGAATTACAGGCAGTTCACCACGCCTGTATGATTCTGAGGATCTGAACCCCAACCTAATTGCTGAGCATCTCCCCAGACCCTAGTCTCCAGTGGTGTACTGAAATTATCGTCTCATAGCTGAAGAAACTGTATGGCAGTTAAGAGTACATGTTCTTGCAGAGAACCTGAGTTGGGCTTCCATCCATGTCTGGTGTCCCACAACCACATTAACTCCAGATCCAGGGCATCAAACAGCCTCTTCTTCCTTGCCCTATGGGTACCAGAATTCATGTGAACACACACATATACATAACTCGAAAATAGTACACATAAGTCTTACAATGGTAATTACTGTCATTCAAGCCCCCACATCCCATTGGCTGATCGATTTTGATGCTCAGGACCAAATTCACAGCACTGAGCAATCAGAAAAGCACTCCAACATGGAGTGGATTTCCAGCTGTGCCCCACACCTTTAAAAGAAAGATTTTCCCAGCAGCTCTTCTTTACCAGGGCCATACAGCATGGATACCTGCGCTCACTCGTTGGGGCTGCTACCCTTGGCAAATCTCAGTGTTAAAAGGTACGAAAGAGATGAAATATGCAAACATATTTGAGACAAAAAATTTTCCCAGATTCGATGAAATATTAATCCTTAAAAATGAGCATGCCACAGTAAATCACTGTGGAATTATTTTTAACTTGAAAAACTTGTGGGGAGACACAAACATTCATGCCACAGAAGCCAACTTGCAGGAGTCAGTTCTCTCCTTCCAGTGTGTGAGTCCTGTAGAATGAACTTGTATCGGCATGGCAGCAAATGCTTGTAGCAGCTGAGTCATTCTGCTGCCCCAAATTATTGTATTACTTAATGATTTTCATAAGGAAGCCTGTAATTTCACATACCCAGTATATTACTTTTTTGTGGCAAGACACCTAGCAGAATCAACTCAAGGAAAGGTAGTTTATTTTGGCTCACAAGCTGAGGGCCCATCATGGTGCCGGCATGGTAACGAAAGACGCACTAGCTGTGGCAGCAGAGGGGATGGTCACATTGTATCTGCCCACAGTCACAGAGTCAAGGAGAGAGATGAACACCAGTGTTTGTCTTACTTTCTCCTCAGCCTCTGGGATGGTGCTGTCCACAATCAGGGTGGGTTCTCCCTCGCCAGTCAAACATTTCTGTACACACCATCACAGGCACACCCAGAAGTACTTTTCTTAGGCAACTCTAAATCCACTCTAACTAATCATCACACCCAATGATACATTTTTAAAATACCAAAACCTCAGTCGACTCAGATTTCCACTGGCATCCTACAACTCCTGAGTGAGGTAACCCAGAATACCTTTCTATCCAAGCTGTAACACCCAGTATTCTGTGACTCCCAAGTGCCAGAATACCTTTCTGTAGGAGCTGTGACACTCAGTGTCCTTTGGCTCCCAAGTGCCATACTCTATCCCTGTCCATCCCATCGGATCTGTCGAAATGTTTACACTAATTCTGAGTCCAGTATGATCCTAACTCCATTATGGTAGAACTGAGACCTATAAAAGATGGAGAAGAAACAGAAATTTCCTAATATGTCAATCAGTCTGATTCCTAGCTCTGGTCCTCCACTGGCTGTCCTTGTACTGACAATGCATCCTAAAGCCCTTCATTGGCTTTAAAGTCCACTTGGAATTTATTCCTTTGGTTTCAGAACACCAGCAACAGCATCTGAAACCTTACAAAGACAAATTCCTTCTCCAGAGCTGTATCAGCAGAGTCAGAGGTAGACTTAACCCACACCTCATACCGTTCCAAGTACATCTAGGCTAGGCCTGGGAGACCTGAGCTCTCCTATTATGTCTAGTGTCTGTTCCCTATGTAATACACACAGGTGTCTTTCCCTTTCGGAAACATATCCAGTCCCTTTGCATCTGAGGACCATGCAGCTTTCCTCACCCTCAAACACTCCTAAGCATTGTACTGTAAATCTCCTATTCCTTGGGCTCATTCTGACTTCAGATAAAACATTTTCTCCTGAAGAGGCAGATGGGATGTGTGTGGAAGATGATCAAAATACTCTATATACATGTAAAGAAAAGTCACAGTGAAGCCCTAATTATAATCAAAATAATAAAAAATAACCTCCTTACTCAAGTATTCCCAGACCTCTCAGAAGAGATGCCAATCCCAGTCCTACTCAGTATATCGCTTTGTAACACAACATTGTCCTTTATCATGTCTATTACTACTAGAAATAATCTTGATCATGTATTTGCTTGTTTATTATTCAGTGTTTGGATGAAAGCTCCCTGAAGGTTGGGACCTGGACCTCTCATTCTCTCTTGTCCCAGTACAGAGCAAGTATTCTCTATACCAAAGCAAGCACCTACCCAACTAGCATCTACGTCTCAACAAAAAAATCCCAATAAAGGACTCGAGTACGAAACAAAATAGTGTTATCCAATAGCTTCAGGAGGAAACCCTTGAATGTGTTAGAAATAATCCTAGCCAGATGTGGGTGGTCCAACAGGCTGAGGAAGAAGTAGTAATTCAAAGAAGAAAGGAGGAGGAGAAAGGGAGGGAAATGCGGGAAAAGAGAGAAGGAGAAGGAAGAGGAAGAAGAGGAGGCGTTGTCTTAGTTAGGGTTTCTATTGCTGCAATGAAACACCAAGAGCAGAGGCAAGTTGGGGAGGGAAGGGTTTATTTGACATATACTTCCATGTCACTCACCATTCATCACTGAAGGAAGCCAGGGCAGGAACTCAAACAGGTTAGGAACCAGGAGGCAGGAGCTATGAGAGGCCATGGAGGGATGTTCCTCATGGCTTGCTCAGCCTGCTTTGTTATGGAACCTAGGACTACTTTCCTGGAGTGGCACCACCCATAAAGAGCTGCCCCCAAGCCCAGCGTTGGTGGTGCACTCCTTCAATCCCAGCACTCAGGAGGCAGAGGCAGGCGGAGCTCTGAGTTCGAGGCCAGCCTGGTCTACAGAGCGAGTTCCAGGAAAAACCAAAAAAAAAAAAAAAAAAAAAAAAAAAGCTGCCCCCTCCTCCCTGGCAACATCACTAATTAAGAAAATGACCTACAGGCTTGCCCTTAGGTTGATCTTATCAAGGCATTTTTCTCAATTGAGGCCCCCTTATCTGCAATGACTAGCTTGTATCAAGCAGACATGAAACTAGACAGCACAACGAAGAACTATCTTCAGTGTCTCCAGATGTATTGACCCATCTTCACCCCATCAATGTGGTAAGTGCTAACAGAGGAGCCGCTGCATGGAAAGGCGGGAAGTGGTGGAGGAGCGTGGGGGGGCGGAGGCACTGCCTAATGTCACCAATGGTGCAGAGTTTTAATCTTAAAATTTCTGGTTCTAATGCTAAGACTCTCAACAGCTACAGCACAGCATTCCTCTGGGAGCTCAAAGATTCATACAAAATCAAACCAAACCACAGATGAGCAAAGGCCAGAGGAGCAGAGGAAGAGTACGATCCATGGATATCCAACACTAAACCTTGTGCATTTTTTAAAATTTTACATTTAATCTCATGAGGCAGCTGACATTACACTTTTAAGTATGGTTGAGGGAAGACATTTGTCCCAAGGTGCACAGAATGTGGTATGACCTAAATGAATGCCAAACTCCTCAAGCTTAACACAAGTAATCGAAATAAGTCCTGCTGTGTATTCAGCAAAGCAGATTCCAGATGTGAGGCAACCTCAGCCTCCCCAACAATGACTGCTTTCCCCCTGTCAGACTCCTGGGTAGTAAAGTCCTGGATGCACTGTCTATGGCTTCTAGTATTTCTAAAATACAGTATTTTAGAGGTTCAGAGGTCCTACCACATTCAAAGATTTGAGCATGACTTTTGTTCAGACACTGACAACAGACATGAGATCTGCAGAACTTGGTCAGAGAGCACAGTGGCTGAGCTAGTCTTCAGGCAATGTTTGGTGAGAAGAGGCCCATGTCCTCAGACATTTACGGGTCTGTTCTGAGGCTCCCGGAAAATGGAAATCTGGAAAAGGTTCCATTCCCAAGTGCCCGCCTCTCACTTGGCAAACCACTAGGAAAAAGATGAGCTTCTGATAAACTGAAAAGGAAAAATACTGAGCATCTTCTGGGTAGTGTTTCCCACATGCAATTGTTTTACGTTTCAGAACGTGGGATATCAGCGCTCTCTCCCACAAGCCATTCTTCATCCCCCCCAGGAAGGTACAAAAATCTAACAATTTCTCTCTGTAACAAACTACAACCCCGAACCATATTCCAATCACCAAGTTGCAGTCACAGGTGTCTGCCCCATGAGTAATCAATGTCAGCAGTGCCTGGACCCGACATCCTCTCTCTGTCAAAATCTCCCACTGTACCGTGTTTGATGCCTTCCACGATGTATATGGACAAGTATAGGGGTGTCTGAAAGTCCGTCTAAAAAGGCAGTAAGTAAGGGCAGGCAAGCATTTGCTCTATGGGAGTAACAAAGGAGTTAAATGCCCAGAACACACAGAAAGAGGGAAGGAGACAACCAACTCCATAATAACAAAGTAAGTATTCTTTAAAAAGTAATAGAAAACATCAGGGCTGCTGGAGGGATAGCTTAGTGGTTAGGAGTGCTGGGTGCTCTCCAGAGGACCCAGGTCCAATTCCCAGCAGTCACATGACATCTTACAACCATTTGGAACTCATGCATATGGGCTATAGATATATATGCAGGCAAAACACATAAATAAGGAAGTAAAGATTTTAAAAACGAAGAGAGTACTTTAAAATTAATAATTAATTGAAAGTCATAAAATCTAGTTGGTACCACTATTTATTTCTATTAATAAAAACTCAGCAAGAAATAGACAAAAGTTAGAACACATTTTCAAAGCACACTAAAATTTAAGAATGAAAGATTTTTCATATGCGGCATCTGCTTCCACTGTTTCAAGGGGGTAAATACTTCACTTAGACCAAAGAAAAAGGAACTGATCACAGACAAAATTATCCATTCATACTTGTATTATATTCTGACATAACAGATATAAAGAAACATTTGCACGAAGTCATTATAAGTTTAGTCCAAGTATTTTATTAAGTTTTCAAATGTATGACAGGTAAGAAATTTTAAAACTTAAATGTGAGGTGTATAATTGTGTGTGTGTGTGTGTGTAATAAATAATAAGAATGAGAAATTCTAAAACTTAAATGTGAGGTGTATAATTGTGTGTGTGTGTTTATATGTGTGTGTAATAAATAAGAATGAACTATCTTCTAAGCAAGCAAGAAGATAGATTAGCCACCAAAGTGTGAAAAGAAAATACTTTAAAGTCATAATCTCAAAAATTAAATATGGACTTTGGCAAATATTAAACAGTATCCAGACATTAGTCTATATTGTGTTAAATCTGTGCTGGGGAATGATGCATGTTGGGATAAATTAAACCTATCACATTAGTACTTTTGAGAAAGCAAACCCCTTGAAGTAATTTTCTAGAATACTTATCCTATCTAAAAGTTCTGACAAAGACTAAATGGGAGACGATCTGCTAAAAATATAAAGCAGCCTCTCGCAATAGGAATTAGAAGTAGGGACTGGTATTCTGTAGCCTCTTAGCAACGAGAGGGTCAAGTGACACCATCAGCTGACTCCCGTGGTAGAAGGCACTGTGGTAGCCAGTTTCTGGTGGTGTTGCAGTCACGATTGCCCGGCTGGGGGCCCGAGCCATACAGTCACCGTCAGAATGTCGGGCAAAGACCGGTGCAGACCATCATGAAAGCTCAATTAAAAGGAGTACAGACTGGTCGAAACCTCCCGAAGAAAAAAATCTGATGCCTTAACTCTTCGATTTGGACAGATCCTGAAGAAGATAACAGACTAAAATGCTGAGGCGTGAAGTGATGAGAGAAGCTGCCTTTGGCTCTGAGGCCAAGTTCACGGCAGGAGGCTTCAGCGCCACAGTTACCTAACATGTAAATAAACCACAAGCGAAGATCCGAGCAAAGGAGGATAACGCAGCAGGTGTTACCCTACCAGTGTTTGCGCATTGCCATGAAGGAATTTTAAAGTCATAATCTCAAAAATCAAATATGGACATTGGTAAATATTAAACAGTACCAGTCATTAGTCTATGTTGTGTTAAATCTGTGCTGGGGAGTGATGCATGTTGGGATAAATTAAACCTATCACATTAGTACGAGAAAGACAGCCATGAACTGACCAGTTTAGCCAGAGGTGGGGAACAGCTGGCTACACTAAAGAGGAATTATGCCAAAGCAGCCGAGCTACTGGTGGAACTAGCTTCACAGCAGACTTCCTTTGTCACTCTGGATGAAGCCATTAGGATAGCGAAGAGGCGTGTAAATGTCATCGAACACGCGATCACTACTCCCCGGATAGAACACACCCTTGCCTGTATTATCTCAGAGCCGGATGAGAGAGAGCCAGAAGAGTTCTCTATAGCTACAGAACCTGAAGACACTCAGTCCCTTTGCACTGAAACGGCACTTAGAAAGTCCCCCTTCATGCAGGTTAAAGAAAATGCAGGAGAAGAAAAGACTATCAAGGAAAAAGGCGAGAGGGAGTTGGAGCACCAGAGAGCAGCTGGAGAGGTGATGGAGCCTGCCAACCTGCTGGCTGAGAAGGACGAGGACCTGCTGTTCGAGTAACCTACCCTTCACTCCCTCAGAGCCAGCACCAGCTCCATTTTAACCCGGTGTGTAGGTTTGGTATGTGTGGGTGTTTATTTTGGCATGAGAATTCCCTGGCTGTAAGATTTATCAGGATGCCCTGTGAGACTATTTCTCCTGCATTGTGATTCAGCAACCACTTATCACAGTTGAATGGAGATGTGTAAAACTTGCCCAGTAACTTACATAATTTCCTCTGGGAAAGCGTCATACAATTCTATTTACAGTAGGCTCACTACCTGCACTCACTCACATCCATGGTTTCAGCCAACTGCTGTGGCAGCTTTCGTTCCTACCCACTTACAAACTGTGGCGCTGCTGTCCGAGACTGTCGTGTTACTGTGGTCTCCTCAGCGGTACATCTATTTTTCTTTGCACGATTAGTCTGTCTGTAATGGAAACGGTTCTGCCCACTTAAATGTGACTAGTGAACAGAGTAAAATGATTTTAAAACAAATGTATATATATATATGTATACACACACACACACACATATATATATATATATATATATATATATATATATATATATATATAAAGCAGAAGCTATGAAACAAATTAACCCAATGTTACCATAATTGGATGAAAACATCCTAGGTGAAGCATTCAGAGCCACAGGTTGGACAAAAGGTTCTCAGGCACAGGGAATCATAGATTTAAAAATAAGTTAACAACTTTATAATCTGAATAAACTGACTTAAATCATAAACTTAGTTATGTGAAAGGCCCTGTTAAGATGAAAAGATAACACACAGAGAAAAAACTTTCCACATCTATAAGAAGACCCCCTCCAAATGGTAAGAAGCATGTATTTAATTATAAAGTGAGGGGAAAGGTTTGAACACTTTAGCAATAAGGAAGGTCACTGCAAGCCTGACTATCTACAGAGCCTCAGATGGGAGGATAACAATGACTCTACACAGTTGTCCTCCTACCTCTGCACAAGTACAATGTCATATGCATAGTCTCTCTCTCTCTCTCTCTCTCTCTCTCTCTCTCTCACACACACACACACACACACACACACACACAATGGGGGAATAATAAAATTGAATTTAGAACAGTAACAGTTTAAAATTGTCAACGAGGTATGCAAAATGATGTTCAATGCCATGCAATAGGAAAACGAAAGTTAAAGCTCAGGTAATACATATCACTACACATTGCAATATAACTGGTCTCATAAATGATGGCCCTTGCCTTTTCTTTTATAAAATCAGAGGCTCCACGGGATCTTCAACATTCCTCCTCTGGCATTTCTATGTTTCTTTTATATAAGATCACTTTTTGGTTGGAGAGATGGCTCAGTAAGTTTAAGGGTGCTGACTGATCTGCTGAAGCACTTGAGGATTTTGGGTCCTAGCCCCCGTATTTGGTGGCACAAATGCCTGTAACTCCAGCCTCAAGAGATCCAAAGCCCATTTTTGGCCTCTGTGCACATATATAAATGATTTTTAAAGAGACATTGTTTGTTTCTAGTAAAATTATTCTAAACCTAACCCCACACAGTCCCAGGCAACACGAACGTTCTTCCTGACTATATATTTGTTTTGAGGACATTCCACTGATTTTTGTTTATCTGTCTTTTTCCATGGAGCTTGATGCTTTTAAGGATCATCCATGTTGTAGTAGACATTCAAACTTCGTTTCTCTTTATTACCTAGTACCAGTCACTGTATGAAGCTATGTTTGATTTAGTCATCAACCAATTGATGAGTATTTGGGCTTTCCTCCTTCTTAGCTCCTGAAAACGTTGCTGTAAGAACACTCAAGCACAAGTCTTTGTGTACACCTACTCTATTAAGAAATGCCTTGATTTTTATAGTTTTGACTCATTCTTCACTGTCTTTAATTCAATAGCACATTTTGGGGTGACTCACTAGAATGCCTTTCCAAAATATCTCATTTCAGTTATAGAAACATCTTTTTACATAATGTATATTTATGATATTTAGTACATTCAATATTATTAAAATATTGTAAAGTAAGTCTTCATAGGTTAAGACATTAAAACAGAACTTGGAGTCATGTAGTGGTGCATGCCTTTAATCCCAGCACTTGGAAGACAGAAGCAGGTGGATCTCTGAGTTTGAGGAAAACCTGGCTACAGAGTGAGACCAGGGTCAGCCAAGACAGTGCAGAGAAACCAAACCAAAAGGGAAAAAAGTATAAATCAGATGATCTTCAGAAGGCTTGTACCTGCAAACTAGACATAGTCTCCCAACTGGAAACTCTACAGACATGTAGTTTCTTTTACCAGGGTAAGTGAATTTATGACCAACTTAGTTAACTAAAATTTGAGAACTTCTATCATATTTCTACATATAGAGCTGCTACAGCATTTGAACCATACATGGAACCATCCTCAGGAAATCTTGACCAAAAACTTGAGTTTTTCTTAAGTTTGTGCAAGCACTTGCAAGCTGAGAACCTGCTGACTCTTATTATTTAATTTCTAGGAACAGCAGCAGTGAGAGAGAACACCATGGGTTAGAAGTAATACTAGCAATTACCTCAATAAAACAATAATCTCGACAGCAGCGAGACACACAGATGTATCTCCCCATGAACCAGCATTTTTATTCCTCTATAGACGCAAATTCCTTTTATCTGAGGATGAAATAGTCTGCAGCTATAGTTTCTATCATTTACATGTTCTTATTGATCAAGATACAGGTATGTAATTCTCAGATTTAATAAAAATAGACTTTCAAACACACTCTCCTACATATTGTCCCTCCCAGAGTAAATACAATTAATTGGTCAGTGCAGAGGAATTGTTAAACTCCTAGCGTGTCGATAGAAAAAGACAATGAAATTGAAAAGCGTGTACGTATCAGCAAAGAGCATGGATTAGCAAAGAGGGTCTGTGAGGTAGCCCTACCTTTCCTGCTCCCTTAATTATTGCTGTTTTTCTCTTTCCTGCAAGCATACCACAGGAAACTAAGCAAAGGGGTATACTCACACACTCTGCATAAAACCAGCAAGTAGATCCAAAAGATTTACTGTAAATTACAGCTCTGAGTACTCAAAATTAATAGATTTTGACTAGCAAGGGTAAGCCAACAGAGTCAAAGTATTGTGAGACTTTGATTTAACATATTATCATGAAAAATGTGTAATTTTCACTTGCTTAAAATAGTGTTAGATGAGTGAAATGCACATAGAAATACTTTACCATGTAGACAAATATTTTCCAAACTAAAAAAAAATATTTTTCTTGCTAAAAATACAATGGTATAGGGCCTTTGATGCATTTACTGTGAAGTGAGTTTTCTCTCACCAAATTAGACAAGAATCTAAACAAAGAATTACTTTTCACTGTTTTAAATAGAGGATGCATCTACAAAATAAACCTGTCTTTAGCAGTTCAAGTGTCACCAACCACCAGGGTTCCTAGCATTTCTATCACACTGAAACATATTTATCTTCTGTTTATTCTAAGTCATACATTTTACTTTATATACTATTAGTCTGACAAGTCTCCCAAAGAAATCATTTTAAATACATTCTCCCCAATCATGAAAAATTAGGAATATATTTTATGTTCTTGTGAGATAGGTCAAGTATTTTATTTTTAAAGTAATTGTATGAAATTAAAGGGTACTGAAACAGGAGGCGAAGAAGACCACACAAGACAAGTATGAATGAGAGTCCTCCCTGGCTTTGGGTAAAGAAGCAGTCACATTTCCGACATCCAAAGGACCATGTAAATTATTTTATGTTATTCAATTGCTCTTATAAATCCAGAAAGTGACCTTTCCCCTAAAATGGAAATTCTATGAGTCCTAAAGTAATTATTACAAAAACATGGTGAGTTATTATCTTCTGTACATTTTACAAAATGAGGAACACATTCCCAAGAGAAGGGTCTCTTTGTCATCAGTTAACTACAGATCTAGATTTCTAACCTCCAGCAGTTCATACCCAAAGGCATTTTTTTTGTCTCCATGCCATTCAGGGACAAGGGCTACTAGGACTGATGAAGCATTGTAAGACCTAAAAACCAACAGAATAAACGCAGACCCCAGGTCTCTATGAAAGGACACGTAAGTGAATCATACCAGAAGAAAAGCACTTAATGTGTGCACACTGAGAAACATGTGTGTTTGTTGCTTGCTTGCTGACAGCCCTGCTATTCTGGAACTTGCTCTGTAGACGAGGCTGGCCTTGAACTCAGAGAGCCTCCTCCCTCTGACTCCCGAGTGCTGGGAGTAAAGGGATGCACCACAACATCCAGCCTAAGAAAAGTTCAGTAAACCCAGGTTTGCATGATCTGTAAAACTTCATGAAATCATTTTAGATTAAAAAAAAAAGGTTGAGGGGGCATTTGTAAAAACTTCGTTGTCTCTTCCAACTACCATATCGCTTCCACTGAGGGCAGCCAACTATAATAATCATTATAATATCTACTACAATTCTTCCTCCCTCGAAACAAGAATCGAAGCTACAAAGCGCATGGGATATTCATTTACACAAAGGTTCCCTGAGGAAATAGGTGGGTCTAGAAACAAGGGCACAGATATGGGACATGCTGAGCAGCAGTGGTCATCACAGCTCAGAGTCTTCCAAAGAAACTGTTCAGCCATTTTAGCCCAATTCTTATAAAAACAGATGGGGTTCACTAACTACTAGGAACACCAAGCTATAGGTGGTAAGATTCCCATCAGCACAGTCACTCTCAGATACTGAATTAAAATCAGGTGTGCTTATTATAATGGTTTTTAAACAGGTCATTTTCTATGTTTTGTCTCAAAATTTAGTAAATACCATTCACACTATTTTCACAATCTCTACCATCTTTCTTTAAAGCAAAACATGAGGCTTGTATTATTTTTAAGAGTATAATGCCTATTTTTATTATTTTTCATATATATGTAGTGTGTGTGTGTGTGTGTGTGTGTGTGTGTGTGTGTGTGTGTGTGTGTGTAACATCACTTTCAGGAATTATAGCTAACTTTGACCAACAACCTAACTCTTTCTAACTCAATATGAAAATCATCTCAGTAATTCTAAGCAAACCTCATGTGACAGGTCATCAATTTTATATACTATATAATTTGTTGTTGTTTAAACAAGAGGGGAAACTATTTTCTAAAGTTTCTCTTTCAGGAACACATTCACATGTTTTGACTTGGCACTTACAGCAGATGACTAAACAGTATTCCTAAAACACAAACCAGAAATTTGAGTTTAAAAGATACTTTTTCAAGAAGTTAAAAGCTCTAGCACAAGAGTTGCCCAGGTCATGGGTGTAGCTTAGAGGCAAAGCAGGTCCCCAGTGTGCATACTGCACTGGTTTGGGTCTGGTGAAAACCAAAAACCAAAACAAAACCAGATCCCAATGACTGGGAGTGCTGGCAAGCAGCTGCAATTAACAAATGAGGACAGCCCAGGACCAGCACGCTTCATGAAAAGGAAAAGGCTGATTGTAGAAAAGTGTGTTTTGAACTGTACACTCCACACAGCTTACGGATCCACAACCCCAATGTTTCCTCATATGAGTTACTTTCCATTCAAAGATAAACTTCAAAACAATATTAGAAACATGCCTAAAGTTAATTCTGAAGATTAAAGTGCAATTATTTCAAATATTAACATAGAATATAATTATACTCTCAATGCTGAATGAATGGGCAATGATTTTGTGTTGAACAGTTTCATTGCTCAGTTTCTTTGACTGATTCTCCATGGTAATTTGCTTCCCGAACAACATGGGCTTAGCGGGAATCAAGACAGCAAACATATTTTCCACTTCCTTAGTCATGACATCATTAAATATGCTTGTTTCTGCCATGACTCTCTGCCTTCATCAACTACATGAACAAACAGATTTGTTTCCTAAATCCTCACAATGGACTGCATGCCAACTAACCAGTGACAGATAGTAACACTGTATCATTTCTAGAATCAGGTATGATGAACTTGCATTTTCTATTGATCTGTATGAAACTGAGAAGTAAACAGATTTCTTTATTCAAACAATTTTAAAAATATAAATCCCATGCATTGATTTCTATGGACAATTCAAAATTCAATTAAGTTGGATTTCTATTTAAAAACAGCCCCTAATATGTGTGTGCTGGTTTTCATTGTACCCACTAAATTTTCCCAGGCTTTAGATTTATAGCAAGTAAACTTGGAATCTCAAAATTTGGACTCTCTCCCATGAGCAACCATTGCTTCTAATTTATCATAAGGTTTGAACAATCTTAACCCTAGAAGACTTCTGCATACAACAACCAGCTTTTTTTTTAAAGACACACAAAAGGCCACAAGACAATGTTAACTTCTATTTTTCTTCACATTTTTCTTAAGATTTTTTAGCGATTGACTGTTAATAACATGTGCATGTCTCAGTGAAGGTATACCACTCGAGTGCAGGTACCAGAAAAGGGCTGGCGAGGGCGGCAGGCAGATTCTCTGGAGTTAGGGTTATAAGTGGTTGTGAGATGCCGGGCATCAGTGCTGAGAACCAGTCACTGGAAAGGTGGAAAGTGAGTTTAATTTCTGAGCCATCTCTCCAGCCCCATCTAATTTTAGGTCACCAACTTTTTAATTCAAACCATTTGGAGTTTCAATTGAAAGGAATTTTTTAATATTAGCAGATATCTTTATATCAAACATTAAGCACATATTGAAAATACTTTCCCATTTACCTACCATTACCTGATACCAGGCAGCTATCTAAATGACAGGGTGGTAAAGGTCCTTAAAGAGAATGAATTTTTTAGCACACAAGGATCTGAGGATACAGCATAGCACACTCAAGACCCTGAATCTAATCCCCAGTGATGTCAATTTTTTAAAACCTTTTAGCTCTTGCGCAGTATAAAACACAGCACCACAGCAAAGAGACAAACCAGCTTGCTTGTACTCTCACATGAAAATCCAGTCAGAATTTCTCCAACAACCGCTCTTACTCAAAGTCCACAGAGGCAGTGTTAATGTTTGACCCAATGTCTGCTTCATGGGTTATGTTACAGGCCTTTTAAACTTTAATTCAAGTAAATTTGGCTACGTACAGTTTTTACACATTACCTAGAAGGTCAAGACAGAAAGGTCCGGATCAGTCTACCACAGGGAAGTGAGCCCGCTGAGAAACTAATGCCTTCACCTCAGTTTCAATTTCTCTGTCAAATAACTTATCAACAACAAGCACTTCCTAGGGTTTCTTGTGAACACTGAGAGACTGTGATTAGACCTTGTAAAACAATTAGAGCCCCAGTAAAAGCTATCTAACTGAAAAGCTCAGCAGAATCTGAAAGGAACTTGACTATTATGTCTACTGTGTTTCAAGGGCATAAGGAAAAACAACTGTTAGACACACAAGAGTTGAAGGAAAGTTAACTTACAACTTCCTGAATAAGCACAGATTACATAACCGCATATATTTAATGCTGTCGAGAAAAGTAACATCAACTCACAAAACTAGGGTTCTCAGCTTTTTCTACAGGATGCTGACCTAGAAAAAAAGAATCCACATGTATAAAATATTTATGATTAATGACTGCTCAAAAGGAAACAGTAAGCATCTTTAAAGCAACTGATGAGGAAAAAGTAAATTATGGTAAAAGTTTTAAAAACAAACATACTTACAACTCTTCCAGAACGTCTCTAAAACACAGCCCCACGTTAGCTACTTGATTTTGGAGAATGCTAAACTGACCGCCTGCTCTGTTGCAAGTCCGGTGTTTATCTCGTGTGTGTGTGTGTGTGTGTGTGTGTGTGTGTGTGTGTGTGTGTGTGTATGCACGCACCAGGCACTTCTTACCTCTGACAAATATGTAACAGCAAGACTTTGTGATTCTTACAAAATAATTCTGGGAATGATCACGTAACATTTTCATAAGCCTTTTTTTAAAGAGAGAGAGAGAGAGAGAGTTTCATCCCCCCAAATTTAAAGGCTCTTTTTCAAGAAACATGAAATTATAAAAGTCAATATTTTGTCTCCCTTTACAAAGCAATAAATGCTTGCAGATCTCAATATGCACATATTTAATTTTTTAAGCACACCTCACAAGACTGTTTAAACACTTTAATACTGAGGAGCACATCTGCATAAAATTGAAGAAAACCTTAAAATTATTTAGAGGATAGGTAGGAGAAAGCTCCCATGAAAAAACAGTAGTCAGGGGTGGATAGTGTCGAAAGGCAAGGACATGGGAAACTCCTGGCTGATGCTCCCCTGTTGGTGTAAAGGCAAACACAACTGTCCACTGTGGAAAGTTAACGGAAGCGGAGACTGGAGTGGGGGACTCACCCCTACCACACAAGCCATTCTATGAGTGAAATGTAATCTGAAAGGTTGAAATTCACCACCAGTCCTTTCCCAACGCAATTGTATCTCTGTAACAATTTAGAATTTTCCCAGGACCCTCAATAATACAATACAAAATTATACATTCTGTTACTTTCACTACGGGAAGCATTATTGCTGATTCTATATATGTAACAATGGCTCTGACACAGGTACACATAAAAGCAATCGAGAACATCCTCTGCAATTTCCTTTCTTGCTTTTATGTTTTTATTTTATTTATTATGGGGGGTGGGAGATGCATGCACCATGGTATACATGTGGAGCCTGGAACTAAATTCAGCTTGCCACGCTTATATTAGTTATGTTAGCTTCTTCTACAGTTTTTATTTTTGTATCTATACCGTTCTGGAGAGCAAATTTCTTTTAAAAGATGATCATGAGTGTAAGACAAGAGTCCTGATACGCAGTACGTTGACTGCTGTGAACACCACTGGAAACTAGCTAAGGAAATGCTCTTACCACAAAAAAAAAAAAAGGCAATTGGGAATGAAGTAGATAATTTAACGTATTCTGATGAAGGAATCAATCACAGCATGTGTATACATAGTATCACATGGGAAACTAAATCTACGCATCCCTTTCAAAGGTATCCATGCTTTTTGCTTCTACTTTGGCACCTTCCCTGCTCCAGCTGCTCTTAGCCTAATCCAACTGGCTCACCCTTGCATCCCTGAGAGGGTCCTTTATTATCATTACCTACAGTGACCCCTGGTACTTTGAAGAACTGGGCTCTGTTCTCATCCTACATACCTGACTACTGGAATCAGGTTTCTACATGCAAGCCAATCTCTCTGCCCAATTGAGTGCTGGAGTGCCTCTGCTGTCCCTTTGGCAGCCCTGAGCAGCACACTGTCCCTTAGACTTTCATTCTCCAGGTCCCCAGGTGGTTATGTAGCTTATACGTCTCACCCTTCCCAGTTATTATCACCTCATTTCCTGCCATCTCTTTTTAGCTGTCTAAGGAGGCATCTCAAACACAATGTGCCATGAGTGACCTCTTTACTCCACGGTTCAGTCTTTGTCATCGTAAAAACAGACGCCCTGGGATACAGCATCTCATCTTTGATTTCTCTTTTCCCCCGCTCCTCATACTCAACTCACATATCAATGCATTTCATCTGGACAGCACACCAGTTGACCCCAACACCTCACCCCATGCCATCATTATCTCAGGACTTCTGTTCTCCGCCACTTCTGTCCCAAATCCTGCAAGGCCTCCATGGGGCTCAGAAGGAATCCAGGCTTATCCTGGCCAATGTGGCCCCACAAGATGGGAGAGCTCTGGTTCTACGTGCCCTTCTCTGTCCAGGGTGCTCCAGCAACCACTGCTTTGATTTCAGGTCTGTGTGCCACAGCTCTCCAGCCTGTCCTGCTGCCTTCTAGGCCTGAAATGTTCTTCTTCTCCTCAAAGAGTTCCTGTCACTCAGATCTCTCTTTCCAACGTTCCCTCCTCATAAACATTTTCAGGCATCCTGTTACAGCACCACAATCCTCTTCAAATCTTTTATCACTGGTCTCTCTGTGCATTTATTTTGTGAGGTCGTCCCTGTAAAACATTGTCATTATCATGACCTAAATGTAAAGAGGTACCTTTTTAGTCTTTATTCAATGCCTGCAATAAAGATGGATTTGAGAATCCACATGGTCTTGCTAAATACATATATAAAATTATGACTAACTGCACTTTTGGAAACCTTGGGATCGAATTATGTATGTATGTATACATCTAAAGAACATTATTATTAGTCCCACAAATAACAAAATAAATTAATGTTACATATTTTAAATAAAAATAGCATTTATAGAAAAATAAGTTCATAAAGATAATCCGTTTGCATTTCAGTTTTTCCTATTAGTGTTTTACATAGCAATATACTAATAAGTCAAATACCACATGCAATTCAGTATAAATTTAATTTTAAATTTTAACCTTGCTCTGTTTTGCTGGTTGTATGAGATAATACCTCACTCTGTAGCCCAGCCTGGCCTGGAAATCACTATATAGCCCAAGATACCTTGGATCCTCTTGCTTCTGTTTCTCCAATCTCAGATCTGAACCACCACACTGGCACATTAACTTTTTAATTTTTTAAAAATGAATCTCCAGTTTCACTCTTGGCAAATAACCATGTTTTCTAGTGGTGTTACAACAGAAAGGAAAACAATATGCAGTGAGTCACATGCACACATGTTACTGTTAATTAAAGATTCACCTGAAAGGTCACTATTACTCAAGATCATTTTCAAGCTCCTCGGCTGTCTCAGCTTGCTTTATAGTGCTTGGGTAAAGTCTGCAACCAAAAGTAGCTTGGGGAGGAAAAGGGTTTCTTTCACTTTGCAGCTTACAGTCCATCGGAAGGAAAGTCAGGGCAGGAACCTGGAGGCCCGAACTGAAGCAGAGATCACAGAAGAAGGCTATTTACTGACTTTACCACAGACTGCTTCCTTTTACAACTCAGGGCCACCTACCAGGAAGCGGCAGCTCCTACAGTGGGCTGGCTCCTCCATATCATTCATTAATCAAGACAGTGTCCCACAGGCTTGTCTACAGGCCAATCTGATGGGAGCATTTTCTCTGTTTAGAGTCTCTCTTCCCACTTGACTCTAACTACTGTAAAACTGACAAAAACAAACAAGCAAACCAACACACACTAACCAGTGCAGTGGAACTACTATTTGTTGTTTTCATTTCTGCCTGCCTACGATCCTCCAGAAATATTCCACTCGTCACCTGGGCATATGCAAAAACAACCTCACAAGGGAGGGAAATGGAGTCCTGCTATAAGCCTGAACTTAAAGAACATTAAGAAGGCTCACAACGGTCCTTCTTAAGAACACTTCTAAACCAAGACGGATGAGGCTCACAATTATGTGTGTTTAATAGAGCACAGTGTCCTAAAGCAACTTGTAAAAGTTGTAAAACAATGTCTTTAGCATAGGGTCACTGAGGCACAGCAGGTTTAAAATGGTCATGTTGTGCAAAGGTGTGTTATATGGATGCTGCATTTGATTCATTATGAAAAGGTGTGTTGCTTTTCTTTATGCTGCATTTGTTTCGTTTGTAAACTGTGTTGCAGCTTCACCTTGCCTGCCTAAGGCACCTGACTGCTCTAATAAAAAGCTGAAAGGTCTGTGAGGGGGTGAGGCAGGGGAGGAGAACAAGGGAGAAAGAGAGGGAGATGTCCAGGTTCAGACAGACAGACACAAAGGAAGCAGTGACGGTAGGGAATACAGAATGAAAAAAAAAGCCGCAAGACCTAACATAGATGGAGACAAACAGGTTAAATTAAGTTATAAGAGCTAGTGGGACAAGCTTAAGATTAAGGCTGAGCATTCATAATTAGTAAGTCTCTATGGCATGATTTGGGAGCAGGTTGGTAGTCCAAAAGTAAACCTACCTACTACAGGGTCAAACACGAAAGATACTGACATAAGGAGACAGGGCTGGCGGTAGTATGACTGACACCTAGCTAACAGGAAATGAGAACAAACCCATGGCACCATGCGTCAGATTTTTAGAAGAAACTGGAACTCTGGACTTCCAAGTCAATCTTCAATGTTATCACAACACCCACTTCTACATGTCCCCAGAAGAACAGCACTGGAACTCCAGGCCAGCAGCTAGCTGGGTTTCACTCCTCCTATCTGCTCCTTTGCACAATGCTCAGGAACTACCAAAAATTACAAAAAGATCAATTCTGAGACCTCCAAAAAGGATCCACCAGGAAGGCCAAATGGCCTTCCCAAAGGCTCATTCACCGTTACTTGAGCCCCATGCTTTGGGAGATTGCTAAGCACTAACAGAGCAAGATAACAGGTCAGAGGATGAGGAGACTGTTCTTTACTGAAGAGCAGTCAACATAGGAGAGAAAAGAAGTCCCAGCTTCTAAAGACAAGGAAGGCCATGAGCTATACTGACTAGCATAAGCCTCAGATCTTAAGGTGCCTGGGAGTCTATGAATAGAGCCGTAATGTATCGTAGTTGTACCTAAAACTACTACTATATTGCAAACAGAAGGTTGTAACTAAAAGAGTACAATAAGAAAGAAGCAGATTACTATCTGCCCTGGGCCTGATTCTTGAATAGTCATTGGCATGCTGTGGACTCAAGCTGTTGCTTCTCTCTACTCTATCTTTATCTTCATCTGTGCAATGGAGTAGGAATAATAGCCATCAAGGGATTAGAGAAAACTTAAGAGTCCTGTAAAGCCCTCTGCACAGGTGAACACAGCACGAATAGCTAACACTGGGTTTCCTGAGGCCACAAAAAGAACACAGGCAGGTCTTCATTAATAGCCATTTTGGAAAATTAAAGTAATCCCATGCAGCTCTTTCCTTCTAATTTATCATACTCATTGGTCAAGTAAAGGATGAACGGTCCCTTATTTAAAGCTTCTGAGTCAACTGCATGGAAAAGTTCTGAGACATCTCAAGTTTTTCTCCAGACCAACTTAGAGGTGGTTTCCCCAGGGAAAACATTGAATAATTAAGGTGGGTGTGGTGTCACAAAAACCTGGGATCCCAGCATGTGGAGGGCGGGGTGGAGGCAAGGAGGACTATGAATTCCACACCAGGCTAAGTAAGAATCACAGCAAGACCTTGTCTCAGAATAAGAAAAGAGGGAGTACACATGAATTGAAGACCTGATTTCTGTTTTCCTTGGTGTGCAGGATAGACAATTCTGAGTTCCACAAAGAGACACACATCAGTGTTACCACAAAGCACAGTACTCTTATTCAACAGCAACCCCTACTTTTGGGCATATTCACATTTGCGCTGTATTTAGAAGTCAACTGATGTTTGCCCTGGGCGGTACTGAGAATCTATTTGCTGGACAAAATGGAAATTCGGAAGGCAGGGACGGAGGGCAACAGAGGGGAGATGCTGTGTTTTTGTGGAAACCTGCTGTCACCTTGTGAGATCTCTGGTCATGGAGTAAATATCATTCCAGCCCATAATTTGCACCTTCCACTTAGTCAGTCTAGAACAGACACTCCTTAAGACCTTGCCTGTCTTGTGCAGATTTCCCCAGGGGCGGCTCCTGACTGAAGAAGTTTTAATACACACGCACGCGCGCGCACACACACACATACACACACACACACACCCTTCAGAGTTTCACTAACAGTGAGTAATGTGTTTCCCTCTCTAATATTCTCAATTTTACAATGTGTATTTAGTTACTTCCTGAGGGAGGTTGGAAAAACTTTGCAAAGGTTGTTGAAAATAAAATTGAAACCAACAAGTTGTAGACAGTTAAGCTAACACTAAGTTTTTAGCTACTTAAGCTTTGGTGCTGTCATTTGGTTAGAGCTGCCGAGCTTCCCAACACCGGGGACATCATGCAGGGCTCCCAAAGCATGGTTTGCTATTTTCCACAACCCCACTGACAGACACTCAGCTCCCTGGAGAGATGCTTCAGGACAAGTCAAGGATAAGAACTTCATTGTTAATCAAGAGGGCAGTATTCCTGATGGGAGGATTTTGTGCCACTGCTGCCTAACTTTTGAACTGCCATTCTCAGCCACTGTGATGAAGGCAGATCCAGTGCCCAGAGTGCTCCAAACTAAATCATCTATCCTGATTCTGTTTCAAAGACGTAGGTGTAACATACTCAAAGCAAATCAAAACTAAAAACACGTAAGAAAAGCACACAGAGAAAAACAGGAAAATTACTTGGGTTCAGCAATCTCAAGGGCAGTGCCCTGGGGGTTCAAACCTTTCTAAAACTTCTGCTTAGAGAATTTACAAACACACTCCCCTAATTAATAACATCAGTAGCTTATTTTCAACTGAATGAAGACTTTTATTATATATTAACCTACCTTCCTTTCCCATATAATCAATTAATAAGAAGGCAAGAGCTTTTAATCTGAAAATGTTTCTTTTTCTTTTTTTTTTTTCTAGATAGGGTTACTCTGCAGCTTTGGAGCCTGTCCATCCTGGAACTCGCTCTGTAGACTAGACTGGCCTGGAACTCACAGAGATCTGCCTCCCAAGTGCTTCGACTAAAGGCACGCACCACCACCTCCCATTAGAACTTTTCTTAAGTGTGGACAATACTTCTAATTTCTCAGTTATTTTGATATACCTTTTACCTGTACATTTTGCCATTTTAGAGTCCCAGATTACATAATGAAACTTCTTGAGAGCTCGCGAGTTAACTGTTGGTATTAGAATAGCACGTGGAGAAAGCCTGCTACTTAAATTCACTTTGATGAGTTTTTCCATTTGCTCTATAACTAACACTTCAATGTTAAATAAAACTGTCTAGACACTTTTAAATGAGCTCTCATGATGACAAATTTCAAAGTACTCAGATGACTAGAAAGTTTAACAAGGTTAACAGCACTAATAAATGGGTCAATATGTTTAATTTCATAAACAGCAATAAAAATCAAACCAGCTGATTCCCAATGCTTTGCTGATTTCCAATGCTTTGAAACCTATTACATAAAAAAAGAAATCAAATGGAAATACAAAACAGTAGGCACATTAATTAACAGATACTAGGTTTTGGAGAGGAAAGTGTTGGGTTCCTCCCAGATTGAAAACATTCCATCCCACAGGGAAGATCCTTAAGACAAGATGAACAACTCAAAATAACACCAGGAAGTCCCTGAAACTGATCAGATTCACTAGGCCCCCTCCTCCCAAGAGCAAGCAATAAAGACTGCTGACAGTCCGTCTCAGATAAGCCAAGTTGTAAAGGTCTGAGACCAGACCAGCTGTCTCAAAGAAACGCAAGGCAAAAGGCTGTCTAACTGCCTGGAGGAAATTTAGGTTCATTGAATCAAATCACATGGAAAGGACACTCTCCAACCTGCTGAGCTGCCTGCACGCTGTGTAGCATGCTAAAGTTTCCCAGATTTTGGAAGCTGTCTCCCTTGCCTGGGTGGGCCTTGGCAACGTAGCTGTCTTTGAGTCATTTCTGCCCTTGTAAGGAACCCTTCATCAATATTGCCTTAGGTAACTCCAATAAAACACATTGGCTCACAAGGTGGATTTTGGTGGTATCCATACTTGGGTCTGTCATGGGTTCCCTATCTGGGGTGAGTAGATGTGTCTGTTGCATCTCCCCAGGAAAATTCTTTTCAAACAAGAGACAGAAACAGATGTCTTCACACAGGCAGACTTTATTTTTAGTTGTGAGCCTAGCCTTTAATGGCTGAGCCATTTCTCCAGGCCCAGATCTTGGGATGATAAAATAACCCATAAGTGGGTAATAGTACTGGTTACACAACGCTGCACATCACTAAATGCTACCAACTGAAGGGACTCTGGCCAGCTTCAGCTTGCAAACATGGCTCTGGCAAGCCTTGCCCTTCTCCCCCATACTCTCTGCCTTGCTAAAGACTGTTATATTACATACTTGCATCTAGTACCCAAGGTCTACTCCCTTATTTGGCCACTTCCTCCTCCTGAGGCTGACTTCCAAGGTCCAGCTATCAAAGTATTGAAGTCCAGCAATCAAAAGCCCCCATTGACTCACCTAATTAATATGCACAATTAAAAATTAAACACCTCATCCTAACATGGGATTTCCCATTTTTACCTTTATAAACCTCCATTTGCCCATGTGACAGTCTGTCTCCTCTTTATCCAGAGGCAGTCCTTTGTCCCCCTTGGACAAATATCCCTGCCCCCTTTCTCTGGTTCCCTTTCCCTTCTCCCTAGTCATGTATCTCCTTTGCCACCACATCCTAATCCATTCTAACACAGACCTCCCCTTCTTCTCCTCTTAAAATGGCACCTGCAAGGTCACTGGCTGCTGTTTTTCTGCCTGAGTCAGAAAACAGCCACTTTTAACTTTTCTTCCCCATTTAATAAAGGATTTCTCTGTGAAAACAGGTTTCGGGTGTGGTTTGTGTCTAATCCCTGGACTGGGACAGAGCCCCCACCATGGGGGTTGGGGTGGGAATGACGGGACAGGATGGGACAACAAGGATAGGACATTCTATTTTACCATAGTTTTGAGGAATAGTCAATTTATGTATATCCTTAATATAACAAGTAGATATCTGTTCAAAGACTTAACACTTCACAATAATAACATTCAACGAAAGCTGTATGTTTGAAATACTAAGAAAACCCATTGAAGGTACAATTTCATCTCCTAGAAAACAAAAATATCCTGAGGTTATCTGAAAATACTTTCTCAATAGCTCATTAGTATGCATAGCTTTGTAATAGCTTCACATGATATCGAAAGGGGAGATCAGCCCTTCAGTGTACAACAATAACTATACTTTTAATGTAACTCCATAGAAACAATGCCAGATTCCACTTGTCTTTTTATAAAGGCAGGGTGCACGCATCTCCTCAGGTGGGTGGGCACTGACAAAAGCAGTGAAGTGTACCAGCAGCACAAGGTCTGCCAGGGTTGACCTGAACCACAGGAGTAGAAGAAGCCCTTTCTCTATGGCTGACATTAACCCAAGACCTAAGCCCAGGAAGGAGAAGCAGCAGACACATTCGGACCACAGTCTTCTCAGACTGAAAAGGACTCACCTCCTCCTAGAGCTCTGGAGCACTGTAAAATACTGCTGTGTCAGGCTGGAGAGATGGCTCAGAGGTTAAGAGCACTGCCTGCTCTTCCAAAGGTCCTGAGTTCAATTCCCAGCACCCACATGGTGGCTCACAACCATCTGTAATGAGATCTGGTGCCCTCCTCTGGCATGCAGGGATACATGCAGACAGAACACTGTATACATAACAAATAAATAAACCTTTAAAAAAAATACTGCTATGTCATTGTTAATGGTACCAATACACCTTTATGGTAAGCACGCCTTTTAATAAGCAAAGACACTGGAGACAGAGGAGGTTGAAACCAGATCAACAGCTTTTGGGCACTTTTCTTTTTCTGGGCGGCTTGTGGAAACATTTATTAGTTAGTCAGCAGCCAGATGGACTACGTCCATGCCAGCACCAGACATTCTGAACACTCCACTGATTCCCTGAGTAAACCACATGGCAACCACAGCTACCTATAGTCAAAGCACAACTTCAGTTCCTAAAGGCATATCCCAGCCATGACTGTTTCAGATAACCTACTCTAGACTTTAGCTAGTTTGAGTCTCAGTGAACTCTAGGTGACCGTGCAGGCTTCACCACCAAGAGCAGAGGAGAAGGACCTCTTTCCCTAGTCACCCTGCCAGAAGACTTACGGTTGGTACAAATACTGTCCTTCATTTGTGTGAGATACTGCTGTAATTGGCAGAACATGTTTCTCGTCTGCATGATGGACTGTGTGCCATGACTGGCACAAGCACCCTTGCCTAACCTTTGTCTAGATCTTACCAACAGGCTGCATGTGCTGGCTAGTTTTACATCAACTTGATACAAGCTAGGGTCATTTGGTTAAAAGAAATCTTAGAGAATATGTTCCTTATAGAACTGGCCCTGAGGCAAGTCTGTAGGACATTTTCTTGATTCATGATGAGTGTGAGAGAGAGGGCCCATCTCCTGTGGGCAGTGTCAACCCTAGACTGGTCCTGGGTGCTTTAAGAAGGCAGGCTGTGCAGGCAATGAGGAGCAAGTCAGTTAACAATGATCCTCATAACCTCTGTTTCTGAGGAAGGAAGGAAGAAAGGAAGGAAGGAAGGAAGGAAGGAAGGAAGGAAGGAAGGAAGGAAGGAAGGAAGGAAGGAAATGACTGCGCATGGATATGGTGAAGAGGTTTACTGTAGATAAGAGGCAGGGGCATTTGGGAGAGTCCAGGGTGAGTATGACCCTGAGCTGGACCATGTAAGGACAGAGGAGGACTGAAAGCAAGGGAGGAGGCAGTGACCAAGAGGGGCAGCCTGGGCCAAGAGACTGCCATAACCAAAATGTCTCTATTACACAGGGAAGGGCAGCCCAGGCTCTGGGCTGAATAAATTTAGAGTAGGTGGCATTGTATGCCATCCACACCGTTTAACAGGTAGGGACTAAGGGATGCTGGGAGAACCTGGTGACCAGGTCTACTTTAATATGTTAAATAGGCACCTCGGTTAATCATTCGTCCGGGTTTGAAATAATAGTTCCTACCTCCAGTTTCCTGCCCTGGCTTTCCTCAATGGTACACTTACATAAGCTCTAAGGTGAAATAAACCCTGTCCTCCCCAAGCAGCTTTTGGTAATAATGTTTTATTGCAGCAATAGAAACACTATGCCACTGTGCCGCCCCCTTTGTGAGTCCGCTGAAAGGCATCCTGTGCTGCTCGCTAGTGTTGCAAAGTCAGGTCCAACGAGAGGCTCCTTCTGAGTGGGCTTTTCTTAACTTTTGATCATTCTCAGGAGAGCAGGCCGAGGCGGTAGAATGAGAGAAATCTAACAGCACAGTGGCAAAGGCAGGGACAGACAGAAAAAGTAACAATGACCACAAGCAGGAGTGAAGAGGAGAAACAAAAGAGTTGGAGAGCATGACCGAGGCAAAATAACAAAAGAGCAGAGGCAGGGGGGACAGAGGCGAGCTGGCTGTAGGGGGGAGGTCAACAGAAGGCAGGGAACTGAGGCTGAGGAGGCTGCAAAGAGCGAGGGAAGAGAAAGAAACCCTGTGGACTGGTCGCTGAAAGAGTTCCAGAGGGCTGTCAGACCTTACAGGCCAATACTTTAGACTCTCAGCCAGGGATGTCACATCCAAGGATCACAACAGGCTAAGTTCTGAAGCCGCAACCATGGAACGGGGTTTCTCAGATTCCAAGGCCTGTACGAATGCTTTAATACAAGCAGGTGGGACCTGCTGCTGCTTGCTCCCTGTCAGCAGCTAAGGATTGTATAAATTGCCAACCAGTTTGTGTGGTAAGAGACAAGGGACAAGGCTCTGACCTGAGAGCCTGGAGTCGCTGCCTTCTAAAGGGCTCCAGGCTGGATGCCTCTGGGTCTTTTCCAGGCCGGGCCCCTAGGCATTGGGCACTTTGTCAGTATTGGAAAAGTTACTCTTCACCTACCCATAATTCCTAGCTAGGTGAGGAAAAAGGACTCTACCAGCTAACCGGTAACAACACTTTGTTTCTGTCCTCACTTCATAGTAATTTCTCTCACTCCACAATCTTCACACCACTGAGCTCCTACTGCATTCACATGTAGTACAAATTACAAAGCTGTTTCTGTTTATGGATATTTTATATTCTCAAAAAGGGGGTCTTACCATCACAGTTTTGGTACACAGGAGTCCCTTAATAAACCTTGTTGTGGACCCTGTGTTTGAAGTCTGTGCTTCTAGCTAAATTTAAAGACCTTTGGGGTGTAATGCACAGGTATTTCTTGAGTAAGCTCCCTCCCTATACAAATGACACTGCTATGTGGAAATACCAGACCCACACGAATTACTGCGTGTAGCTGCTTCTATGAAGTCCACCATGATATCTTATCTATCCACTGTCTTGTCTCTCCTCTCTGGAAGAGCCAGTTCTGGTGTTATTTCCTCTGAGAAGCCAGCACTCATGACTCCCTTTCCATCCTCATGCCCTACATTCCCAGACTCCATTTGCTAAGTAAGTAGAGGCCATATTCCTAAGCTATGAAAGTGAGATTCCCTCACAGGATACAGACATATGCATTTATCTATTTACCCTCTTACAGTATGCTTCATTGTGGAAATAAATATCATTTTCATTGCAGGAGCCCATTGCCACTAGAAGTGTGAACAAAGGGTCTTAAAATGGCAGCTGTAGGTGTAAATCGAAAGTGTTACCGTATGACTGTACCCCTTCCTTAAAATTGTGTGTCAGAAATGTAACACTGACTGGGTCAGTGCCGGGAGGAAGCTGATGGGTCTCTGGTTAGGGTCAATGGCCTTACAGAAGGCTCAAGGCTGTCTCGCTCTCTGCACTCTGCCACATGAGGGTGCACCACCTCAGTGCCTGCTGGTGCTTGATCCCGGACGGGCCAGCCTCCAGAACACGGAGAGTGTAACTTTCTGTTCTTTATTAATCACCCAGTTTGTGGAACTGTGCTGAAAGCAGCAAGGGCAAACAGTCACTCAAGGCAGTCCCGTGAAACTTTTGGAAAACCCCATGAAGGAAGCACTCAATATTAAACAAGGTTTCCCCGGTGTCCCCACCCCCTCCTCTTTTTTTTCTAAAAAAAAAAAAATGATCAAAGCCCTTTGTGATGAGTCAGAGGACAAGGTGGTAACTCTCAGTGGGGGTTACTGCAGGAAGCTACAACAAACATTTTCATATGAGCAAAGAGGTCAAAAAACAGGAGGCAGTATCACCTCTGGGGTTGCTATAGTAACAAACAAAGCCTGTACAGATAGTCTAGTCATCACCTCCTCTATTTACTGAGGGCTTTCAGTAAAAGACAATTAACAATGGGCAGCTGAGACTGTCCCCTGAAGGAAAAAATAGGAAGTTGATTTGGGAGCAGGGATCACATGTCTTCTTTGATATAAAGTAAACAGCAAGAGGAAATCCTCTCTCATCTCGCAGTAAGGAGACTTTTTAACACAGACAGTAATAAAACTTGTAGCTGAGGCGATGAGGAACTGTTAGTGAAGTGGGAACACAGTAAAAGAAATAAATCTAAAATTTTTAGTTAAATATAATGTGTTAAAGTCAACTTGACAGACTTAACTATGAACATATTTCCACTAACAAGCTTACTCCCACATAAAGAAATCCGAATTCTTCTATACTTGGATCAAAATTCAGAGAACCTGTCTTAAGATACAGAGCTATTTTAATTTTATTTTGTGTATGTGCATGTGTGCTCATGTGTGCATACTTGTGGAGGTCAAAGGTTACCCTTAGGAATCACTCTTTGCTTGTAGTCCACTTTGCTTTTTGAAACAGGGTCTCTCATTTGGCCTAGAACTGACTGATTAAACTAGACTGGTTTTTCTTTCCATGGGGCCTACTTCCCCAATGCAGGGATTATATGTGGATGCTGCTACACCCAACTTTTTATATGAGTTCTAGTATTAAACTCAGGCCCTCATAACTGTATGGTGAGCATTTTACTGTGTGAGCTGTCTCCCCTGCTCTCGGGTCCTTTTTGATCATACACATTCTACAAGTTATCTTTACTCATGCAAAACACAACACATCTTACTAGGCAGCAAAGGGGATGTACCAAAATATGCTGTCACAAATACAAAATAGCATGGGTACCAAGAATCTTAACAGCCACACCAAATAAACAGGAAGAAGGGAAGAGGGGCAGAAATGAAGGCACATGTTCTAGAGGCAAGGACTAGCATCATCTTAGATGGATTTTACTACTAAGAGGATGCAAACATCTCTAGAAAATGGATGGGATGCACGAGCAGAGACAGATAACACAGGGTGTGGCTTGGAAAGGATCACGAAGTTCACTTTTAAGGTGGTACAGGAGGAGTTCATGAAACAGTGAGAACACAGAAAGGAAGGAGGGGGAGAGGAAGGGAGGGAGGGAAGGAAGGAGGGAGGGAGAGAGGAAAGGAAGGAATGAGGGAGGAAAGGAGGGAGGGAGAGAGGAAAGGAGGGAATGAGGGAGGAAAGGAGGGAGGGAGGGAAGGAGGGAGAGAGGAAGGAAGGGAAGGAGGGAGGGAGAGAGAGAGGAAGGGAGGGAGGAAGGGAGAGAGAGGAAGGGAGGGAGGGAGAGAGAGAGGAAGGGAGGGAAGGAGGGAGAGAGAGAGGAAGGGAGGGAGGGAGGGAGGGAGGGAGGGAGGGAGGGAGGGAGGGAGGGAGGGAGGGAGGGAGAGAGAATATGAATGAATCTCAAATCATGCCACTAAGTTTAAGCAGGAGAATCATTATCTTACAGCTCCATTTTCTTCAGATCCAGGATCCATCATCACAGCCAACTGATTTCTCAGGCTCTTTTTCAGCAGCCCCAATCCACACAGCTTCTTAAGGGTTCCTGTTTCGCTCCCTACACCACCAGTTAAGTCTCAAAAGACCCTATATATTCCTTCCCCCACATCCTGGCCTTAACATAGCTTGTCTTCTCCTGGCTCTAGCTCAATCACACACTTCTCAAGCAGAGTTTGTTCATCCTCTCTTATCCCTCTAGACAGAACAGTGCTGCCATTTCCTGACTCTTTTGTGCTCCTTGAACACTAATGTGTAACTTGATCATCAGCCACCAATCTTCTTCTTAAGAGCCTCACCATCCGAGGTAATGGCACGCTGTTCACGCTAATCTCTTAGCTCCAACAAACTCGACTTCTGGTTCACAGCAAATTCCTCTTCCTTATTGCTGTCGTTGCTCTGTAAATGTCAGAGCCTACATTGATGATCCAGACAATACCTTAACTGTTCACTGGCCTCTTCGTGCCTGTATTCTGTCACGTCAAAGACTGTGCTATTCCCTGTGCTAGTCCATTTTTATTGTCAACCTGAAACAACCTAGAGTCACCTGTGAAATGCAAGCCTCAACTGAAGAATTACCTAGATCCGACTGTTCTGTAAGAATGTCTATGAGAGGCTGTCTTGACTGCTAACTGATGGAGAAGGGCCCAGGCCACGGTGGGCAGTACCATCCCTGGGCCGGTGGTTCTGAGCTATATAAGCAAGCTAGCTGAACATGAGCAAGTGTGAAAGCAGCATTCCTCCATGGTTCCTGCTTCACTTCCTGCCCTCCTGACTTGCCTCAATGCTGCACTGAGTCCTAGAAGTACAAGCCAAATCAACCCTGTCCTTCTCTAAATTGCTTCTGGTCATGGGATTTACCACAGCAAGAGGAGAGCAAGCTAGAATAGATGGCCACATTAGAAAACACAAAACTCATTTAGTCATATTCCATGTAGTATGACTTAGCAAATATCAAATCTATACTGTGGAACTATACAACATGCAACTAGAGTCACTACTGCGCTATGTATATGAAGTCTAATAAAGACTGGACTTTAAATGCTCTTCAACATATAAAGTGGTAACTGAATAAGCGACAAATTGCCTTGACAGAGTTAAGCTAACATAGGCCCAATATTTCTTATCCACAATGCCCTGGAGCACAAGTGTTCCAGACTGGATTTTTTCAGATTTGCAGAAAATTTACCATCTCTTACTCAAATATCTGACACTCAAAATACTCCCAGATATAAGTGAGAAGAAAGCCTTATAAGGAAAGACCTATTTTTGGCTTGCGCTTCTGTTTCAGGCCACAGTCACTTGTCCCTGCTGCTTTGGATCCATGTGGGACAAAATTTATAATGGTGGAAGAACACGGAGGGAGGAAACATGCTTACCTAATGGCAGATGGGATGCAGAGAGAAAGAAGGCAAGGTACCAGGATCCAGGCATCTCCTACAAGGCCATGCTCCCAATGACCTAACTTCCTTTTGGAAGTCTTTAGGTCCCAAATGCCATCATCTCCCAGCAGCACCACAGGAGACCAAGCCTTTGGGGTGCATTCACAATCTGAGCAGTGACACTGGACAGAGCTAATTCCCAGCATCTATGGCTGTGGGTATTAGCATCAGAATGCCTTCTCCACTTCCATACAAGGATTCTGGGTAAACCCATGAAATTGTGCCACTGTTGATTTCAAAGCTAACTCTCTTATGACTTGGTTTTCTATAATCAAAGCAGAAATAAGCTGTGATGATTTTTTTTACACTAAATGAAAAAAAGCAGTCACCATAGCAGAACTTGTCAGTGGCCTCAATCCATCTGTCCCATGCCTCTGGGGGTTAGGTGGGATTGATTCTAAGACAGACCCATATTAACAGACTCCAACCCAAACCAAGGAACAAGATCTAGCAGTTTATGGTAACTCAATAACCCCACACAAACTAGAACCTGACAGAACTCTAGCTATGTAACTGCTTGGGACTGACTGAAAACTGGCCCAGAGTGTTCCAGAAATCCTGTGTGACAATCAGCAAAGGAAAGTCCATTTTTTCTGTAAGACATCTAAAATCTAAGAAGGACTGTTATGCAGATGTGGAGATGCAAGCCTTTGGGGTGGGTGAAGCGCAGAAGACCAAAGCCAGGACCCTGTGAGTGCTGCCCGCGAGCTTCACCAGTAGCATCTGTGGTGTTTTGGTTTTATTATTATTTTTAGGGGTGTTTTATTTAATTTTTTTATTTTGTGGGTGTATAGGTGTTTTGTGTGCATGTATATCTATCTATCTGTCACTCCCACACACTCATGCACGTGTGTGTGCGCGCGTGTGTGTGTGTGTGTGAGAGAGAGAGAGAGAGAGAGAGAGAGAGAGAGAGAGAGAGAGAGAGAGAGAGAGAGAGAAAGAGACATCCAGAAGGAGGAGGATGGATCCCTGCAACTGGAGTTACAGAGAGTTGTCAGTGCCATGTGGGTGTGGGGAATCAAACCTAGGTGTTTCAGCCCCACCCCCTTCTATAATCTGAATGTCAATAATTAAAAACTCGCTTCTGCACAAGTAATGAGAATACCATGACATAAATGCAGGTATCCCAGGCTCACTTTCTCCTCTAGTATCCCCTATGTCTAGAGAACAGACTGGGAAATATTTTAACACGGGATTGCCCAATTTTACAGTTGGTGGCATGTTGGGCAAAGGTTAGTATAAAAAGGAAGAAAAGCCTAAAACTGATCCAACCATTGCAAGGAGTTAAATGATCAACCATAGAAATCAATCAGTAGAGAAGCCAGCGAGATGAGATAGCTCCGCAGATAAAAGGCACTGGCCAATAAGCCTGCTATGTGGCAGAAGGAGATGCTCAACTCCTACGAGCTGTCCTCTGCCCTCCACAGGTCCATGTGACAGACACAAAAATAAATAAACAGATGACAGATTGATAGATAAATGGATGGACGGATGTCTTTTTGACAAGAAATTAAATCAATACAGAGAAATGAATGCACATGGTATACAGGGAATAAAAAAAAAAGAAGAGTTGGCACAGAAGCCAGGAGAATAGAGGTAGAATTTATCAATTTTTCTTTCCAAAGGTCTGCTAATTCTAGGCAATAACAAGAGAGATGGCTTATAGGAGGAGCAGACATTGAAAATAAATGTATACACAGGCACACTATAATAGAGTACTAAAGTGTCACAACCCCCATTTTAATAGCGAATGGAAGTGCAAAGGTTAGAGAGGACTAAGGAAAATCTAGGTGAGGTTGGGGTAGGGAAGTGGGGGGGGGGGGAGTTGACAGGAAATGACCAAGCTAGAAGAACGCAAGCAAGAAGGTTGTCAGTGGTGTCTGGCCGAATGGTATCACCCTCCAAGACAGTCAGAATTCAAGGGTTTTCATACCTACTTCCTAAGAGTGAGGGACACAAAGCAAAAATGAACACGCAGAAAATCTAGCATTTCCTCTGGGCTAAGCAGAGTGGGTGCTGTCTGAGAAACAAGGGTGTTTTTGAAAAATCAAGAACAAAATATCTACAGGGGAGCCCAAGGGCAGCCTAATCTATAGACCAAAATATTAGTTCTCAAAGGGCTTGATTTTTAGCGTTTTATTTTTTTCAATTCAGATTTCCAACCAAGTGAGAGTATTAGTTACTACTTAACTACCAACCAGAAACCCAGAGCAGACAAGCCTGTTCTCATCAGCACCTACACAGCAGTGCAGATGGCCTCTCTCCAACTCAAAGGAGACAATCCAGTGCAACTAGGAGACTCTCTGCTAAGACTACCGGCTACTTCTCCACACTGGACCCCAGGCTTGACACTCACTGTGCTAATTTATGGACATTAACAATGCTTCTGCAACAGCCAGCTGTCTTTTCCGCCACACACCCACCTCACCCCCTTTTTCCTATTTTGTTTCCCTTAAGCTTAACATTCTTCTTTTATCTTCTGCATTCAAAAGCAGTAGGAGAAGCAGATGAAGTAGATAAGAATATAAGTAAGAAAAAAAAAACAAACACAAATACTCTGTCATTAATCAATGCACCAGGTTCTAACACTTGTGCAGTAAATGGAAAGGCTGTCGGGAAGATAAGAAAACAGATCACACAAGGGACTTCAGCAGTGAAGGCAGAGCCTGTACAGGACATCTTTGGCCATTGAGGGGAAATGTTCTGGAGGACTCTCTACCTCTCTCTAGAAGCCAGCGAGACTTAATAGTGTTAGGTAGGCACCTGATCTAACACTGACACCCAAAGACACAACCTGGCCTAGAAGTAACTTTCTTCCTCCTCACATTTCTGCAGAACATGAAATATCCGCTTGGGAGTGTCTCTTTATAGAATGACTATCATCAAAAGTCTCCAGCAAAATCCACACCCCGATTTCATTCCATTCAGATAAATTATAGAAATGTATACATGTAAGTATACATTGTATATATACACACTTCATTGTGTGTAACCCATCCTTATAGAAGAATGCTACCAAAAATTCTCCCAGAGATAAACAGACTCAAGCACTTTCCTACATTTATCTATGTGTGTATTATTTAAATTACACATGATTATATCATCATAAATATAGTATGTAACACATAATGTTAGATTTTATATATTACATATAACTTTTCCTGGCATTTGGTATTAAAAGCTCTTAACACCCCCTCACTACTTGCTGATATTCAACTTCTCAAAAACCTTTAAGTTAGCTGTTATAATTAATCACATTTAGTATGTTTTCACTGAGAACATACCTATGGCATGGATAAAATCTCTTGTCACCGAAGTACACCAAAAAGCAGACACTGAAAAATGTTTTCAATGACAGAGCAAGAAGGTGACATTTCCATTACGGCTGGGGGTGAGACAGGTCAGGAAATGTGGCTATGGAAACCAGCAAGGGCTTGTCCCAGCATAATCATTCAGTAGATGGGGTAAACCCCAGCATGAGCTTCCTTCCTGTCTACCTTCCTGAAGGACAGAACCAAAACCTACAGCATTCCCTTTCCCAGGTTGCCTTCCACCCAGGGCTCTGCTAACCAGACATGCAGGCCAGAGACCAGGAAGGAAGTGAGCTCAGCAGGACCCTGTGCTCTGCCTTAGATCACTGACTGAGAGGGTGAAAACAGCAAACACTTCTTTACATTAAACACCCGATCGGAGATGCTGTGAGCCCCCCCATCTGTGGCTGGTTCTCTGTGATTCTGGGAGAAGCAGCTTCTCCCCCTGCTGATGGTAGCAGACATGGCATGTCTCTGGATGGCTACATGAACATCACTGCACGGGATGATCCTGGTTTCACTGTACCCAAAGACCCTGCTCCCCCAAGCTGCCAGCGTTTTTACATGAAATTCTTTTCTATTTAAAAGTTATGTGTCAGTCATCAAAAGGTGATGTGTCGGTCATCTAACCCAAGCACTAGGGAGGCAGAGGCAGGTGGATTTCTGTGAGTTCTGGGCCAGCCTGATCTACTGAGACCCTGTTTCTAAAAATCAAACAAATTAATTAATAGTGTGTGTCATCTCTGTATTTCCTGAGACTGAAAGCTGGTAACACACACGTTGTAATACAAGACAAATCAGATCAGCGCTCAACTGCTTTACTTCCCCATTTGCAGGTTTCAGGGTATGTGCGTGTTCTAGGATGCTGAGAACAGAACTCAGGTCCACTGGAATTCTAAACACACATTCCACTACTGAGCTACAACCAGCTCCCAACCTCTTTACTATATAAATATAAAATCTAGAGAATGATTTATATAATCAGTGCTCAATAGCTTAGTCTATCTCCAAGGTGAAAGTTAGAATTAGCCAAGGGAGAGATTATTGGTTAAAAAAAAAAGTCCATGGCGTAAATTGACTTCTCCAGTCTTCTTTGAGATGACCTGCCAGCAAGGGAATTGAAGTTACCGTATACACTTCTGGTTGGAATACCAGTAAGTGGACAACAGGAAAAAAACACCTTCAATTCCTGACTCTCAAGAACTTAATTTCAGCATCTTGCCAGGTATAGCAGCACATACTTTAGTTCTAGCTACTCAGGAGCCTGAGGCAGAGCAATTCCTTGAGTCCAGGAGTTCAAGACCAACCTCAGTGACACACTTGAGAAGCTGTCTCAAGAACAGTAAAACAGAAACAAGAATGAAACAGCATATCACAATACCAATTTTCAGGGTGAGATGTTGTGGGTTCCTTCACCCTGACAGAATCTAAAGTCACCCGACTTGGATTTAGGAAACCACAGCCTGATAAGACACTCAGCTAATGCGGCTTATATGTCCAGAACCAAACCCCACTGTCCCCTAAAAGAACAAAGCTGGGGGCTTCAACTATCACATAACTAGAAATGGCTACTGTTTCAAGATAGGATAGTAATTAAGAAACAAATAGCCCAAGTTCAAAAGACTGACATCCAAATGTAGACTCCATCACCAAGTAACCTTGAGCCAGCTACTGCATCTTTCAGCCTGAATTTCTTCAAACTCACATTGAGCAATACCAATTATATTGCATTGATAGAAACTACAATATAAGGAACCATAAGCATTACATATTCTGTGGGGGGAAAAAGATTTTCCCCTTTAAAAAAAACACAATAAAAATGACTTGGGGCTCAATAAATTGTAGTAATTTTCTACCTTTTAGGTGTTTTGAGGGTTTTTTTTGTTTGTTTGTTTTGGGTTTTGGTTTTTGTTTTTTTTTGTTGTTGTTGTTTTTGCATTGGTGTTTCGCCTGCATGATGTAAGTCTGTGTGTGTGAGGGTGTCAGATCTTGAAGTACAGACAGTTGTAACTGAACTCTGGTCCTCTGGAAGAGCAGTCAGTGCTTTTAACAACTGAGTCATCTCTCCAGCCCTCAATTTTCTACTTAGCTTTGCATCTATAGAGAATACTTTTGAGCCTAAACTCGGCCTTCAGGCATCTCACAAGTTCCTGCCTAAAAAAAAAAAAAAAAAAAAAAACTATTTAGGGAGATTCTGCTCCAGGCCCGCATATGACTCCCTTTGCAGGCCCAACAGGTCCATGATCACTCTTTGGAGTTAGAGACATTCCACTGAAGACACACCCAAGGGCCCCAACCATAAACATTCTTACCCCCAAATTCCATTCTCCTCCTAATCAGGGATCCCAACTCTGCAGGGGAGAGAAAAGAACAACCTTATCTCCTCCTGGAGATAATCAGCCTCCAGAATCCTCTAAGAGACCCAGGGCCCTGCAGTGTTTCCACTGGGACCAGGCAGGCCAAGAAATGAGTCAGCCTCTGAGGCACCTTACTCCTCCTGGCGCTCCCTCCACACTGAAGTGGAAGAATGAATGGAACTTCTTTTACCCAGAAGAAACTCTGCTATGTGTCAGTGCTTCATAATCCCTAAGGCAGGTTTCAGGCTTTAAGGCAATTTTCAAAAGGAGGAATGAAACCGTCCTAGATGCTCAAGATGCCCAAAAGCTCTGACCATTTTTATTTGCTATCTTAGAAATTTGAGAAATTCCACGTTTAACAAAACTTAATTTCAAGTATTTTCACATTATTTTGACATAAACTTTGTTGCAAATATATTAATGTCATAACTGTACCTTTATCCATACTCATAAAATAAATCCTGAACAATGTCAATCACTAATGCTTGTAAAGAGCCCTTAGTAATCATGTTTTCCAAGTCAAGCTGTATGTGCATCCCTTTTCAGTGCAGACAGGCCTATAAGGGAATGAGGAATAGCATGAAAAACAATGCATGCATGAAAAAACAATGTATGTCACACAATGGAAAAGACACTCAACAATCGAGACCAGCAGGAGAGCCTATTTCCTGAAGGCTGGTGAGACTATAAATATATCCCTATCTCCCTCTCTGTGACTAGGGCTTTGACCCAGGAACCCACACATCCTAAACTAGTGCTCTACCACTGAAAATTACCTTCAGCCCCCTTTTGTTATGATTGATTTCGGGACAGGGTATCGTTAGGCTGCCCACACTGGTCTACTCTCCTGCCTCCACCTCGTGAATAGCTGAACTTACAGGAATGCACAATCGCTCCTAGCAGAACATTGCTTTTTAAACTTCTATGAAGTGTGGAAGTAATTAGTGTCACCACAAGAAAATCAATTTTCAGTTAGATTACAGGGGGGGGGGTGTGCATGTGTTAATACTATGAAGTTTTAATGGGCATTTTAAAAGCAGCTTGTACATAAACTATTTAAACACTTATTCAATAATTCATAGCAATCTGTCCCAAATCATCTGACTTCCAACTCATAAGGACAAGGTCATAACACTTAGAAATGACAGAAGGGACATAAAGAAGACAATGGCAAGCTTTCTCTGTTAAACAAAAGAATCCCCTGACCTTGCGATGGCCAATCCCTCTGAGACGGGAAAACCAAACCTCAGCTGGAGGGTGAAGACTGGGCCCTAGCCTTCTCATACACATCCTGGTGCCAGCAATGCCCGTTCTTACGCTGTGGCTATAGCCCTTCAACGACGTGTGCCATGACTCACGCCGCAGACATAAAAGACCGTGAACCCATGGAGAGGAAAGGACCTTGGGTTTCAGAGGTATTTTATACCAAGAGCAGGTCCTGAGGAAAAAGAATGCTTTATAGGCATTTCATTACGCTGTATCGCAGAAGGCGGGTGCAGCGTGGCATGAGGAGGGCAGACTAAAACCAGGGCAATGCTCCTGAAGAATTTCCCGACACCATATTTAGAATTGTGACACTTCGGTGACCCTTTGCTAGGCACAGCAACGGCCCAGGTTACCTTCCACTTGACACATTCCCCTGTTCAGCCAGGTGCACACGGCCAAGCAGTGCCAAGAGCAGAGGAGGAGGAAGGGGAGAGAACAGGACTAAGCAGGCCACGGGGCAGTCCGATAACCCACGGATCCCTCCGGCTGCAGCGTCCTCTGTGTCAGCCTTGTATGTCAGAGCCAGAGACCTTGGTAGACTCATAAATCTTTTCCCCACCCAACAAGGACTAGTGTTTTGAGATTTAGTATTATTAAGAAAAGAATATGAATCTTAGAGCCCTTTAAGTCAATGCCAAAAGCAGCAGCCAATAAAACCAAAAGCAAATTGTGAGCAATACTTATCACGGTGGTCAATCTTTGCTAAACTTCCTTCTAGGGAAAGTGGGTTCCAAGTATCACATAATCAAATGTTTATTTTGAAAGGGAAACCACTACTTTAAAAAGTCCCCTTTAAAACTACTCTTTTACAATAACATTCTAAAAGGGGATTCTTTATATTTTTTTAAAAAAATAACATATTTTGAAGTTCTCAGAAAGCTTGGAAGATACAAATAAAATTCTCCAAGAGACTACTATGCATATAGAAAAGCATTAAAGGAGAACTATTACATGGCAAAGAGTATACTGATAAAAGCATGCAATTTCCCCCAAAATTTAATTTAGCAAGTCAAAATAAATAGTAAAATTTTCTCATGGCATTGCTATTGATTATATCTATTCATTCATTATCTTTTCTTAAACATATTATTTCATACAGCCTCTAATCTTTTCTTACCCTTGAGTTGCTAGATTGACCACAATACCTATCACCAATTGCATAAACTCCCTCATGGGCAGTAAATAGTATTTTTACCACAGCCTCACACAGGTGGGAATGCTATGACATCATTTTAGAACTCCTAAGAACAGACACTGGCAATATTTCAGGTGCTTAAATGTTGAAAACACATTGCTGAACTTAGAGAAAGCCCTTGGCATTTGGAGTTAGTAAAATGACAAATTAAAATGTGTATGTGTCATTTCAAAACTACATTTAAAACCGGCTTCTAGAGCAGGAGTTTTCAACCTCAGAAAACAACCCTTTCACAGGGGGTGCATATCAAATATCCTACGTATCAGATAGTAACCTTATGATTCATAACTGTAGCAAATTCCAGTTATGAAGTAGCGACAAAGTAATTTTATGGTTGGGGGTCACCCCAATATGAAGAACTACATTAAAGAGTCCCAGTATCAGGAAGATTGAGAACCACTATTCTAAAGGAAAGGAGCTGGGCTTTTATCAGGATGAAAACCCATGATTTCTCAATATGGATAGACACCAAATATAAGGAACAAGTTTAGCTGACTCGGCAAGAGCACTAACTATTCCCAGAGTACCCCTCAAGAAGAGAGACCACTGGACATCCTCGTGGAACGTGCCATTCCATTCTGTGGTGGTTTGAAAGAAAATGGACCCCCCCAAAGGGAGTGGCACTATTAGGAGGTGTGGCCTTGCTGGAGGAAGTGTGTCACTGTGGGGGTGGGCTCTGAGGGCTCATATGTGCTCCAGCCCCACCCAGTGTCAGAGTTCCGCTTCCTGTTGTCTGTACGAGGTGTGGAACTCTGAGCTGCTTCTCCAGCACCTTGTCTGCCTGCACATCGCCACATCCCACCACGATGATAACAGACTGAAGCTCTGAACTGTGAGCAAAACCACAGTTAAATGCTTTCCTTATGAGTTACCTTGTCATGGTGTCTCTTCCCAGCAATAGAAACCCCAATTAAGACGCATCCACTAATGACACCAACTATTCTATACCTTGCCAACATTTATTTAACATCAAACCATTTGACCTAGATCTGTGCTTCCAATGAAAGGATTTATGAGTACAGTAGTATCTCAAGGAAACAACTGGGGAAAAAATCTAAAGGGAAAATATTTTGTAAAGCAGCTGACAGTTTCTTCCAGAAGTCAGGGTTGGACCACTCCCTGAGAAGCCCACCTGTGGAGGAAGCCATCCACAGAGCATGCAGGCCAGAGATGCAGGAGCTTAGGAAGTGACCAACACCACAGGAGGAAGACAACCTGGAAACTCACTGAATGACCCACAGGGGCTTGCTACCTCTTTATTATTCTCTTGGGAAATGAATCATAAGATCTTTGCTAATTGAGTTACCTTGTGAAGAGAAACAGTGCCTACTTCAAAAGAGCCCAAAAGATGGCTAAGTGATGAATGGACCAGACGAGAAAAATGAGAGACTGAAAGAGAAGTTCACTCCTGGTGCCTGGAGGCAAGTGGGATCTCTGTGGCCCACACTCAGGACCCAACACCAAAACTGTCTTTGATTTCTTTATGAGCAGAAAACCATAAGCAGACAACTGGATGAATGCGGTGTTGCAAAAGGATAACCTGACCAGAAGGCCAAAAAAAAAAAAAACAAAACAGGGGTGTGTAAAAGGGTGTGAAGAAGCCATTTCAGGACAAACTGCGCTTGCTGGATTCCTAAAGCAAGCTGGAAGTGAGCTGCTCAGGACAGCACACACTGCAGCTCAGGCCTAAGCCTCCATGCCCCTTCTGCCCTTCAGGGTTCACAGGCTCCTGCCTATCAGTACAAGCCCTTCTGGAGAGGTACTCTTTTCTTAGTGCCAAGTCCGGGAGCTGGGTGGTACCCTCTCTGGGTGAAGGTGGTGGTGTGCATCAGCTGTGATTTGTAAAAACAAAACCTTGAAGCCTCAGAAAATGAGTATCGGTCACGGTAGACATCATTTGAGGAAACTGCCAGGGCACAACGGACACCAAGAATGTTACTAAGAGGGAGTCAGTCCACTAAGCCAACGTGAGAAATAGTTTAACTTGGAAAACTGAAGAATATTAACACACACACAGTCAGTTGAGGACCAAGACAAACTAAACAAAATTTCATTTTGGTAAACACCAATCCACCAGTCTAGATGAGAGAAGAGGTGGTCAGCAAAGAGAGAAAGAACTAAACCACTCCCCTAAACAAAAACCCTAACTAAATACCATCACCATGACAACTATCAAAAATGCAACCAACTACTGCGAACCCAAGCAGCTTCCCACAGATCTCAGGGGAGTGATAATCAAAGTTCAGCATGTCCTTTGTGTACAGTCAGTAAGATTTATATTATCTCACTCCTAAGATTCACACATCATCACTTCAAAGAGCAGGGTTGCAAACTGAGTCACTCTCGTATTCTGTATCATTTTTACATTCAGTGTGCCGACATAATCCCCCACTGTTTCAAAATGAAAGACGCTGTGTGTCTCAACTTGCTGCTTCTCGGCTCCAAATAAATCCTTCAATGAGTACCTTGTGATAAGCAAGTGAATTATTTTAACATTGCTCCAATCATTTCGTCATGCTGTGCCATTTTTTACGAAGGGCATAGAAGAGAGGCTTACTAACTGTCAGCCTTGTGCTGGGTGGATGGGGCGTGAGGCGTGTGTGTATCGGGACCTCCAGCAGAGACTGCACCATCCGGGCAGACCTTGGCCTAGGCATGGGCTGGCACAAAAATGTAATCCTTCTGCATTACCTTGACATTGAAATCAGAACACTCACAGGCTTGCACGTTCAGAAGGCCTTCTGTTTGCACTAGCATCAAGGCTACCCTGAGGCCCTGCTGCCTGTAGACTGCAAGGTCACACACAAACAGCACTTCCCTTAGATCCCCCTCACACTCAACCTTGCCCATGCACACTACCCAGCAGCCCGGGAAGGACATTTGCTTGCCTGCAGCTCCTGGGCAGACACCACTGTCCACACTACTGGTGGCTGACTGACCGCCTACCGCCCAGGTTTCTCGGGAGAGTGTCTTTTTGCCAAACAGCTCCATGCCAGCACCATCAAGCTTCCTACGGATGGGTTGTAGATTCTCCAAGGAAGTGTGACCCCACTGTGGGTTTGTTCTTCCACTGTTACCTGGCCTCACACTCAGGTGCCTGTGTTTGCTTATATATTATAACCAGTCTTTTAGGTAGCTAATGAGGTTTCATGTAAATTTTCTGTTTAACATACAGTGTGGACCCTGTTTCCATATCGAAACCATGCCAAATAGTAGTCTTCTATGCATGTAATGAGAAACTCTTCTACTGTTACTTAACCCTTTATATTTTTATTATTCCACCAATATACCACCCTTCATAATCCAAAAGTTCATGCTAAAGTTCAGAATGGCCAAGTTTGGCTTCTATGCTATCTATCCTAATATCATTATCATATGATAATATCATTATCATAATGAGACCCAAACATTAGTGGCATTCTGAGACAGCATTCACATGAATCAAAAAGTTTAAGAAATAAAAAACTTTATTAAGAGCCTAGGCTCCTGCCCTGATAAAACATCACCTAACCCTGCTTGGTATCTCAACTCTCAGGACATATAAACAGACCCGGTAGTCAGAAGACCTCAGACTGTACACCATGTTAACTATCTAGACATGTTCCTTATCAAGACTGGGCAATGAGCCGGGCGTTGGTGGCTCACGCCTTTAATCCCAGCATTCAGGAGGCAGAGGCAAGCAGATCTCTGTGAGTTCGAGGCCAGTCTGATCTGATCTACAGAGCGAGTTCCAGGACAGGCTCCAAAACAATTCAGAGAAACCCTGTCTCGAAAAAAAAACAAAAACAAAACAAAAAAAGACTGAGCAATGGCAGGTGACCTCACAGAAGGCCCTGAGTTGTTCAGACATGCAGGCACACACCTCTTCTCCCATAACTCTGAAGGCTGAGGCGGGAAGATCTAAACTCAAGCTCAAGTCCAGCATGGCTACATTCCAAGATACTGAATAAGTAAATGAATAAATAAATAAATAACTCTTGAGCCCATTTAAGGACTTCCTCTCAGCTCTAACATACCATGAAGGCAAGATTTCTTTAATTCTCATTTTTATTTTTAACGTTATTTTATACTGACATACTTGTATAAATTGTGCTGCAATCCTATTTACTCCCATTACTCTTACTTATTCCTCTGTCACTTCTGCTGACTCTTTTCTTCCCTACTAACTCCTCTTCTGTGGTTCATACCTCATTTGACAGTTAAGTGTTGTGCAGGTGGCCATAGCTGCTACACGTTTATACCTGCGCCACAGCAATCTCTGTCCTGAAGGCAGTGTCTCACTGTGTTCCTCTCCACCCTCGGGGTCTTAAAATCTTTCCCTCCTCTCTTCTGGGATGTTTCCTGGATCTTGGAAAGAAGCAATGTAGACATCCTGTTCAGGAATGAACACTCAACAGTCACAGTCTCAGCACTCTGACCATCTTGTGAGTTTCTGTTTTAACCACTATCCACAGCAAAACAAACACAAAACAAAAAAGAACTTCTTTGATTCAAAGTGAGAACAACAGTGGTCTTATGGGTATAAACACTTGGAAGGCAGTTTAGCTACATGTCCATTTTAGCAAAACATTAGTAATGTATTCCTTCCTAGGGCCTATGACCTCCCCAGCCACAGGCTAGATCAAGCTTACAGCACCTAACGTGTAATTACTCATGTAAAGATAGCCTCAAAGGCCATCACAGAGAGGTTGGTTACCCCCTAAATAGTCCTGCCACTATTATACCAGTAGACACCTCTTGTGAAAATACTATTTCTAAATAACTGTACAACTATGTGCCAGGCATAGTTTGGTGTTACTTTACAAATGTTCTGGCTGGAATCATCAAATATTCCTATGAACCAATTCAATCAATTGCCTGTTGAAGAAACAGGAAAAGGTTTAAGCAACATGTTAGTGACAAAGCTCTCAGATTTAAACCGATCTTTCTGACCTCCATGTTTCTGCTCTTGTTTCGTCATGACCACATGATGGCCATGACTCCTAGCCTTCATTAATATAATGCAAAATAGAAACATATGTCACTCAGTTGTTCAAAAAGTACTGATTACACATTAGCTGGCTATGATATATTTTTCTTCTAAAGAAAAAAAAACTTTTGTAAAAGCAGGTCAGCCTGCTTCCTCCTTTAACTCAAATACCAAATTACCCTTTGTTTTGCTTTCCCCATATAAGAACACGGAATAGCCCTCACAGATGTTACTACAGATGTACAGTTTCAGAGCTACACTAAGTGGAACTGAAACCATGTAGCTCCATCCCTGCATCTCCATGCAAGGTTACAGATGATTTAAAACACTCTAAGAATGTCAGCTAATGCAGACTGAATGAGAACTCCATACTGGCTTGCAGACGGCATATCTAAGCAAACCTAAGACACAGGAGTGGCTAACAATGTAAAATAAAATGTATTTACCCCCAATTTCAACAGAAAAGCCTTTACTGCCCTCCCTTCAGGGTTTATAGACATAAAGTTTGATGGCTTTAAAGCAGCTGAGTTTTAAGTCAGAGACTTGACATAAGTTAGAGGAACATTGCCTCTCTAAAAGTTTTATTTCTCTTCAAGTACATTATAAAAAGTTTAATTTTAATTTTAGGGTGCTGTGTGGGTTATGTGGGTGTGTGTATATCAGAGCACAGCCCTCAGCTGGTTCTCTCCGTCTACCATGGGGGTTGATCTTGGGTTTCAAATTCAGGTAGGTTTTGTTGGCATGTACCTTTAGTCACTAAGCCATTTCTCTAGCCCTTTTTTTAAAATTACACTCTAATTTCATTTTTATTTTAAAATTTTGAATTGTATAACATCAAAAAGAAAACTCCATTTTTTTTCACTTCACTAGAACATTTACAAGGACTACAGTAGGATGTTTTAAAGAACTCAAAGCTAGTTACTCATATATAATACCACAATTCCTCCTCTTTAAGAAAAAAATGTATTTAATTGCAACTACTCCAGCCAAAAATAATTTTCCCTAATAAATACTTCCACTATAAGTAATAACTGGGTAATCAGGCAGGGAAAAGAATCGCACTATAATTGTCTTGTCAGGAAAACAAGAGAAGGATGTTATAAGACCTCAACACAGAAGTAGACTGCCTGCTCATAGCTAACAAATTTTTTAATGTTTTAAAAACTATTTGATTTACAGGCAGCACAAGACACTGGTCCAGGTTCTGGCTTCACGTGAAATGAGTAAACACACTCTCCTTAATTTGTCCAATACAGACACAGCCCATGAAAGAACAACATGAGAAATCTGAAGAGTAAATTGGAATAACAGAACAGGGTCATCTGATTCAATTATTCCCCCTCCAGTTACCCTGCTGGACTCCCAACAGCTCAAAGCTCAGATGCAGCAGAAGCCGCCCAGTAGGGGACAAGGATACCGGGAGGGGCTGGACACCCAGGAAGAAGTTGCCTCGTTGTTTTTCTTGAGCAAAAACCAAAAGTTACAGTAATAGTAACAACTGCAAAAATATTTTAACACAAGCCAGGCATTGGTGGCACACGCCTTTAATCCCAGCACTCGGGAGGCAGAGGCAGGCGGATCTCTGTAAGTTCGAGACCAGCCTGGACTACCAACCGAGTTCCAGGACAACCTCCAAAGCCACAGAGAAACCCTGTCTTGAAAAACCCAAAAAAAAAAAAAAAATTTAACACTAACGTTTATCAAAGTGTGCTGAGGATCTAGATCCTCAAGCTTAAAAAACAAGGCAGTAGATACCAAGGAGGACCCCGCCGCCACCAATGAAGGAAGAGACCTATCAAGAGACCTATCATAGGTGTAGATCAGAAGACCAACACAGTAAAAAGGGCAACACTTCCTCAATCCATCTATATATTTAACAATCCCAGTCAAATCCTAATAAAGCATAGATACAGACCTCCATTATTGTTAATTTACTGTGAAACACAAACATCCTAATGTTAGTAATAAAGTTGCTGTATAAGACAAGAAAAAATATCACAATGAGCTAAAATAGTTAAAAATAAATATGAACAATGCCACTTTTAGGTAAGTTTGTAAGCAAATAAAATTTTAGGCAGTAACCATGCTGAAAAGTGGTTTGGGGATGTCATAAACTTCAACATATATTTAGCAACCCATCTTCTAGATGCTTCCACTGGAGAAAGGAAAAATGACAGACAGACAGACAGACAGACAGACAGACAGACAGACAGACAGACAGAGACAGACAGACACACATACCTTTACATGAATGTTCTAGTTATAATGATAAAAAATTACAAACCATCCCTAATGTATTCAATGAGTAGATGGGTAATTGACATACAAGAAGTCTAGAATACCCGCAACTGTACATCCAAGAAGTCCACACATTGTTGACTGTTTAAAAATTTAAGTCTTTATAGATACAATGATTGTAGAGATTGCCCCATGGTTTCCTATTTATTCCTGTCCCTAAAACCAAAGCATTCTTCTACTTGGCACCGGGCATGCTGTGTATGTCTAGAGAAAGGAGGACACTCTAAAAGCTAAAATGGATTGGATATAACCCAATATCCTAAAGACACATCCAGTCATTAGAATCAAGCCACCACTTTTTTTGAAATATGCATGCACGTATGGTGTGTGGCATGTGTGCATATGTTTGTTTGCATGAGTGCAGGCACATATTCGGCAAGGTGCCTTTATGCAGGTCAGAGGACAATCTTGGGTTTCTGTGCTTGGTATTCACCTTGTCTGAGGTGGAGTCTCTATGGTTCACCACTGCCATTCCAGGCCTCCAAACAGCCAGGGTTTCTCCTGTTTCAACCTTTCACCTCACAATGGGTACACCGGGATTATAACCCCCAGCTACACCCTAACTTCATGTAGGTTATAGACACTTAAACTCAGGTCCTCCCACATCCACAGTGACTGTTTTACCCACAGAAACATCTCCCCAGCCAGCCTGCATCTGTTATTTCTTAAGCTTTCAAATAGAAGGAAACAGGATTACAAGTTCAAGGCTAACCTCGGCTGTGGGGACACCAGACCTTGAGCAGAAACCCACTTCCCCTTCAGCCTGGGAGCAGGCATCTATGTAATGTTTACTGAAAACAATTCAGTGCTTTAGGGCTCAGATAGGGCTTGCTCACTGAAATACCATGCCTTTCACACCCCCTACGGCTAGATGCCTCTTCCTGTTTCCCTGTGGTGTCTCCCCGATTCTGGGGCCGGAGATTAGACCACCAGCCAGGAGGAAAGAATGGTATGTAGATGAATGGCAGAAGTCCTTAAAAAAGGGAAGCTCCTTTTTCTTGGGAGACTTCTCCTGAGAGCTCTGCTAAGCGGACTGGGGTCTCCTCCTAAGCTGACTTGGGAAACATAAAGTTTTCTTAAAGCAACCGACCGGTCTCTGTGTCATCTATCCCGACCACCTCGCTACATTCTTGGATGCAGGCCGCACAGCAGGTGCGACACTCGGCTACAAAGTTGGTTCTGATGCAAAAGGGGAAGGGACACCATAAATAAAGTATTATAGTAATGCCTTTTCTTTGTGGCTATCGGTGAAGTAAATACACAAAGTCATCTTAGCTAAGTATTTTACAATCTGGACAGTTTAGCAACTAAACAAAGCTTCGTTCCTTTTTTGAAATGAGGACTAGTCTCAAACTCACTGGGTCACAGTGATTCCTCCAGCTTCAGCCTACCAGGTAATTAGAACTACAGGTGCATGTGCCAGTTTTACAAACACACACACACACACACACACACACACACTCTTACATACACACCAAATAAATGTATATGTTGCCTTTTTATATTTAATTTTTATAGCCAATTCTCAAACATCTAGGTAGAAAATTAATATTAAAAAAGTAAATGCTAGAAACAAAAAAGTATAATTGAAGAAAGTAATTTTAAAAACTATAAAATATAGGCATTATGTTTATTGTCATGGATTCCACAGCATTTGGTACAGTATTTAGTATACAGTTAAGTATAATTTCATAATATATAATCCAAGAATTGCTTGTATCATATAATCCAAGAACTGTTTTAAACAGAAATATCTAATGTAAGAACTACACAATGGCTAGGCAGTGGTGGTACCCACCTTTAATCCCAGCAGTCAGGAGGCAGAAGCAGGGGTATTTCTGTGGGTTTGAGGCCAGCCTGGTCTACAAAGCAAACACATCCAGGACTTTTATACAGAGAAACCTGATGGGAGATGCCATTCTGTAAATCTGTCTCTTATTGGTTGTTGAATAAAGCACTGTTGGCCAATAGGGAAGAAAGATAGGTGGGATGAAGAGTCAAGGAGGATTCTGGGAAAGAGAGGCAGAGTCAGAGACAACAATGTAGCCCACCACAGGAGTAAGAGGTCCAGGCCCTGTTCTCTGGTAAGAGAAATACTTAGAATAACAATTATGGGTTAAATACTTAAGTCAGAGATAGCCAGTAAGAAACAAGCAAACAGCTTTATAATTAATATAGTGTCCTGTGTGTTATTTGGGGACTGCAACTGTGGCAGGGCCCAGGCAGGTGGCAGGGAAGGCTACACTCTACAGAAACCCAGTCTCAAAAAACAAAGAGGGGGGCATCTAGTTAACACTTGCCTCTATAATATAAGCTAAGATTCAGTAATTCAACATGCAAATGTGTACCTACAGTAATACATTTTGATACAGATCTGACTGATATATGGAAAAACTGAATTGTACTAGCCCAGTCAAGCAGGAACAGCAACAGACAAGTATGAAAGTCAGGGCACACAGGTGTCATGCACAGAGCCCACTCTGCAAGTGCTGAAGCTTGCTAAGGAAAGTCCACGCACAGCGTGGTTGAAGACAGAACATTTTCTTCTGCAAGCTATAGGAGCCTTGCAGCCATTAAAACGGAACCCTGGGATAGTTTAAAACTAAGAGGTTTGGTCAGGTGGGGTGACACTCGACTTTAATCCCAGCACTTGGCAGTCAGAGGCAAGGGATCTCTTTGAGTTTGATGCAAGCCTGGTCTACACAGTGAGTTTCAGGGCAGCCAGACCAACATAATGGAGACCCCGTCTCAAAAGCAAACACAAAGCAAAATAAAGATGCTCTATCATTTAACGTATGTCTAACTTTTAAAAGTCTGCATGATTTTCTAAGAAACATTCAATTTCATTTGTTGCTAACAAGTTGAGAACAACATTTTACACTAAAACCGGAAGTGACAAAAGAAAAGGGACAAAGAGAGGCAAGTTTACTTACAAGCAGGACATGAACAAAAATTGTCTCAAAGCCAAGTAAATAATGAGGCCATAACATCAGTGCTAAATTGCTAGTTGGATGAAAGAGTAATATCTGTACAGGAGTCGGTGACTGTCTAGTCTTGTCATTTATTTTCGGGTTCAGTGCTTTTAGGCAGGATTTTCAAGTAGTATAGGCTAGCCTCAAATTTGCATAAAACCAAGGTTACCTTGAATTCCTGATTCCTCTGTCTCTGCCTCCCAAGTGCTAACACACTCCACCTACAACCCAAGTTTTCCCAATTCAGTATCATAGCACACATACTCCTTTACATACAGGAACTAAAGACCTAAAGTCTTTGCAATCTCATCAAGTACAGTTCCTCCACGACACGTCAAAAAAAAGAAGGTATGGAAAACGTTCAGAGACAATTAGAAAGAAATGTTTCTATTAAGTATTTTGTTACCGCAAGCCTTGCCCTGGATGTACTATTAGTAATAACACCTGAGTGTCTTTAAAGCATGACAGTAACCATAAAAGATTTTTTTTAAGCTGGCAAACTAAACTAACATTGGCTGTAATCCTCTAACGTAAACAGGCGTATCATCATGCTCTCTTTTCTCGATTATCATGCCACAAGATTCTTTTTCTCCAGTCAATTTCCTTATAGAATATGGTGTTAATTAATCTAATCATAATGGGACACACATGAGGACAGTCTGTCCCAATTAAAACCAAAGAGTGATGGTTCGGCCCCAGCAGACATGACAGCAGGCTCCAGAAAGGCAGACCTCAGGGAGCTAGAGGCAAGAAAGGTCTGCAGACAGCTCAACATTCTTGGAGCATGAAAAATGCACAGCCCCGGGCAAAAAAAAAATATCCTCTTGGGACAGGTGAAAGAGAATGCCTGGTACACAGGAGGATCTGGGATGAAGGAAGGCAGACACTCAGATAACCCTATTGCCACAGGCCTAAACTGAGTCAGAACATAAGCTCGGGCATTGAAATGATTCCAGCATTCAGTGAAAATGGGAGAAACAGCAGGACAGATTATTTCAGAAGTCTAGGGTATTTTATAACATAAAGGATAAGTAACAGGAACTTCCCATGAAAAGGGGCTCACTAACATGGCTCTGTATAACCATGGACAGCATCTTTGATTCGCATGGAATTTAAACAGTGGTTTACTAAGCAATTAATGAATTCCTGTAATAACCTTATTTATCACAGAGTAATTTAGGGTTTTCACACCATCCTCAGGATAAAAGGGTGGCTTCTTCAATTTGTGCATATAAAATGCCAGGAGAAATGTACTCCTACGCCAGAGCCTTTTGGAGGTAGTGTAGCCCCATCAATAAACTGTTTTTGTTTGTTTGTTTGTTTGTTTGTATGGTTGGTTGGTCGGTTGGCTGGTTGGGCTTTTCAATACAGGGCTTCTCTTTGTAGCCTTGGCTGTTCTGGAACTCACTCTGTATACCAGGCTGGCCTCCAGCTCAGAGATCTGACTGCCTCTGCCTCCCAAGTGCTGGGATTCAAGGCTGGACCACCACTGGCCCAAAATAAATGTTTTCCACGTCAATTTCCTATGGCTAAATCAATAGCTGATATATGATTCAATGTTTTCTTTCTTTCTTTTTCTTGAAAATCCTCCATCTTGTCTAGAAATTCTAATTTAGCACCCCCAGGTCTAGTTTTTGTTTTGTTTTGTTCTGTTTTACTTTCATTTTGAAACATTTTACACAGCTTGGGCTGGGGATGGTTCACTATCTCTTGCCTTGAACTGGAGCCTGAGCTCCAGAGCCTGACATAAACAGCTTTCTCCCAACTTGGCATCCAGCTAACAGGTTTATTTTATTTTTCTCTGAATTCCTTTCCTCCCTAGAAGATGAATGGCTCCCAACCTAACCCTTCCCTCTCTGTGTATACCATTGTCTTCCTCTTGTCAGTTAGCAAAATGGCTGGATTTCTTAGTTCACTCTCTCATCTTTAACTTCCATAATGAAAAATCGCACCATTACTGGCTTCTAAGTAGGGACTGTTACTAATACTAGGACTCTGTTCTCATACCTTCTCATTTTGATTTCTTTTTTGCAACTCTAAATGTTTATAAAGACATTTGGTCATTTATTTCCAAGCGGTTGATTTATTTTTACTTGAACTTTATTTTAAATAGTATCTTTGGCCTGAAGAATTTGTATCTGTGGAAATAAACTGGGTTTTCCTTCTTGGCTGGCCTATAATTAGTTTTACAAGCTTTGTAAGTACACTAAGCACATTTTACTTTAGTCTGACCCCTTCCAGTCTCTTCCCTTAATTTATTGAATGGCATTTTAATGCTCTGTACATGCCAGGCTATTTACCAGCTCGACGACGTCCTAGTGAGTAGAGGCTGTCAGAGAAAGGTCTGCAGGGTTCCTCACTTTAGGTCTGACAGTGTTTCTGCCTCTGTCTTCCAGTGATCGCTGCTTGCTGCTAACAGTCTATCTGGACCACTCTAAATCACTACTTAGGATTCCTGCCTTTGACTTTAAAACTAGTGGTAAATAAAACTAACGAGATTGAAGCATGGACTCTGTCAGCGCAGTCTTGGGAAAAGACTTGAACTTTATACTATGTCCTTCAGCTGCTGACTGTATTATTTACTTCATTCCACTGAGTCCAGCTCTCTAGGGTAAGGTGAACTAGACTCTAGAAGCACTCAAGAGCACATGTAAAAGCTAAAGCTAACATAGTGAATGACTGCTTTTTCAAAAAAATCTAAAATGTAGTTTTTAATACATAAAACAAAGTCCACAGTATTTTATATTATCTTCGGTATGGCCCCATTTGTAAAAATCATCACTAACTGAAATTGTTTAAACCAGAAATAGCTTGTTTGTTACCCCACTCACATACTCTTAAAAAGAAAGAACAATGTTTCTTTTCACAGCCAAACAATGTGGCACTTACTACATCCACTAAATAGTCTTTGGACATCAGCTCTGCAATACAGAACACTGGAAGAAAATGCTATCACAGGCTGTCATCCTCCAAAGATATCAACACAGAAAACATTCTCGACATCTTTAATATAATTCCTTCATTTGCAAGGTAAAATCCTTCCTTTAATTATAAAATATACGCTTGAATTTTAAGGAAAACAATTAACCTTCAGAAATATGTTCCCAAGTATCTGTAGAATCAGAGTTGAAAAAGAAAATATACTTTATATATTTTAGTATTGTGGCATCTGATAACATTCAGCTAAACTTTTTAAAATACCTAAATGTAAAAGAAATACTTATCCATCACAAACCATCTGATCTAATAAACTTTTCTGTCTAAACAGCAGTAACTCAGTATCTACAGTCATTCAGGACATTCTCATTTCACCCATGAAATCAAGTGTCTAAGGAGAAAAAAAAAGAGGATAACACAAAAAGCAGTTTTTGTGGTCTAAATTTCTTTAAGATTAGATGCTTGGGCTGAATGAAAAATAGTTCAAATCTACCATTGGCCTTTAATAAGCTACTAGTAGAGTCTCCTAGTATTAGTAAAAAAAAATCCTAATGACAGGAATATAACTAATTGCTAATTAATTTTATCCCTTGGTGCATGTTACATTTTCAGTTCTAAAGAACAAAACCTCTGACAAACTTGTAATTGATTCACTTATAAATATCACTAATCAATTTAAACCCAATTGTGTTCATGTACCCACAGCAAGAGGACTACAGCAGTCTCAGGCAGTTAATAAATGCACTCTAATGTTATACACAAGGAAGTTTTCTAAGGCATCTGAACAAGTCACCCCATTGAAGTGATTATATCATCTCATCAAACATGCCAGTAACTTCGTAATCCTGCAGACCACCAAAGTCCTAAATTCATGTTTATTCCACTTCACTAATTGGAATTCAGACATCACTTCAATTTGGACATGGTTCACAATGAGTTTCAAATGAAAATTCTGTCCCAAACAAAAGCTAGTTTTAAAGAAAGACCAAGAAAAATGAAGAAATATGAAAAACAGGTGCCCTGCTTCAAGCACCCGTTTGTCAAAGTTCTTCTGACTTTGAATAGAGGCTTGCAGGGACATGTTACTCAATGGGTGAAAAGGGAAAAAAAAGAAACCAGAATTAGTCAACCTAGAAAATGGCAGCCAAAACTTACAGAATAGATCTAATCCACTTAAAAGAAAATCCTAAGGGCAACAGCAGAGCATTTCTGGTTCCAGAAGTGTCATATCATGCTGTGTATGAGCCTGTTGCACACTGCACAGACCCAGCAAAGCCAGTCACTGCCAACTGAGTTAGAGAGACTGGTTCTGAGCAAGAGCAAGTAATTCCTTGCCACGGCCATTGCATTAATTCACTCCTAGTTACCCTGGGAAAGAAGGATGTAACATGCAAATTAAAATTTTTAATTAAACCACTATCATGCAAAGTAGCAGGTTTCCTTATGGTGTGTTTCCACATACTAGGTGAAGTTTGGCCCTTTCCACTCCCTATGTCTCTGACCCCATTCCACCTCCATCTCCAGTATCCCCACTTCCATGTTTCTATCCTTCAAATCTTTCTATTTCATTAAACTAATGTTAAAAACTAAGATACAGATTGGTACATGTCCACAGTACAAGCACTGGGGAGGCCAAGGCAAGAAAACTGATGTGAGTTCAAGACCAGCTTGTGCTACATGAGGAAACTCTGTCCCAAAACAAAACAACAACAGAATACTAAATGGCAATGGGCTGTGTATATAAGCATGAGCCAATCCCAGGTGTGACAGTGGGAATCTGATCACATGTGTTTAGCAAAGTTTTGGAACTGTAGGGACACTTCGAGACCACTCAAGGCCACAGAGTTAAAACCCCATCTCAAAAGCCAACAAAACCTAAGCCAGAGGGATGATTCAGCAGGTGAAGATTCTTGCCATGCAGCCTTGCACTTAAACTCACACACCATATACATACACACTAATCAAACTTCTAGATTAGGTTTCAGAAAAGTAACATTGACTCTAACAATTGTTGCTATCCTGGAATCAGCAAAATACAGATTGAGTCCAATTAGAGGATTAAAATCTCATCATCTGGGACGGCATGGATCAACTTTCCCAACCAAAATGCAAATGGGCACATCAGTTTTCTCCCGGTCTTCTTTGTTCCAAGACTACTGGTTTTTAGAAAGTACTCTGACTCCCAGAAATATCAGGGTTACCAAGTCTCCATCTGAAAGACCCTACGGATAGAATCAACAATGAGCAGATAGTGAAGAAAAGGTGCTCCCAGAATCACACGTCACGTTAAGACTAGAAATAAGTTGAGAACTGAGGCAGCAGCCAGCACAAGTTCAAAGGGAAAAATCAAAGTTTACACTTACATTGTCCTGCTTAAACTCTAGATGCATTTAATACTCAGAATCTTCTGTAGTGCCATTTTCTTTTCTGAGTCAACACTTCAGAGGCCTGAGACATCCAAACACATTTGCTTTCATTCTAAAACTAAATACCCTAGGCATGCTCTTGGTTCCCCTGCCCCCACTTGGTTGTACCCATATTCGCAGTAGAAAGGACCACACACCACAAACTGAAGCTGGATATCACCAGTAGGTAAAGGTACATTGATACTCACACTAATTCTTTTTAATCAACATCTAGTACGACAAATGAGACAACAAAGCCATTTTAACTTCTGAGACTTGTAGATTTATGTCAGAAACTAGGTCACACAAGAACATATGAATGCCTTTCAACTGTGAATTCCTGTTTTACAGAAAACTAAAATAATAATGTATATATGATATTCAGCACCACTCTTCTACAAAACTACATTTGGGATCCACATTCAAAACTGAATTAACTGTTGGGCAGTACCCTCAGTACTTGTGATTTACACAGAATGGCAGGCAGGTCATATTCTGTCTGTGTCTCCAAGATTTTTTAATCTTAGTTCATATTTACGTTGCATTTTTAACAATTCACAGTCTAGAGTAAAACATGAAGATGAACTTGAATTGGAGTGTAACTCAGTGATTAGCACCCGGCTAGCTAGTTCCAGGCCCCACATTCTTCTCTCCAGCACTGAAATCAACCATTCCTTTTTACTTCTCACAGAAGTACTTTCTGTAAATGTGCGAACAAGGACATCTGCGATACAACTGAGGTAATAACAAACCGGGCTAGGTGATGTCTTCAGATGATGCAACTACCTTATAAGCCTGTGACTGCCAAGATCTTACTTCCCCCACTTAATTTTTCAAGTTGTGAAACAAACATCTGAGAATCCGAGTTGAAGCTGTATAAAAAATAAACACAAGTTATCATCTAGTGTCTAATAAGCCCTTGATAACTGCTAGCTGATGTTACTGTTAAAATAAGCCACGATATCCTTTAATACAGAGTTGGCAAGGAAAGGCACTGGGATGGTTCAGCATCTTTACAGGCCACCTGAACATTATTAAAGAGCAAAGTGAAATATAACTGAAATTTCTGTATTTTCCTATGATGTGACATAGCCCAATAAAATTCATCTAACTATGCTCAGATAAGTTAGGGCTACTGTATTCATTTCAAAGATTTCAGTATTTATTCATTTAAATAACAATTGTCTTGATGACTTGGAACCAAAATATTAAACTTCCAACCCTGAGGAAAAAAAAAAAACTGAACATTCAACTTTTCCAGAACTAGATTTCAGAAAGTGATAGACTCAGTTGTGTGTCATCAAATGATATGACAAGTAAAAATGCTGACGTTGTCAGAGTCACTCCACATTGTCACTGTACTCAGATGCTGCCTGAAAGTCAATTGCTTTTTAAACTACAGCTAAACAGTACAAGAGGCAAACACACACATACACACACACACACACACACACACACACACACACACACACACACACATTGAAAGAGGGGAGGGTCATAAAAGGTCTTTATTTTATCAACAATGATGATTTTTCATGACTGAATGTTCAGTTTTCTAGAGAAACAATGTGTTCCTCAAGAGGTAGATAGAATTCTATCCCTGATAGAATAAAGAGAGGACGAAGTCACAGTGTAAAACTTGTCCACAAACCACGACCACTTGGTTTAACTATGACACCAGACAGTGCCATCCCATCACACAGGGACTTGTTTGCCATCCACAGGGATGTTTCTCCTAGTTGCTTCACAGCTTCGCTTAGACTTGGCATTCCCATCCGAGATTGCCAAGCAGTAAAAAGTGCTGAACCAGCTAATCTTTTACAGCACTGCTCTCCCTCCTAAAACACAGGAGAGAGAAGTATAACGACCTAGACACAAGGCTTCCAGTTTCAACTCCAGCCTCTGCTCTCCATGACCCAACACACTTCTTCAGCCACTGGAACATATGAGGAAATCATGAGAAAATTTAAAGAAAAGCTGAAAATTTTCAGTCATTTTTGTTTAATATGGTCACATGATTGAGTTGTTCTACAGGGAAAAAGGAGAATGCGAATGGGAAACAAGATTATAGGGTCTTACTACATGCACACTGTACACACACATACACAAAATTACTTTTAATCTCATTTTGTAATGGAGAAAACAATGGCTATAAGGGTTTAAGGAATTTACCCAAGATGACCCAACAAGAAAAAAAATGCTGCTTTGCTTCAGATCTGTGTCTGTATGACAAAGGCAGAACAGGTAGCAACAACTTTTTTAAATTCCTCCATCCCCTCCACCCTTCCTATTCCCTCCCACCACCAGGTGTAAGGAACTGAATGTGGGACCCGCTGCATGTCACACAAGCAGTATCATCAAAGCCTTGGAGCCCCCACCCAGGCTTAGAAGGCTGCTTTTACAAAGCTTTGGAAAACTACCATATGGAAAGTCTCTCCACTGTGAATACAAGACAATCTTCCACTTGAATAAAATGAATAAACAAGTGGGTACCAGCTATAAGTTACAAGGTAGAGGACGCTTCATTTATTTGTTTCAGGTTCCAAATCTCACAGACTACTATAATTAACAGAGCCCACATAAGACTCCACATCTAATAAGGATTAATAAATATTGGCCAATATTAGTCTGGAACACAGTGCCTAAACACTGAATAAGTAAACTTTCCAAGAATTTGCTAATTACATTTATCTCAATGCTTGTATATTAAGAAGAAAATACTGACACATCAAGACAACTAGCCATTCTACCAATTTTTTCTTCCCTCCACAATGCCACCTCCATTTTAGTCTGAAGACAAAAACAAAGAAAATCAATCAATCAAACAAACAAAAAACAAAACAAAATTACCAAACACCAAAAATATTTGAGACCAAAAAAAAAAAAAAAAAAAGAAAAGAAAAACCAGGCAAGGAAAAATATATTTTAATAGGTTTTGTTGTGGTTGTTGCTGTTGTTTTTGGTTTTTATCGAGACAGGGTTTCTCTGTGTACCTTTGGAGCCTATCCTGGAACTCACTCTGTAGACCACGCTGGCCTCAAACTTACAGAGACCTGCCTGCCTCTGATGCCTAAGTGCTGGGTCCTCTTCCTTTTGAAAGCAAACTACCCCAACTCTATAAAAAAATCAGTAAACTCCCACCATATCCTAAGGCTTTCCACCAAGCTCCTTTATTATCTGTCCTTTAGACAATCAAGAAGGCAGAGGCGAAATCAATTCTCCATCGGTCGACTGTGGTTGATGTAAGTGGACTCTGAACCAATATTTATCTTTTAGCCTCTTTTATTATTAATTTGATTGATTAACCTAACTTTGTTGAATTGGGCTCCTGCAAGCTACAAAGCTAATTTGGAGAAGGGCTAATGCTAAAATTACTTCTGCTCTGAGCAGATCTTGAAGCTGAACTTGATTTGATCTCATAGCAAAAAGGTGGGATCAGAAATGTATACATAATGAATTCTTTCCCCCCCCCTTTTTTTTATTTTCCAGTTTAAATTTAGATAAGAAACGAGGTTGCTTCAAAAGTCAGTTCCAGGTCCCTCTCCCATTCCCTCCCCTCCTCCCATGCCCTCCCCCTAACCCCCCCTCCGTTAACCCCTCATTCCCCCAGGGAGGGTGAGGCCCTCCATGGGGGTGTCCATAGTCTGTCATTTCATATAGGGCAGGGCCTAGACCCTTCCCCAACATAATGAATTCTTAAAACAGGAGGATGTAGTGTTCACGGAAATAAGACGGTCCAACATAAAAACATGGCTCTATCCTTCACTTAATCTCGCAAGAGAAAATTGTCAAAGCATGTCAAGGCACTGCCTGAGACATGGTTCTTAAAACATCCAAGGATGAGGAGGATTTATGATAACTTTTTCAAGCAATGCTTAAACAGGCATCTCAAAAGCCACAATGGGTCAAAGGTCTCTGAATCTGTTACGTAACAGCTTCCCCTGGGACTGAAACATTCCATCCAGCAGGAAGCTTCTTAACAGGAAGGTAAACAACTCAAAATAGTTCTAGGAAGTCCCTGAAACTGACCAGATTCTCTAGGTCCCTGTCTGCCAGAACAAACAACAAAAGCTGAGAGCGGAGTTGAGGGGCAAAGATGACTCACAGACAATCCAAGCTGCAAAGAAAGCTGAGACCAGCCCAAGGTTTAGACCACTGAGTCACTTGGAAAGGACAGTCTTCTACCTGTTGATCTGCCTCCAAGGTGTACTGTGCATTCCAGATTCCCCAGGTTATGTGAGCTGTCATCTGTACTGGGGGCTTTGGTAATGCAACTGTCTTTTGAGTCATTTCTGCTCCTGCAAGCAATCCCTCACCTATATTCTTCCAAGTATCCACAATAAAACCCAAAAACATTCACCGAGTTGAACTTTGGTGGTATTGCTCCTTTGAGTGGACGTGTGTGTTGCATCTCCCAAGGAAACGTTTTGTTATACAATAGGATCATCTCTCCCCTAACCATTTTTTTTAACATATCCAGGCAGGGCAATGGTGGCACATACCTTTAATTCCAGTACTCCGGAGGCAGAGGCAGGTTGATCAATTTGAGTTTAAGGCCAGCCTGGGTCTACAGAGCAAGTTCCAGAACAGCCAGGGCTATACAGAGAAACCCTGTCTCAAGAAAAAAAAAAAGTACATACACAGATTCCTTTACCTGACAAGTAAAAGCAAGAGAAAGGGGTGGAGCTAAAACAGGCAGCTATTTTAAAAATACACTTCTTTTTATTTTTTATTTATTTTTTATTTTTTATTTTTTTTTTTTTTGGTTTTTCAAGACAGGGTTTCTCTGTGTAGCTTTATAGACCAGGCTGGCCTGGAACTCACAGAGATCCACCTGCCTCTGCCTCCCAAGTGCTGGGATTAAAGGCATGTGCCACCACCACCTGGCAAAAAAGTAGAGTTCTTTTACTGCATCCTCCATGAAAAGTACAATTTGTTGGATCCTCAAAGTCCTAACTGGTGACAAAGCAATTACTGAAAATCTCTTGTGGGGGAGGGGGTGAAATCAATGGAAGTTAAGTGCTAGTTTGTAGGGAAAAAAACTGAATGATAGATCTTGTACATAAGTTTACCATTTTGTGTAAAAGCCTGCAGCCCTGGGGGCAATCAGGAAGAAGTGCTGTATTGGTCCAAGGATCCGGGAAAGCTTCAAGAATGTGGAACATGGAACTCGGCATCCACTGATAATCCTATGATGTCTCTGGACAGTGAGCTGGGCCAGTAGAATTCCACACCAAGAGGGACAAGGCATGGGCAGAGAGGAGTGAAACTCTCGATTTCTGGAGAAGCTCCAGATGACTTCCCAGGTGTGAAAGGAATGTGGTAGAAAGAGTCTGTGGGAGGTGAGGTCAGCAAGTAAAGTTAGGAACAGGAATCCATGCAGCCCTGGTGCTGTAACAGGCACTGATGCTGCTGGAGGAGGGGAGAGGAGTTCCCTATGTACTGACCCCAGGTTTGCCAATATCCCTGCAAGTGTGATAAATATTACAAGGAAAAAGGGGCCAAAGACATCAACTAGGCGTGGCAGAAAAACAGAAGTTTAAAAGTTTGCTGTATTCTAAAGCCCTACGATTTTTAACAACATGTCACCCTTTTGATACAATAAAAAACATAATTTCTTTTATTTGGGGTGAAATCTAGTGGCCATCCGAGAGGGGATGTGACATGAGAGACTGACCAGCATATGTGACCAAAAAACAACAACCTCAAGAGTTGCTAAGTACAGGTTAAATATGAGACAAGGAAATGACTGAAACAGCGGAGGTAGGAAAAGCAAGGCAGGCGTGGAGTTTCTCTGTGGGTACTTCTGATTAGTAATAGGTGAAAAACAAGTTAGATCGAGGAGGCCACAGAAATCCAAGTAGAAAGAAAAAGTGTTTAGTAAAAGCCAGGGAACCAGAGCCAGGTGAAATGTACTCCAGCGAAGCATAAAGGAAGCCTCCAGGCCTCTGTTGGGAAGACCACAGCCCCTGGGCAGATGGATGCTGACAACAGAACATCAGGGTTTCCGCAGGCCATATGTACTGGTACAAAAACTATCCACACACTTTCAAAATCTATGACCAGAACCCCCAACTAAAGGTACAGTCATCTAAAACTGGTTCTCAACTTGGGGGGAGGGATCGTCAAACTACCCTTCTACTGGGGTCATACATATATCAGATAGTCTGCATGTCAAATATTTCTATTAAGATTCATACCAGTAGCAAAATTACAGCTATGAAGTAGCAATGAAAATAATTTTATGGCTGGGGAGCTCCACTACATGAGTAATTCTATTAAAGGGTCACAGTACTAGGAAGGTTGAAAACCACTGATGTGTTGAACTCCTATGAGAAATGACTTAATCTGATACAAGTAAAATGACGTGTGTGTGTGTGTGTGTGTGTGTGTGTGTGTGTGTGTGTTTTAAGTACACAGCATATCTGATATTGAAAAATCCTACTCCTCCACAAAGAAAAAAGTACTAAGTAAAACGAAGGATTTCAGTCCACTGTAATCTTCAGAGAATGTATGCAACCGGGCTAATTTTAGTCTCACCTGCCCTCACCCAGCTTATTTTCCTCACTAAGGGATCTCCACCGCTCAGCATTTTGCACTGAGAAGAAGTTAAGTTCTCTTCCTTTTCCAGTCTGGCAACTTTGAGGACACGCTCACCTCCACCATAAGACCCCTTGTGCCCTGGGACAGAACTAAAGGCTGACTGAATTCCTAGCACATTTTCTACATACCTCAGCTGCAGGATAGACACCCCTTTAAGACGAGCTCCAGAGCAGAGCATGGTGGCTGACACCTAGAATTCCAGCATTCAGAAGCACGAGGCAGGAGGATCCCAAGTTTTCAGCCAGCCTGGCTACTGTCTCAAATGAGGAGAAGGAGGAGAAGGAGGAGGATGAGGAGAAGGAGGAGGAGGAGGAGAAGGAGGAGGAGGAGGAGAAGGAGGAGGAAGAGGAGCAGAAGGAGGAGAAGGAGAATGAGGAGTAGGAAGAGGAGGAGCAGAAGGAGGAGGAAGAGGAGGAGGAGGAGAAACAGGAGGAGTGGAAGGAGGAGCAGGAGGAGGAGGAGCAGGAAGAAGGGGAAGAGGAGGAGCGGGAGGAGGAGGAGCAGGAGAAGGAGGAGCAGGAAGAAGGGGAAGAGGAGGAGCGGGAGGAGGAGGAAGATGATGAGCAGGAGGAAGAGGAGCAGGTGGAGGAGGAGGAGGAGGAAGAGGAGCAGGAGGAGGAGCAGGAGGAGGGGGAGGAGAGGAGGAGCAGGAGAAGGAGCAGAAGGAGGAGTGGAAGGAAGAAAAGAAGAAAAAGAGGAAGAGAAAACGAGGACAAAGGTGAAATCAGGAGGAAAGAGCAGCTCAAAGCCTCACTCTCCCAGGATGCCTCAGGCCTTCCAAAGCAGCCTTTATTCTGGACTTTCCATGATGAGCACCTCATTCCTTTAGCTGTTCCCCTGACCAATTATAAACTTCCAGCCACACAGAAAGCTTGCCCTTTTACACCTACTATTAACCCCCAATTTCTGGCATCAAACAATTTAACAATATGTTGGATAAGTGAACATTTTTTTTCTAGTTTCCTAGTGACTGATCAGTTTTTAGGTACTTATCGTGCTTATTTACTGCTACTATTTACTACTTGAGTGAAGAAATTAATCCTAATTCCACTAGTATATTCTAGTCACAAAGACAGATTTTTAACTGGAGAACTATTACAGAAATAGTTGTGTCATCCAGTGTAATGTTGGAATCTAATAGCTTAACCCTATGTAAGATACTGAAGTGGGATTCAGTCCACATCTTGTGCTCCACTCTTAAGAACCATCCCTTTAGTACTGACACTGACATCACTCCACTGTACTCACCAACCCTCTCATAACATTAATAGCTGCCCAAGACACAGGCGATTCCTACAACTACCACTATGAAAGGCGACAATTTTACAAGGTCCTCAATCTAGCAGCTAACCAGTCATCTGCAGTCTTTCCAATGCCCAGAATCCCACGGGAGATCTAGAAGATTGCCAGCATCCCCCACAGTTTTCGGACTTCGTACATTTGGAAGTGGACAGAATAAATGATTTTATTAAGTTCCCAGCGGACACTGGCTGTGGTGGGAATACCTTCATGACACCATGAGGGTAGAGCTGTCTGAAGACATTTGCTTTGCTGATCAGCCCTCAGGATACTGTTTCTAACAGGGGACAAGGGCAAAAAGAAACCCATGAGGAGTGAAATGGAGAATTTTGTGACAGAGGTGAGACTTCGGGGGTAGAAAAAAAGATCAAAATACTTCTGAGTAGGCAAAGTCATGACAACAGAAATAATATGGAAGTGGAATTCAACCCAACAAATCTCATTTCCAAATTTAAATCCACGTTGGGATACTAAAGAATGGCTGAACACAGCCAAGGGAACTTTACAAAGTAATGTTAATCATTTCAACATAGCCTATCCTACATTACAGCATACTTTAACAGGCCAAAGAGATGGTTGAATAGGTAAAGGTGCTTGCCCTGTAGGCCCAATGACCTGTGCTCAGAAGGCGAAATTCAACTCCAGGAAGTTGTTCTCTGACCTCCACTGTGAACTGCACCATGCATGCTCCCACACCCATCATGCACACAACAGTAAAATTAATTTTTACATAACGACAAAACATACTATATGACACTTCAAGTAACGCATCTTTCTTAGAATGAAAAGGGGGAAAAAGGAAAGAAATAAGGTCCAGCAACAAACATATAAACAAAAATAAGCTCGATGTATAAGGCATCATTTCAAAGCAATCCTAAAAGATTGATGATTGAAGAAATAAATAACAGAAAAGCATAACCTTTATCTGGGTGGTGGTGGCGGCATACACCTTTAATCCCAACACTCGGAATGCAGTGGCAGGCAGATCTCTGGGGGTTTGAAGCTAGCCTGGTCTAAGGAAAGAGTTCTGGGACTCTTTCCACAGAGAAACCCTGTCTCAAAAAAAAAAAAAAAAAAAAAAGAAAGAAAGAAAGAGAGAAACAGAAGAAAATGGGAAAAAGGAATAACCATTTTCCTTCTAGCAGATATTTAATAATACTTTAAGATGATGGAATATTTTGCATTATAAAACAAGTATTTTTAAGTAAGACAAAGGAAAATAAACAGCAATATCTCTAAAATAATAATAAAACTAAAATGCTTCAATACACAAAGCTGCACAATTTCCACTAAGGCTGGAAAACACTGAGAGAGGGACATACTGCATCAATGGGTTTCACACAGTAAGACTTTTTAGAACAATCAGCTAGTTGGGAATGGTGGCTCATGCCTTAGGCAGATTATTAGTTCAAGGCCAGCATGGTCTACGTAGTCAGTTTCAAGTCATCCAGAGCTATCTATGTTGTACAACCCTGTTGAGGAGAAACAATCAAATAAAAAACGAACGTGCAAATGCAGACTAGCTCTGTCTACCTGTGAATGCATGCAAGAAAAACAAATGACCATTAAACATTTTACGAGCTTCCCAAACACCAAGAACCGCTGAAGAAACAAAGACAGCAATTCCCCCTTAATTAGAAGCTTCCATGGCTTCGCAAATGCAACTGAAAAGTGGAAACTTCTAAGTCAAGCTTGGTGATGGCAGGAAGTGCATCCCTGTCTGGCACAAAGGGAATGTATGACTGAAGACAAAAGAGTCCCTCAACAGGTTGACTCGGACTCACTATTTATGAACCTGAGGCCATTTTTTCCCACCAACTTTCATTTAGACTGCATCCTGGATTTAAAAAGCTAGGAGATTTTTTAAAGTTTTGCCTAACTTTTTTTTTTTACTTCATGAATGTCCAAGTCTTTCTACTTGAGACAGTTCAAAGCACAGAGCAACGACATGTTATTTTCAGAAAGCACACAAATGCTGATAAGAAACTTGAAGAGTTCTGACATATCTTTAAAATGTACCTAGTTCTCTGAAGTCAACAAATACTAAGGAGTGATGTGTTTTCAAGCTGTTTAAATTTTGGTGAGTTTATCAGAAAAAAAAGCAAAACAAAACTAGACAACAACTGAACACACTCTGGTCTGTGGCTCAGACTTGCCGCTGGTCAGACTGGTTTCCTCCAGCTCACCAGCCACTAGTGTCCTGGTTGGGATGCTTTAAGTGTTCTATGAATAGAATAAAAACAGACTCGTGAAAATGACGATGACACCTTGGAGCGCAATGACAGGAAACAACTCCTTCATGTGACCAGACTCTCCACCCCTTCACCCCACCCCCCACCCCCGACAATCTATCAGGGTTACATACATAAATTACATATAACTTCTAATTACAGATGTGAGAATTGAATTGTTGAAGACCACAGTGAGTGGTATCCAGTCTGTGCACACGGATGGATAGAGGGGCTCCAAAGTTCTTATGTAAGAGAAGACTGTCATAGGCTCAGAGGCAAGGTCTTCTGGTGAGGAAGCATCGCTAATGATAAAATCCACTTGTGTTGTGTGGCTGCTTATTTTCTTTCCTACAGGGAAAGGTAAGGAAGCTTTTTAATACAGACAAGGTGTACTTATATTATCTCTACATCTTACCAAGTAGAGCCTTTTCTAATGATTGCTCTAGGCTAAAAAAAAAAAAAACATGCTTACAAAGAATCACATTCCATGAACTAATGAGTTACAAAACAGCCTGATTTATACTTGGGAACACACGGTCCCAAGCCAAGTATCAACTGCTGACTTACTAAACAGAAACTGAGAGCTGGGGCCAGGGAGGGAATTCAGTCACCATCCATGTCCATAGAAAGTTTGTCTTGTGAGCTGTGGATGGAACCTTAGAAACCATGCAAAAAGCCAGACATGGCGGCATGGAGTCTTGCAATCCCATTGCTCAAGAGGTAGAGACAGGGTAATGCCTGGGGTCCTGTGGTCAGCCGGCCTAGCATATCTGGGGACTGCCTGGCCAGTGAGAGAGACCCTGTCTCAAAACAAAATGGGAGGAAGGAGAGTGTGTATGTATCATGCATGTATCATATGATTAAAAAACTTCAACCACTCAGCTATAGATATTAGTTACATGGATTTGTGCTCAAGGAGTTACTGTCTTTAGTTCTCTTTACATACAACTCCTTCAACTACTTGTCACTCTATGAGGATCAGTCCCAAGAATAACTGTCACTGCTGCCTGTCAAACTGGCAGCTTGACCCATGCCTACGCGCCAGCCGGCCTGGCAGGGAAGGAACAAGCCAAAGTTAACTGTCTCTTGCTGCCATAGCAATGAACCTCACTCCTCCTGGGTTACAAAGTATTCCCTTCAGGAATTTTCTCTCTGGCACCTCAGTGGCCCTAGCAATGTGTGCTCCATGGTGAGGACAGCTTCCTCCACACTTGCCTTTACAAACCCAGGCAGGGAAAGGCAGTCTTGATACTGGTATATAGCCAGGAAAAACCTGTGCTAACCTCCTAGATCTGTTTAAAGTCAAGCATAGGAAAATTCTGACCAGGGAGGAAGAGAAGAATACACACATTCACACGGTCTATATTCCTGTACACTTTCTCAAAGGTCCAGACACCTTACAAATCAGACACGATACCATCCAACACAGAAAAATAAAAAACTATTTGATGTTCATAGTAACGGGCATTTCAAAGATTTAGATTTTCATTATACTAAAATAAAGTATTGTTATGTACATGCTCTCAGAGGTTGTTCAAGGATGTGTGTGTGTGCATGTGTGTGTGTGTGGTTGTACATGAGTGCAGGTGCGTGTTTGTGCCACAGCATAAGGGGAGGTCAGGGGACTGCTTTCAGGAGTGGGGTTATTTCCTGCCACCTTGTGGAATCCAGAGGTGAAGCCTGAGCACAAGCAACTCTACCCTGAACCATCTGCCAGCCAATGGTGTACATTATTAAAAAGACCAAAACAGCTTTTCCTCTCAGCCAAAATGAATTTGTTCTATGAATATAATTTCCATGTATTATAGTAACGCTATCAATGCAGTTCCTGCTAATACCCAACCCACTATCTGATAAAGTTCATTTTCAGTAACAAATACACATGAATTTAAATTTAAAAAATCAATGAACATGAGATTTAAAAAAAAAAGATCTCTTATCCTTAAAATGAGCTATTGTAGGCATTTTGACAGATCGGATGGGACAGGTATTCTGGCACTCGGGAGTCACAGAATACTAAGTGTTACACAGCTCAGATGGAACAGTACCCTGGAGCTCGGGAGCCAAGGACCACCACAGGTCACAGCAGCTTACAGCCCTGCCTCTGGGAAAGGCTTCCCCAGTGTATCAGCTCTGCTCCTGCAGGAGAGGGTCTTCCAGCTGGGGATGTTTGCCCAGTGTAGCAGTTTTGCTCCAGCAGGAGAAAGTTTCCCGGGCGAAGTTGCTACGGTTCAGCTCTGTTCCACCGGGGGAAGGTTTCCTGGCAAAAGTGTTATAGCCCTGCTCACTCTACTCTGCCCAGGGCCACTCTGCTGCAAAAGAAGATCTTCACCCAAAGCTCATCCAAGGGGTTTATTGGGAGGGAAGAATCTAGGAGAGTGGCTGTCCTCTGCCACGCTGGCAGGGGACAGCCGGGTAGCATGAACAGCCACAAGTTGAACAGACATAGGGTTTATATGGGGCTTCTTGGGGGGCGGGGGGGGGAGTTTTCCAGGGTGGAGATTGGTCAGATTTCAAACCCTGAGCTTAGATCTCCTGCTCAGGGATTGGTTAGTTTTCTGCACAGGGTTAGGGTCCGATTTGATTCTGGCTTCAGAGCCAAAGTGTGTTTCTTTCTCTGGTCCTTTTTAGCCTTTTGGCTCTAGTTTTAGGACCAGGGTGCATTTCTTTCACTGACTCAGATTCCAGGGACAAAGCGTGTTTCTTTGGCACTGGTGTCAGGGTCAGGGTACATTTCTTTGGTTCTGGTTGCAGGGCCAAACTGTGTTTCTTTGGCTCTGCTCAGGGTGTGTTTCTTTGACTGGCCCCTTTTCCCTACAGCTATCAGCTAAACAGACCAAACCCACATCTTTTCTAACTCTCTCTCTCTCCCAAATCCATGTCTAGTCACAGAAGCAGCTTCTTCACCCTTTCATAGGACCCTGAGAGGTTCCAAACCTTTCAGGCTCCTACACGCCAGAGTTGAACCACGCCTGCCATGGCATCTTGCCTCCTCAGGTGGCTCACACTGATGCTGAGATGCCCAGCCTGACCTGGTTTGTACCTCTGCAATGCACACGGATGTCTGAGGCAGCTTGTGACACAAACCTGAAATCCCTGTACTCAGAGGGTGAGCTTGGGCCCACTTCAACTACACAGTAGGAACTTCTTTCAAAGACCTCTAAACCAACCAAACCACCAAAGAAGAAACGATACCTCTTACCAGAGCAGGCAATTACATGCAGTCAGACCTCAGTTCAATGCCCTTCAGTAGCTAACTGCCTCAATTTCCCCCAAAGAATGTCCCGTCTCTGGCATCTCACCCCTGATGACACTCAGATTCCTCAAAAGGCTGCAATGGTTTTCAGTTTCTAGCTGTGGAATTAAACCTGTGGGCGGCTCCTTCACAGCATTAGGCTTGGAAAAATGACCTTCTCCCAACCTAAGGCTTACATCCCTTTCAGTTAATAATTTCTCTGGGAAGAGTTCAAAGGCTCAAGAGGTGAAAGGTTAAAAGTAACACCACAGCACACAGGGACACTCACAGGACTTGCTATGCAGACATTTCAAAAAGAATGTTTAAATGAATGTTAAGTAACTGAACAACTTATAAACTTAAAGAAAACAGGAATGAAATACAGTGCTCACAAAACAATCCAGAAACATGTGTCCTAACAACAAAGTTATGTGAACTACTTTGGAAAGAATGTGGACTTGAAGGTATAAACCAGGGTTCGAATGGATGAATTTGTAAATGTTGCTTACTGTGGTCCCATCAAGATCCTGCTTAACAAACACGGCTCTAACCCCAGGGTACACAAAGAGAACAAAACTGCTTAACCCAACTTTCTCTACAGTATTTGACCACTGGTGCTTTTTTTTTTTGCATGAAATATGTAAATCCGTAACATTATAAGGCACCAGGGCAATGTTAAAAATGCCAATTATTTGCATTATTGTCTCTACAAGGCAAAAAGAAATATTTCTCTTTTCAAAGTCACTAGTTCTTTAACTATTCTGCATTAAACATGTTAACTTTAGAATGAAAAATTATTTAAGAAAAATAAAATTATAAAACAGTGTCTTGTCCCATTTGAGGTTACCTCTGCTGCACTCTGGCCTTGTCACACTAGTGGTTCTCCAAGGCAGAACAAACTGCAATTCCATGATGCAGATAGTTTCATCTAACATCCAGGCTTGGTTTCCAGACCTGCCATTGTCTGGTCATGTGACTCTGCACAGTAACACATCAAGATGGCAGACTCCTCTCCAGAAAAGGATCTGATGTACCATGTTCAACGAGGCACAGGAGAACATGTCAAGCTGCTAACATGACACCTGGAGAGTTAGCATCACTCCAAGTCAACACCATCATCTTTTTTGTTGTCGGTTTTGTTTTGTGTGGGGGGAGGCAGTAGGGTTGGGACAGGTTCTTGCCTGTAGCCTGGGGTGACCCTGAAACTTGATATATAGAACTCAGAGATTCACCTGCCTCTGCTTTCCAAGTGTTAGGATTAAAGATGTGTAGTCACCTGCCTTGAGCACCAGGACCCCACAGGCGAGATGACCCAGAGACCTAGGAAAGAACCAAACACTACTAGAAGGAAAAAAATGTCAATGCAATGATGAATATCAATATAACAATATTCTGCCATACTTATAACCTGGTGCCCAGCCCAAGTGGCAGCAGAGAGGCTTCATCTAGCTACTGATGGAAACAGATGCAGAGCCACAGCCAAAACATCAGGCTCAGGAAATCCTAGAGATGAGGGAAAGGATTGTAGGAACCAGAGGGTCAAGGACACCACAAGAAAACCCACAGAATCAACTAACCTGGGCTCATAGAGGCTCACAGAAACTGAACTGACAGCCAGGGAGACTGCATGGGACTGACCTAGGCACTGTGCATATATGCAACAGTTGTGTAGCTTGGTCTTCCTGTGGAACTCCTAACAGCGAGAACAGGGGTTGTCTGACTCTTTTACTAGCTTTGAGACCCTACTGCTCATACTGGGTCACCCTGATCAAACTTAATAAGGGGAGATGTTTAGTCTTAAGGCAACTTGATCTGCCATGTTTTGTTGATATCCATGGAGACCTGCGCTTTCCTGAACAAAAACAGAGGAGCAGCGGATTAGGAGTGAGAACAGAGGGGGGGGACAAGGAGACAGACTGGGATAAGAGGAGTGAGGGGAAACTGTGGCAGGGATATAAAATAAATCACTTTTTTAAAAACACACACACACACGAAAATACATTAAAAAATAGTGTGTGCACCGCCACGCCCAATATCACCTAAGTTACTGCAACCTTGCACATTTTAAATGCTCATTTGGGGTCATCATTTGCTTGAAAAATATTTTACAAATATTCATTTGACCTCTGAAGCTTTCAAAATCTGTGCCACTCAGCAAATTACCTTGTGAAGCACACCAACTAAAGCCAACTTACCAGAATCACCCTGTTTCTTTAATAACTCCTAAGTGTCAAGCCTATGCCTGGGTATAACCAGAATACACCAACAACACATGGTATGAAAAAAGTCAATACAGTGTCAAGAAATTTTGAATGAGGCTTTCTTCTTAGACACCCCCTCCCAAAACAGAGAAAGAAAAAGGAGAAAAAAGGTATATAGAGCTTGTCTCAAACAAATTAAAAACATCTAGAACTCAGGGGTAGGCTCTTCTGGCCTAGCATGCCCAAGGTCCTAGGTTTATCTCCTAGTACATACTCTTGTTAAAACCAACCAACCAAAAAAAATAAGTCAAAAGAAAAAATGCAATATATAATAATAATAATAATGATGATGATGATGATGATGATGATATATAGTTCCACTGTCAACCTAACACAATCTACACTCACCTGGAGGGGGAAGTTCCCAGGATTTGCCTGGATTAGATCAGTGTGTAGACATGTCCATGGGGGACTGTCTCAAATGATGTGGGAAGGTCCAGCCCACTGAGACAGCACCATCTGTAGGCTAGTAGTCGCAAGCCATTATCAGAAAGCTAGCAGAGTACAGGCCTGGAAGTGGGCCAGTCACCAACATTCTCCCACGGATTTCTCAGATCCTGCTAGAGTTCACTTCCTCAATAATGACCTGTATGACCCGGAAGTATAATCCAAATAAAGAACTTCCTCCCTAAGATGCTTTTGGTCAGAGTAAAGCAGCAACAGAAAGGAAACCAGTACACCCATTCAACCACAGGTGCCCCAGTAAAGATTCCTTAGCCCAGGCGTTGAACCCAGGACCTTATGTATACTTGTCAAATGATGTGCCATCAGCACTTTCACCCTTCAGGCAGAGCCACTCTAAATTGCCCAGACTTGCCCCTGGAGCTTGTATTCTCCTTCCTTCTGTAGCTAGGATGACAGGTGTGCGCACCACCACACCTGGCCCAATTAAGGTTTTCAATCAAGAGTGGAGAAAGAGTTATAGCTTTAATGTCTCCGGACAAGCATGGTGCACGCTCCCCTCAAATACTAAGCAGCGCACTGCAATCATCTTAGGGGCTCTTGTGCCTATCAATAACTGAAGCTGGCCTTTAAACAGATGCACAGTTTTACAGCACCTGCAGTGCGCCGCTCCTCATTTTCTTGTTTAGGAGAGGTAGGAGATCGATTAATAAAGCAATGTTCTCTTCAGTGTGTGAGCTGTGGCCACAATGGCGTCAAGCACTTCCTCTTCTCGAACACAGATTCCACCATGGAGGCAATCTCACAGTTACCCTGCTAGCACATTCCTAATCTAATGGGGCAGCGCACTTTCTTCCATTGAGAAAGCAGGTGATTTCATCAAAATTAGTGTAGATTTTGCCAAAAGCAAGCACCATGAACCCTGCCCAGATCTTTCACAGTGGATTTAGGAAGCATCAACAAATCCCATCCTCCCCTTCCTGGGAAAGGCAAATAAAAAGTGGGCATCCTTGTCCCTCCTTGGCTTCCTGTTAGTTGCAGTAATGATGTGTCAGCATTACAATGGGCTGCTTTCTAATAATGTGGACAGTTATGTGAAATTTGTCAAGCACATCCCATGCCTGCTGCTACACGCTAGTCTTATTTCCACAGCTAGATTCTGTGGTACTAGACTTTTCTACTACGGCAGGGTCACACAGTGCTGGAGCCAGCCAACGACAATGCAGAGAGACCTAACGCCAGCTCTTCTGTCCAAGCTCACCCTATGACAGCAGCCTGCCAAGTGCCAGCTGACTTCTGGATGGACCAGTTTTGTCTGAAACCCAAACCAAGGCTGTTAAACGCCAGAGAGCCAAGTGTGCTGGTTCCTCCCATCAGCCAATTGTAAGTCGGCTGCAGCACTGAATGAAGGGACTGTGACTCACTGTTAGAGGCACCGAGGACTGCGGGATCACCTGTGCATAGGTTATCATTTCACAAAGAGCTTTTTGTTTTGCTTTTAATTAGATTTTTCACTGAAAATTCCATCCATGTATATAACGCATTCAGAATACTCTCACCTCCCCCACACACACCCTCATACCCAATGCCTGTCAACACCTTCCTTTCCTCCCTACCTTGCCCTCTCAAAGGTTTTATTGTTTTGCTGTTGCTGATTTTAAAGATAAATTCTGGCTTAGGAGTTCATCTTACTTCAGGAGACTATAAAATTCCATGTGTTGCCAGGATATGCTTAGAAAAAGAAGAGAGGAAAAAAAAAACTACAGATGACTGTTTCTCTGAACTATAGTTTGCAGTTTTACACCCATTTTGGTAAAAACAAAAAACCAGCAGCACTTAAATCTAGGGAGAAAAAAAAAACACTGAAAACCATCAGAGAAAAAGGGTGTGCTATGTAGACAACTACTTGGCAATTTGGGGAGATGAAACTTGTTATATGGTTTGGGATTTGAGACAGAATCTCATTATGTAATCCAGTGGCCTGAACCTTCAGATCCTGCTGGGACCTCCAGAGTTCTGGATTACAGAGTGCTGCACCTGTACCACACCTGACACAATTTAATTTCTTGCCTTCATAACATCTCCCAATTCTGTCTCTTCTTTCTAGAGCTAGAACAAATAGACCATTCACAATTCCATCTATTGTTGTTTATGTCAACAGGCCAATTCCTCTGCTAACAGGAGTCCTGCACCAGAAGGCTGAGGCCATTGACAATTTAGATTTTCCAGCCTTGACACTAGAAAGAATGATTAGGTACTAGTTGCCTACTACTTCACTCTCAGAACCCCTAACTTGACTTACAAACCAAATGTTCTTTTTCTGTCTTGATTCAAGCAGGAATATTAAACCTAAATAACGACAGCACTGTCTATGTGTCCTGTTAATTTTGCCCCATAAATGTAAAGTGGAAACAACAGCACTAAGAATTTTCAGCTGCACTGTTAAAGAATGTGTGTTTCACAAGAACCACAAAGCTATGACAGAATCTTAAGAATGATGAGAAATCTACAGCAGTGATTTTACAGCACTACATTTGGTGGCATGTTAGCAACAGCCTGCTGTTAGCACTTATATAAGTAACAGTACTCACTCCAGAACTCAACAATGCAGTGTCTCCTGCTCCCATCCCCAACATCACCTCATGACTCAAATCCCCACAAATCCAAGTAATCTTTATCTAAAAGCTAATAGTTGTTGGTCTGAGTATGTGTACAAATGAAAATAAAACCTGATATTTATACAAAAGCAGCAGCCATGAACATGGCCTCAGCTTTTTTTTGTGACCACTTAGTAGCAAAGGGAAGGGTGTGCTGTGAGAAGAAAACCTAAACACCTGATAAAAGGAGGCTAAAACAAAGAGGGCCTTTGATAAAGAAAAGAAATGATTGCTAAGGTCTACAAACCAGTATTATTGGATAAAGAAGAAAACAACACGCACACACACATTTGCTCAGACTCTAAGGAGACACATGGCTTCCTTCACCTGGGGCATAGGTTCTTGTTTAACTGCAAAGAGGCTACATGACCAGGTCACAAAATCTCCATGTTATTTAACTGACTGAAATTTTACATCTGATTCACTGTAAAATATTATTTCTGTTAGAGACAACTTTACTAGGGCTGGAGAGATGGCTCAGTGGTTAAGAGTGCCTATGGTTATTACAGAGGACCCAAGCAACTCACAAACGACCTGTAACTCTGGCTCCAGGAGACCCAATGCTCTCTGAAGGCACCTGAACTCATATGTAAACACCACACACACACACACACACACACACACACACACACACACACACACACACAAATAAAAATAATTTTTTAAAGACAACTTTGTTAGTGATCTAGCACTAGAATCTATTAACCACTGCATTGCATACTACTTAAATCATGTTTGTTGTGTGGATCTGAGAAAATTACAGTATCTTATCAGGATTCCAAAGAAATAGTAAAACTAGAGCTGAGCATAATCATGCATGAGGCCCTGGGAGTGAAGGGGTAGAGGGGGGCGGAAATGCTTTATTTTGATGTTGCAAGTGTGCTTTGATTTGTGATTTGTTTTGTTTATGCTTGTTTAAAGTTTTTTTTGTTGTTGTTGTTGTTGCTTTTTGAGACAGTCCCACATTATTGCACAAGCTGATCTTGATCCAACTTTACTGTAATCCTCCTGCCACAACCTCCCAAGTGCTGGGATTATAGGTAGGAGCCACTTAATACTAGTCAGTCACCTTGGGGGTGGGAGTTTACATGGCAGTAATGAAGGCTCTAAAAAGATCTTTTTTTACTGTTGTGTCATTCCGTGTCATTTAAATATACCACCTATTGGGAAAACAAGAACTAGATAATGATACAGTCCTGTATACACACACAACAGTCACCCTCACTGACACAATTATCAATCTGACTACAGATCAGAGCTCCTGACTCCCATATCACTAACTATTCCTATGGTGACAAAATACTGACAGAAGTAAGTGAGGGGGAAGCCAGGGGCACTTCAGGGCAGCCAGACCCTGCAACTGAGGCTCCAATTTTGGAAGATCATGAGACAGAGCTAGCTAGAGCTGTAGCACCAGGTTACAACCTTCAAAGGTCAGCTCCTGTAACACACACCTCAGCTAGCCCAGTCCTAAAGCATACCTTCAAAAGAAGGGAGTCAAGTTCCCCAAACAGGAGTCTGTGGGAGACATTCAGGTTTGAACCATGCTGTGTGCCCAAAGTTATATATGTTGCTCTTAAAGAGGGTATATACAATCTCATGCATAAAACACTCTCAATAATCTGAGATCCCTTGATTGCTTCACAACAGTGCATAGATCAAAGCCCTCAGAATAGCTTGTGACAAGGGAAGCCAGCATTAGTCCAAGCATGTGTTTTCCAACCATCAGAAATTGTTGTCTTTCATTCATCAATTCTCCAAGTATATGTTCTTGGCTATTTGTTCCTTTTTATTTTTTTTAATCTACATCCCAAGTACAAATCTGATCATCCTGACATCTGTATTTAGCAAAAGACACATGACTCACCTAACCTAAGTAAAATAAAAGACATTTAATTCCCCCCATTAAAACTCCATGAAATTGGTTTGAGGTATACAGTGTGAAAATGTTAACCAGTTGCAAAGGGCTAGAGGAAAGAAACCAATACACACAAATGATACACAAATTTTAAAAATCAAATTGCATATAGTATTGTTATCCCAAATTCCAAAGCACTAACTATTTTATTTTGAAAATAAACATGATTTATACCCTTAAAATCCTAAGCTTTATATGTATATATCACCCCAAATAGCTTTGCCTTGGCAGCAGTAAACTGTTTGGTCTCTAAAACAAAGGAAAGGCCTCCTCCTGGATTCCCAAGCAACACTACCTTTGTCCTCCTTACATGTCGCTGAGAAGATCTGCTGTAGCCTGCAAGGCTATGCCTCATTCCCTGAAAATGCCCTAGAGCCACAATGGTTCAGCAGCTATGTGATGACTAAACTGGGACAAGTTCCTCACCCACCACCCAAATCACACTGCATGATGAATAACAACACTAAAATCAACAGAGTGTTTGGCCCTTTGGGCCAATGCATAAAACATCTCAGATGCCTTTAACGAAGAGAGTGAAATGGCAAAGCCCTGGAACTTTTACAAATTGCTTCTTGACAGGAAATCTCTTGAAGCACACAGTGAAAATGGACAGATCAGAAGCTATGACATGCTCACCACTTGGTCCTTGTCTGTTAAACAAACAAAGAACAAATCTCCGGTATCCTTTTTCCTTTCTAGGGGCCCAAACCATTGCTATCACCCATTTACTTCACCTTTATGTCCAAACCAGTCCAAACAAACACTGTGGGATTCCAAAACTTTAGCTTACAAAGCAATTATAAAGAAACAATGAATGACCAAATCTGATTTTCAAACACCCCACTGTTGATAACTGGCCTCTTTTCCCCTCTCTGTCTTTGTCTTTCTCTATTTTAGAGACAGGCTCTCACTCAGTACAACAGGTACACCTCAAACTACACATGTAGCTCTGGCTCACTTTGAACTTAACAGAAATCCTCCTGCCTCAACCTTTCTTATTGCTAGGATTACAGGCATGAGCTGCTACAGCTGGCCAATTTTAACTTTCGATGTGCTTAACAGGCAGGGGAACATACAAAAAAAAAGAGAGAGAGAGAGAGAATGGATTCCAGTTATCAAAGACTCATACTAATATTCAATTGTTCCCAATAACTTTCAGCATCACCAATTCAAGCTTGCAGAGTCTTCTCCATCTCTAAAACTGCAAATCCCAAAATGAATCATTTCAAATATGTCCCTGAAATCATGAATTTGATTCAAAAAATCCTAGAAACATCCCTAAATAAATTCAAAACCACTTGTCTTAAACACTGGAAATGCCTTCTCAGTCTTCACAAATCTCAGGGCTGCATGTTCTTAGCGTCCTGTATGTGATCATCCTTACACAGTTGAACAAACACACAGCATCATATTTGCAAGGCAAGAATCCCTTTTGCACACTGCATTTCCAAAAGAAAATATGGTAAAGGAATGGACTAGAGGTGGAAATACATTTGAAAGAGAAAATCTGTCCTAAATAGGATATCAAGGGGAAAGTGAGCATATTTCCTCTTTCAGATCACTTGTGTTCAATGTTTCCAATTGAAGTGATGACACGGTTCACACTTTCCTAGATGGAAAAACTGTCCATAGGGAATACACTGTCACGATAAAAGTTAACCTACAAAAGAGACAGAAAACAAAAAAGCATGGGGGCTGAGGAGATGGATGGGTCAGTAAAGGGCTTACCACACAAACATGAAGAGCTGAGTTCAGATCTCCAACACCACATGGCAAACTGGACATGACGGGTACGACAGACATCTGTAACCCTGGTGCTGGGACCAGAGACAGCCAGATCTCTAGAGCTCCATGGTCAGCACTCTAGCCAACTGGTGAGCTCTGGGATTGGGGAAGAAATCCTTAGTGCAGAGAACCAAGGTAGGGTGCAATAGATCAATACATCCATCGTCAATCTCTGGCTTCCACATGTGCACATGTACCTGCATGCATACGTGCATACACACAAGCATGCATTTATACACCGCATGCAAACATTTACACAGAGATAAAGACTGGTAGCATATGACCACAAAAATCAACATGTTACCTTACCTCTTTCACCTATAGACATTCTTTTCTAACACTTTCAGCATTACTCTCTTGAAGCACAGCAAAAAAATCAGAGTATCTAACTGCTCTCTGGGGATGCAGAATGAAACATCTTAGGATGTAGGATGGTACACAGGAGCAAGAGCTAGGACAAAGGCACTCCTCTCCATAGCCAGGCTTTGCCCAAAAATTTTGCAGCCATCCACTGAGTCACGGACAGCAGACAAAAAAAAAGAATGGCCAAAGGACAGAAAACACCGATGTCATCCTTTCAGATAGCAACCTCTTCCCTAAGAGATTCTACGGTTGCCTCTCTTCTTTTAAGGCAATGATACAGCCAAGTGGCAATTGGACATAATATGACAAGGCAGGAACACCAGGCTGCTTCTCGGACACTCCACTCCCCTCTGCTCTAATCTCATCCTTTTTCACAAGTGAGAAAGAAAGTAAACACAATGGCTCTCATAGTATCCTGACTACTGATGATCTGATTGGCCTAGGAAGCCTAGCATATCCAGTGAGCCCAGAATGGAAGGGTCCTGGTCATTTTCCCATTAGCAGCTCAATTTCCTGTTTTTCTAGACTATTTGAACTGACACACAATTGCAACAGCTGTTAAAACGCTGGTTCTGGCAACCATGGCTCCCCTTGGGCTCATCTACTACTTCCAGACTTCTGTTTCTGCAGAAATAATAGCATGCATTTGTGTGCATGAAGACAGAGTAGACAAACGGAAATCCTCCAGGACTAGCCATAAATTCCTCACCTAGGGTTGAGGATCTTAACTACTTCCTTAGAAATAGACCTTGCTTCACAATAAGGAGCTTCAGCATTAGGCCATAAATAGAAATTGTGTGGTGTTAGCAAATACACCAAAAGGCAGCCAATTACTTGGTGTTTGTGGTGGTTAATCTCAATTGTCAGCTTGATAAACAGGAGAGACACCTGGAAGAGGAGCCTCTGGGTATCTTCATTAACTGAGGTGCACCAGGAGGGTGGTGCCATTCCACAGACTAACATCCTACATGGCATAAAAAAGAGAATGTGAGCTGGGCATGCATCTGCCACTCTCTGCTATCCAGCGACAAATGCCAGCTCCTTTGGTCTGAGTTTGCCTACCATGAATGGCTGCACCTATGAACCCCGAGCAGGATAAGCCCTTTCTCCCTTAAGGGAAGAGTATTTTATCACAGCAACAGCAAGAAGAAATCTAAACAGTACTGACCACACTGAGAAGAGTTTTTCCATAATGGTCCCAACACTGTAACAACATGCCATAGTAATTTTTGCATTGAAAAGTCAACCTACACACAAAATCAAAGTCACTATACACAACCATATTGTGAACCCAAGCCATTATAACTCAGGTTCATGTTCAATAATTTTTCAAAATCTTGCCTCTTAAAGCACTTGAATCATTTTTCCAAAAATTAAACTTTGTCAAATAGGAAATTCTTTCAAAACAGTCACTCTTTTAAATATTTCCAAATGGCATAATTTCTTCAAGTCTGGAGAAATTACAAAAAGATAAGCACATCATTTTATCCCAAACGTTGGGGGAAAAATGCAGTTTTATGCTCCAATTTATCAACCCTTGTTCTGATAAGCCAATTCAGAACAAGGGTAAAATATAGGAAATTCAAAAGAGGGACTCAGGTCATAGGCAGGGTCTTCATTCTCACAACCTGTGGCCGCACACTTGAAAGTCTTCTTGGGGCTCCACGTTTTTTCTATACATACACAAAGCTGAAAACTGACCCAAATCTGTAGTGCAGTACCATTTCCCCTATCAAATTCCTACAACACGCCTATGAGCTTGCTCCCTGGGGAAGCATATTAACAAGTAAAGACAAGGAAGTAATCAAAACACCACCAAAGAGTCAGACACAAATTAGTGTTTGGAAGCCATGGTGACTTTGGTCCTTGTAAAGAGGTATTAGCTACCTAAAATCCACTCAGTGCTACATGTTCATCTAACTGCCTTTACATTCTTTACCGTCTCAAAAACTGAGACCCCCTTAATGCACTCTCAAAAATACTTCAAAATTCACTTCCAGTTTCCAGATGTTTGAATCCACCCCTAAATGTTTAAATTGATGGGCACCACTGTGAATTCAGTCTGTGAAAACCCTGCAACCCCTGCTCACTCCTCACATTTCCCAAAGCAGGCATTCCTCAGATAGGGAGCTTCTATGCAAAACTGGAGCCCCTTGGCCCTTTATAAATAGTCCTGGGAAACTTCATTCTCCCATACTTTTAGTTTGTTTTTATTATAACAGATGGAGAAAAAAATTAGCAAAGCAGTGTCATAAAAAAAAACCAGTCTCATAGCTATCATACTAAAGTTGGAACGCTAAAAGACCCAAGGCTAAGAACTATATTTTACAACAATATAAAGATGCTGGAAATTACAAAGACAGTTTGATTTAACTCCTAAAATAAGTACAGAGTCATAATGCTAGATAGGGGCTGCAGAGATGGCTCAGCTGAAAAGGTGGTAGCCACCAAGGCCAACACTGTGAGTTTGATCCCTGGAACACACACAGTGGCAGGGGAGAACCTTTGACTCAATGCACACACGTACACACACACACACACACACACACAAATGCAAAATAAACTTTAAAAAATACTAGATAGTGAAAACTGTACTGCATCTGTCACTGCTTGTGAAGGTTCCTCTAGTACGAGTCTAAAAGTTCAGCCAATAGAAGATAATGGGTATTAACCCAATATCCTCTAAAGGTTAAAACTCAAATCCATTTGCCAAGGGCCAAGCCTAGTCTTCAACTGAAAAAAAGAAAAGCCAATTTACTATTCCGCAAAAGCTCAAACGTATACTTTATTTTATGAATGTATAAATCATTTAGAGCCAACTGACATTTGTGTTCGATATTTAAAAGTAAATACTTTTTTAAAGAACAAAACACCAGTACTTCCGTGTTTTCACTTCATAGGTTAAGCTGGGGGTCAACCAACTTTTCCAAGGAGCTTCGGAATGTGTAAATGTTTTTAGCTCTGCTGGCTACAAGATCATAATCTGGTCTACTCAACTGTATGTGAACACAGTATGCAAATGCATTGGTGCCAGCTAATTTCAGCTGCTCCAAAACACTGGCAGAGAACAAGAAATTAATATCCAAAGAATACCTGAGCCCAAAAAAAAGATTTCTTTTTTCAAAAACATTCTAAGTACTTGAACAGATTAATTCTCCCAAGAAGATAAGAGAAGTGGCAAAAAAAAAAAAAGATACATAACTGGAAACTACATGATGTCACTAACCATTAAGGAGATATAAAGCAAACCCAGAATGAGACACACTGTCATATCACTAGGATGGCTAACTGGCATGAGGAGTGACCAGAAAAGTATAGTTGTTGAGACAATGAAGAAATGAGAAGCTTTATCTACCATCAATGGGAATGTAAAATTATATAAATATTGTAGAAAAACACTATGAAAATTTCTCAAAAATTTAACAAGAGCTAGACATGGCAACACATGCTTGAAAACCCAGTATTCTGGAGGCAAGCGACAGCTTTGACTGCATAGCAAGTTTCAAGAAGTCAGAGCTACAGAGCAAGACCCTGTCTTCAAACAATTAAAAGACACTTAAAAACGACATCCATGTTAGCAACACACCTATATCAGGAAGTTGAAGCAAATCTTGAGTTCCAGGTCGATCTGTACTACATAATGAGGCCCTATCTTGAGGGAGGGAGGGAGGGAGGGAGGGAGGAAGGGAGGGCTAGCCGGCAGGTTGTATGAGACATCAATACACTCCTCACTACATATTTAAGGGCTGAAGGCTGGGTCTCTAAGTGCTATTTGTACACTCATATTTATAGCATCACTACTCACAATAACTAAAATATGGAAGAAACCAAGAACCCACAGATGGGTGATCATCTCCTTACATACAACCACACTATTAACTGACACAAAGGGATAAGGTGTTCCTACATGATGCAGCATGTAAACACTGAAGCCATGTGGAATAAACAGGTCACAAAAGACCAATAGCTCCAACTTATAAGAGATGGTCAGAAAGGTCAAAAAAGCACAGGTAAAAAGTAGAAATGGTTGCTGGGTGCCTCAAAAAGGGGGGAAGCCGACCACCATGGGTTAATGAAAATAAACTTTCAGTTTTTGTTTTGTTTTGTTTTTGTTTTGGTTTGGTTTGGTTTTTTGAGACAGATCTGTATTGTTTTGGAGGCTGTCGGTCCAGCCTGGCCTCAAACTCACAGAGATCCGCCTGCCTCTGCCTCCCGAGTGCTGGGATTAAAGGTGTGCGCCACCACCGCCCGGCTAAACTTTCAGTTTTAACAGAACAATGGATAAGGAGATGGGGGGGGGGTAATGGCTACACAGAAACATGTATATGCTTAATATAACCTGATATACACTTCCAAATGTTTAAGGCACTAAATTTTACATTGTGGTTACTATTTGCTCTGATTTTAAAAAATAAAAGAAGAGAGAAAAGCACAGGGAGAGTCACAATTTGTCAGGCCACAGTCTGCAAACCCAAGGCATGGTATCTTAAATTCTAAGAATAAACAGAACATTTAAGTTGGCACCAACGTACTGATTGTATCTAATATCATGTTTCTTTTTTTCCTACAGATAATTTCTTCAGCGAAGCACTTACAGTCAGGAGCCAATTTCCCAGTGCCCCCCCCCAAATCATTTTATATAAAAGTAAGAACTAAAGATGAATTGAAAAATTAAATGAAAATAAGTCTTAATAAAAAGCCGGAAGGTGGTGGCATACACCTATAATCCCAGCACTTGGGAGGCAGAGACAGGCCAATCTCTGAGTTCAAGACCAGCCTGGTCTACAGAGTGAGTTCCAGGACTGCCACAGCTGTTACACAGAGAAACCCTGCCTTCAGGGCACAGGGGTGGGGTGGGGTAAATAGATGGTTGGTTGGCACTGCTACATCCTACAAAATTGTTACTGTTTCCTGTTACCTCATTCAGAGGAAATTCAGATTTTGAAGGAGAAACTGAGCATTGTTTTACTAAACAATTTCTTGTTTCTCATTTGGTAAGCTCTCGTACTTTTGAAATTTTGCTGTAAGTAAACTTCACAGCCACAATATGACAAAAATAAACACTGTCATGCAACAAAGCATTGACATTTAGTAGGAGTAGAAGTTTTACTGTGAGTTTGAAAACATAATTTACCACAAATAATTTACCATAGGTTTCAACACACAGCCCAAGTATTTAATCTCCTTTTCAATGTTACACACTTTTATAATCATTGGAACGTGCTGCATTTTTTTAAACTCATAAAATACAGACATTGCTTTGAAAAGAAAGGCGATAATGAACTTTTCAGACCACTTGAAATAAAAACCACTTTGAGCCACTAAGCATAAACCATAACAGCAAATGTAATTCATGACACAGCTGCAAACTCAATGTGTTAGGCAAAGCCCGTTGTTGAAAGACATGGGTTTGGAAGCAGATCTTGGCTCCAATACCCTTGTACCCACTGCAGCTCTGTGATCACGGATATGTTAGCTCAGCAAGTAAAAGATGGGGTTAACAAACTTTCTCAAAAAGAAAAGGCAGGCGGTGGTGGTACACGCCCTTAATCCCAGGGAGGCAGAGGCAGGTGGATCTCTGTGAGTTCAAGTCCAGCCTGGTCTACAGAGTTAGCTGCAAGACAGCCAAAGCTACACCGAGAAAACCTGTCTCAAAAAAAAAAAAAGAAAGAAAGAAAGAAAACAGTAACTATTTAGAAAACAAAACATACTATGCAGAATGTGAACAGAGTCAAAAATCAAGCTTAGTTCTTTAGAAACTAGCAGTGCCTCCATCCCAAAGTCAGCTGTTGATGTTAATCAATCACTCTCAAACCTGGTTGCTCTGTAAACCTAACCATGTCCTTGGGCCCAGACCAAACCAATCAAACCAAGCCCTTGGCTCAGACTGAGCCAGTCAAACCAGAACAGGTAGATGTGTGAGGAAGTATGTGCATTGGTTTTAAAGTTACCTGGGTGATTCTTATGTTGAAACCTACACTAAATATCCAGTAATCAAACTTTAGAACCAATAATGCATCCAGACAGAGGCAGAAGAAAGCAGTCAGTTAAGGTATTCCTTAATTCTCCCTGGCCCTCCAATTAACTCCTTTGCTCCCAAGCAGTGAAAGTTAAAAGTGAGTTTGTTAATCTCCTGTCAACATTCCAGATTTTTTTTTCAGAATCAAAACATTAAGATCCTTCACAGCAAGGTCAACTAAGACTCTGACATTTACATTTTGGAAAGTCAAAAAAAAAAAAAAAAAGAAAAGAAAAAAAGGCTTATCTGGGCAAGTAAAGAACGCCACCATAAGCACATGATTCCAAAGATAAAGTCTCGGACTGAGGTCAGCAATCACGTTGCTTTTCTCAGTGATTACTGCAACAGTACTGGGCACTACGACCCAAAGCTTGGAAAACTTGACTCCAAGAGAATAAGCAGGCTCTTCTTTGTGGGGCTCATGTTCCAAGGCTCCCAAGGATGCCCGAAACCATGGCTGGTTCTAAACCATTAGCCATACTATGTTTCCCTACGCACACCCTTACCTCAGACAGTTTAATTTATAAGCTAGGAACAGTGAGACACTAGTAATAACAACTTGTAAAGGGAAGCCTTTTCCTTGAGAGAAGCCTTCCCGCCAGCCTGGTTCTAGAGCCGCATCAGTCCCAAAAAACACACAGGAGGCTATATTAATTATGAAGCTGTTGGCCTTGCTTGTTTCTTACTGGCTAGCTCTGACTTAAGTAAGTACCCCATAATTGTTAATCTAAGTATGTCTCTTACCGGAGAAGTTTCCAGGCTTCCTACCCCATGGTGTTACATCTTGACTTTCCTGTTTCTCCTTCCCAGAGTCCTTCTGGACTCCTAGTCCCACCTATCTTGGTTCGCTATTGGCCAACAGTGCTTTATTGACAAATACACAGGACTTCCCCAACAACAACTAGAAAACAAAACATTACTATAATAAAGGTTATGCTAGGTGAACGTGTCTCTTTCCAATCATCTTGTACTTTCAACTCAAGAAAGCACTGAATTTATTTGTGGCACATCTTCATTTTCAGAATCATAAATCTTAGAATGTTGGGACCATTAAATACAATGAGGATTTCTTTTTGTATGATGATGATGATGATGATGATGATGATGATGAACCAGGTCTTACTGTGTAGCACAGCATGGCTAACTGGAACTCATGACTGTCGTCCTGTCTCAACATCCCAAGTCCTGGGATAACAAGCATAAGACACCCAGCAAATAATGGTTTCTTGACACCAAAGCATAACTGTGCTTTGAGCTGGCTGTTCTGAGTACCTTGATGACATATTATACCATCTGGATTTACTCCAATTATCCAACCCAACAGATGACTTGGATATCATGTCCAAGATGGCTACCAAGTGATCAATGGTAGGCAGCAGACAAGAGCATGGATGAACAGTCATCTGTTGGGTTGGATAATTGGAGTAAATCCAGACAGCATAATATATCATCAAGGTACTCAGAAAAAAAATGTGAATTAACATTTACAAACTGTCTCTTTCTGGAATGTTCTATGTAATATTTTGGGCTCATTACTGACCACAAGAAACTTTAACTACTAACAATGAATATAGATAGCCACAGTAGAAAGGAAAATCATGTTTGGTTACTGCTCTCACCTCTAAAAGCTTTCAACTCTTCAACCAGTGCCTCAATAGTACTCTTCTCTTAAGACACACCAACCAACATAACATTGCCAACCAAGGAAACTAATAAGTGATAATTTTCATATGTCACAATACATATTAAGCCAGTTAACTTTCATCTATGTGAAAACCTTTATAACAGACATAAACAGCTGATAGGATTCAGACAACAAACATATTTATGTATACATACTACATGATACCTATGAATATTCAGATGGAAAATTATTGAGATGAATTCAAAATACTGTAATTTGAGCAGAGATTTGAGAACTGGACAGCTCCTACAATCAGAGCAGGTTCTGAAAGCATTCTCTACCCAGATGACTGCATACCACTTATAGTATGTAACAACTCCAGTGGCCAGTCAGCAGGCAGCTAGTTAAAGCCTAACTAGTTGTTTACAGTTTAAACCATTAGTTAACTACAAGGCTCAATTACTTTGATTACATTCTGTATTAGATGGACTGGTCTATTGGAGAACCCAGTTCAAATCAATTGCTTTTTGCAATTTTGTTTTAAAAGCTGTGTGTGTGTGTGTATGTGTGTGTGTGTGTGTGTGTGTGTAAAACATGTAAATAACATGCAAACTTTAATCTAGCTTCATAGTACATATAAACAGGCAGCTTTACTAGAGTTCACTGGCAGCCTCCACTTTGTAGGGCTCATCTACAAACAAACAAACTCATGGGAAAAATAAACAGTTAATCTCAAAATAACATCAAAGCTGTTGAAACTCAGTGGCTTTGAAATCTACACTCAGCCGCATTTTTCAAAGTCAAAAAGCCAAGCGTACATAGACATGGAACAAATGGCCAGTGGAGTGGATACTTATACACAATACTAAGAAGGAGAACTCAGAAGATGATGAGGGACTGAGGAGGTGAGCAAGAAGCCAAGGGGAAATACTGGGTGTGGTCCATAGAGCAAAGACCCCTTGAGGGCTAGAGGTTTTTCATTTCAGCTGGCAGCCTCAAGGCAGCCGCAACTTCTATGCAGATGGTCCCGTCTCTCCTTGAAGTTTCACCGTGCTATGCTAAATTTATGAAAACACTGGAGGAAAAAAAAAAAACTTCAGCTATCACAATTTTGATTTAGATATGGAATGTTTCAAAGAAAACATAGGAGCGAAGAGGCCACAGAACAATATGCTTTCCTGAAATAATGTTATTCCCCGAGTGTGCCAATATATAATAAAAACAAGGTGAGTTGGGAAGAGGGAGATCAATTTTACTGTAAGGACTGAACTGCAAGTCAGTCTTACGTTACAATAAAATTAACACCTGTGTCTAGGTGCTTCATGAAGAGGTGTGTTTAGCTCCAGCTGTAGAGGCTGAATGAAGCCTGAGGGCAGGCAGCCCTATCTGCTCATCAGGTGAGGGCTTGCTAGCTGTATCACACAGTACAGACGTCACAACAGAAGACCCTAAGACACGCAGCAAGAGGCAAGGGGAGAAAGCCAGGCTTATTCTCTACTACAGACAGCCAACCACTCCCATTCATCTTCCCTAATGACCTCATCACTTCTTAAAGGCACCTCCGTTATACAGTGGGCCTCGTTTCCAACCTAGGAACCTCTGTGGTGGGGGAAAAAGCATCTAAACTATAGCTCTCAGTTAATAATTCAACACCACTAGTTTGTTAAAATGTAGATTTTTTTTAATCTTACCACGGTCAGGAGACTATTCAAAACAGTGAACAAAATGAACAGTCCCCTCAAACCTCAGCTTTTGCTAATTGGCTCAGGAACTTGAGCAGAGGCTTTCCTCCGGTCCGCTCTGTAAAATACGCAGCTGCGTTGATTTGTCTTTCAAATAACCTGTTGCAACAGCATACACCTTGGAAAATTACAGACAACAGAGGACCTCTTTTGAACAACAATACCCATGGATAAGAACTAAAGTAGGCCTCCCTCACCAGCTATTAGGCTATTGAGTCATGATATAATTAGTTCTATAGTAAAGAACCTACCTTCAAACCAACAATTATATCATATTAAAATTACACCCTGCCACCTCCTAAACACTCTCATTTTTCCATAATTTAAACCTTTTTAAAGGTCTATATTTTTTCCAGAAAAAAGCAAAAGTTAATCCTGAATACCCAACAAATATAAGGAGCACTGGGAATTATGTGCCACCAGACTAGTGGGAGAAGGCTTGCCGCTAGAAATTCAGTTTTCAAAAGATACTGCTAGGTGTTATTGTAGTTCCTGTGTGGTGCACTTTAAGTTTGGAAGGCACAGGCAAGGTTCTGTAAAATATTTTCTTCTGTGAGGTATGCTGGTGTATACCTGTTAACTCAGTACTTGGGAGGCAGAGGCCAGAGGTCACCCTCAACTAAAATGAAGCTCCAGACCAGCTTGGGCTAAAGGAGTTTCTGACTCAAATAAATTAATTAAAAATTTTAGGAATAGCAAAATGTTTCACTGGGAAATTATATGCATACTCTTAAAGAACTCATTAGCTTAGCCTTCAAGTTCCCAAGTGTATATAACCTGGGCTATTCTATCTAGGCTTGTAACAAGAAAGCTTTTTTAATTTCTTCATCACAGAGCTATATCTGAACTCACCCCCATTTTATTTAAAACAATATCGTGACGCCTGAGCATCTGTAAGTCTTTTTTGTGTGTAAATGGGTATGTTTACAGAATAATCTACTACCAAAGGCACCAATGCAATTCCCTGTTATTTTGTGAGAGTCTAATTCAGTCTTGTGAAAACTGATCCATCATTAACTTAGATAAATCTGTAGCTCTATTTCCAGGCCTTATTTTATGCTCATCCTACCAACCCACTGAAAGAATATGTGGAAGGACATACCTTACCAAGCCAATAAATAAATAAATGGGGGGGAGATGTATAGCAAAAGGGTTATTTGCATGGAGAAGATCGAAATGAAGAGAGAAAAAGAACGAATTCATACACTGCATGTTTCCTCTACGTAAGCAATACACTAAATATGTTAGATTAGTCATGTTGCCTTGAGATTCTTCCATGTTTCCTCTAGGCAACAGCCAATGCTCGAATGGCCTCTGATGAATAAACATGCTGTGACTTGCTCCTAAGGAAACGCCTGTCATGTTCCAGGGAAAAATGACTTCTTCCCTCTTAAACCAGAAAAAAAAAAAAACTGAGCAACTCTCATCCATTGCCTACAGTCGACTGTTCCTTAACGTTCCTGTTTCTGGGATGTTCACACTGTTTAGGGCATTTCTACGTTCTGATTAACAAAGAAAAATGAGATTAGGGGTGCCTTATGGGGACGAAGGTGTATGACAGGACATCTTCAACTAGGACAGGGTTGTGTAGCTTGACCGTTTACCACGACAAAGGTTACTCTCAAGTTCTCCTCAAGCTCTTGCAGGACTACCTGTTCTCACTACTGTTTACCCAAACGTTTAACAGTGATTTTTAGCATATTTGGCAGGAAGGCATGCTTCATTTAATATTAACTCACCATGTGACATCCCCTTCCCTTCCAATCGCTCCTCAGACACGTGACGACAAAAAAAAAGTATAGCTGTTTGCCAATGCGACTTTGCGCTGGGTTTTGGCATCACCAATTGGCCAGAAGCATACACACACCCCCAGTGAGAGGCAAGCACCCCGCCTGCTCCCGGAACTGTCAAGCCGGGCTGACAGCTGGCACACCTTGCAGCGCCCTCCGTGGGCTTTCAGAAAGCCCCTTCCTTGCAGTCACCTTGACAGGACTGGTACGCCTGGGCCTGAGCGCTTGGCCAGTGAAACTTTTCCTTCCTTTCCCGGAGCGCACTTACAGGTGTCGTCCCCCGCTCCAGAGCTTCAACAAGGAGCCCTTTGTTACCACTTTTGCTCCGGGACTCCTCACCCAACGCCTGGCATCCGCCTGGCCTTTAGCAACCCGGATCGGAAAGCCTGCCCAAACCACCGAACCCCCCCACCCCGGTGACACCCGGGAGGACGCAAGTCTCCCGCCGCGTGTGGCTCGGTCCGGAAAGCCAGGCGACCCGCGGGGAGCGCGCCGCAGGGCTAATGAAGCGCACGTAGGAGGCCTCAGCGGCCCGGGGGGTGGTTCCCCTACTTACCCTAAGGAGCCCGAGGGCTGCGGGACGGAGGTGCGGGGCGCGCTGCGGGGTCCGGGATCCGGAGCGCTGCGGTCCATTGCGCTGCTGGTCGCTGCGCGGGCTCGGGCTTGGAGGCGGCGCGTCACTGCTGGGGTGGGAGAGGCCGGAGGGTCAGGGCGGGAACGAGCCGGCCGAGAGCCCGCCTCGACCCACAGCAGCCCGGGGGCGGACCCGCCTCCCCGGGGCGCTGCCACCTGCGGGCCGGTCCCCGCCCGGGGGCGTCCGCCGCGACGAAGGCCACAGGTCCCCGCCCCGGCTGCAACCCGCAGCCAGTTGGCGGCGAAGGGGCGGCGCGCGGCGGCTCGGACTGCGAAGGAGGAGGAGCGGGCTGGGCGCGGGACGGTCGCCACGCCCGCAGAACTTGGACTCTGGCGGCAGGCTGCGCACGAACTGAATCCCGTGCAAACTTTCCCCCGAGGAGCTGCGGACCACAGCGCCCCCACTCCAGGGGACCCGGCCCGTCCAGTCGGCGCGCAGCTGGCCCCGAGCACCCCCTCCTCCTCCGCACGGCTAGCTCGGGCGCCCTGAGCGAGCACACGGCGGAAGGTGGCAGTCCCCCAGCCGCCGTGACCGCGTCCCCACTCACCCTGCCCCATGGCTCTGTCCGGAGCCCGGAGCTCGCCGCCGCCTCGGCCGCCTCGCCCTGCAGAAGTGAGGGTGACGAGGTCGGCATCGGAGCGAGCAGAGCAGCCAGCCGGAGAGGGGACGGGCAGGGCGGGCGGGCGGGGACCCAGAGCGAGAAGAAATTTCCACCCCCTCTTCCTCCCTCCCCCCCCCCCCGCCCCGAGACACGCGGTTTAGGGTACCGCCAGCGAGGCTGGAGGAAAGGAAACTCCTAGGCGGCGTGTTCTAGTCCCCACCGCCAGCGCGTCGTTGTGGGAAGCCCTGTGAACTCTTGAGGGACAATTGAGGACAGGGAGGGTACCTGGCTTGCAAAACCGGAGGGAGGACCGGGCAGTCACGGAAGTGCAGAGAGCTGGCGGACTGAGTCCTACCTGCAGGCTGACCTTCTTTCTAAGTGCAGGATTTTTCTGTCTCTCCCCCCTCTCTCTCTCTCTCTCTTTTTTTTAACCTTACTGACCCCTGCGGTTGCTAGCCTGTAAATGGCACCTCTGACACTATGATCTTTCTCTTCGGTGGCAAGTTTAAGCTTGTCCTGTCTTCCCAGGCATGCTTCTCTTGATGTGAACATCCCAACAGCTGTGATTTGAGGACTGGACGTTCTCGTGATGACAATCTGCAAGCTAAGAAAGAACTGAACATAGATTTAGTGGCATCTCGGAAGTTTCACAGGAATAAAGGAATCCCAGACAGTGCTTGCTTGTTTGTAGTTTCGGTTCCTGCAAGCCTGCGGGAACCTTCAGAGGCATCTGCCCACCTGGCAAACGGGTGCTTTTGCGTAGCCTCTCTTCATTCTTAGAAGCTTGCCAGTTATTTAAAGTAAATCACATTGACGAATTCAAGCGCTTACGTCAGAAAATGTTAAATTAAAAAACTGGATACGTCCAGTGACAAAAGCAAGCTGTGAGATAACAAAGGATTCAAACTACTGGTACACATTAAAATTAAATTGGTGTTTATAACCAGTGTATAATTAAGGGTTCTTCAGTTGCTCATTCATTGCAACCACCACCAACGAATTCTGTAATTAAAAGAATCAACTATTCCCCAGTATGTAGCATTTTGCCTCCTATGGGCAGTCTTTAGTCTCCCTGGCTGTGTAAAACAAAGGCTCAGTACATTCTTGAATATGAATGGAGGCTAGGATCGGGTGGCTTCTGCTGAGTACTCAATTAGAACCCTATCATTAAAAGTTGCTTTTAAATATTTTGACTAATACTGAGGCAATTGATTGAACTGGATCTGGGTTTTAGACTTTAAATAATAACACAGGTTCGACGAGTTCCTGAAGCCTTTCTCAGTCCTGCCTCTAAATGAATAAAAGATTTACAACAGTTGCATAGACAGGCTGTAAGTAGTGACTAACACTGAAACCACTTAGAAGTTTATCATGTTGAGTCACAGGATCAATCACTTCATTAGTTTCAACCTGAAGTTAGGACGCACTACTAATATTATTGAATCCCAGTTAGGCAGATCTTAAACATAAGATTTTTCACAACATTTCGTAACTGCTGAGAGCAATGCTCATGACACCAGTTTTCCCTGCCATCCTTTTGTTCTTGGGCACAGGGCAAGGTCATACTTTCCATGCACTGACACTGAGCCTATCCAAATGGCTTTACTTGCACAAGTGAAATGTGTTATTTCCTTGCAGGGTCACGTCAAGGGGAATGCTGACTCTCCACAGCCTTCTGTGCTGTAGTAATCATGCAGAGGTGACACAAAACTGAACGATCCTAAAATGTTAAGTCATTTTTCTAAGCACAGCTTGGAGAAGCCCAGAATGGACACCAGAATCCCCCAAAGCACTCCTGTATTTGGGGATTAAGCCACTAAAATATGCTCAGCAGCTCTCAGAAGCAAGACTATACCTCGTGTTCTGGTTTACTACTATCCATGTTATAATCCTGTAATTGCATAACTTACCAGCAAAATAATAACCATAGTTGCTAGAAACCTTTTTCCATAATGCTGGAAAATGGCTCCCTTCCCAGTCCCTCTGAAGGGCTGTTCAAGTCTGTCCAGATGTTGCTCAATTTTCCTGACTGGAAATCTCACCCCCTGTTCCATACAATCATGTTTAATGCATGTTCTCAGGTCCCAGCACTTGAGAAAGGCTTTGCAGACTGCCCAGGTAGAAATAGCCTGCTCTTCTTAGTCCCAGGAGATTGGTAGGTGAGCCGAGGCTGGCATGCCCATTTCAGTTAGCTTTTCATCGTTGTGCCCAACATACCCGATGAAAGCAGGAAGAAAAAAATGTATCTCAGCACACAGTTTAGGGATTTAGAGGTGTGCATTCATCATGTCAGGGAAGGTGTTATGGGAAGCAGCAGCTCATGCCACGGTGGCCAGGAAAGGGAGAAAAGGCATGTGCCAGCACAGGGCTGGCTTTCTCCTTTCTTCAACTTTTATATGAGCCCTTAGCCCAAGAGAGAAGATGCGGCTCACATTCCCAGCTCAATTAATCCTTTCTAGAACTGTCCTTGTGGACAGGTCCACAGGTGTGCTTTACTAGCCTAAGTGACCTAAGTTCAGGAAGGTGGACTGACGACAGACTGTCACACAGACATAGAGGAATCTGACAACCCTCGCTGCTGTCTTCTGAGGGTATAGGTCAGACCACACAAGGTGGTCTGCCCAGATTTGTGGAATAGGAAAAAGAAAGAAATCTTAGTGATTTCATGGAAGACATTTGTTGCGTAACAAAACCTTTCCACGGGAGATGCAACACGGCTAGTCACCCCAGTTACAGAACCCACAGCAAACCAAAGTACGGATACCACCAAAGTTCAATTTGGTTGTACTGGCTGATTTTGTGTGTCAACTTGACACAAGCTAGCATCATCAGAGGAAGGATTCTCAGCTGAAGAAATGCCTCCAAGAGGTCCAGCTGTAAATGGGGAGGAGTTCAACCCATGGTGGGTGTTGCCATCCCTGAGATGTTGGTTCTGGGTGGTTGAACAAGTCAGGAGAAGCAGGCCAGTAAGCCACTCTGTGGTCTCTATATCAGTTTCTGCCTCCAGAATTCTGCCCTGTTTAAATTCCTGTCCTGACTTCCTTCAGTAATGAACAACAAACTGGTACCAGTGTATTGAGGTGTTGCTGCAACAGACCTGACTATGTTTTGGGAAGGATTATGGAAGGACTTTGGAACTTTGGGCTAGAAAAGCCATTGAGTGTTGAGTCCTAGGTGGGATGTTCTGGGGGAACTTGGAGGATAAGAATATTAAGAACAGTACAGGAGATAGAGGCCTGACTTGCAAACTTTCAGAGGGAAGTTTAAAGACTCTGTCAGGGCCATTGGTTGTTTTGAATTACAACCCTGTGGTTCTGGTTAGCTGGGGCTGAAGAACCAGCTGTGATTAACAAGATATCAGAACTACCGAAGTGAAACCTTTACTGGGACAATTGAAGCTGGTTAGCTGGATCTAAGAATTAGTGGTGATTAAGAAGAGACCGGCATCTCCGGTGAAATCTTCTGGGAAGTATTTGCTGAGAGCTCAGAGGCGACCAAGGTTGTACCAGCTGGACATGGTAATGTGTTAGCGTCACCCAGGTGGAACTGGTTTTGAAAGCATGAAGGGGTCACGGAGAGCAGCTGAGGCTGGGGACTGTCAGAGGCCAGGAAAGGCCATGGGTGAAGGTGCAGGCTCAGTGGCAGCTGAAGGCCCAGGACTGACAGTGTTATGCAAAATAGTTGAAGCTTGGCACCATGAAGAAAGCCTACTAGAGGCTACTGGTGAAAGTGCTGCCCTGTTACAGCAAGGAACCCCTGCATTTTGGAGATGCCAATGCCATGGGATGACCACTAAGAACAGCAGTAGCAGTGGAGTAGAGCCAGCTGAAGCCTAGAATATGTGTGCTACAGAGGGCAGAGCTGGAGAAGTTACCCAGGCCCTTTGAAGGAGTCCAGAAGATCATGAGTGAATCCCAGATAATGTGACATTGAGTTCTGCATACTGTAGGAGTTTGGTTTTGCTTGGTTGAGATCGTGAGAGTGCCCTGGTTCTTCCCTCTTGAAGAAGATACTTAATTTTGATTTTTAAAGGAGTCCACAGCTGGAAGACTTGAACTTTTAAAAAAGAGATTGAATATTTTAAGAGACCGACATTTTAATGTGCTTGAATTGGTAATTACTGAGGGACTTTTAAAATAATTTAACTTTAATATGAGATCTTGGGGATAAATAAGGAGGGGATGTGGTTAATAGTGAGGTGCTAGGGTGTCTAGTTGAGAAGTGGACAATTGAGCTGGCTGGTTTTGTGTCAACTTGACATAAGCTAGAGTCATTGTGGGAAGGAGCCTCAGTTGAGGAAATATTGGATCTATGAGATCCAGCTGTAAGGCATTTTCTCATTTAGTGATCAGTGGGGAAGTACCCACCCATGGTTGGTGGTGCCATCTAAGGACTGTTGGTCCTGGATTCTATAAGAAGGTGGATCTAGCAAGCCAGGGGAAGCAAGCCGGTAAGCAGCTCCCCTCCATGGCCTCTGCATCAGTTTCTGCCTTCCAGGATACTGGCCTTCAGTGATGAATAGCAATGCTGAAGTATAAGTGAAATAAACCCTTTCCTCCCCAACTTGCCTTTTGGTCATGGTGTTTCATTGCAGCAATTGAAACCCTACGACATTCGTGAACCAATTATTTTTATTGGGGTTATTTACAGGAGCAGAAATGACTCAAAGACAGCCACATCACCAAAGCCCACCCCAGCACTGGTGACGGCTCATAAACCTAGGAACCTGGAGCACACTGCACAGCCTGCAGGCAGCTCAACAAGTTGGAGAGTGCCCATTTGAGGTGCCTCCATTGGTCTAAACCTCTTCCAGGTAGCCTGGATGCTTTCTGCTTCTACTAGGCAGCTGATCTGTTTTTAGAGACTTTGCACCTTTTCTCCTCCAAAAGTCTTCTTGGAATCTCAGGTTACCTGAGTTTTTTGGTCAGCTTGTCATCACTTGATCTGAGAAGGACTCTCCTTTTATTGCTTCTGCTGACAGGGAAAGGCCTAGTGAGTCTGGTCAGTTTCAGGGACTTCCTTAAGCTGTCTTGAGTTGTTTACTTTCCTGTTTAAGGAATTTTCCTGCAGGGTGGAATGTGTCAGTCTCAGAAGAAACTGTTAAACAGCATTCTGAGGAAAGTATTACATAGCCTTCCTAAAAGGAAGCAGTCTAAGAAGAACGGTCTAGACCAGAGGCCCGGGCTGATGGCTGAAAACAAGAGATGGAAAGTGAGTTGGCCCTCATAAGAAGGGAGCATTGGTTCTCTTAGGAGGTGGGGTCTGGGGGATCAGGAATTAAAGCTCAACCTTAGCTATGTATTGAGTCGGAAGCCAATCTGGGCTACACAAAACCATCTCAAATGTCAATTTTTCTATGAATATCTTTAAGTGATAACGTAGTGTATTAGTCAAGGTTCTCTAGAGGAACAGGATGTATCACACACATGAAGGAAATTTATTAGAATGTCTAACAGGTAGTGGTCCAGCCAGTCCAACAATGGCTGTTTTCAAATGGAAGGTTCAAGAATCCAGTAGTTGTTCAGTCTATGAGGCTGGATCGTAGACTTTTCTGTCTAGGCCACCGATCAGTTCTGTTCCGCCAGCTGCTCCCCAAATAACCACACAGAGACTTAATATTAGTCATAAATGCTCGGCAAATAGCTTAGGATCATTTTTCAGCTGACTCTTACGGCTTAAATTAGAGCTGAGGGTCATTTCCTTCATGTACTCGTTCCCATCCTGCTTGCTCTGTGTCTCATGGGTGGTTCCTGGTGACTCCCAACACCTGCCATCCTTCTTCCCAGCTTCCTCCTAGTCCGGCTGTCCTGCCTCTACGGCCTGCCTAGCTAACGGCCATTCAGCTTTTTATTAAACCAACCAGCAGGCAACTTGGCAAAGACAAATCTTCACAGTGTACAAAAAGATTATTCCATAACACTGAATGTCTTAGCTGGTCTTTAGTATTTGCCAGAATCCCCAACTAGGCTCTAGTGCCAGTGAAGGAATGGACTTCCCAGCAAGAACAAAGGCAAACAGGCAGAAGGGGAGTTTTCTTCTTCCATGTCATTAATATAAATTGCCACCAGGAGGTGGAGTCCAGATTAAAGGTGGATCCTCCCATCCCAAATGGTTTATTTAAGAAAAAAGTCTCACGCAGGTGTATCTAGCTGTTTAGGTTTTAGTTTATCCCAGATATAGATCAATTGACAACCAAGAATAGTCAGCTTACCTAGTTTGAAAATGCTCACTGTAGAGTAATAAAAGGAAAATATATTTATATGCCTTCATGGTTTGAATGAAAATAGCCCCCAGAGACTCATAGGGAAGTTCATAATTGCAGGTGTAGCCTTGTTGTAACAGGTGTGGCATGGCCTTTTTGGAGGAAGTATGTCACTGGGGGGTGGGCTTCGAGGTTTCAGGAAACAAGTCAGGCCATGGTCATGGTGTCTCTTCGCAGAAGTAGAAACCCTAGCTAAGATGTATGCTCAACTTATGTGGAATTATATAAAAAGAAGCAGAAAATGCTAAAATAAAAAGAAGCAGAAAATGCTAAAATAGGCAAGGTAAACATTGTATCAGTACTTTTTCTTTGGGATCATCAGCCCACAAATAATATCACAGAGACTTACTATTAATATGAAACCTTGGCCTTTGGTTAGGCTTTTTCCCAATAGCTCTTATAACTCAAATTAACTTGCTTCTAATAATCGACATTCTACCACATGGCCTAGTTGGTCACCTCTACTCTGTAGTTGTATGTCTGACCGTTTCAGTGTCTCTCCGGCATCTCCTGCGTGCCTAGAGTTCTTCTCTTCTTTTTTCTTCCCCAAATCCCACTTATCCTCTCCTGCTTAGCTATTGGCCTTTCAGCTTTTTGTTACACCAATCATAGCAACACATCTTCACACAGGTGTACAAATGTTCCACAACAGAACATTTCTGGGAAAATAGAATTAGGACTTTTCTGAATATTTTGTAAGCTTTTAAGAACAATAGGTGTGGTTTGAAATAAGAATGGCTCTGCTGGCTTTCTGTCTTGCTTTGGTCCAGTATTTCTTCGCTATGCTTCCTTTCCTCTCTTTTGGAATGGTAATGTATTTTCTGTACATTGTATGTTGTACATTCTGTATGATGGAAGTGTGTGATATGATTTTTATTTTACAGGAGGATACATTAGGGGAGTGACTTGAGTCTGGGAAGAGACTTTGGACTTTGGGCTTGTAAATGATGTGGAGATTGTGATAGACTATGGAGACTTTTGAAGTTGAACTAAATGCATTTTTGCAATTATAAATGACTATATGCCTATGGGGGCTAGGGAGTGGAGTGTGGTGATTTGAATAAGAATGGCCTCCATAAACTCATATGTTTGAATGCTTAGTCTCTAGGCAGTGGCAATCTTTTAAGGGATTAGAAGGATTAGGAGATATGGCCTTGTTGGAAAAAATAATGTCATTGGGGGTAGGCCCTGAGTTTCAAAAGCTCATGCCAAGTCCAGAGTCTCCCTTTCTACCTAGGGATCAGGATGAGGCTCTCAGCTACTTTTCCAGCATGCTGGATGCTGACATGCTCCTTGCCACAATGATAAAGGATTGAATCTATGAAACAGCCCCAATTAAATGCTTTTTTGTATAAGAGTTTTGGTCATGGTATCTCTTCACAGTAATAGAACAGCAGCTAACACAATAAGGAAAGGCAAATGTTCATTTTTTATTCAGTATGCTTTCTGCTCAACTATAAATGCCACTGAAACTTTGTATTTCCGTATCCAACGAAATAGCTAAATGCAGACTTATATCTGTAATCTCAGCATTCCAGAAGCTAAGACAAGTTTGTTGTCACATCTTTGAGGACACTTTATGGTACATGATGAGTTCAAGGCCAGCCTGGGCTGCATTACAAGACACTGTCCTAAATATATCCACGTAGAAAAAGAAAATTGAAAACCAAAAAAAATTTCATGTCAAAAGTGCCTAACATCTTTCTGTACTTTCATATATTGTAACCTAAAGGAAGTGCACATATAATAGTTTCTGTGAGAGCCAACATTGAATTTTAAGTTTTAATTACTGTGCCTAAGAGATCCATAAAACAAAAATCCCTCTGATCTGTGAGCATCTTGCCCAAGGACAGATAGTTCCTAAAATGACGGAGGCTATCGTTTATGTGAGATAGCAGGTCACATGTTTTCACTCCTCTAAACGAGTTTGTTTGACCTATCTGCACCAGACGTGCTTGATCACAGGTGTGTGTGTGGGGGGTCATAACCAGGAAGTACATCAGGATGTATGCTTGTCCCTAATTGGATCTGGTGGGCAAAGCGATGAATTATGGGTTTTCCTTCTTAAGCTCTTGCAAAACTTGATTCAGGCCATCTCTGGAAACCTGGACATAGACCTGTGAGAGCCCATCCACGAGGTCATGATTTAATTAAAGCTTACTCCAAATTAACTGTGGTAGTGGTCTTATTCTCAACTGGTGGGATTAACACTTCCTGGAATGGATATGCATTTCATTTTATAGACCAAGATTAGATGCCATATTATTATGTTCAATTGTAATAAAAATTTTACCTTAGGCTTTGTGTTTCATCCAAGATCGTTATCCTTAGAGCTGTGGCTACAGGAACTCTGGAATGTGTTTTTCTCTTGGTCATATAACCCCCCCCACCCCTTGGCACATCTACTTTTCCTTCCCCTTTTCTTTCTATTTGTATTCTTAAACCCTTTTCCAAAATGATACAAAAATTAATACAGGGCTGTAAATAAAAGTTACAGGAACATGTTTTTTAATAATAAAGTTTACATAAAAATAGATACTAGGAGTGAAATTTTCATAATGAAATTCACATAAAATTAAAATGTTAATAAAAACAACCTTAAAATATAGTTTATCTAGGAACAGTTATTTATGCTTCATTTTCCTAAAAACCTGTTGCTGGGAGCCATGTGATCTAGCTTGGGACCAGTATATGAGTGCTTGTCCAACGGGTTTCCAGATGAGGCAAAATCCCAGGAGACAGTCTCACTCAGCATAGACCAGAGGACTTTGAGACAGCACAGAGTACTGCTGGGACCAGGAAACCTGCATTCTCTCTTCTCTCTCATAATATTGATGATTCTCTTAGTGGTTTTAGTGTAATTTTGTCAATCATGCATGGGACAGATGTGATCATTCCTAGAAACCCCATTTTTTCTCTACAATTCTTTGGGATCTGATATTTCTCAGGTTTCTTGTCTGGGGATGCCAGCTGTCACTTCAGATCTCAGGAACTGTTGTAACTCAGTGCTGATAGGATCAGAGGCAGATACCCCAATTTTTGTAAATGTGTTTTGAATGATATTGTTGTTCTTGAAAATGTGTGTCTATGTTTATTACCTTTTAGTTTTGCAAAGACAGAATGTACCTGACTGAATATTTGGCCAAGCTAACAAAATGATAAATATTATTTTGGTTTAAAGATGTTTTGATGTAAAACTTGGGGAAAACGTATTTGACATATAACACACACACACACACACACATACACACACACACACAGGAAGATGGGAGAAACTTATTTGTTAGTATTGAAAAAGATGTTTGTTTTTGATGTGTAACTAAAGGTAGCCGGACTACTACATCTTCAACCACTTGTGTGAAACTCATTTGGTGGTCAGATACTTAATTGCATTTCCAAGATAGAGTGCCTTCCTGGCATGCAGAAGCCCTGGGTTCAATCCTCAGTACTGAGGAAAAAACAAATTTCATGAAAAGAACAATACAGCTTTTTTCTTTGTTAGTCCTGGTTTTAGAAACAGGCTCTTACTCTTAAATCCAGGTTAGCTTAAAACTGACTATGTAGTGTAAGCATTTCCACAGATCTGACGGGATGGATGGGGATGGATTCTGGCACTCAGAAGCCAAAGAATACTGAGTGTCACAGCTCAGATCGAAAGGTATTCTGGTAATCAGGAGCCAAGGAATACCACAGATCACAGTAGGGCATAGCAGCTTACAGCTTTGCTTCAGGAAGAGACTTCCCCATTGTATCAGCTCTGCTCCAGTAGGAGAGGGTTTCCCTTACAAAGTTGATATAGTTCAGCTCCAGTCCCCACAACTTCACTTAGCCAGGAGAAGTTTTCCCTGGGTGAAAAGTGTTACAGCCCTGCTCGCTCTGCTCTGCCCAGGGTGGTCTCTACTCTGCTGCAAAAAATCTTCATCCAAACCTCATTCAAGAGATTATTGGGAAGGAAGAATCCAGGAGAGTGACTGCTCTCTGCCAGGGCAGCAGACAACAGTCAGGGCAGCCTGAACAGCCACAAGATGAAGCGACACAGGGTTTATATAGGGATTCTTGGTGGGGGAGGGTTTTTTCCAGGGTGGGTATTGGTCAGATTTCAATCCCTGAGTTTAGGATGGCGAAATCTCTTGCTCAGGGACTGGTTAATTTTCTGCACAGGGTTAGGGTCAGATTTGGCTCTGGTTTCAGGGCTAAAGTGTGTTTCTTTCTCTGGTCCTTCTTAGCCTTTTGGCTCTAGTTTTAGGGCCAGGGTGTATTTCTTTCACTGACTCTGATTCCAGGGACAAAGTGTGTTTCTTTGCTCTGCTCAAGGTTTGTTTCTTTGGCTGGACCCTTTTCCCTTCATGTAACCCTTGCTTGTCTCAAGCTAGAGAGTTCCTGCTTCAGCTTCCCAGAGTGTTTTAATTACAAACATGGGCCACCACTTCTGACTAGAATAATACTACTTTCAAAAATTATATATAAATTGTACCTTTCCTCATCCGATGTTTGCAAGTGTATATGCCCTATCATGTTCTACTTCATGAGTCATGAACTTTTCCTGGGGAGATGTGAACAAACACCCAGTCACCCCCAGAAGACCAAATAAGGGAATTTCCAAGGGATTCATCCATCTAGGTGAACCAATAAATTTATTGAGATTCCTTACAAAAGTATAGATGACTTAAAGGCATCTGCATTACTAAAAAGCTCCCCCCAACATGGGGGACACCTTGTGGAAACTGTAAATCTGAAGCTCCCTCCACAACTTGCAGGGAGCTGAGTAGGTCAGGTAAAGTAGTCTCCTCCATTTAGTAATCTTTACTGTTTGTATAACCTTGAGGAGGAACTTTGTGAGTCTTGTAAGTATCCTAGTCTTCCTGAGCTTTGTAGGTTTTGTTTACTTCCAGATCTTGAAAAATCTCCCTCTAGGATGAAATTTTTCACTTTGGAAGTAATTGCTACATAGTAGCTTGTCACTTGTAACCATTCTAGAAATGAAAAAGTATGCATTTAGATTTTTTAAAAATTGTCCTTTTTAGTGAAATTTAACTAATCACATTTTTAGTTTTTAAAGACAAAAAAAACATATTTTTCTAGAATAGATTTTGCAGGAAGAATAATTACGTGTTGATTAAATTTTATATCCATACAAAAAGTATGTACTTGAATGCTATATCATGTATTGGACTAGGAGAACAAGATGATGAATATGTGCCTTGTGCCCTTATGGGGCACAAAGACCACTGAGCTTTCCAGTTAAAGTCTAAAGTAAGTTGTCTAGTAATCATTACAGGGACTTCCACATTTCTTCCATAAAAGAAATGTTAGTACTTAAGAATCCTGGTTATCAAAAGAAAAAATTGTTGGTTTTAGTATGCTACAGTCTCTCATAAATAGCACTCTATATAATCACACATAATCTAGGCAGCATTTACATATCCTAGGATGGACATGAAGCTTGGAGGAACATACATGGTTTTGCAGACATGTGAAATATTTAGTACATTTGGGTAAGGTTTTCATTGCCCTCCCAGATTTCAAGTCCAGATTCTGATACAGCAGCACTAACTTGTTTAAAATGTATACTGTATTCTCTACCCTTCTTAAGATGTTTTATTACCAAAATGAATTCACTTTCTGAATTCAATTATTCTGATACTGGTTGGTAGTAATATACTTGTTAGCATTTCGGGCGGGTCAGGGCGGGACAGGTATTCTGGCACTCTGGAGCCACAGAATACTGAGTGTTACATAGCTCAGATGGAAAGGTATCCTGGAGCTCAGGAACCAAGGGCTACCTAGGCAGAGCAGAGTGAGCAGGGCTGTAGCACTTTTGCAGGCGAAACCTTCCCTTGGCAGAGTGGAGTTGTTACACTCTGCTGTCCACTCTCTGGGAGCAGAGCTGAACTGTAGCAACTTCAGCGGAGAAACCTCCTGCTGAGCAAAACTGCTACACTGGGCAAACATCCCCAGCTGCAAGACCCTCTCCTGCTGGAGCTGAGCTGATAACGCTGGACAGCCTTTCCCTTAGGCAAGGCTGTAAACTGATAAGCTTACTACAACCTGTGGTAGTCCTTGTTGTTTTCACTACTCCCTTTCTAAGTGTTAGGGACTTGGCAACCTGCTTGTCTGTCCCTATCTATCACAAAGCATACCTGAGCCAGGCTGCCACTGATCTAGTCATACCACCCAACAAGTCCCAGCACATTTATTTCCCTCTGGAGAGGTTCCTCAGGCTCCTCTGCCATTTCTCCTGGGAGGCTGAGCCTGTGTGACTGAATCACTACTGTGGTGGTTAAAAGCTCAGATGCTGGAGCCAGGCAGATTTAGATGGAGATGTACTTACTTTCTAAGTGATATTAAGAAGGTAACTGCTCTCAGCTAAGAGTAAATGTCTGGTGTTGGAAGACTGCATTCAGTAAGAGCAGCAGAGGCTCTTCTATCAGGAATGTTGCAAATGAGAACATGTTGGGCTTCCTTAAGACTTGGGTCATTTTCCTGCCTGAAGCCCAGAGATCTGGCTTCTTGCAGCACAGTGACCTTGGACAAATCACTCAGCTGTGGAATATTTAATTTCCTTATCTCTATAATGAGGGCAGAAATATTCCATGATCGCTGACTGTTTTCTTTCCCATCTGTAGGGAGAGATCTTACATACCCATAGCAATGATTTGGTTACTCAGCCTCACTGTATTAAAGATTATAAATTGGTGGCTGGAGAGATGCCTCATTAGTTGAGAACTTGTTGCTCCTGCAGAGGACCCAAATTTGGTTCCTAGCACCCACATGGTGAATCATAGTCATCCATAACTCCAAGCACAAGGGATTCAATGTCTTTTTCTGCCTTCATGGGCACCAAACATGCTGATGGTATACTTACATCCAGACAAAACAGTCAGATACATAAAATAAATCTTTAAAAGTTTGAGCTGTGAATTTAGATAGACAGATGTAGATATGGATATAGACATAGATATAGATATAGACTGCTAATGGCATGTGTTCTTTCATACAGTACAATGACTCTAGTTTGAAGCATTGAGCAGCCTGCAAAGATACATCTTCTTAGCCTCATTCTACTCTTCTGAAAATTTAACTAAACATTAGCCCAGAAGTTTATTATTAGTAAAGAAAAACAAATAGAATTAAACTTTTATTCACAACTCTTGTTTAATTTACAGTCCTTGCCACAAATGTGGACCATTTGAGTTTTCTCATAAACAATTTTTTTTCAAGTCAATAGCATATTGGATATATTTCCCATCACCAGCCAGCTTCAAAGGCTCTGACTGCCTGAGCCTCTCTGGCACAGAGGATCTACTTTAGTCTTACAAAGGCTGAGTTCTGGAGTGAGTGAGCATTCAGGGCCCCATGAGTGACAAATTATTATGAGCAAAGGCAATATAAAAGGGGAAGCCTTGTTATCAATAGTGCCCGTTGTGCCGTGGGGTTGCAGAACTACATGAATCTCTCTGGATACTACAGTAAGCAGGACTAGCTAATTCAGATCCTCCTGAATTTATGTCAAGGTCCACCGGGTAAGAGATTGGATAGAAGTACTTACACTGGGTATTTCTCTCCATTAGCAAGTGGGGAGCTTGCCTGTAGGCATTTTGGGCGGATGGGAATGGGACAGGTATTCTGGCACTCGGGAGTCACAGAATACTGAGTGTTACACAGCTCAGACGGAAAGGTTTCCTGGAGCTGGGGAGCCAAGGACTACCACAGGTTGCAGTAAGGTTAGCAGTTTACAGCCCTGCCTAAGGGAAAGGCTTCCCAGTACATCAGCTCAGCTCCAGCAGGAGAGGGTCTTCCAGCTGGGGATGTTTGCCCAGTGTAGCAGTTTTGCTCAGCAGGAGGTTTCTCCACTGAAGTTGCTACAGTTCAGCTCTGCTCCCAGAGAGTGGAGAGCAGAGAGCGAGGAGTGGCTTTGCTAAGGGAAAAGTGTTATGGCCCTGCTAGCTCTGCTCTCTCTGCTCTGCCCAGGGTCACCTCTGTTCTGCTGCAAAAGAAAGTCTTCACCAGAAGCTCATCCAAGGGGTTTATTGGGAGGGAAGAATCCAGGAGAGTGGCTGTCCAGAGGACAGCCGGGTAGCACGAACAGCCACAAGCTGAACAAACACAGGGTTTATATCGGGCTTCCAGGGTGGGGATTGGTCAGATTTTAATGCTGCGCTCAGATTGGCTAGAACTTCTGCTCGAGGATTGGTTAGTTTTTGCACAGAGGGTCAGATTTGGCTCTGGTTTCAGCGCCAAAGTGTGTTTCTTTCTCTGGTCCTTTTTAGCCTTTTGGCTCCAATTTTAGGACCACAATGTATTTCTTTCACTGACTCTGGTTCCAGTTTCTTTGGCACTGGTTTTAGGGTCAGGGTACCTTTCTTTGGTTTTGGTTGCAGGGCCAAAGTGTGTTTCTTTGCTCTGCTCAGGGTGTGTTTCTTTGACTGGTCCCTTTTCCCTACACTGCCTATCTGTTAAAGGCAGCCAGGCAAGAAAACATCCCACAAAATGTAGATATGGAATACTGGTAGCATGAGAGGCCCCAAAGTCCCAAGTCTACCTAGTATGTTTTTAGTATATATCAAACATGAGTTAAAAGCTTTTCACGATTTATTACTACTTTTTCTTTACTGCTTTGCCCCAGTGACTGTGGTGGAGGTGGAAAAATGTCATGGAAAAGATGGCTTTATAAGCATCAAATGTGTATGTTAGCAACCTCATAATGTTTATGTTCTCGGCAACCTCATAATGTTGCTAAGAAATTAAATGAGATAATACCCTTGATACACTTTGCTGGGGTTCAGTCCATAGAAGTCTGGCTTAAAGGTCTAAATGTGTAGCTGTCAACTGAAGCATTTTCTTGTGGGCATGCAGGATTTACCAATGGTCATAAGACAGTGAGCAAAATGAGGTTTACTAATAAGAATGTTGTTTTGTCATTGTAAATGTGTACTTATAGGAGTTTCTGTGTATGTTTTAGGGATCATCACATATTTTTGGAATGATCTCTGTGTGATTTTTCTGTTATAAATAAAATAACAATTTCAGTCAGCCAGATATAAAGTGTCCTACAACAATCTGGCAGGGTACTGAGTAAATACATAATTCCACAATGGAAGCATGCAAATGGGATTAAGATGATCTGAGTATGCTAAAGAAGATAATGCAAAGTTGCCTTCACTTTAAGCTCTGCATTGACTGACTACTCAGGGACACCGTGACTGTCACCTTTTGCTTGACAGGCAAGTCATACTCAAGCATGACCTTGTATCTGCACATAGAAAGCCAAACTCTTTTACTGCAGACTAGGTTGTGGATTAAGTATTGCTGATCACTTCAGGTGTGATTTTTTTTATGCATGTCATAAATGTCACACCCTATTGATGACATGGAAGTATAACTAATATTCCTTTAGCATCCAAAAGCTTCCTGCCAACTCTTTCTGCAATATCTCACTCTTTAGAAAGTCAAAGGAATTTTAAAAATCTGTGGACTATGCTGATATTGTTTTTGAAACACAATCAATCTTTTTATGAATTCTGTTCTTCAGATGACATTGGTCACAGAGGTGGCACCAAAAGCCAGTAGCCTAATTATCGTTTCCTTATTTGCATGTGCCTTTCTTCCTTTCTTTGTTTCTTTCTTTGTTTCTTCCTTCCTCCCTCCCTCCCTTTTCCTTCCTTCCTTCTTTCCTCCTCCCTCCCTCCCTCCCTTCTTCCCCCCTCTCTTTCTTTCTTTGGTTTTTTGAGACAGGCTTTCTCTGTGAAACAGACCTGGCTGTCCTGGAACTCACTCTGTAGACTAAGCTGGCCTCAAACTCACAGAGCTCCACCTACTTCTGTCTCCCAAGTGCTAGAATTGAAAGCGTGCACCATCACTGCCCAGCACGTATGCTTACATTTTAAAGTCAAAACTCAGAGAGTGAAACTTGGAATTCTGTAATTATCCTAGTTTACTAGTGAGCATCCCTAATTTCTCACATGGAAGAAAAATCAGGGTTTTTTTTTTTCTCAATTTTAGTATCTTTGTAACATGGTGGAGATGCCGTAGTATGGTGAGATCTTACCTGCAGCTGGGATTTCTAGCAATTGTTTCTGTAAAAACAGCCAGCTGGGCCAGAGGTCACATAACATTAAAGCATTTATCTGCTGCTTTGTGTTTGTTTCATCTGAGACAGGGTGTGGTGATTTAAATAAGAAATGTCCCCTATAGTCTCTGGCATTTGTACACTTGGTCTCCACTTGGTGGTGCTGATTGGGGATGTTTAGGAGGTGTGGCTTTGTTGGTGGAAATGTATCACTAGCAGCTTTCAGAGTTTAAACCCTCAAGTCACATTCAGTTAGTTCTGCTTTGTACTGACTGGGAAGGATGTGAACATGCAGATCCCTGCTCCAGCCACCACACCTGTCACTTGCTGCCATACTGTCCTAACCATAAACTCAAATAAAATCTGTAAGTTGCCCAGTCCTGGCCTTTAGTTACAGCAATAGGAAAGTAACTTAGAACCAATGTTGACCTTGAACTCAATCCTCTTGCCTCTACCACCCAACTGGTGGTACTGAATATAAGTTGTGCCACCACAGCCTGTTAAATCTGAAAAAGACTATAGAGATAACTAATGAACCACCAAATAAACAAAATACACAATAGTAATGTTTCACTCTTCAGAGATGTAGCAATTGTTTAGCCTAAGTAAATATTGTATGGAACATATAACAAAAGTCATTCTCTTGTATTCATCCATAGTTAAAATTTAACTGGGCACTTTGTATTTTTATCTACCAAGCCTGCCTGCAGATATATCAGAGTTCTTTAAAGAAAACAAAGACATTTATTATGGTACATGTATGTCAGTGTGTGTGTCTGTGTGCAAACATGCAAGGAGGTCATAGGACAGCTTGCAGGAATCAGTTTTCTCCTTCCATTATGTGGGTTCTGGGGGAGAGAACAGAGGTCCTTAGCTCTTGAGACTAGTGTCTTTACTCAATGAGTCATCTCATCAGCCCATCTTTTTTTTTTAAACTGGTACATATTCATTGTGCATAGTGACGAGTTCCATAAAGACATAAAGACATCGTGTGTCACGCACTGGGGTCCTTTTCACCCTCCTGTGCCCTTTCCTTTTTCCCAGTTCCTCCTTATGTTTGCTGAGTCTTAGACCTCATTCTGCACACTAGGTGTCTAGACTTATCCCCACTCATCTGGGGCTCCCTTCTTTGACACACCCCAGCCCTGCTTCCAAACTCACTACTTGCTTCTAGCCGCATTTGATTTCTGTTAATAGGAGAAAGAACATGCAAAGTTTGTAAATGCGTAGTATGTGGAGTTTTAGATGCCACAGTTTGCTTTGTGTATAAGATTTCACTTAGAAACATGTCTGGCCTTTTCATTTGCATGATGTCCTCTAGGCGCATGTTTTTTCCATTGGCAGGATTTTTTTTTAAGTCTGGATAGTATTCCTTTACGTAAGTTCTTTTTCCATTTGTCTGCTGACACTTAGGTTGTTTCAGGTCTTGCCTATGTGAATAGTGCTGCAATGAATGCAGGAATACAAGTGTCTTCGCACAATGACAACTTCATCTCTTTGGGGAATATTGCTGAAAGAGGGGTTGCTGACTGTCTGGAGATATTATTTTTTTATTTTTTAAGGAATTGTTCTATATACTAGCTTCACTGATCTCTATTCAAAAGTTTGTTCTATCATTTACTCATTTGATGATTGAAGATGTGATAGGCATTTTTGTAACCTCTTGGCTATTTAGATGTCTTCTGTGGGAAATGTTTGCTCATTTCCCTTGCATACAGTACATTCATGTACTTGGAAAGAAAACCATTTGTTAACCATAACTAGAAATAATTGAATTGTTTAAAATGGGTCTTTGGGATCTATTGTCTTGAGCTGTCATTCTCTGAATTACTTCATTGTTTACATGAAGGGCACTTAAATATACAAATCACAATGCATTTTCTCCTTTCTGTTGCTTGTTTATTTGTTTTGCTAATATAGTCAGCTCAGTTGGCAATCATTAACTAGAACCGAGTTGCCACTGTTTCAGAAGACATGTTTATTGGTATTTCTAGTCTATTAATTAAAGTTAGTTTTCATTTTATAAAGGGCTGCCAGCAGAGGATAGTGAAAGATGACTTGTTTAGCATGTGTGACACCCTGAGATCACACACACACACACACACACACACACACACACACACACACACAGAGTACAACTTTACCAAAGGATAGCGAAGAATTAGAGCTGTAATTACCTTCTTAGGGGTAAGTCAGCTCAGTACTAGGTGCTGGCCTGACATGTGCAGGACCCTGGGTTTGATCCCTAGCAACAGAGAAAAAAAATTACAACAACTTTAGAATCACTTTGTAGTTGATCTTCTAGTTTTTTGTTTAAAGTTTTAGATTAAAGTGCCGTTTATCACTACACAGTGCCTGTAATCATTTTTGTCTGTAACTTAAAAAACAGCTCTGGAATTTTTAACAGTAACATTCTGTTACATGAGCCAGCCTCAAGTCTTATGGAGTGCAGCAGAGGGTTCCTTAAAAGACCTCCTGGAAACTGCAGCAAGGTTGTTAGCTTTCCTGACCCAGTGTGGCCTGAAACTCATTGACTTCATTTTTCCTTAAGCAAATTTATCTTTTTCATTCTAATTTATCATTTCATGTAAGTTTCTAAACTTTTCCACCCAAAAAGTTCATAATAATATTTTCTTTTTCCATGTCTATGATATATTGTAAATATGTCTATTTCTGCCTGCTGTGCTTTTCTGAGACTTTCCAGGCACATGAGTTTTGCAAAGTTTTTGGCTTTGCTAGTCCCCCATTACCCATGTATTTTAAAATTCTTGAAATGCATTCATTCATTCAGATTGCTTTTCCCAGTACTCCTGGGAAGCCAAGCAGGAATCAGAAAACCATGAGGTTGGTCACCTGCCCTCATTTGCACTAGCTACCTTCCATTATGAAATCTTTGTATAGCATGAATACTAAAAACCCAGAGACAGATACTGTGATTCAAGCTGAAGATCAGAAAAGCAAAGCAGCTAGCCACTAGCTCTTACCTCTACCTCAGACTGAAAGGGTGATCCTGTCTCCACAAATTCTCAGGCTGCAATGCACTCTCCATGAATCCTCAGAGGCAATGCTCCGAGCTCCTCTCTGCTCCTGCCTTATAGTCCTCTCTCTGCCTGGTTGTATCACTGCTGTCTCCATCTCTCTAGTGCTGGGATTAAAGGTGTGAGCTCTGTTTCTCTTCTAGACTGATTCACTTTCGTATAGCCCCCGGTGGCCTTGAACTCGCAGAGATCCATCTGCCTCTGTCTCCTGAGTCCTGGGATTAAAGGTGTGTGCCACTACTGCCTGGCCTCTATGGCTGTGGCAAGCTTTGCATTCTGATCTTCAGGAAAGCTTTATTAGATCATAAGCAAAATAACTCCACATCTTTGCCTTAGAGAGATGTATTATTTAGCAAAGCAATAAAGCTAGCTAGCTCCAATCATAATTTTCTCTTAAAAATATCCCTTATAAAAATTAAATAGGACCATCAAATAAAAATTTAAAAGGTCTTAAAATCCAAAAGAAGAGCTCTTGGGAGGACAATAAAGCAGACACATAGTGCCTCAAAGCATGCTGGGTAGGCAGAAAGAATCCACCAAGGTTATGGTGGTAAGACCTTTGGAGTTTCTTACTTACTTACAGTTTTACTTTTTAATTAAAATGTGTATTTATGTATAAGTGTGCAGATATGGTGTGTGTGTCTGTGTGTGTGTCTCTGTGTGTGTTTGTGTGTGTGTGTATGATGGCATGTGGGTATCAGTAGAGCATGTTGGTATGAGCCCTTGCCTTCCACTTTTACGTGGCTTCTGGGGATCTGAATTTAAATCAGCAGACTTGTACAACAAGTACCTTTGCCTTCTCTGTGAGCTCCGTAACTCTCTTGTGTTTATTTACAAGATGCTCAGATGTTCTATATATTTTAAGGATATAATTAATTCTCACTGCAAGAATATAAGGTAATGAAAAGGTATAAATTTATTAGTTACCCCAAGGTCACTCAAGTTAATGGAAAAGCATAGTTAAGTCTCTATGTCTTTTTAACAATGGGCATGAACTAGTAACTTACTTTAATACCTGTTTTGGTGTTTTTGTTGTTTTTTTCTGTTATTGTTGTTTGTTTGTTTGATACAGGTTTTCTCTGTATGGCTCTGGCTGTCCTGGAACTTGCTCTGTAGACCAGGCTGACCTGGACCTCGCAGAGATCCACCTGCTTCTGCTTCCCAAGTGTTGACATTAAAGGCGTGCACCACCGCCTAGCTCCAATATTTTATTATTTTATGTGTATAGATACTTCACTTGCATGCATGTCTGTATACTATTTGCATGCTTGGTTCCCTATGGAGGCTGGAATAAGGAATATAAATCCCTCAAATTGGAGTTAAAAATGGGTGTTAGCCACCATGTGAGTTCTAGAAACCTACCCTAGTTCCTCTGGAAGGGTAGCCAGTACTGTTAACTGGTGATTCATCCCTCTAGCCCCCAAGGAAAACTATTTTTGTGAATTAAAATGTCTTGTCACTAGAAAATCCATTTTTCCTCTTAACTTCTCCTCCTTCTCCTGCCTCCCCTCCTCCTCCACATTCCTGGCTTCTCTACCTCCTCCTTTCCTTTTTCTTTGTGGTGCTGGGGGTAAATCCAGGGCTTTGTGTGTGTTAGACAAATGTTCTAACACAGCTGTGTTCCCAGACTGAAAGCTGGTAGTTAAACACAAATTCAAATTGTTTTAATTAGTCATTAGTCCCTGGGAATACTAATAAAGCCTTGCTTAAAACAGTTGTTAAAAGAAGTATATATATGAGGCCATAACTACTGTCTATAAGTCTTTGATTTCAGAAGGTTTTACAGCTCCTGAGCTGTGAGGTAATGGGGTGACCACACAAAAAATGCCCTTCCCTTCCCTAAGCCTCATACACTCTCCAGCCCTGAACATTTCTAGTTAGAACCTCGGAGCTAAGCCTTTGGTATGATAATTATTGCTAATTTATCTAAGACAACAATGTAAAAACATGGTTGTGAGGTGTGCACATCATGCATGTAAGTGTCCAAGTTCAGTTTATGGATAATCACTTAAAAAAATACACAACGGAACAAGTATTTGGGAAACAGTTTTGAGAGTTTCGAGTACACCCGAGAGAGAATCTTCTAAAAATAGGCTTTTACAGAAAGCCCAGTGATGTTTTTAAAAACCTGTGTGCTTGTAGTGTTGAGTGACAGTTAAAGCTTAGGATTATGAAATTTCAAGTGGCTTTTTGTTGCTGCATACCTCTTGATTGATGATAAGAGCAGCCTCTTTAAATACCTCCCAATGGAAACCATCTGCTCTATGCCGTCTTTTGACACCCCCCCCCACGCCTTCTCAGTCTGTTGGTTCGTTTCAGTGTCTCCTCCAGCCATGCCATTGGTTGTCTCTGCCTCTCTTGATCACCATTGATTGCTCATTTGTGTGGCTCCAGGGGTGACCTTCTGAGGGCACAACCCCATGGATACTTAGAAAATTGCCATTCAAACTCTACAGAGATTTCCCCTCTAGAAACATAAATGATCCTGAGGCTACTGTGGGTAGAAACACGGGCATGTCCATATCAAACTCAAGTTATTCAATCATTTGTGATTCCTGAGGAAAAGTGGTTGTCTTTTGAGGGAAGTATATCCATTTTCATAAAAGAGGTTTGTTTTTTCTGTATATCACTCTGTTACCATAGTCGAAAACTTGGAAAAGTAATGGAGAATTTCCATTTAAGAAAATTCCATGTGAGTTCACTTGACTTCCCAAGCTATGACATCCTACAAGAATGTAGACTTGTCCTGGGCCACAGGCTCTGTGCTGGCAGGAAGTGGCTGCCCTGAGAACTGTGGTGTGGGCGGATCTCTGATTTGAGATTAAGCACTTGAGAGAGGTGCAAGTAGGAACAGAAAATAACAGTCATTATCAATTATTTCAGAGATGCTAGATTCAGGCAGCATGTTAAGTACTTTATAGATAATCTTACTTAATCACCACAAAAGCATACTAAAAATAACATTATTACCATAATTTTGCTGATGAGAAAACTCATAATCACTATTTCGACAAGGCCAGTCTGAGGTACACAGTGAGTTCCAGGATAACCAGAGGTTGAATCCTCTCTCACAAATTTTTAAGTAACAGCTAGTACAGTACTTGCCAAGTATGCTCAAGGAATTGGGTTCAATGCTTAGCACAGCCAAAGTAGTAAAAGCATAAAACAACATACATGTGCACACACATATGAGAGGCACTTTCTTGGGAGAAAAGATGAAAACTTTAACTTTAGATAATGGGGCGCATGAAGTATATATGTCTTTGACAAAGGAAATGTATGCAAATACTAAGTTATATTGACTACATAGTTAATATATAGGTAAGCCTGTTTAACTCTAAATGATCATAATAAAATTAAAAATAATTAACACAGTCATAAACTCCCTTGGTGTGCCTGATTCTTAAGGGTTTTTTTTTGTTGTTTCTTTTGTTTTTTTAAATATATATTCATTAATTATCTGAGAATGTCATACATGCATACGATGAATTTTGATCATATTTACCCCTAATGCCTTCATTTAACTCCTCCCAGACCCTTCCTCCACGAACACCCCTACCAATTTCCCGCCTTCTTGATTTTTTTTAATAACCCCCTTAAGTCTAACTTGTGCTGCCTATCTGATGTTCATGAGTGTGCAACCACCCAGTGGAGCATTCTGACACCTCAAAGTTAATAATCCTCTACTTTTTCCAACTTAAATGTTTCCTTCCACCACAAGATTCTTGCTGACAGGCACCCTTGAAGGTGAGTCATAGTCATACCACCTCTGATATGTACCTGCCAATTTATAATTACTAGTATTTAACATAATTATGAACAATCACAATTCAGAGCTAGAAAAGCACATGAGAGAAACAGACGATTTTGATATGTAGCATTGTAACCAAGACAACTAGTCTTTTGTTTATCCAAGTTGTGTAAATGTCTATGGCAGAAATGATTCTAACACTACCAAGCCCAGCCCTGGCGGATCGTGGGCTGTGGTTTATGATAATAATCTCCCCCACAATAATTACCTACATTGTTTAGTTATTAAATAATGTCTTCCAGGAAAAAACTGCATTTTCATTCAGCCAAAAACAGGTGCCCAGCTTTCCTATTTTTTGTTTGTTTTGATAAAGATGGTATGTATGCACCCTGACCCCTTCCAGATCCTGTTCCTGCTCCTGTTTTTTTTTCAAATTAACTTTTTATTCTGTCTTGAAGCAAGAGTAAGATGGGATGTAAGCATGCTTAGAGAATGTCTTTTCTATCCCTTCCCCTTGACCATGTAATTATGCTGTTGTGTATATAGTTGAACTAACCCAGTACTCAGTGAGATGAAATCAGCTGATGGCACTGGGAACTTGCTTTTCAGCCCAATGACTTAAATCTCCTCATGTGTCTCAGCTGTTTAAATGTCAACCATCATACAATTTCATAGAGTTGATATAACAATAACCTTAATAGCAACAGGAGCTAAGCACTCTCTCATTATTTAAGCCATCCTGAGGCCTCTATGCCTTCTCTTTAATTACCTGTCAGGCTGTTGGTGAGAGAGAAATATTCATATTCCAAGACACAGAACAGGTCATCTCCATGACCTTGAGAAATCACCTCTTCCAGTACATTCCTCTTAGGTTCCCCGAACAACACCAGTTCAGTCTCCTTTAACCAAGGGTTGAAAGTGAAAAGGAGAGAATTTATTCTATATTAGATATTCTCTAAGGGAGCCAACATATTATCAGTACAATTTATGGTATTTAAAATATTTAAATTACATGGGCTTTTATTTGTATTTGTGTATGTCTATGCATGACACATTGGAGTTGGGGATACACATGCCATAACATCAGAGGACAACTTTTAGGAATAATTTCTCAACTTCCAGGTGAGTCCTAGAGATGGAATCAGGTCTTCAGACTTGGTGGCTAGTACCTCCAGTCACTCAGCCATCTTATTGACCCATATGGTGGTTTTGAATGCAGATTCAACTGGGGATTGAGTTGTGACTTATTGGTATAGTACCTGGTTAGTATTTGCAACGTAGCTCTCGATCCTAAAAGAAGGAGCAGGAGGAGGGAAGGAAGGAAGGAGGGAAAGATAGAAAGAAGGAAGGAAGGAGAGAAGAGGGAGGGAAGGAAGGCAGGAAGGAAAGGGAAATGAAAAAAGAAGAAAGAAACAAAAAGGAAAAAGAAAATGGTTCTGTCAGCATGTTTCTTTATTTTGGGGTGTTGTGCAAGACTCTCGGTGAGTTTCTTTCAGTTTTTTCCTTCACTTTACCTTCTTCTTCAGGGACCCTGTGGCAGATCTGTCATTCTCACTCGAGAATACAGATACCCATGGGATTCTGGTCAAAGTTTAGAATCTTACTTAAGGAACTAGACTTTCTTGTCGAATATGAAGCAGCCAAAGCTGTAGGGAGAGACCCAGGCACCTGTGCTGTTGACCACTCACAGAGCATGGTGCAGTTTGGGACAGGTGATGTCTTTTAGTTTATGCTTTTAATCAACATGTGTCAGAATGACAAAGAGCACGTTTATTCACCCTAACAACTTTTTATCTTTTGTCTCTTAGCATCATTGACAGCACGGCAACTAGAGGACAAACAGATTGTAACAGCAGATTCCTCTCTGAAACTTCAATATATCTTTATGTTCAACAGCTGTTTCTGCTGTTGGATGTTCTAATCCTGAGCAGTGGCATCCTTCTGCTTTAGCACCCTGTGTATAGTGCTCATCACACCACGTCTGTCTAATGCTTCACTGGACACACACTGCATCCTAAGTCACTTTGTAAACTGATATAAATTGCCAAAAAATGGCATCTCTTTCACTTTTGTGAACCAACCTGAACTGGTACTCCCATCCCTGAGCCACATGGCAGGAACACAGTCACAAAGCCATCTTGGGCTACAACACTATCTATTGGGAGATGTCATTCTGTAAATATGTGTCTGATTGTCTTGAATAAAGCACTGTTGGCCAATAGGGAAGCAAGATAGGTGGGAGTAGGAGTCGAGGAGTATTCTGGGAAAGAGAGGCATGGGCAGACATGATGTAGGCCGCCAGAGGAGTAAGAGGTCTGCATCCCTGTTCTCGGGTAAGCGAAGACCATATGGAAATACGATTAGCAATTATGGGTTAAATACTTAAAGTCAGAGCTAGCCAGTAAGAAACCAAGCAAATGACCAGCAGCTTCATAATTAATATAGTGTCTCGTGTGTTATGTGGGGGCTGCAACCATGGCAGGGCCCAGGCGGCTGGCAGGGAAGACTATATGTTACAACTGTGTCTTGCTAGCTAGAGTAGAGCGTGGTCTTTAGCATGAAGGAAACTAGGAAAGGGCTGGTCCTTGGCTTCCTGTGATGGATGGCACCTCTCAGGTGGCTTCTGCTGAAGTAGACAGTGGTTTCTCTGTGTGAACTTAGCATGGACACACGGGTCCTCCCACTGTCACTATAGGTAAGCCTGTCGTTCTATCTGTTCCCGCCTGCACCCAGACGCCTGCCACCAGAATACATTTCCCAATTTGAGCCTTTCTCTCAGATTAAGAACCAAAGAGCTTGGGTCACTTCAACTCAATGTACCATTGTCCACACCTTCCTTTAACTTGAGTAAGTCCAGTCAATTCTCCCAGGGTCATGACCTTCCAGAGCAAAGTATAGGACCTTAGGCAGATCTGAACTGAGAACTAAAAAGCCTAGAAATCCTCCTTGTCACAATGAATGGACAAACAAGTACATGTTCCTTTTGCTGATGAGCCCTTGGCAGATAATGACATGTTTATAGGACTTGGCTAGCATACTAGAGAGTTCCACCTTCAGCACTGTAAATAGTAATGATAATAATTGTTACTTGTTGCAATATTTGTCCACCTATGCTTCATTTAGAGTGTTTTCATTGTGTGCTTGATAGGCAGTTAGATAATCACTTCTAAATTAGAGAATTACTTCTAAGTAAATGAAATGTATTTGCTGAGTATATTTTTCCCCAGTATGGGTTTAATCGTAATATTTTGGTATTTGAGAAAGCTCATTCACTTTCTTTCACCTGGTATCTGTTTAGTTAAAAACAAACACAAACAGGGTCTTCCTACATAGTCCAGGCTGACCTCAATCTCACAGTCTCCCTTCCTCAACCTCTCCAGTGCTAGAATAAGAAGCATTTGCCACCATGTGGCTGGTTTGGCATCTGTTCCTAAGAACTATCAAATCTATACTATGTTTCTTTTGACTTTGTATCCTCATCTACAGTAAGACATCTCCAGAATGTTTAAATTATGAAAGTTCACATTGAAATCTGTTTTAATTAATGCTTTCTTACTTTTCCCATTACCAAGAAGAAGAAAAAAGAAGTTGAGACATGGTCTCATTGTATATCCTAGATCAGCTCTGATTTTTTGCCAGCCTGTTCCCAATCTAGTGCTCTTTCGAGCTATTGTTTTTGTTTATTTGTTTGTTTGTAAAGCAGTGAGAAGAGCCCTGTCTGTGCATTGTCCTGTCTCCTGCACTTTGGATCTGTTACATGAAGTCATGGTTGTATTTTTTTGAATGCCTACAGTGGAACTATTTGAAGCATGTTGATAAATTTTCATTTAGGCAGTTCTCACACAACTCTCCTCATTTTTTCATTTGAGAGGAAAAGAAAGAACTATACACACACAGAGACATACACAGACACACGTGTTTCTACCTTGTTTTTAAAAGCAAGTGTATTCCCAGATGTTGGAAATTGAACATCTGTCACAGAAATCCCGTATTTGGCATAAGATATGCCTTCATGCTTAGTCATTTGCAGGTCCCAATAATGTCACTGCTTACATTTTGAGCACATGCCTGGCTCTCCTATATCATAGTGATACCCCTGCCCCATGAGTAGAAAATGCAATACCTTAAGGTTAAGCCCACAGACCACATGTGTTATCTCAAGAAAGAGGCCATAGCTGAATCTGAGTGCTTGCCAGAGAGGAAGAGGAAAGAAGTATTAAAAAAAAACAACTGTCAGAGGCAGGGAGATGGTCTCTTCTATACAGACCTTCTTCTTTCCCCCTCAATTGTGGAATTGCAAAGAGGGGAAATGTGTTGGAAGAACTAGGTAAACACGGGCTATCCTGAGGACTTTGGAGTACATGTGCTGTGTCCTGGAGCTTTCGAGGGCAAGGCTTGGAGGCATATCAGTGTGATGTAGAGCTGGGGTCTTGAGGAGATAAGGCCAGCAGTGTTCCTACCTTCAAGAAGAATCTTTGGCCAGAGGTTTCCAGGGGTTGTTGAGAGCCAGAATATATGGGGTGGGGGCCTGGGATCAGGACAAGGGGAGCTATCAGGTCTAAATAAACCCAGCTCCTAGTTTTATCATGGGGACTCCAAGGGCAGTAGTCAACTCGGCCAAGCAGGATCCAAGCACAGCACTCTGCTGGTCTTTGCTCCATGCCCCTATATGCCCAGACAGAGGCTGCATAACAGTAGTAGAGTTCTAAGAAGGGAGGGAGGGAGGGAGGGAGGGAAGGAGGGAGGGAGGGAGGGAAGAGAAGAGAAGAGAAAAGCAGTGTGTTGTTTGACAGTAATGCACAGAGTCGCATGATGACATCACCATGCTTACACCACGGCATCCACCAGGTGGGAGGGAGCTCCTGAGGATTACTGAGTCAGCTGTGCTTGCATTAAGCCCACAGAATCGCCAAACAGAATGTGTTTGTTCTTGATGGGGCAGAGCAGGAGACAGCAGCTCGGCTTACCAGCTCACCGTTCCTGTTCCTCTCATTTTGGGGAGGGAAGAGAGGAAAGAAAGGACAGTGTGACTGCTGGTGCTAAAGGTGCCTTGGAGGGAGTGAGAGGCTTTCTTATCCTTACCCCCATTCAGTTGTCAAGTAAACATGCTCCAGTAACTGCTTCTTACAAAGCAAAAAAAAAAAAAAAAAAAAAAAAAAAGCCTAAACCACAAAACCAGAATGCCATTTTCAAATGCAGAATCATTGAATCATTTCTTTTGCTCTTTATTCTAAACTCCTGAAGATATTTACAGGGGATTCCTTCCCTCTTTCCTCTGGCCTTCCCTCCCCCTCCTCCTCCTCCTCCTTCTTTTTTCTTTATTGGGTCAAAAACAGAGAAATATGTTCCCGGTGGTCCTTATTGACTAGACAAAAGCAAACAGTAAAAGAAAAAGTTAAAATAAATAAATGATCCATATAGCACCACAGCCCACCATAATCTACTTAACATTTACAGAGCAAGGCCCCAACACATTTTCAAGTACACATGGTGGATTCACGAAGACAGCCATATTCTGATCTAGTAAACAAACCTCAGCATGTTTAAGAGACTTGAAATCATGCATTGTAGTTTCTAACTACATTCTGGAAGTTATTAGATAAAATATTTAGAAAATAGATTAAATATCTGGAAACTAATGCAGTTTTCCATAGTGAATGAATCAAATGCCAGGGAAGTAAAATAAAATCTATAAGATGAGATTTGGGTGAATGAAGCTAAAACAGTGTTTATAGGAAATTAGGAGTTGCCAAGTGTTACACATCTGAGGTGACTAATTTAAATCTGATGGTCAAACATTAGCTATTTCATTTTCTTTCTCTGGGTGCATGTGTGTGTATGTGTGTGGGTGCACATGCCTGTGGAGGCCAGGGGGTCAAACTTATGTGCCTTCCTCTTTCTCTTACCTTTCCTTCCTTCCTTCCTTCCTTGCTTCCTTCCTTCCTTCCTTTCTTACTTTCTTTCTCTTTCTTATATTTTTGGTTGTGAGCCTAGCCTTTAATGGCTTAGCCATCTCTCCAGCCCCTCCCTTCCTTCCTTCCTTCCTTCCTTCCTTCCTTCCTTCCTTCCTTCCTTCCTTCCTTCCTTCTTTCCTTCCTTCCTTCCTTCCTTCCTCCTGTCCTCCCTCCCTCCCTTCCTCCCTCCCTCCCTCCCTTCCTCCCCCCACCTCTCTTTCTTTCTAAAGATGGTCTCTCATTACACCTGGAACTCACTCCCCAGCTCAGCAAACCTGAGTGGCCAGTGAGCCTCAGGGCCCTCCTGTCTCCACCTTTTCTACACTGGGCTTACTGGCCTGTGCCGCCGGCCTTTTTTTGCAGGTGCTTGCCATTAGAACGCAGGTCTTCCTGTCTGCATGTTAGTGCTTTTCCAACTGAACCACCTCACCAATCCACTAGTCTTCTTTCTAATGTAAAGAAAAATGTCACTGGAATGCAGGTCAAGCTGACAATTTATGCAAGATCTCTGTAGTGTGACTCTTACTGGACGCCAGGGTTAAATGTGCTATAATCATGCTTCAGGCTTAACTTTCTGTAGCATTTATGTGTCTCTGGTGTTATGTCAGTGAAGAACGCATAATGCCATATGCATATATTTGTTTTGGCAAGGATTAACATGGGATTCATAAAGCCAAGTAAAGAGAAAACAAATGGAAACCCTTAGCTTGCTGCACAGCTGGCCTATTGTCACAAACACCCGAGGCAGCTGGCATTTATTTGCATACTAGGTTCCCCAGCTCAAGCTGAAGCACCATTAAAGTGTTACATAGACCTGGTGTGGAAATGTAAATAAGATGACATTAAGCAGACATAAGGTGGACACTGCAAAATTGTCTGGAGAAGAACACATATTTTCCCAGTAAACACTGATCATTTTGTAAATCCAAAGGGATTTGGGGAACCTTTGGGAGTGACCCTAGATTGTTTCTCTTTGAATTTTCTGAAAGTTGAGTTTCCAGAGTATTGATGGACACATCATCTATGAATAAAGGATCTGAACATGCACTGAGAGTTTTGTGCCTCTGTATTAACCAAGTGTAGCTAGGGTGTTCCTTTCAACATTTCTTAATGGTGCTTTACTCCTTAAAGCCCAGGGAAAACACTGCCTTTACACAGCTTCTCTCTGCATGCATTGCCAGATGAGTGAGTTCTTACTTTCTTATTATCCAGCCTCCTTCAGTGTTTCATTGTCACTCACCTGGACTTTGTTATCACAGATCAAGAGTCTTGTTTCTTACAGGCATGTGCCACCACAGCTGGTTTATGTCTATTCAATGTAAAAAAAAATGGACTTTAAAACAGAAACAAAATACTGTCAGTATATCAATACATCTTAGTAAGTCATACTTAAAGGGGAAAAAACCCCCTAGAGCGCTAAAATGCATACCAGTGCAAACTTACCTTTTTGTTAAGCTTGAAATCTGGGAAACAGCTCTACATATTTTTTTGTTTCCTATGTTACTGTTTCATTCACCTCTCCATCCTTGGATATGAGAGCTCCTGGATCTGTTGAAACAGCCCACATTTGGCTGACTCATCCATCTTGCTAATGCAGTAGTGGGGTTCAGACATATAATTGCTTCATTTGAGCTCATGAATAATCTTATATTATTCAGTTCTAGTCCTCTCATAAACTTTGTTGCCCCAAGGTATGGTAGAGTAAAGTTCTCTTCTCTAGGTTTGCCTCATGGCCACACCACAAGCACAGGGTCACGGAGGTTGGTCACTGCATTCTCAAGACCGTACACCCTCAAATGCAGAGGGGGGTTGTTCCTCAGTCTTCGGTCCCCTGAGGCTATGTACACTAATTGGCTGCCATTCTTTAATCTTGGTGTTTCTCAAACTCTTTCAGCCTCTATTCAGAATTTCTCTCACCCTAGGGCTCATAGAAGCCAGTTCCTTGACCTGTTTAATTGCTTCTTCAAACATGTCTGGACATCCCTGAGTTTCCCTGAACTCAAGTTGTATTCTACATCATCCCCTGAAAAGGGTATGTGTTCAAACACTCTTCTCTGCACCCACAGCTAATAGTGCAATGGTCTGATTGCTTTCTAATCTTGATCTCAGTGACTTCAAGGAATTTCATATTGGCATCATCTGGTTGGTGACAGCTGAAATTCAGATCGAAGACAAGCTTCTGACAAACCGCATAGACCTTGTGTCAAAGGACTATCAGTATGTGGGTCAGTTGAAGATGCAGGAATTCTTTTTTACCAGACAGGGTTTCTCTGTGTAAGAGTCCCAGCTGTCCTGGAACTCATTCTGTAGACCAGGCTGGCCTTGAACTCGGCCTCCCGAGTGCTGGGATGAAAGGTGTGGACTACCACCACCAGGCCAGAATTTTTACATTTATAAACATATAAAATTGGTAAGAAAGATTGTGATTCTTTGGCTGGAAAGCAAAAGGATTATGTATCCTTTCAGTATAATTTACCTCTGCAACAGTGTGTGCTTTCGTGAACACACAGTATTCATTGTGGCTATCTGAATGTAGCACTGTGTACCGTGAATGTGTGCCTATCAAACAAACAAAGAAACTGTTAAAAAATAAAACATGCATCATGAAGTCACATATTAACCTTTGGAGTCATACTTGTGTTGTTGTTGTTGTTTGAGAAAACCTTGTTATGTAATCTCTTACCATGCAGCCAAGCTGGTCTCAAATAGTGGCGGTGCTCCTACTTCAGCCTCCCAAGTATGTGGCCATGTTTGGCTTTAAAACTTGTGGATTTTTATTAGGCGGAGATGTAAAGAGTTTGTCTAATAGAAAGGATGAGCCCCAAGGACATGAATCAATTTTGTATCTTACTAAGCCATCTTATTTCAACATCTTTTCTTTTATTGAGTACCTCCTTGTGTGCTCGTAAAACCACATTTGGCCAGTGAGATGACTCAGCATGTATGGGTACAAGCTTGACAGCCTGAGCTGGGTCCCCAGTATCCACATAAAACTGGAAGAAGAGAAATGGTTTCACAAAACTCTCCTCTTTCCTTCCCATCCATGCTGTGCACACATATCTACACACACATCATGGCTAGACATATATCGTACACATGAGCAAACACAAAATCATGACGATGACTTTGAAAACATATTTATCAGTTACTTTCTTCAGGAACAATGTGTTTGGGACCCTCTTTATAGCTATATGAAAGACATGTTTTATCACAATATTTTACTTAAGCCTTACCATTTTTGGAAGATGTCACTGTAAGCTGCCCGAAGAGACTCCCCAGCCAAGACCAAGAAGGGCAGATTGAAGTACACCCCATAAGCTGTTTAAACCAGACACTTATCTTCCTAGGTCCTGCGAGAATTCCAAGCTACACTAGAACTTTCCTGTAGTTGAGCCTCCATTTCTTAGCTATGGCTGTTTTCTCATCTTTTTGCTTATTTCTGTTTCTTGGCAGTTTGCCAGAACATTCCTGTTTTTTCTTAATTGTGCTTTAGGCCATCCTCTATCCCAGACAGATACAGAAATGACTGGCTATCTGTGCTTGTCACAGATCTACCACTGTGACAAAGTTACCCAAAGATTATGAAATTACACGGAGGAGATTTTATTTTGGTGTGAGGTTTCAGCAGAGAGTTGCTTGGCCTTGTTGCTTCAGGTCTTTGACAAAACAGAACATCATGAAGGGAACATCTATTGAGAACAACTGCTCACCTTTTATGGAACACCAAACAACCCAGGGAACAAAGAATGGGCCCAAGTTTAGAGCCTCCATTTGTTATGAGCACCCTACTTGCTCCTGTATGTCCACCTTGCATGCCTTAGCTATAAAAGGACTTTGATTTCCTCACTGGACCACCTTGAATAGGTACCCAGCTAATCTCTGAATCACCTCCTAAAGGAACATCCTTCTTCAAGGAATCATCCGTGAGATTCAAGTTCCCTCCACTAGGCCTAACCTCTTAGAGCTTACATCACCTCCCAGTAGCATCAGATTCTGTGAAGAAGTCTTTATCCTTTGGGAAAACACATCTAGCCACATTGGCATCAATCTACAAGGATACTTTCAACTAGTTGCGGGAGTAGCTGCCATATCAGTGGCGCTCAATCTGTGGGACACAACCCCCTAGGGTTTGAACAACATTTTAACAGGGGTTGCCTAAGACTACTGAAAAACACAGATATTTATATTTTGACTCATAACCATAGCAAAATTGGTTATGAAGTAGCAACGAAAATAATTTCATGGTTGGGGGGTCACCACACAGCATTAGGGAGGTTGAGAGCCACTGTTCTCTCAGTATATGTGCATAGCTATTGATCAGCCAGTGAGGTATTCTCTATCCATCAGTAGCTACAATGGTTCGAAATTTGGTTATGGTCTGCCCATTCCAGTCAAGTACATGATAGTGTTCTCTGTCAAGTAAGAGATAGTAAAACATCTTGCCTAATGTGTGTTTGTTTGTTTGCAAGCTCAAATCAAAAGCATTTTGTTCCCTCTGGAAGAGAATTCCTCCTTGAGATCAAGACTAGAGCTTGAGCTTTTCCATGCTTTGACCTACAGCAGAAAGTGGAGAACCAGAGATTGAAACTCTCTTGTCGGTAATAGTGGAAATTCCTTGTCTCTCATTAGCAGATGATTTTCATAGCCCTGGAAGGTATAAAGTGATCAGTTCCCCATGCCAATATCCAGTTATGCCATCACCATTTGTTGAAGATGCTTTTTTCCATTGTATAATTTTAGCTTCTTTGTCGAAAATCAGCTGTTCATAGGTTTGTGGATTAAGCTCAGAGTGTTCAATTCGATTCTACTGGTCTACCTGTCTATTTTTGTGGCAATACCAAGCTGTTTTCAGGACTACAGCTCTATAATAGAACTTGAAGTCAGGAACGGTGATGCCTCCAGATGTTGCTTTGTTGAGCAGGGTTGTCTTGGCTATCCTGGGTCTTTTGTTTTGCCATATAAAGTTGAGAATTGTTCTTTCAAGGTCTGTGAAGAATTGTGCTGGGATTTTGATGGGGATTGCATTGAGTCTGTAGATTGCTTTTGGCAGGATTGCCATTTTTACTACATTGATCCTACCTATCCAAGAGCATGGGATATCTTTCCATTTTCTGGTGTCTTCTTTCATTTCTTTCTTTAAAGACTCAAAGTTCTTTTGATACAGTCTGTCACTTGTTTAGTTAGCATTATCCCAAGGTATTTTATCTTGTGTGTGGCAATTATAAAGGGTGATGTTTCTCTGATTTCTTTCTCAGCCCTCTTATCATTTCTTAAAATAACAGGGCTTTGGGTTTGCCACTTTATTGAGAATGAACAATTAGATAAATACAAATACTGATAATTCCCAGGTGGGGAAACAGTGGGTTCTCAAAGAAACCAAGAAATCAGAAGTCTGTGTGTAAGAATCAAATGTATCGATAGGATCAAGGTGAATTTGAAAACAAATTATGCTTGTTTCAACAATTTAGGTGTGTTGGGGAAGTCCTTTGTCAATAAAGCACTGTTGAGCCAATAGGAATCTAGATAGGTGGGACTAGGAGTCCAGGAGGATTCTGGGAAAGAGAAACACAAGGGCAAGATGTAACCGCCATGGGGTAGGAAGGCTGGAACTATTCTCTGGTAAGAGAAATACTTAGATTAACAATTATGGGGTAATTACTTAAGTCAGAGCTAGCCAGTAAGAAACAAGCAAGGCCACAGCTTCATCATTAATATAGCCTCCTGTGTGTTTATTTGGGACTGATGCAGCTCTAGAACCAGGCTGGTGGAAAGGCTTCTCTCAAGGAAAAAGCTTCTTTTTACATAGGCGTATGGGACTGGAGACATGGCTCAGTAGTTATGAGGACCTAGGTTCAAATCCTAGCACCTACATGGCAGCTCACAACTATCTATAACTGCAGTTCTAGGGGATCTGACTTCCTTACACAGACGTACATGCAGGCAAGACACAAATGCACATAAAAATAAGTGAATCTTTATAAAAAATAAAAATCCAGGTTTAAAACTGAAGCATATTTTCTTATGTGGAAAACAAGACAATATTATTACTTATGTGGAAAACAAGACAATATTATTATTTATGTGGAAAACAAAGTGTATTATTATTTATTATTTAGGGTTTGAATTTGGTTTATCGTAAGGAGATCAGATCTAGATTCCCTAAGTTTTACTATTTTTGATTAGATAAACTAACAGTTCATGTAATATGTACACTTAAAGAAACTATTAATTAGATATTCAATTACCTTGGACTATAACATTTTTATTTCAGGACTGGTGTCTCAACACAACCACAGTTCTGTGGATATGATGGAATCTTTAATTTTTAACACTTTGATTTAAAAAAATTTTATTATATTAATTCATTTATTTTTGTTATGGGGCATACACACTGGTACACCATGAGGCCAGAAGACAATTTGTGAGGCTTGGTCTTCTGTTTCCTCTATCTCGGTTCTGCCTGACTGAGTATAGCTCACCATGCTTGATGGTAAGCACCCTGAACATCTCTGCAGCCCCTAGAGGGAATCTGGACCAGATTCAGTGGCACCTGAAGATCCTGCCTATGACACAGTTCCTTTCACAAGGTTCCAGAACTTTCCTTCTCACCTATAGTTTACAGAAAATGCACAGTGACTAGAGATAAGAGAAAAACCACAAATGGATGATATGACTTGAGTTTTTTTTTTCTGATTAATGTGTTATGATGTGCAACCTTGCCAACCTGGAAAACAGCAAAAGCTTCTGCTGGAGTGCCATTTAATGGCTTCGTTTTTACTAGTGAGGTGTTTCCCTTAGCAGGAAAAAAATGAACTGCTGTCTTAGCATCTAAAATTCAAAGGCGAGTGAGAAGTCTAACTCGATACTAATTTTCATGTTCTCTCTCTTTGATGAATACATAGAAAGCCTATATTCGTTTCTTCTGGGTCTCTTCTTACTCAGTTTGGTGGATTGTACCTTTGCAAACTGAAAGAAGATACACATAAATAGAAACTCATTTTTCCAGAGGCCTCGGTATTCAGGACCAGCCATGTTCCTGAGTCCTTCTGCCTTTTTCAAAGTGGTAACTACATTTCAACACACAGGCACAAAAGAATCTGCTATTGTGTCTGGTTTTTGGTGTGTGTGTGTGTGTGTGTGTGTGTGTGTGTGTGTGTGTGTGTGTGTGTGTGTGTGTGTGTGTGTGTCTTGAGACAAGGTTCCTCTGTATAACAGTCCTGACTGTCCTGGAACTCGATTTGTAGACCAGGCTGGCCTTGAGGTCACAGAAATCTGCCTGTCTCTGCCTCCTGAGTGCTGGTATTAAAAGCATGTGCTGGCACCACCCGGCCCTGCTGCTGTTTTTTGTTTGTTTGTTTTAATCGGTATATAGCTATACAAATTATTGGTGTAACCAAAACCATTCCCATGGGTGCTGCATGTAAGAGTATCATTTTGTTAGTTCTGCCTGGTCCACTATGAAAGGCAAAGGTTGTACTGGATAGTAAACTCTTTGCCTATAAAACAGTTCCATAAAATTGTTCTGATATGTTTCTGGGAGCTTACTGACTGCACATAATTCATTTCTCAATTGGCAGGCCAGAAACATCACATTCTAGAGACCTTGAGGAGAAAAGGGTTTTACTATAACTTGTAGATATCACAATGAACTTTATTGAGATGAATTTTTTGACTTTAATTCCTTAGGCTCAGACTAGACAACTGAAAAGTAACAATTTTTAAAAATCCGGAATAAAAGAGACTATTTGAAATTATTTATGAAATTTTTACTTAGCTTAATTTCTGACCTGAGCTAGTTTTTCATACCGCATGGCTCTGACTGTGTTGATTTTAGCATGCAGGAGGCTTACAGAGCTAATTAACACCCCCTGTAAGACTGAGAACTCATGATACGAGACAGGACTTTCTTTGTTTTAAAGACTAATCATTGACCATTTTGTTGTTTTCATTGTTTATTTCTGAGCTTAAGTGAATTGGAAGGTAGTTTACACATACTGGAAAGAACGCACTTTGGATATTTGTACCGGTGGCTCTTCCTGCTTCCGCCTTTGGAACTGGGTTTAGCATCCCCTGCTTCCTTCACTAACGTACTAAATAAATGTTAGACGTATTTGTTTTACATTTACACTGTTTTTCAAATCTTAGAAAACTGTGTAGCATTCTAATTAAAATTAAATATAGGTTAGGTCATAACCTAACTTTATGGTTTTGTCGTAATTTATCTTTACTGACTTTGCGATTTTTCTTTTGTGTGATCATTCTTTAATGTTGCACTTTAAGTGCTTACCTTTAGAAATTTTAAAGGATACATTTGAAAATTGATGAGTACCTTTTTGTTCATGGACATTTCTAGTATTACATGAGAGAAAAAATTTTATTTTCCTAAATCAACTAATTCATTGTTATTGGATTTTTTTAATTTAAATTTTACCAGATGGGGGTTATAAATGAAGGCTTTTTTCTTCATTTTCTATAATAAAACCCTGCTGTCTGATTTACCAACACTACTAATATACTTATGAAAGCTAAACAAACTTAGAACTTATTTTTGTTATTGCAAAGCAAGTCTTCATATTGAAACCTACCGACTACTGCATACTCCAAAATTAACATTTGGCTTCAAAATCTTGTTACTATTATTTTTAAGAATTTTTCCATGTTTATTTTATATTTATGAATGCTTTGCTGGCATGTATATATGATGGAGGTCAGAGGAAGCAAGGTGTCAGATCCCTTGGCACTGGAGTTACAGACAATTGTGTCACCCCGTGGGTGCTGGGAACTGAGTTCAATCTTATGCAAGAGCATTAAGTGTTCTTAACCACTGCTGTTATTTATCTCTGTATGATCATAACAGCCTCAGGGACAAGTGGGTACCCCTGAAACAGTTTGACTTTTCTTTCTTTCTTTTTTTAATTTACATCGAGCAATTGTGGGTACCTGTCATGGTTTTAGGAGCAAATGGAAAGAGAACCATTAGACAATAATGAATATTGTAGTGACCAGCCCCCCATTTCAGCAGCCATGACAGGCTAACATGTACTTACATGACCTTGCCACTCCTGTTCTGGTCACTAGGAGGTCAGATGCCCTCCTCGTGGCAAGGAACCAATCAGAAGTTAGCTGGCCAGGGTGTGCTTTAGGGACAAGTGCACAACAGTGATGTGCAGAACATAGCAACCACCCTGGGAGGGCCTATGGGCCAGAACAACCAGTTGACCAATCAACACAGGGCAGGTTGGCCAAACCTGGAAGTGCACCAATGCTGAGACTGTTTCATACCCCTAGACACTCCCCTTATGCTGCCCTTTAAGATCCCTGCCTCAAGGATGCTGGGGGTCTTTTTCCAGCCATGCATCATGGTGGATGGATGAAAGGCCCAAGCTAATGGGTTTAGCTCATTAAATAACTTCAATAAAAGACTCTTTGCTTTTGCATCGAAATGGGCCTCTTGGTGATTTGGGGGTTCAGAATTTGGGCACAACAATATCAAGGAAGTTAGAAATGCTACAGTGAGTTGTGTGGTCTTGATGAAGGAAAATGTGTCTGTTAAAAAACATCTCAAGAAGGTATGCTGGATAATTTTATGTCAGCTTGACACAAACTATAGCCATCCAACAGGAGGGAACCTCAACTGACAAAATGCATCTGTAAGATCCAGCTGTGAGCAAGCCTGCAGGGAATTGCTAAGGGAAGGCCCAGCCCATTGTGAGTGGTGCCATCCCACCTCTGAAGAGCAAGTCAATAAGCAGCACCCCTCCATGGCCTCTGCAACAGCTCCTGCCTCCAGGTGCCTGGCCGGTTTCAATTCCTGTCCTGACTTCCTTTGATACTGAACCATGGTGTTGAAGTGTAAGCAAAATAAACCCTTTTTTCTTGAATTGTTTTTGGTCCTGGTGTTTCAGCACAGCAATAGTCACCCTAAGGAGGAAATGAAAGTTTTCATCCAATAAGCTATGAAGGAAACTCTAGAGATTCCAGAGTACATGGCCATAGAGAGTAAGGGTTGAGGAATCTGCATTTAGAAGGTGGGCTGCTTGCATGTGTTATATGAACGGTGTAAATTTGAAGAAGTTTCTTAACCTCTCTGTGCTGCAATTTTCACATCTTGAAAATGGGAGTGGTAATCATATTCTGTAACTCAATTATTATGTGAGGATTTAAGAAGCTGATATATGCATGGGACCATAGGTGGGTATAGTAAATTCAGCAAATGTATCTGCTATAATTAGTATCAGTTTCTACCAGACCACCAGCATCAAATTAAAATGAGTATATATTGACAGATTTTGAAGAAATCTAACCATTGCTCCTACCACTCTATGTTTTAATTACAAGAACTATTTATTCCAATAAATTGTTAGACATTATAGAAATATTCAAAGTCCAACTTTCTTATTTCATTTATGTGTAAATTTATTTGCTTGCTAATAATACTACTTTAGTTTAAACCGCATCAGCTAGCCTGTGGTAAGTACTCAAATTTGATCATGCTGTATTATCCTTGCCCCTCCATTGTCATTGACTTAGGGAAGCCACACTCAAATCGAAGGTCAGCACCCTGATAGTTCATCATTTGTAACATTGAGATTGCCTCACTGAAGTCTGGATCCAGGTTGAAAGGAAGTGAGATTAAATGTTATAAGGTTCATAAGAGGGCCAAGAACGGGCCCTAATTTGTATCTGAAGTTCAATAGCACTAATTGAAATTAGTGCTAATTGGAACAGTGCTAATTGGCATCCTAGCTGTATCCCACGCTTCTCTGAGCTTGGTGCTGTGATTTCTTAAGACTGCAAGCACCAAGTTTTAGAATTCCAAATGTCTTATGAGTATTTAGCAAATGAAACTCAATTTTCTGAAAATCAAATGTACCAGAGATGGTGTTAGACTTTGAAAGTTTTTCCCTAGCTACAACAGCACTGGTGGCAGGGTTATTGCCCTGCATTTCAATTTGTAGTTTAATTTAGGAGGTCATAATGAGAACTACTAAGAGCAACTTAATCCAAGTTCTTCACATTCTTTTCCCTGCCTTATGTTCTGAGCAAATGGCTTATTAAACAAGCTTCTTAGAAGTCATGATAGCTTGGCTTAGACACTAATCTGTGTTCTACAAATTTTGAACTTCTGCTACATGCCAGGCATGACTCCTAAGCTAATAAAGATAGAGTAATGAATGGAACACTAGATTTAATGTTAAGAAATTAATCTCTAACTGGATAACCTTGATTTAACCTTTACTTTTCAACTCTGTAGACTGTGTGGTTATGGGAATACAGAAGATGAGAACAGCGCTGCCGGTTTCTACCACTGGTATGTGTAATGGTGACTTTCCCTGTCACTGCTACTGACTACCTGAGGATGGAAGCAGTCCATGGGAGAAAGAGCTCATTGTGGCTTGTAGTTTAATAAATTTCTGTGACGGCCAATCTTTGCTGTTAGGTTGGGTCAATGGAAACCCAAGTTGCTGGACACGTTCCTGTGAGGGATTTCCTTGGTGAGAGTATTTGAAGCAGGAAGATCCACCCTAAGCGTGGATGGCACCTGCTGTTGGAAGCCCAAGTCAAAAGACAAGGAAGAAGGAACTTTGCTGTTTAGCTCTTTGCCTTCACTCTGGCTGGCAAGCTCATCTACCCTGCTGCTGAGTCATTCATTCCTTTGCTGTTACTAGAACCAACTTCTTCAGGATTCCAATGCAGACTAAAGACCAGCAGCTCTCTGGGATTTCTTTAGGCTTTCAGCACCAGACTGGGACTGCGGAGACATCGAGCAAGCCTCATGGATTGAGACAGCCATTGTGTGCTACCAGGACACATCCTACAAGTCAATCCAGTAAATCTCCTCTTGTTATATATTCATTTTATCAGTCCTACTCCTTTTCGTAACCCTGACTAATACACACACAGTCATAGTAGAGAAGGCAAGGGTGGTATAGTTCCAAGGCTGTGACATGGGCATTGCTACAAACCTGGGAAGTAGGGGAGCAGAGAGCTCGAGACAGATCCCAGAGTGGGATTTAGAAGCTATAAACTGCCTCCTCTACCTAAACCCCACTTTTTAAAGATTCTGAAACCTCCTTTGGAAAGAAGGCACAACTACCTGGGCACCAAATACTTAAACACACAAGCTCCTGTCAGACACTTCGTTTTCAAATCACAGCTTTCTGGCCCTAGCCCCTGTCAGCTAATGGTTATCTCCTAATGCAAAATGCATTCAGTCCAACTTCAAAACATTCCACCAGTGTTTAAAAGCCTGCAGCCCAAGGTAAACTCTTACCTGTAAGCACGTGGAAAGTCAAACAGTGTAAATGTCACAAAGCAAGCACTCCCATTCTAAAGTGAAGAAAATTTAGAAGTATAAAACAGTGCTCTTTAAGCCGGGTGGTGGTGGCGCACGCCTTTAATCCCAGCACTCGGGAGGCAGAGGCAGGCGAATCTCTGTGAGTTCGAGACCAGCCTGGACTACCAAGTGAGTTCCAGGACAGCCTCCAAAGCCACAGAGAAACCCTGTCTCGAAAAACCAAAAACCAAAAACCAAAAAACAAAAAAAAAACCATTGCTCTTTATAGGATTGGTGATCCAGTGCCTAAGGCCAAACAGGTACCAAACTGAAAGCCGGAGTAAAATTTTGTGACTTTTCATAGTGGGCAAATGGATCATCTATGAGCTTCTATGAGCTAACTTACTGGAAGAAAATACATGTAACACTTTTTAAAGGGTGTCTGAGGATTAAAATAAACACACTGCTTACTTGAAACAATACTGAATACTTCCTAAAGGCAACTGCATCTATTTAGGAGCTCTCAGTAAAATCACTTTCAGGATTATTATTCACAAGGAAAATCCTGGATTCTAATTGCTCTATTCTGCCACCTCGAGAGTGCATTTAGATAATGTGAAACTATACAAAATGCCAAGACCCAAGACACCAAGGTAGAAATGGAGATGAAAAGCAACTCTGTTGATTCTGGGCTGTTGGAGATTGCCACCTTCCAAAGCTGTTTCCTGCCCAGCTTTGAATGTCCGAAGCCAAAGCTGAGAAGCAACTGCTTTGTCAATGGGGCAATTGTGTTCCTCCTGTTCTTATCAAGCCACGGTGCCTTGATCCCTGGAGTGATTCCCCAGTCTGTCTTTGTGCTGGGCTTCTATTGTGACTGGTGAGGGCTGCAACCCAGCCCAGATCCCTTGGTCACACAACTGCCAACACTGCAAGAGACACCAGGAGGCCTTTAACCCTATCTCCCTGCCTCTAAAAGGGGGAAAATGGCAAATATCTCCAAAGAATAAATGTGCTAGTCAAAGAAAATAACAAAAGAAGTGAGGATTTCCTTCAAGAGTCCATTCGCATACTTTCTGGTTATTTCTATGCTAATGCAGTTGCAACAGCAAATAAACGTTCTGAGTGGGCACAGTTAAGAAACAGATGCAATCAGGTGTTGTGACATTACAGATTCTTCTTGGTATATGATCATCCATCCTTAGCTTTCAGTGTCTGTCTTCCTTCCTTCGCTGTTTTGAAGGGATCCTTTCCCTCCCTGGCCATTCTCTGCCTTCCACCCTAGGCAAGGACACACAAAACTCTAAGTTCAACTCACCACCACATTGGCCTGGAGTAGTTCTTATTCTCTGGGCCTTTCACTGGATGTCAAATTTTGTAATTGATGCTTCAAGCATGACTCCCAGATCAACCTGTTTTCAGTTCTGGTGCTGTCACTACCATGGTACTCCAGCCTATTATGTTGTACTTGATTATAAATGGGCCCGTACTGGTCTTTGCTTTGTTTCTCTCCAGCTCCCCCAGAGTATCTTCTGCTCGGCTTCCGGGGTGTGAACCATGTCTTTCCCGTGTGTGTGTGTGTGTGTGTGTGTGTGTGTGTGTGTGTGACTGGTGTATACATGTGTGGTATTACACATACGTTCATACCAATGTGCACAGCCATGATGGCATGAGGAGGCTAGAGGAGGATGCTGGGTGTCCTGCTTGGTTCCAGCCTTCTCGCTCTCTCTCTCTCTCTCTCTCTCTCTCTCTCTCTCTCTCTCTCTCTCTCTCTCTCTCTCTCTCTCTCTTTTTGGTTTTACGAGACAGGGTTTCTCTGTATTGTTTTGGGGGCTATCGGTCCAGCCCGGCCTCGAACTTACAGAGATCCGCCTGCCTCTGCCTCCCGAGTGCTGGGATTAAAGGCGTGCGCCACCACCGCCCAGCCCCGGCATTATCTCTTTGAAACAGTGTGTCTCACTGAACTAGGGCTACACTGGCCTCCAGAAAGCTCCACAGACTCTCATACCTCTGCATCCACACTGAACTGGAGTTACAGGGGAACAGCCAGGCCTGGCTCTTTTTTCATGGAGGCCTGGACATTTTAATTCCGGTGTGATGGCATGTGTTACAGCAAGCACTCCTACTCACTGAGCCGTCTCCCAAGTCCCAGGATGGTCTTGAACTACAGCAGAATTCAGACTTCACCCTACATCCAAGACTTGATGGGCCAAGCATGTTTGTGCACATCTGTAATCCCACTTCTCAGCAGGCTGGGGGTGGGGGAGAAAGGGGGGGTGATTTTGAGATCAGTTTGTGCTGCCTAGCAAGATCATTTCTTAATAAAACCAAAAGCCAAACCAAAATGAAAAACCTAGAACAGAACAAAAACCCAAACCAAACCTTTGAGGTTTCACACTATCTGCACAGTGGCATCCATAACCCTTAACACATTGTGCATACCATTTTTTTCCTTCCAAGGCCAATACACACCTTACCACCCACTTCCCAACTGTCATGGATAATGGTTTTGGTAAACTCCACAGCATAGTCTTAACTACTTAAACTACACTGTACTTCCTGATACAGTCTTTCCTAATTTGGTATCTCCAAACTCTTACATCCGTTATCTGAAATTTTATTTTTCCAGTAATTGCCTATTAAATCCTAAACCGGAATCAACCATTCAACTTATCACTAATCTCACAATAACAGCAGCAACCACACTTTACCATACACCCATAAAATGCCAGGGCTACACTGGACATCCATAGGCATCCTACCCTATACTTTCTCAAATAGCATGCCAGGAAAATACTATTATCATTATTTCACAAGTGAAGAAACAGCTTCTAGAGGTGGGTGTTGGCAAGGTTTATTTAGCAAGTACAGATGATGGTACATGTTGAGTATTTAGGTAGTGACCATAGCTGACCTACTACTCTTTCAGTAGAGCACTCTTTTCCACAGTGATGTGGCCAGTCCAAACATTACTAAAAACAAAAGGAAAGCAAAAGCCAAAATACCTAATTATCTCAGCTTTCTTTATGGCAAGAAAACTGTGGCCTTGAGACAGTTCTGTCAAAGGAGACCCTCATGGTGGTCTTTTGGGGCTTTGGACAGCATTTTGCCATCTTGATCTCTGAGCTACACATTTTTCTCCTCTCTCTCTCTCTCTCTCTCTCTCTCTCTCTCTCTCTCTCTCTCTCTCTCTCTCTCCTTCCTCCCCCTGCTCCTCTCCCCTCCCCCTTTCTCTTCCTTCCTTTCCCTCCCCTTCCCTCTCCTATCCCTTCCTTTCCCCTCTTCTCTCCTTTTTCTTCCTGTCATTTGAGGCAGGGTTTCATTCAGTATCCCAAACTAGCCTGGAACTAGCCTGCAAGCTTCAAACTTGCAGCAATTCCCCTGCCTCAGCCTTCAAAGTACTGGTATTTAAGTGTGAATATCACCAGGCCTGGTATTAGTGATTTTAACAAGAGTCAGTTAAAGTCATGAGAGTGACTCTGATGTTTCATGTAGTGTGATATAAAGGGTGAACTGTACCATGAGTAGGAGGAGAGCTAAAAAGTATGTCATACAGAGAATGTGTGTATGAATTGAAAGGTACTAAAAACAATGTTTCACACACATGTACCAGGTTCTTTGTGTTTCCTTAGCCTCTTGCCTATTAACTGAATTGGAATTTTTTTAACATTTTATGCTTTATTCTTGTATGCCAAACTGAGAGAGCTTTTAACAACACATTCTGTTTTCCCGCAACTTACAGCAGAACTATATGATATGTTAAAAAGAGAGTGTCCCCACATGTGCTTTGGGACTGAGGCTGATCAATCTGGAACTACAGGGAGGGCATTCTGTCCTTGGATTCCACTCACTGAGGAGTGCTGCCAACTCTCAGTGGGTTTGCTTCACTCTGGTTTGGTCTCCAGTACAGAAGACAAGGCTGTCTATTGTCCTTGACAGTAAAGGTGATTCTTTGAGGATGAGATCTTCATTTGATCCTTTCCTGGATTGATAGGTGATGGATCAGCTACTAAAGCAGTGTAAAGCAAGTAGTGAAAACAAGGGGAGAATACATTTAAAATTACTTATTCATTCATAGTTTTTCTATGTTTCCCAGGCTAACCTCAAACTCTTTACCCCTAGAAATCCTCCTGCCTCAGCTTCAGCCCGCCGGGAAGTATGTGTTTGTGACACTGTGTCCAGCTTGGGTTTTAGACATGAGTTTGTACGCATTGCTGGCTGACTTGTGAACTAAGTGATAAGCCAGTTATAGTCTTTATAATAATATTTTAGACGTTTTCAAGTTGTTAGTTCAGTTTGAATGATTGTTGAGTATTTATAGTCCTGAGGATCTCAAAACACATCAGCCGCCACGAGGAGTACAGCTACTTTCTTAGGAGTTAATTCATCACCTAAATGACATCCAAGCATTGTCATAGACAGTGTTTCATGGTGCCCAGCAGGCATATCTATGGAGATCAACTTCTTTTAGCAAGGGAGATGGAATAAGGAAGTTGGATGCTGCAGTGTGTTTCACAAGAACATGTCATTCAACTTCTGCAAGGATCTCTCCCTCCCACTTGCTCATGTTCTTTTCTTGTTCCATGCTTACAGAAGGCCAGATTCAAAAGCCTGCCTTTTCTCTTCAGTAACTGTCCTTGTCAGTGGATTAATGCTGGCTTTCCGCTCCCACCTCTCATGAACTCTGCTATCACAGAATCAGAGAATGTTAAGGTTGTGTCTGCATGAATGTGTATGACTCAAACCTACTGGCTAAAGTGTACATAATTTACATATGAATGCTTCATCCTCTCAGGACCTCCTAACCCCCAGCTGTGAAGTGGACAAAAATCATATAAGAGAGACATTTAAAAATATTTTATATTTATTTTTTATATTGTATGAGCATCTTGCCTGCATACATATATCCACACTATGTGTGTGCCTTCTTTGCCCATAGAGGTGAAAGAGGGTAACAGAGCCCCAGGACCTGGAGTTACCAATGATTCTGAACCACTGTGTGGGTGGTAGGAACTAAACCTGGTTCCTCTGCAAGAGCAGCCAGTATTTTTAACTGCTGAGCCATCTCTCTAGCCCCAGGAAAGACATTTTAGTAGTAATTAGTAGAAAAAGTTTTATATTTAACACTTCTCCGTTTTTGTAAAATAATATTATTATCTTCATAATAAAGGTCCATCTATTTTAAGAAAATATCTTGTTATCCTTGTGTGTATACATATAATATCCATGTATGGGTGTTGGCACACTCATGGAGGTCAGAGGACAACTTTTCAGGGTCTACTCTCCCCTTCAATTGTGGTTGTCAGGCTTGCACAGCAAGCACTCTTACCCTCTGAACCATTCTGCCAGCCCGGGTTTGAGCATTATTTACAATTATTTTGCAAGTGTATGATCACATTTTTGGTGTCCTGTGGTGCTGAGAACAGTGGGTCCAGACCTTCACCAATGTGCTTTCTGTTTCCCAAGGGTCAACAAACAAATGTCACTGTGAATATCATCCAGTGGAAGGCTAGGAATTGGCTATCACTCTCAATCTTCCTGAGGCTGGGAGTGATTAGATATCGGGACATAGGCATGCAGATGACAGTTAACAGAGAAGCTAAGAGACAGGTGACCAGGATTCACACATCAGGAAACTCCAGTTCCCCTTGGAATGGAAAGGCATTCCTTCAGTGTGTGGTTGCTGGAACCCGACTAGACTCTGATAGTGGGGACGGTGACTGTGGAGAGCAAAGGCCAGGGTGCTAAACTGAATGTCGTGGAATGGAGACATTCATAGTGCTGCCAGCAAGCAGGACTGGCTCATCCTCAGCCTGACTTACCAAGGGGCAAGACGGGGTGCTGACTTTGTATTACATTGCATCTCAGTGACTTCACGTCAGTTCTGAAGATTCATGGCATGCGTCCTCCCGTCACAGAGCAGAGGTGGTCTCTTGTAGCTGTACTCATGATGTGCAGAACTCTTAGAACTTAGTGCTTCTGTTTTAGTCTCAAAACAGTCTTCTGTGCTGCTACTAATGAGCCTTGTTCTAGAAAAGAACTCAAGGCACAGAGGCTAACTGGCAGGCGCATAAACTTACCCATTGATGCTCTGAGTTGCAGTTTTGGGAACTGGAAGTGCCTTGAATAACAGCTCTGCCGTGCTGTTATACACACAGGTCTACAGGTAGCCACAGTACAATGAAGCATGGTCTTGTAGATGGGAGCCCCCCTCCCCCCCCGTTGTCATCCTCACTCATCTACAGCAGTGCACATTCTTTTCCCCCTCCATCGTAGCAATGCAGCCTTCTGGTGCTTTCCCACTCCTGCCTAGTAAAAGGCTGCAAGCAGGAGGATCTGAGCCTGGGTTCCATGAGATGTTATTTCAAGCAATAGCACCAGCATCAGCACCACTGCCACCAAGGGAACTCCATTGTGTGTGTTTGGCCTGGAGGAAGATTGGTGATCCTCAGGTAGTAGAGCTCTAAGTCTGACCAGGGTTTATGTGCTGCTCACCTGCCTGTGGAAGCCTTGGGGGGTTGTGAGTTGCTGGAGCTGCTGGCAAAACAACAACTGTTTTGTAACATCTGTCAATGGTGCTGTTTGTTTTGGCCTTTCCTGGGTAAATCGGGTGGGTAGCCAGGGCAATACAGGGTAGTTCTTAGACTGGAGCTAGGTATAGCAGCTGTACAAATCTCTCTACACAATGGACAGGAAGCAGAGTACAGTATCCTGGTCAAGCCCCCTAGGAGTAGAAGTTAACGCACCTGCTCACCGTTGAATAATGAGCAGAAGCAAGAGAACTGCTACAGCAGGCCTTAACATGATGAGAGAAATACCTGCTCCCTGGGGGACCTGGGGGGACTGTAAGTATCATTTGGTGGCAAAGAATCACACTGGCAAAATTATCTTAGACATTTCATATGTGTGATCATAATTACAAGACAGTGTGAGCTTGACTCTATTTGGGAGATAGATATGCTTGTATTTCTGAGAAATGAGAAAGAACAGATTAATTGGTATAAAAACATGGACATATTCACCGGTTGAGAAGTAGCACCATAGTAAAATACCATAGGAAAAGCTGTATATCTTCAGAGACTGGGTATGCCATGTGTATGTGATGAGAACTCAAGAAAAGATAGGTTGATTTACCTTTTAAAAGATGTATTTCTGTGTGTGTGACTATGGGTATATGTGCCTAGGTGCCATGGAAGTCAGAAGAGGGCATCCAATTCCATGATGCTGTCCACAACATTAGAAGTTCTCATATTTAAGTCTAAATAAGTGATTCTTGTAAGACTATTAAGTATTTCCAGTCCTATGAGCCTATAAAAGAACTCTGAGACTTCTTCGTTGCCAAATAATTACTGAAGACTTCAACCTGTCCCTTTTTTTAACTACAAAGGTCATCACTCTGCCTCTTCTTGCTTTGAGTTCATGCAAGACATTAATTACACTATGTTAGACTCTTAATTCTCCTTTCAAATACCACATATACATGCAAAGTTACCTATGTATTTTTTCCTCTGAGTCAATTAAAAATCAGAGATCAAGGAAAAACTTCATTTATTTTACTGTGCTTTGCAGTCTAAAGCATCACCAAGTGGTCCCTCATAAATACTTTTCCCCCTTTGATTGTTGCCAGGAAAAATGTGTTTGCCTAGCTTTTTTTTTATAAAGCTAAAATTGCAGAGGTCAAATTTTATGGATGATACAAAACACTTCCCTCCATGAATAATCACACACCCATACCCCTGGAAATATCTGTCAGCAATTACACAGTCAGCCTGGATCCCGATGGGTCCATTACAGACTCATGGCTGTCTTTTTGTTGAGACCCACTCAGACTCTCCCAAGGAAGCTTCTCCTGTCACATGATCAATAGTTGTTTTTTTTCCTGTGGAAACATAACTGTTAATTTCTGTTACTAAAAAATGATGTCCATTCTTAATATAGTTTTTCTCCTAGATGACAGGGAACATCTAGTCAGAGGAAATGCTGGAAGGAAAGGTATATGTGTCAGGAAAGGTATATTTCATGGTATTTTGTTACTGGAGATAATTTGGTGTTTTTGTTGTTGTTGTTTTGTTTTTCTAGGGAGATGTCATGTATTTGAAAAAAAATTAAGGAAAATGGTAGAACAGTTTTCCACACATGAGTAACCACATATGTGGATACACACACTTGTACATGCATGCAGTACAAATATGTAGACCAGAAAGTAAGAAAGAAAGGAAGGAAGGGAGGGAGGGAGGGAGGAAGAAAGAAAGAAGGAAGGAAGGAAGGAAGAAAGAGGAGAAGAGGGAAAGAATTAGAATCTGTAGGTAGATATCATGGTACATACCTATCATCCTATCACTTTTATCTTAGTGTCTATATTACATTCAAAATTTATTATAATTGGTAGTATTTTTTAAATCCAGTTGCTTTTCTCTGTACACATTAGTTTGCAAATAAAAGGTACCTATTTCATGACTTATTGTGAAGTAAACTAGAGAGCATGTGAAGCTCCCTTTTGAAAGTCTTTGGAATACTTTTAGTGGTAATGTTACTGCCATTTCCAATAAAATTGACACAATTTTTAGTATCTATTTTTTCTAGTTTTCTTTTTACTGCTGTGTTAAAACACACACACAAAACCTATTATTCTGAAATTAGTATATTTTCATGGTCATGACCTCCAAAAATACAGAAAATAATACAAAAGAAAAAACTCCATAAATGTAGCATTTTGATGTAATATAATACCTTGTATTCATTATTGAAAAAAAAGCTGGTAAAAAATAAAGTCAAGGTGAATTTACTTAGAATGAAATATGTGGCCATGGCTGAATTTGGAACATTTGAAAGAGCTGTTTATAGCATGAAAAACTAAGGATATTATTTGAGGGCTAGCATGCGGACTTTTCAAGTAAAGGTGCTCTGAGTCCCATCCCAGGGCTCCCATGGTGGAAGGAGGTAAGATTCCTTTAATTTGCCCTCTGACTTCCACTTGGATGCCATTGCACAAATGTGCCCCCCCAACAAGTAAGTAAAATGTAATAAAAATTAAAAAATATGTGACGTATTAAACTGAAACTAAGAGATGTTGTGTATGTTACTATATTAAAATGCTATAGAGTAAGCTTAGAAATTTGACAAGAGTTTGACATATAAACCAAAGCCAGTTACCTGAAGTGGCACTGGGACTGATCTATGGAGACAAAAAGAGTCTAGGTCACGTTGTGGGCAAGGGTAGAAGCCTAGAGACAATGTGCAGGCCACTCGATAGATAACTTCAATGTCCGCCATCTTGAATGTTTTCTTTAACTGGAAACACACAGAGAAGCTTTAATTCTTTAAGGTTATGAAAATTGTGCAAGAAGTTTTAAAGAATTTAATCTTTTTAATGTTTATTTATTAGCATGTTGATGGGGACAGGGGCACAGAGTTGCTATGGCATGCCTGTGGAAGATAGAAGACAACTAGCAGTCTTTTTCCACCATATGGGTTCTGAGGACAGAACCAAGTCATCAGACTGGGTAACAGGTTTTCTGCACACTCCCCCCACCACCAGGTTTCTCCACAGTAACCCAGATCAAGCCTCAATGAAAAAGTATAACAACAGGTTTATTTGAGCAAAACAACTTCCAGGTAAGCTCTCCAGTCCCAGCGATAGAGGCCAGAGAAGCCACCCCCACAAACAAGTCAGGGAGACTTTATAGATTGCAGGCCAGTAGTGATGACATGGCTGCCACAAGCTAGGTTTGTGCCCAGGTATGGTCAAAAGCTAAGCTTAGGCAAAGATTTGGGTAGCTGATGGCAACAGGGGAGGAAGTTGCAGTAGTCACCAAGAATGTGGAGCTGGGCTTTTTGGTGCCTTTTTTGTTGTTGTTGGAAACTCTCTGGGAGGGTGGGGTTTTGAGATAAAGACAGGAATGGGGCTTTCCAGATCATGCAGAAGTGAGCTGGAGTTTCCACCTGAACACTGGACAAGTACCTTTACCTCCTGAGTCATCTCTTCAGCTCCTGCATAAATTTCTAAAAGGTGTCACCAAAGGATATATCACAACGTAAAATATTTGCTGAGGATAATTTTAATCTTTGTAGTCTTTGGTCTAGAATGGACCTACAGACTTCCCTCAATTTTAGGTAAAGCTGGAGCCTCTCATTTTGCAGAATTCAGAGACTGCTGTAATGAATGCTAGAATGTTCATGGCATGAGCTTCATAGGTGAGTATCTTCAGACCCCGACTCTGAGGTAGGGAGGCCTGTGTTAATATTCCCGATGTGTGAAGCAAATGCTCCTTTGAGAAGCAGATAAGGGAGTAGAGAAGGTGAAGGGAAGGAGGAAAAAGGCAAGAAACTGAAGTAATTTCAGATGAATTCAAAACATCCACAATTTCATAGGGAGCCTTACGTATAAGGTTACACTGACCTTCTTGGAGGCAGAAGCTTGGTTGTTAAACCCCAATGCAAGTGGGTACATAATAGGAGTTTCCCCAGGATTGAGGTACTTCCGAGGCACTTCGGTTTCTCTGTCCAGAGATGATGGCCAGAGAGGGCTCCGGCTGCTCAAGTAAGCCCTCAAGAGGCATATACTTGGCTATCAGAAATCTGCATTGAAGTTTGGATATTCAGTTCTCCATGTTTTCATGGGTCACATAGTCCACAGCAGTGGGTCCACTTTGAGGAAGGGTTTACCATGCCAAGGCTGTGTCCAGACTAGAGAAACAAAAACAAAAACAAAAAACCCCCAAAAACAAAAAACCAAAAAGCAAACCTAACAACAACAACAACAGAACGATTGCCACTTGGTGTGGAGGGGTAGACAGGATGATATCCAGTAGGTGAATCAGAAGTATTACAAGGGGTCATACATTTTATGATGGGCTCGAGGTCAACATCTGTAAATTAGATTTACTTGAATAGGGACCTCAACGGAAGACCTGCCCCGATTGATTGCCTTAACTGATGAGGGGAGACCCACCCTAACTCTGGGTGGCAGCTCTGGTAACACTCCAGATAAAAATGGGTGTGTAAGAAAAGGAAAACTGCTCACCTTTTGCTCCCTCAGCCTTCAAGCTTGCTGCTGAGCTGATTTACTCAACTGTTACTCTTGATTCTTCTGATGCTGTTAGACTCCATCATAAATTGAGGACAAGAAGCTGAATGGAAAGAAAAAAAAAAGGAATAGAAAGGACATGAGTGCTCCTAAGTATGATGGAGGACAGGGTTTATTGTAGATGAAAGGGAGATCTAAGTAGCTGCAGATATATCTGGGATTGTCCAGAATGGACGTGACCAGACTGAACTGAGCCATGTGGGGAGACGGGGAGGGGAAGGGAAGAGAAGGGAACCAGGTGCAGCAGCTGGATCAGTTCAGAGAAGGGGGTGGTGTATGCCAGCCATACCCAGTAACAGATAGGGACTGAGGGATGCTGGGAGACCCTGAAGCCAGATTTGAGTGTTACGTTATGTAGGCACTGAAGGGACCGGACCCTCACCCAGCCCCCTGCTTTAGCAGCCATGACAGGCTGCAGAAGAAAAAGTCCCTGACTCAGCCACATGTGCTTGCCTGAGCTTGCCCCTCCTCCCAGTCACTAGGAGGTCAGACGCCTTCAACTTGGCAAGGAACCAATCAGAAGTTAGCTGGCAGGCTCTGGACATGCACTACGGCACTTTACGGTAAAAGTGGCATAACAGTGATGTGCAGAGCATAGCATCCGCCCTTGGAGGGCCTATAGGCCATGACAATCAGCACAGGACAGTTGTCCAAGCCCAGAAGCGAACCAATCCCGAGACTGTTGCGTACCCGTAGATACTCCCCTTATGCTGCCCAATAAATTCCCTGCCTCGAGGTTCCCCCTGGTCCTTCTCACCCCGACCTGCCATGTGGAACAGAGGGCCCCGAGTTAATACAGTTAACTCGTTAATAATAAAAGACTCTTTGCTTTTGCATCAGAATGGGTCTCTTGGTGATTTGGGGGTTCAGAATTTGGGCACAACAGACACCTCAGCCATTTGTCCCAGGTCTGAAACTTCGAAGAAGCTCTCAGAAAACTTCCACGTTTTTGCCACTAGACTGGCACCTGACCTTGTGGATGGAGCAGCTACCTGGTTCTCAGCCTCTGAGGGGAGATCTCAGCTGTCGCTACTATTTTCATGTAAGCTGACTTCAGTAAATTCACACATGTATCTGTCTTGATCCATATTATTTGTAATCATCGCATTAGTTCTCTTCCTCTGGAGAACTCCAATTGATACAGCCAAGTTCTGTAAAACCGAAGCACAGGCACGGAGGAAGTAAAAACCCAACAACGACAACAAAACGGCGTAACCAGCACAGACCCAGGCCATGCTCATTTGTGGGAGGATGAAGACACTTAGCTCATGTAAACTGTGTGGTGCCCCTGCTCTGGTGTCAGGCTGGCTAGGGAGCTCTCAGCTCAGGTAGGAGTTGCTAGAACAGTCTTCATGTCAGGAGCCCAGAGCCTTTGTGCAGGCTGCAGTCTGGAAAGGGCCTGTGTGAATTTAGTGCACTCGTATAGGCCACAGGCTGGAAAGGAGCCTCGCTCTCCAGGGACCAAGGAAATCTATGGAAGTAAACCTCCACAGAGGCCTGGAATGATGCTAAGCTTAGTGCTAAGGACGATGACCTTGGGTGAAGTCCAAAGGAGGGGCCCGCTGCTCCAAGGGAAAGGAAAGTGAAGCTGTCCAAGAACAGACCGTGGAAGGCTTTAAACCTGTGCCAGAATTACTGAGGAATGTGAGACTGTTGTCGTGCAAATTACCTCAACCCTGTAAAAACCGTCTTCTGAAACGTTCTCACACTTTAATAGGAATTCGCAGCGTGTTTGACTCTTTCAGCCTATAGTTCTGTGGGCCTCAGTGAGTGGTAAGTGTTACTGTGCCCCAAGGATGCCATGTTGTTGAGGACACCACTTCTGGGTGTGCCTGGGAAGAAAAGTGAAAAGAGTCAAAGACAAGAGGTGCTCTTGTGTGGTCTCGGTCGAATTACCTGACCATTGCGGTTATGTAGAAACGCTTCCGAAATGAGAATTAAAGGAGGCACCCAAAAGAGAAAGTTCTGTCAGCCTGTACATTTGGATGTCCCATTTGGGCACTGCAAAACTTAACTGCGCTTGTGTGTTTGTGAGCTATACTTATACAAAAAGTCATAGCAGGTAATAATTGTCTTCCCAAGAATAGATGCTAATCTTTGTTTGACTATATTCTACAAAGCTTCATTTTTAATGTTACAAAGAGCTAAGACGGAATGCTTGATGATGGTATTTTCATTTTCATGTCTATTTTGCTTTTTGGACTTTACATTCTTGTTTTGTTTTGTTTTGTTTTTTCGAGACAGGGTTTCCCTGTATTGTTTTGGAGGCTATCCTGGAACTCGCTCTGTAGACCAGGCTGGCTGGCCTCAAATTCACAGAGATTCCCCTGCCTCTGCCTCCTGAGTGCTAGGATTAAAGGTGTGTGCCACCAACGCCCCGGCTTGGACTTTATATTGTTAAAGCAGTTTTAGATCACGACAAAATTAAGGGGAAGGCATAGAGATTTTGCCATACACATCCCACCTTATACATGTAAAGGATTCTTCAGGTCAGCCTTCTACACTACAGTGGTGCAGTTACAGCTGACGAATCTATACACATTCTTATCCATCTACCAGATTGCACTGCTACTGGACCAATGTATAGTGATATGTATCTATTATCATTTATTTACTTATTTATTTTTGGATTTTCAAGACAGGGTTTCTCTGTGGCTTTGGAGCTGTCCTAGAACTAGCTCCTGTAGACCAGGGTGGTCTCAAACTCACAGAGAGCCACCTGCCTCTGCCTCCCGAGTGCTGGGATTAAACACTTGCACCACCACTGCCTGGTGTTGTATCTATTATTGTAGTGTCGCAGAATCATATAGACAAAGGAGTATCCTGAGCTCCACCTGGTCATTCCCTTTCCTTCGCAATTCCTCATTACCACTAAATGCTGACTATCTCTACAGTTCTGACAATGCCATGCAACTGCAGTCATATAGTATGTGACTCTTTCAGGTTGCTTTTTACTTTTTTGTTCTTTTACTTTGTAGTATGACCTTGTTACTTCCGTGTATTTTTATTGCTTGATACCACATTTCTCTTTATCGTTGAATAATATTCCCAGAAGAAAACATTTCAATTTCCAATAAAATCATGTTCATCAGAGCTTATTGATCCATTTACCCAGTGCAAGGAATCATCTTTGCTCCTCGGTTTTGACTGTTATGAATAAAGGTGCTATAGAGGTCTGTCTGCAGGTCTTGTGTGAGCATAGCTTTTCAACGTCTTTGGGTAATTACTAGGGTGCACACAGTTGTTGGATGCTATGGTAAGTGTATGCTTTGTTGTGTAAGAAGGCTGCCAAACTGTCTCCCAAAGTGGTTGAATCATCTGAGTTCCCACCGGCAATGAATGAGAATCCCGTGGCTCCCCATCTTTATCCACACTGGGCTTTCCTGGTGGCTGTGGGATGGTATCTCATTTTAATTTGCATCTCCCCGATGACAGAAAAACAGGAGCATCTTTTCATCACTTATTTGTGATCTATATGCTTCTCTACTTGTGAGGTGTCTATGTGGGGGTGGGCATTTTTAATGAGATTTTCACCGAGTTTTCTTTGTTCAAAATTTGGTCATTTATTTGTTACTCTTAAGAACTCTTATTTGACTGGAATCAGACTGAGAAGTAGAAGCTCTCAGTGAGGACAGTCTATGTCTCTTGGCCATCTGTTTCTAGTGTTTCTCTTTTAGTTTCCGTCTTTCTCTTTGCCAAAAGTTTAGCAAGCTCTGCAGCCTTCTCCTTGTTTTCTTCCTAGTTGTTTTTTCAGAGTACTACAGCAGGATTTGTGTTGTAGGACACGAGTAGTAACAAGATGCTAAATCCCAGGTGCTGGCTTCTTACCTTCTTTGTTTAAGGGCTTTTTCATTTGTTGGCAGACAGCATCTTCTTAGAGAGCTTGAAAAGCTTTAGGATTTTGTTGCTCTTAAGGCCTCCAACCACTGAGGCACAGTAGTGACCATAGTTCAGGAATATCCTTCTCTCCTATAACCAAGTTGAGAACGCTCAGATTGGCATTCACCATGCATCCCCCAACAGACTCGGGCTTCCTCTCTCCAGTTCCTGTGTCCTTACTCAGCAGCAGGCACACTCTGCTGTAAGCACTTGAGCTTACAGATAAGCACCAGGGGAATCAGGAATGTTAATCACACAGCATTATCCCTTCAAAGGGAGGAATGCAAACGGTTTTTTCCACTCAGAAGGCTAGGCGCTGACGTGGTTAATAGCCTAGTGACCTTTGCATTATCAGCGTGGTAGAGACCAGATCCTCACCCAGACCCTTATCGTGAGCTTGTCCATCTGTACAACCTATCTTTATGGAAGGTCCGTCACTTGTACTTTACAAAGAGTTTTGATGTCGTCAAGTTTTCAGCTTTATTGTGCGAACAGGATTAAGTTCGTTACCATCAGAAAAGTTTTCACCAAATGGTGTTGTGTTTAAATAAGCCTGAAATAAACTATCCAGAGTCAAACTTTCAAAGTTGGAACTACCACCCACTACTTAGCTGTGTTGAACCAAACTTCCTTTTCGCCTCCTGTTACTCTGCTGGCCTTGGTGGTTTCAGAGACCCCTGCACTCTGCCTTGGGTCAAGACACCTTAACTTGTTGGGAAAACTGAGTTTGTCCTTCCCACCGCTTATTCAGACCTCATAGCCCCATAACCCTTCCACCCTTCACCCAGAGCACCAGCAGCTACTCCTGTTACCATGTGCTTCCCGTAGAAAGTGCCAAGCTGCCTTCATTATTCACTTGGGTGAGTTTCTGACAGCTAGTGGCTCGGGAGGAGACACACGGTTTCATCCTGTTACAGATAATGGGGGGAGGGAAGCTGTTTTTATATTGAGTTTTAAGGAAAATAAGCCAGGGTCAGAAAGACAAATAACATGATTTCTCTCATATGATACCTAGATTTGTGTTGAGTGTATGTATGTACCTGTGGGCAGCACATGGAACCAGAAAGGGGACCATGAGGAAAACAGGTCCACAGGGAGAGGAGGGCAGAACATGAGAGGGTAATATATGTCATGACAGTGGAGGGGGCAACTATTTGTGTGGAGGGTGAGAATCGGTGAGAAGTCAGGGGGAGGAGGGAGAGCAGAGGAGGACAGAAGGTAAGCAGGTAAAAACAAAACATAATTATGTACTAGGTAGGATTACATTACAGTGAAACCCATTTGTTTTGTGATAACCAAAACTTAATAAAATTGTATTTGTTTCATTTCTGTAGTCAAGAAAATATCACATATGTTCCAAGAGCCATCGCCATCCAATCATAATATGCTATCTTTATTAAGGCGCAGATATTCCATGAATGAGAACATTGCTTTTAGAGAGACCAAAGATTATAAGCTAACACATTTTCCCCTCCCTCCTCTTCTCTGATCCCCACTCCAACCCCCCTGCCTCAATCTATTCCTCCTCTGTATCTGTTCAGAAAGAGTCAGGCCTCCCATGAGTATCAATAAAACATGGCATATCAAGTTTCATTAAGAATAAGCATCTCCCCTTGTATTAAGGGTAGGCAAGGCAATCTAGTATGAGGAATAGGTTTCCAAGAGTCAGCCAAAGCATTAGGGTCAGCCCCTGTTCCCTTTGTTAGGAGTCCCACAAGTAGAGCAAGCTATACAACTGCCACATATATGCAGAGGGCCTAGGTTAGTTCCATGCATGCTCCCTGGTTGTTGGTTCAAGCTCTGTGGGTTCCTGAGTCAGGCTAGTTGTTTCTGTGGGTTTTCTTGTTATGTTCTTGACATATCTGGCTCCTACAATCCTTCTTCCTTCTCTTTAAGAGGATTCCCTGAGCTCAGGTTGTTTGGCTGTGGGTTTCCATCAGTTACCGAATGGAGGCTCTTTCTGATGTCAATTGGGGTAGTCACCAGTCCGATCAGAGGCGAGGGCCAGTTCAGGCTACATATCCACTATTGTGAGGAATCTTAGCTGGGGTCATCCTTACAAATTGATGAGAGTTTCCCTTGTATCAGGTTCCTATTTGACCCCAAATGCCCCCACTCTCTTCAGTCATCTCTTACTTCCCCCTTCATCTACTCCTTAACCCAATCTGATCCCCCAAGTTCTCATGTCCACCCTCCCCCAGTCCACCCAGGAGATCTCTTTTATTTCCCCTTCCCAGGGAGATCCATGTGTCGTCCCCCAACCCCCACTCTGGGGCCCTCCTTGTTACCCAGCCTTTCTGGGTCTGTGGATTGCAGCATGGTTAATGTCCACTTATGGGTAAGTACATACCATGCTTGCCTTTCTGGGACTGAATTACCTCACTCAGGATGATTTTTTTTCCCTAGTTCCATCCATTTGCCTTCAAATTTCCTGGTATCATTGTTTTTTAACAACTGAGTAATACTCCATTGTGTAAGCGTACCCCATTTTCTTTATCCATTTTTCAATTGAGGGGCATCTAGGTTGTTTCCAGGTTCTGGGTATTGCAAATAAAGTTGCTATGACATAGTTGAGCAAGGAGCTAACATGTTTTTAATGTCTGCAAAAGAGTCACTCTTTTCTCCGTGCCTTAAATGCAACTTCTTCCCTATAGTGCTAAATAAAGTGTTGCTATGATTACACTCATACCTTCCTGAGTAGTGTTCCCAAAGTGTTTTGATTTTTTTTAAAAGTATTGTTGATTATGTCAGACCAATACAGGAACACAATGTAATAAACCACAATATCATTGTCATTCAATTTCAAAACTCATCCCCTTATGGACACTTTTGTTACATTTATGCCCTCATTTACTTTGTTGCTCTGGATTACTTAAAATAAATCCCAAGTATCATTGCACCCATACATAGGTCATTGTGTATATGCAAAGATTCCTTCACTAAACAGAAACACAAGGTTCCTTTCATACACAAAAATTGAAACCTGCCTTTAATAGCATTGACGATTTGATGAGTTTTGAGATCTTCATGTGCTCCCATTCTCCTTTTCCAACCATTTGTTTTAATTAGGATTTAGATAAGGTTAATAACGTCCTGTGCTTATTCAGCGTGTCCTTTGGCTCTAATCTTCAGGTTTACCTTCACTTCCACTTTCTCTGTCACTGTCTCTCACACATGCTTACACTGGAAGTTAGGTTGAAAGACTAAATTAAATTAAAACTTGACTCTCTTTTTCCTAGAGTAACATGTAAGTGGAGTCACCATCTTAATGCTGGTGATGATATCAGGCTTCTCCTCTCTGATGTTAACAGCTATTTATCTATGTTTAAATCTATTAAGTAAAGAACCACAAAATATTGTTATTTTTATCCTCTCATTTTCTTTTATTTATAATCTGAATATTTGAACAGAGGGGAATTTTTTTTCCATCAATTGGTCGGATAGCTACTTAGAACAATTTGGAAAGGGAAGGCTAAAGCTGCTTGATTCTCTCCCTTAAGTTCTGTTTTCCAGTAACACATGGGCTTCCTCTAATAGCTCTCACCTGTGGCTCATGACTCCCTTAGGGGTCAACCAGTCCTCTCACAGGGGTCACCTGTCAGATAGCCTGCTTATCAGATATGTACATTATGATTCATAACAGCAGCAAAATTACAGCTATGAAGCAGCAATGAAAATAATTTTATCATTGGGAGTCAGCACAACATGAGAAACTGTGTTAAAGGGTTGCAGCATTAGGAAGGTTAAGAACCCCTACTCTAATCCTCAAAAGATAATGAGTTTTGCTTGAAAAACTGTCCAGGTTATGTTTTAAAACACTTAGTATTCTGACTGACAGCATGTCATCCCATCATTGACCAAAGAAAGCCACCTCTTTCTGGTTGGTTGACAATTTCATCAGCAGCTGTGCTTCTTTGTTTTCTCTCACTAAATGATGATAAATTCTCATATCATACTTTTCTGCACCAATGCCTGCAATTTCTTCAAAGCATTCCAGAGAAAGATATTTGCAAACTAAAATGTTGGTGATATGTTTCAATGAGCTATGCATTTTTGTTCTAGTTTCTAGGTCATTGTAAATAAACATAACTAGAAAATATGTTTTAAATAGTTTGGTGATGAAACGATTTTAAATTTGTGCAGATATTTCCAATTCAATTTTAGGGGTAAAGGAGTTATACAAATTTATTACGTTTCTTTTATCCCATTTCTAAGTTCTTAATTTTTTTTAGATTTATTTTATTTTATGTTTGTGATTGTTTACCTGCATGAATGTTTGTGCACCATGTGGGTGCCTGGTGCCAGTGGAGGTCAGAAGAGGGCATTGAATCCCCTGTAACTGGAGTTAGAGATAGCTGTGAGCCATTATCTCAGTTCTTGGAATTGAACCTGGGTCCTCTTGAAGAACAAGTGCTGCATCATCAATAAGACATTGGAAAATGCTGACCATGATGGCACACACCTGACATCTGAACACTTTAGAAACAGGAGCAAGAAGACTGATGAAGCTGAAAGTTATCATGGTCTCTACAGTGAGACCCTGCCACAACCCAAAAAGAAACAAAACACAAATCTCCAGGGGAAGAAATCAGTAAATGAAATATGGTGATTCATTAAAACAACCACTAAGGAGATAGAAAAATCTCTTAGAAAGCCTACTATTCAATCATTTCTTCATTTTGTGGATCAGGACAGTAAGCATAAAAATGTTCTAATGGGGCTGGTGAGATGGCTCAGCGTCCATTGCCAAGCCTAATGGCTTGAGTTTGATCCTTGGAATGGCATATTCATGCCCTTCTCCCCCAACAACATTTTCTTTTACAAGTTCAAAGCAAACAAATAATGACAAAGTTGAGACGTAACCCTGTGTATTAGTTATTTTGTTTTGATAAAATACCATGACCAAAGCAACTTAGGGAACAAAGGGCTTTTTTTTTTCCCTTGCGTTGTGGTTCCAGAGGGATAAAGTACTCATAGCCTGGAAGGCATAGCATGGAGACAAGGGCAAAGTGCTGGCTGTCAATAATATTTCCATGCATACATAGGAAACAAAGAGTGGGAACAGGAAGTGGGTGAGACTATGAACTCTCAAACCCTGCCTTTCATGATGTCCAGCAAGGCTCTACCACCTAAACCTTCCATAATGTTCCCAAACAGCACCACCAAGTGTGAATCCATGAGGAAAATTCTCACTCAAACCACCACACTTTATAACTTTCTTCTTACACTCTGTACACAGAAGACTGAGGAAGCCTAAAGGAGCCCATCTCCATCTGACTCCCTCGTGGTTCAAGGCCTGTTCTCATCAGCTTTATGTAGGTAAACTGGCAAGTAAAACTTCAAATGTACACTTAAAGTGTACAGCATTTCTGAAGGGCATCCAGGCAATGCCAGAATTGTTGGTCCAGACCATGCTTTGTGAGTTCCAGCAGGACAAACAGCTTCCAGATCTTTATGTGTGTAGGTGTTTTTGCTTACAGGAATATTTGTGCACCACTTACATGCAGTGTCCAGAAAGGCTAGAAGAGAGTATGGGATCCTCTGCAACTGGAGTTACAGATGGTTGTTAGTAGATATGTGAGTGCTGTGAATTGAACCCAGGTCTTCAGCGACAGACATTATTGCTCTTAACCACCTAGCCAAGCCATCTCTTCAGCGACAACACCCTGATCCTAATCCAGTAGGTGATGCTATACACTTTGAACCCAATTGTTGGCTCTGTGCATTTACATTCTTATCTGTGCTTAGGTTCCTTTCTGCTTTTGGGGAATTCCCTTTGATTGAAGAAGATCAGCTACGTCATTTATTTACCCATTTACTATACTTATTAGGCAATTTAATGTTTCTTGCAAATGACTTCTCCATTTAGTAGAAAAGGGGTAAAGATTGCTAGAAGGAAAAGGGTGAGAGTTAGCTTTGCACACAGGAGTCTCACAATTCTTGTACATGAATGAGTGGTAGAGGAAGTTGTCTAAGAGTTCTCTGCAGATTCCATCTTCTTTAAGACTAGAACCACAGAAATTTGGTTGCTCCTGGTCTGTTCAAATCTTTCCCATGGTTTGCCTTTTTTCCTTTCCTACCCTGTCCAATCCATATATTCTTAGTTCTTATTTTGTATAAGGTGGTCTACATTTTAGAAAGAATAGAATCGAACTGGGTTCTGGTTGTATAAGACTGAAATGTCAGTGCTCTGGATGCTGAGGTGGAAAGTCAGGATCTTTTTTTTTCAAATATATATATTTTTAATTTAAATTCGAAACATGCTTGCTTCACCTGTCAAACCCAGCTCCCACTCTCACCCCATTTCCCTTGTCCTTCCTCCAGTCCCTGCAGCCCCCCACCCAATCCCCACACCATTCCCCAGGGAGGGTGAGGCCCTCCATGGGGGTATCTCCAGAGTCTGTCATTTCATGCAGGGCAGGACCTGTGTCCAGGTTGAGAAAGCATCCCTCCACGTGGAATGGGCTCCCAAAGTTCATTCGTATGCCATGGTAAACACTGATCTACTATCCAAGGCCCCACAGATTGCCGAGGTCTCCTCACTGACACTACACTAAGGGGGTCTGGATCAGTCTGGGGTACGAGAGCTCCCCCTTATAAGGTCAGCTGTCTTTGTGGGTTTCACCAGCACAGTCTTGACCCCTTTGCTTCTCACTCCTCTCTCTCTGTCACTGGGTTCCAGTTCAGTTCAGTGTTTAGCTGTGGGTATCTGTTTCTGCTTCCATCAGTCACTGGATGAAGGTTCTAGGATGGCATATAAGTTAGTCCTTAATCTCATCGGAGAGAGGGGCTATTAAGGTAGTCTCTCCACTATTGCTTAGTTTGCCAGTTGGTATCATCCTTGTAGATCTCTGGAAATCTCGAAAGTCATGATCTTAAAGTCAGCCTGGGCTACTCAATAAGATGAGGAAGGAAGGAAGGAAGGAAGGAAGGAAGGAAGGAAGGAAGGAAGAGAGGGGGAGACAGAAATGAGAGAGGGATATACATGCATACACACACACGCAGAGAGAGAGAGAGAGAGAGAGAGAGAGAGAGAGAGAGAGAGAGAGAGAGAACAAACAGACGGACATGGGAAGGCAGGTCAGAGAGAGTGGTGTGTGCTCACAATCCTTGTACTGGAAAGGTAGAGATAGGAGAATAGTTAGGGTTCACTGGACAGCCAGCCTCATCTAACCCTGAAACCTCCAGGTTCCAGTGAAAGACTTTGTCTCAAAACCAAAACAAAATAAAAATTAAAAAAATTATATCCAGTCGTCCAAAGGAAAAATACACAAGTTCACCCCTGGGCTGCACATGCGTGAATACACACATGAATCTACTTGTGCACACCAACATGCACACATATGTACACATATGCATGCATACATACATACATACATACATACATACACACACATACATAAAAGGAAGAAAGGAAGGAAGAAGTAGATGGCCATGGTTCATGCTCTTAGCGGTTTAATCACCATGTACTTCTTCTTTAGCCGTGTACTTTTAAAAGGTCATGCAACAAGAAGTAACAGCTGTGTTTAATCTCAGCAGACACACTAGGCAGAAGTCAGATGTTCAGCTCCAGGAAGACCTTCCTTCAGAGTATTACACTCACTACTTGTGTATCAACCTGTCAAACCTTTGTTTAAGTTACCCAGCACAGAAAGTTCACTAACTTAGGAGCATCCCAAGCTAACCTTGCTCAGCCATAATATTTATTCACACTGCGTTGTTCCGCTTCCTGTCAGGTCCAGGGATTGTAGAGGAAGAAAGCTTATGGCCTGCTGCAAAGGCTAGGGAGCTCTCAGAGAGGAGGAGGTGTGGGCACTGACTTCATAGTCTCTGAGTGGTGGGGAGAGGGTGGCGGCATTGTTATTTTCTTAGAATTGGATTTCGGGAGGGTTGCTTTTGATCCTCTAAATTATTTTGCAATGTAAATGAGGTGTGTATTTCCTGCTTTCTTAAGAATTTCCATTTTTATCTTGCTGTGTTGGGGATTGAAGCCCCGGGCCTTGCAGTTACTAGACAAGCGCTGTATCACTGAGTTACACCCACAGCCCAGATGTGTCTGCTTTAAACAAGGAAATCAAGAGTATGTCTGATATCGCAATAGCATTGCATGGATACTAATTTTGAAAAGTAGATGAATTTAGAGAGTACAGTCACTTATATAACGATAATGATCCATTACAGCTGGCCAAGAACTAATCTAATTCTAAGAGGCTATTTTTATCCATGGGGCGAAGCATGCAGACACACAGCTGGTTTGTAAAGAACGGACAGTGTTAGGTGAAACAACACAATAGTTGAAGAGAGGCTATTGGAGCCTGGGAGGGTACGGCTTAAACTACGTGGCTCAGTGCATTGGGTCAATAACATGGAGCTACTCAGCCCCCTTGCTGTCTGGGAGGAGCAGCTTCCACTTAGAGCTACGAGCCCAAGTTTTGGTTTTATGTAAATTGGAAGCCTCCTGGGTTTCTAATTCAGAATATGACCACTTCAGAAATGGCCACGGATACGTGTATCAAGGAATGAAAAACAGTTCTCCTGGCGGCTTATATCTGAATCATTCCTACAAAGAGAATACCATTTGTGTTGGAAAGTAAAAGCGATAAGGAGTGGAGTAAGGAGTGGTGTGTTGAAGGGCAGGGAGCTTCTAGAGACTGTAAGTACGGGGAACTCCCTAAGGAAGAAGGAGACAATATTTCCTTGTTCATTTCAAAAATAAAAAAAAATGGAATGGATAGAGGTGGAGCTTGGACGGCAAAGCCTGGAGATTAGTGGAAGGACCGTTAAAAGGATTCAAACTTCAAAAGGGGCAACAGCAAGTAGAAATACATACTTCTTGAAGTGTGTGTATTTTTATGGAAACAGCAAAAGAGCTGTGTGTTCTTTGTCTGAAACAGTGGTTCTAAAACTGTGGCTCAAAAGACCCTTCCACAGGGGTTACATATCAGATATCATGCCCATTAGATATGTATATCATGATTCATAACGGTAGCAAAATTACAGTTATGAAGTAGCAACAAAAGTAATTTTATGGTTGGGGGCAGTTCACCACAACTTGAGGAACTGTATTAAAGGGTCACAGCATTAGGAAGGTTGAGATCACTGGTCTAAAGTATTGTGGAGACTATTATGCAAGAGAAAGAGCAGCTGTGGTCTACAGCAGCGAAGAAGGCATGAGAAAGAAGGCCAGAAAATTGTCAGAAATTACAGTGCAGTCCCCTCTGAACTGTAGGATGGGGTTTAAGATGAAGCTTAAACAAATCATCTGGGACTCTCAGATGACATTTAAGGTACACACAGCAAATTATTTATTCCTAGGAAAATTTTACATGAATCGAACATTTTTAATTGCTTCTTTTCTTTTTAAAGTGTATTTTGAAAGGGCATATTGTCTCTGAGGGAACATCTCCTGCTGTGTTTCTGCAATCAAACAGCCCTTTCAATAAACCCTGAGAGATTTCATAAGCCCAATTTTCCTCAATGTTTAAACCTACTTTTCTTCTCTTGTCTATTTTTAAAGTTTGAGAAAAAAAAAACTAAACTAAAAAAACTTGGCATGATGACTAATTTACTCCATGTTGTATAAAACAATGGTTTTCTCAGCTCTGTTTTGCTCCAGAAGATTCTGTTTGTAGTCAATGTTGACTCCATTTTGAGGGAAAAGTATGATTCACCACCCATCCAGCATAGACTGATAATTGACTTATTCCTGGAAATAGAAAGGTAGCTACGCTATAAGCATAATGGGTGAGTTGAGACTTTTGGGACACATGGGTATATTGAAATCATACCAAGAAAATGAGTCCCAAGAACTTCTCAGACATGCTTGACCGAGGATAGGGTATGTATTCTCTCACCTAAATCTCATAAAGTAGTATACACCTAACTCTGTGATGATGTGGCCTGTTGTTAATGTAGCCTACCCAACTGCCTGTCTGTCTACCTGTTCACTATCTGCCCATCTAGACTGTAGTGATATTTTGTTTGTAATCTAACAAATATGTATGATAGGATTAAAAAGTAGATTACTGAATCTACTCTGAAAAGAAAAAAATGGAGAATATATATATATGTGTGTGTGATAAGATAAAAAGGTAGATTATTGAATCTACTTCTAAAAAGCAACTACTAGTTTTAAATATTTTGAATTGGATTGAACTTTTGTATATTGTACACACATTTTATGTATTGATACAAATTTGAGATTAATTTTGTTAAAACATACTGTACATATGTTTTTAAATCTTGTTCAAGGTATTATACCTATACAATTTATTTAACAATGTAATACAAATTTCTAGTTCTTGAAAGTTATTATTACCAACTATATAAGATAATAAGGAAATACAGATTAGTAATTAGTCACCTATTACAACAGAATTTATAGTCATATTAGGTATGTTTTAAAGGTCAAACACAGATCTATTTTGGAAAGATAGCTCATCTTCAAACACTTCAGAGATCTACAGAATATGGCATTTGAGAGGTGGGATCCCAAGTACTTAGTCTGCTTTTCTGGGATAAAATATTTTGCATTTTTACTTAGAGGACACGCTACTGTTTCTTTCCCAGAAACTAACCAGTTCAGCAATAATGGGAGTTGGTCTAAGGAGCCTGAGTTGAATTTCGTGTCCTGGGGTAAAGTCAAATTTAAGAAATGAAAAATACATAGCCTTAGAAATAAGAAATTTCAAAGTCTTTCAAATTTTAAACCCTTAACTGAGATATTGCTTGAGGAAGTTTTCTTAAATCATTGTCCTTTGTTGCTAAGCTTTTCTTCTCAGTGTCATGTAAACTACAGAGCTGTCTGCTGAGGTTCAGCAGGTGCTAACTGTATCTAAGTGATAATCAGCTTGACTTAATACTAAGTGGATTCAACTTCTTGAGACTTGAGTAAAGGGATCAGTGCCAGGTTTTCTGGTGGGACCCAAATTTTAATATGGAGTAAATATGTCCAGATGAGAGATAGCCAGTAAATGTTTATTGACTAAGTGTTTGGAATAAGGTATGTAAACATATACTGGCAAAAAATAAATACGATATGACTGTTCTTAAGGAGTTGATAATTAAGAAAACTGCATGGAGTGTTCATTTAGCAATAGAAATAACTGAAAAGGTAAGCACAGGTCAGTATGTGTGCTTATGTCATTAAAGACTATTACATGTCATTTTCTGACAGTTCTATACACTGGAAGCCAAAACAACAAGCTCATTAATTTCAACCGGCTTTTTGGATAAGTGTTTATTTTACATAAAATTTACTGCATGTCAATCATTATAGTAGGGAAAACTCCAATAAAAATATTTTGAGTGCTATTGATATTTTTAACCTGTTTCTCTTTCATACTATAAAACTCATGTCAAATATATTTGCTATATTATAAGGCACAATGCTGTGGGTTACAGAGAACAAGAGGCTTTTAAAACATGTTCTGTTCCCAAAGACCCTTTGCCCTGGTTGGCTAGACAAGGTTCCTTCCCGTTATCATAATGACAAACATATTACAGAATTACAAAGGAGGAAGGGATCAGTTAGGGCTGTGGAAGAGGGCGTCTGGAGGAGACTGGCAAGTTGATGCCATTTTACTGGGGGGTGGGGCTGGCATTTCAGATGGGAGAAGTGTAAGAATCCAGGCTAGGTCTGAAAGGCATATTCAGAACAGTTGCAGGCAAAGACATGCTTAGCTATGTTAGAAAGCAGGGATCCTTCTCTTGCACTCATGGCCAGTGTGGCCAGGCAGGAGTATTGTGGCCATGCATTGCAAAGTTTGAATAGTCCCCATGGAGTTTGTACTTTATCCTAGAATCATCTCAAAGAAAGATTTTGAACAAGCAAACGATGCTGTCAAAATGCAGCCTAATGATGTGGTCCTTAAACTGAGCCACGCGTTATTTTGGAGAACAAAGAGTCTAAAGGCAAAATGCTCAGGTTAGGGTCTTACAAGTGTCTGGAGATAATCTGGTAAAGACTAGAATCAAGTTGGAATTGAGAACGAAAGATCAAACCAAACTGTTGGCCAGTATAGTTTCGGTTACCCATTGTTATAAATGAATAATACAATGAAAATGCATAATGATAGTCTATATTGTAGATAGACAAACATTCCTGGAAAAATAATATAAATGAATATGGTCTGACTTCTTTGTCTGTATGATTTCATCAGGAAAAACCCAGTTTTATTCACACAGTTTATTTGGAGCAAGACATTCCATTGAGTATTGAAGTCATTAGAAAACATTCTATGTTTTTGAGGAACTGGTGTATCTGCCGGTGAGGGCTATAAAGCTCAGACTTCTGGAGTTGGCAGGCTAGGACTCAGGCTTGAGTGGCTGAGCTGCGCCACTACAGCTGTGTTGACTTTAGGTTACAGTCTCTCTTTCCCCTTTGTTCTTAATTCCCCTGCCCCTCCCTACATCATGCTGGTATTTTGCTCTAACTCCTAGACAGATGTCTATCTGGCATTCTCAGGCTGTGAGCAGATGTCTTCATCTAGCACTTTCTTTGTCCAAACACTAAGCTTATAAAAACGTGGTCCTTTATCAACACGAGGGGGCATCACCTGGCCACCTTTGAGAAATGTGAATTTTCAGGCCACACTACAGAGAAGCAAACCTTGGGGAGAGGCCTGACTGTTAACCAAGTCTTCCAGGTGATTCTGGAAGATATTGAAGTTTGAAAGCCAATGCTCTAGTAGGTAACTCAAACTCTATTTGTCTAGTCAATATATTCTGCTGATGGTGTCTCTGGTCCATTCTGTATGTTTGCTCTGCTTTTTTGTTTTTGTTTTTCTGGAAAATTCTCTATGTAATCTCTAGAATATATAAATTCTTTTGTACTTCTGTACTGGATATTAAACCTTGGTCCTCACACATGCTAGGCTACAGTGGAACTGTATTCATAGCCCTCTTTATTTTTTCTTTTGAAACAGGGTCTCACAAAATTGCCCAGCATGATTTCAGCATGTGGCCCAGGATGGTTTTAAAGTTGTGATCCTCTTCTCCCAACTTCTGAGTAGTTAGGAATATATATATATCCATGTCATTTAGCCTGGCAAATGTATATATTCCTGAAGAAGAGTGTCTGATGGTTATAGTTAATTACAAGTCCTGAGAGGCACTGGCCTCTGCCTTCTGATTGTTGGGACAAGAAGCAAGCACCAGCACACCTGTTTCATGTGTTGCTTTCTTTGGTGGGTGTTAGCACAAAAACATGAAGTGTCACACTTGACTTCAAGTGAATGTATGACTTAGCAGAGGAATAGTTGGAATTTTCTGGGATAACCTAGACTCAGGCACCTTGTAAAAAGTCTAGTTCTGTCTTACACAGGTTCCCCATCTGCCAAACCCGAGTCAGTGATCTCTCACTAGCTCAGGTCAGCTGATTCTGTAGGTTTCCCCATCATGGTCTTGACTCCATTGTTCATATTATCGCTCCTCACTCACTTCGATTATACTCCAGGAGCTTTAGTCCAATGGCTAGTTGTGAATTTCTGCATCTGATTTCATTTCTGGAAGAGGGTTCTAGCTTCTCTGGGGTTATGGATTGTAGGCTGGGTATCTTTTGCTTTATGTCTGGTATCCACTTACAATTGAATAAATATGATGTGACTGGGACAATATATGAGGCCACTGGCAGTGGGTCCCAGATATAACTCTAATGCACAAACTGACTTAGTGGAGTCCATTCTATACGGAGAGATACCTTGCTCAGCCTAGACACAGGGGTGTGTGGGTGGAGAGGTACCTTGGTCCTGCCTCAATGAGGTGATGGCACAGACTTAGTAGACTTCCTAGGGGAGGCCTTACCCTCTCTGTGGAGCAAATGGGAGGTGAGGGGAATGGGAAGAGAGAAGGGAGGATGGAAATGTAAAAAAATAAATTAATAAAAAAACTGGAAGCTGGACGGTGGTGGCGCATGCCTTTAATCCCAGCACTCGGGAGGCAGTGAGTTCTTGGCCAGCCTGGTCTACAGAGCGAGTTTCAGGACAACCTCCAAAGCTACAGAGAAACCCTGTCTGGAAAAACAAAAACAAAACATAACAAAAGAATGGAAACTAAAAAAAAGGCACCTTGTAAGAAAGAAAAGAGGTGATTAGAGCTGCTTGTCCCCTGTGCTGCTGTCACTGGAAATGGTCTAGAAGCAAGGAGCATTACCTGCTCTGAGTTTTGAATATGACTCCAGGGAGGACTGAAATGAAAGATTCTGAGCAAACTGGCTAGGGACACAGTTCCTAAAGGACACAGATGCCATCTGATGTATGTATACCATTTGGAAATGTGCTGCTAGATGTGTGCCCAAACACCATTCTCATCAACAACTCTTTAAACTTTAGGAAACACTTTAGCAGTTTAAAGGCATGGCGTCTTCACGAATTGGAGGGCAGCCTTGAGTTGCTCTGTCAGCATCATAGAAGGAATGAGCTTGGGAGGAGGTATCTTCCTAAATGAAGGCAGGACTCATAGGTAGGGAAGTTTGGGCTTTGTTTTGCAACCCTGCTGCTCTGCATCTCTACACAACAGCTGTTGAGTCCCTAAGCTTTATCCTATCATAATATGAAAGATGTTGGCAATACATGCTCCTGATAACTGGGTCAAAGGTGCTTCTGTTCTTCATTTGTTCAATAACAAACCAACACCTATTTATTGGACATTAAAGATGTATTTGGTTCCTACCAGGGGATTTTTAGGGTAGCTGCAGATTCAAGGTTAACATGTCTGAAGCAATACCCAAAGTACAACATGATAGATTGTTAAGTATTAAATTGCACTATCATTGATGTACTTTGTTCATTCTTGGTAAGCTCACCCATCTCATATGACATTTTCTAATAAGTGAGTGGGCAGGTCAGTGGCTCCCAGTCTTCAATAACCTATGGCTAGACTGCTGCAAGCATCTTTTATATTTTATTGGCATGGGATGAAAGTAGCCTCATCACTATTTTAACATGTACCATCCTAAAAGTGTGTGCCAAAAATGGCATATTGGTTTAGATGTGTGGCTCTTAATGGGACTGTAAGAAATGTATAAATTAAATTTTGGAGCACTATACAGTCAACAGAGCTTGTACTCCTGAGTGAGTGGATCATGCTTTACTGAAGCAAAACTCACTACCTGTCCCGTGCCTGGTAAAGCATGTCTCTGGAGCTTTTGTGCCTTTCTTTCTTTTTTTTTCTTTTTTTTTGGTTTTTACGAGACAGGGTTTCTCTGTATTGTTTTGGAGGCTGTCGGTCCAGCCCGGCCTCGAACTCACAGAGATCCTCCTGCCTCTGCCTCCCGAGTGCTGGGATTAAAGGCGTGCGCCACCACCGCCCGGCCTGTGCCTTTCTTTATTGAAGACTTCTTTGTATTTTTTTTTAATTATGTGTAGGTGTGAGTATAGATGCCCAGGGAGGCCATAGGTGGCAGGTCTTCTGAAACTGTACTTACAGAAGGTATGAAAAGCCTAATGTTAGTGATAGTAATTGAACTCTGGTCCTCTGGAAGAGCAGCAAGTGCTTCCAATGCTAAACCATCTATCCAGGTACCTTTAGGCCAGTGGTTCTCAACAGGGGTAGAGGTAGGGGAGTGGTGAATGACCCTTTCTCCAGGTTGTCATATCAGATATCTTGCATCATCACGTATTTACAATATGACTCATAATAGTAGAAAAATTACAGTTATGAAGCATCAACAAAAATGTTGTGTGGTTGTGGTCAACACATCCTAAGGAACTGTACAAAGTGTTGCAGCATTAGGAAGGTTGAGAACCACTGCTTTAGGCCTTTCTTACTGTGTTGTTTGATGACTCCAGGCTCAGCACTTGATTGGAACTACTGCTTTATAATGGGGTATTTGACCAGTGTATTAAATTTAAAAATATGCCTGTATTAACTCTGCTTGTGGTATCATTTTATAATTTAGCAGCAGGATGGCCCAAACTGATTGAAATACAGATGAAAGGGTAAAAATTATTGTCTTGGTGGCACTTGATATACAAAATCCATTGAGATTATCCTGATTTTCTTCTACCTATTACATATTTTTTTAAAGACAGGAAGACATGAAATCCTTACTAAAAGTGGCAGTTGCCTGTAGTAGACACCCAGGTATCTCTAAGGATGAATGTTGGAGACACCTAGCTTCTAGCTCTCTGTTCCTTTCAGTTTGCTCTGCTGCAAGTAGCTGTCTAACCCAGGGGTCCATTCTTCCCTGGAAGCTCCTATTCAGTGACTTGTGGAGGCAGCAGTGGCAGCAGGGATGTTTGCCTGGGTACTCAGAACAGGGCCAGCTCTGGGGGATAGCTGGAGCATCATCAGCTTGAATTAGTGTTCTGCTTCTCATCACTGGCTCTGCTTCACTCCCTCTTCACCACTCCCCAGGATTCTCAGTAAACGCTCTGCATGACAAGCTCCATGTCAGCACCTGCTTCCTTGTCACTGCATACGCCCCTAATCCCAGGGCTCTCAGGAGGAAGAGGCAGTAGGTCTCCATGAGTTCAAAGCTAGCCTGCTCTATGTAGATAGGCAGTTCCGGGACAGCCAGGATTGCATAGTGAGAAGCTGTCTCAAAAAACCCAAACCGAACCAGATCAAACAAACATCTCCTAAACAAAGCAAACAAAAAAACCAAACCTAGGTCAACAAGAATTTCCAACTGCTCCTTGGGGGCCAGGGACAGTAAGAATGCCTGTCCCATTCTATACCCCAGATTCAGGGTAAGCTTTTAGTCTCTAGATTCAGCATATGCTTGTCTTATAAATTCCTGCCACGCTGCAGACCCAGCAGGTCCAAATCTGAAATATAATTGATGTGTTAGACTAATGCTTCAGAAAAGAGTGTGTGTGTGTTTCTGTTTTAAAAAAGGTCACTGATCAAATTTCCCCAATATAGAAAGCCTGGAGATAATTTTGATGTCCTACACAGGATTGCTCTCCCCATTATTTGAGCTTCTTAGCTGGGGTGGGATAGGGTGGGGAAGGGTGGGGGGTGGAGAGGTGGGAGTGGGGGTGGTTGGTTGCTTATTCATCTAGGGACCTGCTTCCTTGTCAACAATGGATGCTCCCAAAGTTACTACAGAGAGCTTTCTTTGTTGCTGGGATAGCTATCCTACTAACAGATTTAGCAGAGTTGTGTTTCATTCTCCCTTCAATTCTACACCCTTTTTAAGCATTCGCCTTTTCCTGAAGGTACCCCAACCCCAGTTCTAATGTACAATCGCCTACTGATTTGAAAGCCCAATACAGTGACTCATGTACAAGATAATAATGATTTGGGCACTGAAAGCAGATACTAATGGTTTCACTGGTCCTCAACTAGATGAGTACAGTCACAATAAAACACCTCTGTCCCAGTTTAAGGTAGAATATATATTCGATTTTCTTTATTTTTCATATTGTTGTGAAGAGTATGGACAAGCAAGTCTTGATACTTGTCAGTGACGACAGGTGACAAAGAGACATAGGCATAGGCAGCCCTGAAAAACATGCATATTGTGTGAAGCAGCCAACTCACTGGAAGATGCTAAGGTTCCAAGGAGAAAGCTGTGTTGTCAGCTGAAGATGAGAATGGGAGACGTTTGTGAGGGAGGTGTTGTCAGGAAAGCAGTAGAACATTTCCTGCCCATGCGTGCAGTCCTGAGGATTTGTAACGGCCATGATGAATCCCACTACCATCACCACCGCACCAACTGGAATCATGATGCAGGCCATTATCTTATCTGCGTGTGTCCTTGGTTCTTCAGATAATTTCAGATAACACACTGAGGGGATGATAAAGATCAAAGGAGCTGCACAGAGCACACCCTGTGTGTTGGAGACAAGACACAGGTTAGTGTTATAGGAGCGAATTCCTTGGGTGACTTTATTCATTTTTTATTTATTTATTTTTTCTGAGACAAGGTTTCCCTTTGATTTCAAGGCTGGCATCAAACTGGTAGTAATTTGCCTGCCTTACCCTCCCAAGTGCTAGGATTACAGAGGTGAGCCATCTCACATATCTTCTCATATGGCTTTTAAGAAGCATTAGAGAAACATTTATGGGGGGCTGATTCAGTAGAGATAGGCACTTGCCACCTTATAATGAAAGCCTGTTGGCCTAAGTTCCATCTCAGGAACAGATGGACACACAGAGGGAACATGAGAAGTGATGTTACAAAGTTGTTCAGTCTTCCACACAGAGGCCATGGCATGTGAGCGCTCCCGTCTCTATATCACACATATACATACACATACACATACACATTGGTAATATGTAAAGTAGTCCAGCGTTTTTAAAGTTTTTTCATTATACATATTAAAAGTTTTATAGGTTCAGTGAAAGCAAAAAAGGAAGGAAACATGTTAAGGAAAGACTTAAATGTAGGTTTTTTTTCCTTTCCAATGGAATAGTTACAAAGAGGGGGGATAGTAATAGTAATGTCTAGCAAGCCTAGGGAGAGATTAATAGACAGTAAAGCAGATGGTAAGATGACCTTCTGGAAAACTTGAAACCCATTTTTTCAGTCACATCATCTTTCCTAATGTTATCTAGAAATTCCTGTATATCTATAATGCCCTTCCAAATCTGAGTGGTTTATCTACTGTTAGTGCACAGAGAGGGGCATTGGGAAATTGGATGGGCATTTCTCTTTTTTCTTCATTCAAGTTAGAAAGTGGTGCCTGTCTGTGTCAGAAAGAAAAGCCTAACCCTCGGGCTTAGCATGAAATCCCATTCCTAGGTCTTCTTTCAAGTGAGGCTAAATACATTAATTACCCTAGAAAATTGACAGCAGAACGAAATGACTGTCACTTGTTACACTCCCCGAACTAATTGCCAATAAATCCAACCTAAGGGGGAATGTCAGATTGAAAATTATGGGTAGTAGACTTGTTTATTGTAAAAAACGGGGACATATACTGACTTCAAAGGGAAAGAGATTTTTCCCCTTCAGTCGAACTAATTCTCACTAGAAACTTTATAAATGTTAAGATTCACTGTGCTTTAGGTAAAACATTTTTCTCATCATGCCAAGTGCTATATGTTAACAAAAACATTAAAATTTTATGACAAATGTTTGTCATACATCATAAAAGTTTTCTTTTTAAGTAAGACTATGTATATTAGAAGTTTACAACATGGTACAATGAGACACATGTAGATAATATTACTATGATGGGACAAATTTAGAATAAAAGTCAATCCCTTTTGCATATATGAAAAGAACTTCTGAATATCTATTATTTAACCAAATTCTCAAAATGTAGTACACTGTTGTTCATTAGTCTTTCTTGTTGCATCTTCCACCTCTAGCCTATTAAGACTGTAAGTCTCCTATCTGCATCCTCACCCCACACCTCTGCTTTTTCTCTTTCCCTCCCCCCAATAACCACGCATCTAGTCTCTGACTCTATTTGTATTTAAAAAATAAGTTCCACATACTTAGTAAAATCATGCTTTTTCATTTCATTCTGTGTCTAGCTTGTTTCACTTAGTATAGTGCTTATTCACACAGTGCTTTGTTTTTAAAGTTGAGTTACATTCCATGGTGTATACAAACTCTGTTTTCTTTACTCATTCGTGTTGATAGACACGTAGGTTGCTTCCATATCTTGGCTAATGCAGATAATGCTGCAGTGAACGTGGTGTGCAGATAAGGGTATGAGATGGTCAGTCTGTCTCCTTTGGGTATAAACTTTGGATAGAGACTGCTGGCCCCGTGGTTGGTAGTTGTTGTTTTGAACTGCTTTTAAGAACCCCCACAATTTTTTCCATAATAGATGACAACCTACATTTCTCCCAAGGGTTGCCTTTACGAATATTTGTTTTCTCTTGTCTTTTGATGGTAGCTTCTTACTAGGTGTGAAATGATCTGTCAGTTTTCTGAGGATTTTATTATACTTGATTATACCTGCCATCTGGTTTTTAAGTTTTCCAGGAGAATGGACTGTTCAGGTTATTTAACTTTTATTTATTTATTTTTAGAAGACAAGTTCTCACAATGTAGCACTGGCTGGTATGTTCTCACTATGTAAACTGGGATAGCCTCTAACTCACAGAGATCTTCCTGCCTCTTCTGTCTGAATGAGTGTTTGGATTAAAGACATGTGCCACCACACTTGGCTTTTTTTCTTGTTTACTTATTTGTTTACTTCTGAGACAGGGTCTCATTAGTTGTACAGTATTTCAACCCGTGCAAGCTGAATTTGAAATTGGGTGATGAAAACTACAGATCATACCTTCAATATCTTTAAAAGTATGAGTTTCTCAATACTAGCCAATAAAATACATTTTTTCCATAGTAAGTGTCATCTCCAGAATAGAAGCTTTCAATAGTATACTTCCTTTTAGTGTTTTTTTTTAAAGTTACAGATAAATGACTTTGTGGAATCAGATTATCAGGTAGCATCTAAAATTTTGGGGAAGAATGCCTAGAAAATATTACTATAGTAAGAGATAGGAGAATGACAAAATACTAAGAGGTCTAATTTTAAAATATATAGGACTAAGGAGAGGGCTCAGTCATTAAAGTTCTCAGCATGCAAGTGTGAGGACCAGAGTTCTGATTCCCATAACAATGTAAATACCAGGTGGATGTGGTGACCTCCTTGTAATTAGTTCTAGCCTCTAAAGTCAGGATGGAGACAGGACTTCAGAGATTTGTAATATTGCCAACATTGGGGTTTGATGGAGAGACCCAGCCTCAACAAACAAGGTAGAAGAACAGCTGGAGATGATTCCCTACATAAACCTCGGGCCTCATATGAATGTGCATACATACTCAAACACACATGTGTCCACATACATGCAGACATGCATACATAACACATGTGTGCCACATACACACATATACACACAAAGATAGGAGAATAAAAATAAATATATACACAGTGTTGTTTTGCTATATAGTACTTGAATAGACATAAATATCTATGAAAGGGACATAACAAATAAAAAATAATCAAATGGCTGAAATTAAGAGGACAATGTAATATTTTAAATGGAGTTATGGAAAATATTATGGAAATGAATCTGCATCTTTGAAGTAAGAAATTGGGTAGTGAAATTAACTCAGCCTGTACACAGTGGTCTGTGTGTATAGACTCTGCTTATTGTAGGAACCATGTGTGAGGCGAACTCATCTGGAACAGAGGGTGTGACACTACTATCAGGAAGGAAACTACCACCTGCTACTGCTCAGACGCTGTCCTCAGCCAGCCTTTGGAGACTCTTCCAAATCCAGCTTTCCAGGCAGGCAAGGCAGTGGGTGTTCCATTTGCATTACAGTCCTTATGAGTTGCTGTGGTGACGTGAATGAGAATGGCCCCCTCAGGCTCATGTATTTGACCGCATGGTCCCCAGTTAGTGGAACTGTTTGAGAAGGATTAGGAGGTATTGCCTTGTGGGAGGAGCTATGTCACAGGGGCTAGGCTTTGAGGTTTCAACAGCCCAAACCATTCCCATTTAAATCTCCCCTTCTGGCCCCACACTTGGTGCTTATGTCTCAAGATGTGAACTCTCAGCTACTGCTCCAGTACCATGCCTGCCTGCCTGTTGCCATGCTTCCTGCCATGATAGTCTTGAGACTCTAACACTCCGGAACCTTGAGAACCAACTAAATACTTTCTTTTATAAGTTGCCTTTGTCTTGGTATCTTGTCATGCCATGAAAATTAATAATAGAAGAAATAATTAAGCTGGGAAAGTGACAGTTACAGAGCAAATGTCACAGCTGATATTTGTATCGGAAGAAACCCAGTTGGCTATCTTGTTCATGTCTAGCTACTTGCTAGATGGCGTCAAAGCTCCATTTTGCTAGAAGTCATGACTGGAACTCCAGACCAATCTGCTCTATGTAAAGGAGTTCACCCTACTAACCCAGTTAACGTAGGTCTGTCTGAGGATACACCACCAGCTTCAGAAATTGCTTGGCAGGTAATAAAACCATAACTGCTAATTAAGGAGATGGTACAAATTTTGTCTTATTCATAAAGACAGTTCAATCCCATCCATTGCTGATGCCAGGACATTTTGTAATCTGCATCATAGAAAGAACAAAAGTTCTGTAGGACATTTTCAACCAATACAGATCATAAAACTGTGTTTTGTTGCCTGAACAGAACCTGTTAAATGTTGCAAGAAGCTAAAAACTAAATAGGAATGAAAAAAATTAATCCTGACAGGACTGTGCAGCCATGGTGAAGAAAATGTTTCCCATCAGCCTCTAGGTGCACTGGGAACCACTCCCACCAGAACCCACCCTGGCATCCCTCCCTGGCATGGTCACACCCTTGGTCCATGAGACACCTCAGAGATTGGTCATCAGCTGCATGTGCCCATCACTGTGGCATGCTGGCTCCTTTAGCCTGGGGGTTGCCAGGTAGACCAGCTGCTGCTGAACACTGTTGGAGATTCCAGGCCTCCAGGGCCTCCAGCAGTCAGGTGGGGGATGGGATCCATTGATAGGAATGAGGGCAGGATCTCACTGGGCCCCTGGCTGCTGCTGTCCAGTAGAAGAATCAGCCTTGCAGGTTGGTGCCACCAGCATAGACCTCAGGTGCCAGGGTTTGCAGACAGGGTTTCCATAGTCATGTGCATCAGTCCTATCTGGGTGGCAGGAGGAGCCCCCAGTCCCTTGAAAGTGATGAGGGTAACCAGCAAGACCCACTTCTGATTGCCCCTGCCTCTGTTCTTGCTCATACCCCTGAAGGGAGTGAGGCATATGGCTTCCCTGGGTATGGGGACACAGCTTCTGAGATTGTCAAAGGTCCTGCAGGGACCAGACTGCCAGCTGCGTCTCTATAGCAACCAGAAGGGGATTCAGGAAGATGGATAGGACCCATGTTCCTTGGATAAAACATAGACTTAGGGTGTACAGGGAGTGGCAGCTGGTGGTTTCAAGGTGAGGCTTTCTCAGAAGCTCCTTTATCCTTGCTGTTGGTCCTTGCCTCCCTAGCAAACCTTCTCTTCAGCCTCCAGAGTATGCCTAATGGCCTCTTCCTCGGGGTGACTCCTGATGAAGCACAATGCCCTGAAGGTCAGGACCACTACTCCCCCATTCCTTCACCCCCCCCCACCTCTGTGGCCATATTCCAGTCGTTCCTTGTTCCTTTGGCTGTGCTGAGGAGCAGGCCTGGATTTCCCTGGGTCCCTTCCTCTGTCCTCCTCTCACGCCCACAACCATCACTGCTAATATTTCAAAGCAGAAGTGAAAAAAAAGACAAAAAAATTACCCATCTTTTAAATTTCTTATTTACAATCAGCTGATACTGGTGAAAGTTATTCCTGTTCCTTAGGAACAATTCAAAGGCTGTATCCTAGGAAGTATGCCAGTGTGGGCTCTGGTTTGCTCCTGCAATGATTACGTCTGTCTGTCTGTCTTCTCCCTGGCCTGCTTTCTTCCTGTCAAGTGAGCAGCACACAGTGCTTTGGCGGCTGGTTCCTGTGGCCACAGCACCAGCTGTTTCTTTTTTTTTTTCCTCTTTGTTCCACAAGTAGAAACCCATAGGGCCCAATTACTGCAGATACCTCTTCCCTAGCAGCACGTCCAGCCAAGATGCTGGAGTGTTGCAGCAGAATAGGTCAAGGACTAATTTTCTTTGCTTTAAAAATGGACTCTTTAAAATTGAGACTGTCCCTGCTTTGAGAATATTTCATCGCTGGCCTCTGCTAGGAAAACAATGAAACAAAGGTGGAATTCTAAACTGGCTTTGAATTTTACCAGATAATCTGAATAATTTAGCCTGTATTTACTTAGTTTTAGCAACGACAGGATTTCCCTGATTTTGCAAGTTCCGACTCTAACAAATGTCTCAAATCAGTGTGGGTGACTATGATATCTGAAAAACCACAACAGAGAAGAATTTCTAAAACAATTAGTGACCGTGACAAAGCTCTGGGTTGTCCTTCACGTCCCCTCACAGAAATCCTATTAACTAATGTGAAAGCTGTGAACAAAAAATAATGACAAAAAAAATCTTTAGTTCCAATTTACTTACAGCCTGGTATTTACTTTAGTCCATTAAAAATGTTTCATATGTAGCATGGATTATTCTTAAATTTAGTCTCTCTGTCTGTGTTGGACCCCCCCCCCCAATACACACACACACACACACACACACACACACACACTATCATTTTTATGTGCTATGGATAGGATGCAGACCCTTGCATAAATAGGAGAGGCAATCCATCCCTAAGCTATATCCCCGGGTTTTGCATGCGCAATGAACATGGTGTATTCAAATGTATGCCAGTGTGTCCATGCATGTGGCAGCTAGAAGACAACCTTGGGTGTCCCGTTACGTCAATCTCGGCCTTATTTCCTTGAGACAGGGGCTCTCATTGAATCTGAAACTTGCAGTTTCTGCTAGACTGACTAGCTATTGGGGCAGGAGAGATGGTTCAGTGGGAAGAGCACTTGCTGCTCTTGCAGAAGACCCAGGTCCAGTTCCCAGCACCCACATGGCCACTTACAACAACAGTTCCTCGCTCCAGTTCCAGGAGATTTGGTGCCCCTCTTCTTGCCACTGTGAGTACCAGGTATGCATTCACATAAGTGCAGGCAAAACATTCATGCTCATAAAAATAAATACATTTTAAAGAACAGAAATGGTCAGGCTGGCAAGACAGCTCAGAGGGTAAAAGCTCTTGCAGCACAAGTCTGACAGCTTGAGTTCAAGCCCCAAAACCTGTGGTGGCAGGAGATAACCAACTCCAAAATACGGTCCAATGACCCTTATGTGTTTAAACAGTAGCATATACGTGCCTGCTTGCTCCCTCTCCCTCTCCCTCTCCCTCTCCTTCCCTTCCTCCCTCCCTCCCTCCCTCCCTCCCTCCCTCCCTCCCTCCCCCCTCACACACACACACACATACACACCATGAATACATAGCGAATAAATAGTTTAAAAATATAAAATCAAGTTAATAAACTTTGGCAACTCAAATGAGCTATTTCATAAAACCAGGAAACAAACAAACAAACAAACAATCAACAAAAACTGTTTGGCAGTATTGTAGCTTGTATGAGAAATAGGCCCATGTATTTGCACACCTGGTCTCCAGATGGTGGTGCTGTTTGGGGGAGTCATGGATCCTTCAGATGTGGCCTTGCTGGAGGAAGTACATTATTGGGGGCAGCTTTGGGGTTTTATAGTGTGAACTCATTTCCTGTTCTCTCTCTGTATTTCCTGTTTGTGTGTGTGGATAAAATGTGTGTTTCCTAAATGCCAGGCTGGCCTCATACTGCTGCTGCTGTGATGTCCCAGTCGTGATGAACTGTGAGCCCAAATAGCCTTATCTTTCTGAAGTTGCTGTGGCAGGATATTTTAACACAGCAACAGGAAAGGAACTGCTGTAGGGGCTCATTATTTCAGACATCTCTACAGTATAGTTGAAATTTTATTACTACTGACAACACTGTGATGTGTGTGTGTGTGTGTGTGTGTGTGTGTTTGTGTGTGTGTGAGAGAGAGAAAGGGAGAGGGAGAGAGAGGGAGGGAGGAAGGGAGAGGGAGAGGGAGAAGAAAGTAGGGAGGAAGGGAGGGAGGGAGAGAGGGAGGGACAGGTGTTTGCATATGTATTCCGTAATTTAGTTCCTGCTTCTATTCAAGTAGATACTCTTATGTTCATGAACATTTCTAGGTCCTAAACTGTGGTCACAAGGCATAGTCATTCATGTAATAATTTGAGCCCAATGTCCTTAGCTCAGTGCCCAGTGTGGTAGGCCATGAAGAAAGTCATTATATATGCTTATCTTCAAAGAATTTACCATTTGGTAAGTAAAGATAATTCATGGACAGTTCAAATGTCATATGGTCTAAGGTCTTACATAAAAGTTATTTCATTAAGTTAAACAGGGACCATTCAAAGAAATCACAGAAATCAAGACTATCATATGATTTTAGTTCTGGTTCCCACCTCCCATTTGTTTTAGAGATAAGGTCTTGCATTACTGCTCAGACTGAATTCAAGAAATCCCCTAGCTTAGTCTCCTGAGAAGCTGACTTGCTGGAACTATTGGACTGATCAACATATCAAAATCAACAAACCCTTTTCCTCTTGTTGATATAATGAAACTTCCCCAGTGTCCATGGTGTCTGGCACTGGGGACGATGGACACTCTCCCTTTTGCATTTCATCTGATATAAGAAAAGTCCAAATTATTTGTTACTCCACAGGCTATCCTCCTGTTTTTGTCCAGAACTTCAAGTCACAATGGCATTGGGAAAGCACAGTGACATGAGTATGAATGATAAACACTCATTTATCCTGCGGTTCTCATAACCAGGAGTGTATGATGAGCTGGAGTCTCTCCTGCATAACTCTACATTCCCTGTGGTGCATGACCAGGAGGTGCAAACTGGTTTCATTCTGATTAGAAATCCTGCAAGTCTTGTGGAGAGGGAAGAATCATGACCCTGCATTAGTGGTTTTCATCTCATTGCTATCTCATCAAATGGCACCATTATCCTAGCTTCACAAAATACAGTGGACTCATTCTTGATGTGCTTTTCTGTCCCTCTATGTTCCCAATGGAATCTGCCACTAAAGTGTGTTAATTTTTGTGTGTGTGTGTTCATCATTTACCCAGCAGTTGAACCTTCATGTTAGTGGGAAAGGTTAGATTCTTTCAAATTTCCTTCCATCTCTGTATCTCTACTGTGTAGTACAGAGTAATTGCTCAATGACTATATGGTCAATGAATAAGTGAGTTAGAAGTTATAGTTGACAATAGTCTTCATAGGATTTAGGCAGATATACAAAAATAATCATTGTAAGAAAGGGAATGAATGAAAAAAACAGACAGGGTAAAGGAGAAGAGAAAAGAGTGATACGGCACAGTCACAGGCTGAAAATAAATCTGGCAGCTAAGGGACACTTTGGAGAAGGGTATTGGAAAGAAGTTTCCATAAAGGCAAGGGCTGGGTTACTGAACAATAACATTTCTGATTGCTTTTAAAGAAAAAGATCAGTGCAGACGTGACACAATAGAGACCTACATCTGTGTGGATAGAGATGACAAAAGAAAGGTCTGGGGAGAGAAAAAATATTTAAAGGAAAATAAAGTGATTATGTGATCAGGACAGAATTTTATTCTTTCTATAATTTCAACAAATCCACTAGACATGTCAATTCCACATACAATGAAGGGTGTAAGTCAACTTGAGAAATACCTGGACAGTACAGGCACAGGACATGCAGCCATGGAATTTTTGACACTTTTAGTCAGACACATTTTTGTTGTGAGGGATTGTTCTGAACATCATGAGATATTACTGTGTTCCTGACTTCTTCTCACTATATACCCACAGCATTACCATTCTGTTAGTCAACCAAAGATGTGATCAGACATTACAAATGCCACCCTCCTGAGTGGGGAGCAAAAACACCCTCTTTGACAAGCGCTGCTATAAACTGTATGCTTCCATAAACAGCAGAGTCTCATCATTATCAATCTTTATTATATGTTGCCAACAGATTTCCATTATAATTCAGAAAGTGAAACTTTAAAAAAAAGGGAAAGCACGTTTTGCATTAGATGGAAACATTTTAAGAGAGATTTTCAGAAAGGACGGAGCAAATCTTTCAATGTACTTACATTGAGTTCTAAAACTATTCCAAGGCAATCAATCAGCAATGACACCAGTGTGGCTGCAGTAATGATAACCACCGTTAAGATGATGCGGAACACTGATGAAGGATTCCCACCAAGAAACACATTGGCAATGACCTGGCGAATAAACAGAGCAGTTTGAGAGGTGTTCTTGAGGCTTACTGGAATCAGCAAGAGGCTTTCACACTGGTACCGTGTCTACATACACCACCAACAGTACCAGTACAGCAACTCATCAAACCTTAGTTTACTAGGAATGTTTCTGACTTTTTGAAGAAATTACATACCCACATACATAGCAATAAGTATTCTTTGCTGTGAAAGTTGTCAGTCAGTGGCACACCAGTGTTATAATATACACATTCTTTTAAGGATAAGAAAGCTCTGAAAGTTGTCTATCCTTCTTGAAATGGGAAGACTGTCAGTAAAACAAACTACAAATACTAATTGATTTTTTTAATGGCCTCTAAGGAAGGTGTTAGTGCTTACCCTCTTAATGATACTGGAGGAGTGCTACTATTTTTTCAATATATGTTTTTATTTAAATTGGAAATGTGCATGCTTCACATGTCAATCCCAGCTCCCTCTCCCACCCCTCTTCTCTTGTCCCTCCACCAGTCCCCTCAAGCCCCCGGCCCAATCCCCACATCTTTCCCCAGGGAGGGTGAAGCCCTCCTTGGGGGGATCTCCAGAGTCTGTCATGTCATTCAGGGCGGGACCTAGGCCCTTCCCCATGTGTCCAGGCTGAGAGAGCATCCCTCCATGTGGAATAGGCTCCCAAAGTTCATTCGTACACCATGGTGAACACTGATCTCCTACCCAAGGCCCCAGAGATTTCTGAGGCCTCCTCACTGACAATGCATTCATGGAGTCTGGATCAGTCCCCTGTTGGCCTCTCAGCCATTTCTACTATCGTTTATTAAGAGGAAATCAATTTTATACAAATGAAACCTACAAAGAGGAAAGACATATTAGATACTTTATTACTATTTTCCAAGAATACGCAGATCAGGAAGCTAATCTATAGTCAGCTATTGGATGTATCCCACCCTGATAAATGTACAATAAGGGAGTGTCAAAAGAATGATTCCTATTCTCAAGAATTGTCATCCCAATAGAAGACCTATAACTGGTATAAAGAAACAAATAGAGATCAGTTTGTGGCAGAATTAAAAGGACCAAGTAGAATTTAGAGGACTGTTTAGTTGTCTAGAATGGTCTCCTCTGGGGAGTTGAGAAGCCCTGGATGAAAGTGCAAGGAGCAGATGAAGCCCCGAATGAATGTGTAATGTTGACATAAGCACAGCCATGTCAAGGGCCCCAATGCCTCAGACTAATATGATTGCAAAACTTCCCCAAGTCTGTGAAAATGTTGACAGAAAGTACACTCTACTGTCTGTTCTTCTTCCTAGATGTTTATACTCTAAGATCTCCCACCAGGACTAGCTATCTCCTCCTTATTCTGTGTATAATAAACACAACAGTTTCTGGGCTGTCATAGTAGGTGCCCTCCATTGGAGCAAGCACACCCCACACAACCTGAGATTTTCTGTATGTGTGTCTGTATTTCTCCATTACCGTGTCACCCAGTTAGGCTTCTGGGACCACGGCACACAGGTCATGGCAGCCTCCCTTCTTTTTGACACTTCTGAAATGTGAGTGACCTATCCGAGCTTGAGGTGGGGATAAAATTTAGAGCAAAATTACAAGCTGAGGTTGTAGTGTAAGGAAGGGAAAAGGAGGAAGGATAGGAACATTATCTATAGAGGACGGAAAGAAGACCTGAACAGGGCAAAACACCAGTGAAGCAAGGACTGTCAGTGCAGAGAGCGCGTCAGCTGTCAGTACTGGGACGATGACAGCTGTTGAAAAATGACCTAGCCAGATGATATCCCCACAGATCATCTGATCCGATGCTGCTGACGGAGACCTAATGGTGATACTAGTAACACAGATGATGTAAATTCACTGTTTCCCCAGATTTATCTTCTTTAAACACAACTGTTCCATACATCTCTAAGATGTCATTATGAGGATGAAATAACCACTTAGGCAGGATCAGAGGCGTACAATCTTTTTTTTAATCCTCTTTATATGTACCTGGCTATTTTATCTACGAAGAGAAATGGTTGTGTTCATGTTGGCTCTGTTTGTGTGTATACGTGAGCAGATTAAAACAGCAACCAGTGAGGTTCATACAGCATCCCTCTGGGAGATACATGCTGCCAGGGAAAAAATCTTGGTCTTATTCTGCTTTCCAGTTATAGCAGCTAGGATGGAAACTCATTTCTACATAGGAAAGACAGACACTGCCGGTGAAGTGACCCAAACCATCCACATACGGTTGACAAGAAGGCATCCAAGCTTGCGCCATCCGATTTGAACCTGGGCGGATGCTGAAGGAACAGCCTTTCCCAATCAATAGTTAGCAAAGTTTTGAAAGAATCTTGAAGCTCAAAAATATGCATAGAGTTTTCTCTGAAGGAAGGGCACGAGCCATTTGTGAACCTGAGTGCCACTGGAAGGAACACACAGCACTGAACATCCCCTCTGTGTCCCTGGCTCTCATTACCAGAACTGGCCTACAGTGAGAAGTCAGTTGCCTTGAGATGCCTTTGGATTAGACAGGGGATTTAAGGCTCTGTTGGTGGTTCTCTTCATATATTATATGAAGTCACACAGTGCACAGCATAAACAGCCCGTAGGGATAGATCCTGACTCAGCCCTTTCCACAGTGCTGTGGGTGCTGCTACTCAGCACAATGGCTATTTAGCCAACAGCATTAGAGATTCCTGACAAGCCATGTTACCCAGTATTGCATAAGAATAGGTTTTCATTTGTCTACATAACTGTATCTAAAGTTTACATAAAACATTTGTATAAAAATATACACCAAAATGTATCTATAGACCTATAGGTTTAAGTTGAAGTTTGATTCCCCATGGAATATAATATGTTATTTTTCAAAATAAAGCCAATTACTCTGTCTGGCCTATGGTAAATAAGCAATGACTTAGGAAACATCCTAACACAAATGGGAACAGTTTCTTTAAACGTTCACCCTTAATTTACTTTTGTCATTTCTTTAAAAATAAAGGCAACCACTTAGATTTGGCTGTTCTGAAGGCTTCTGTTCACTTGGGAACCAACTGGTGTGTTTGTGTTCTTGATCATCTAGACTCGACCTTAGAGCATGACATACAATCATGACATCTAAAAGAAATTTGTTTTGTAAATATTTGAATGAAAATGAGGACATGGCCACTCCTAGGTATGTTTGGGAAGAACGTTTTATTGTAGATATGAGGGAGAGAAAACAACCAGAGAGTCGTCTGGAAGAATCCAGAGTAGGGAGAGAAAGAAGTAGGGGGGAGGGATGCAACCGAGAGAGGAAGGGAAGAAGAGAGGGCAAGCTAGCCAAGAGAGGACCCCACCTAGAGGTCAAGAAAGCATGTGGCCAAAGTGTCTGGGTTATATAGGAATCATTTTATAGGAAGGTCAAGGGATGGAGAGGTTTAGGGTAGGGGGTGGGGGTGAGAAGTGCTGAGATAACCTGGCAGGCCATTTGTCCTGGGTTTCTTTGTGACCTAGCAATAGTCATCTGTAGATTATTCATCTGTAGATTCTGATACGTGTAGCTTAAAGAGAAGGTTGTATGAATCTATCACCTGTCATCATGCATTTAGAGAGTTTAAGCTATTGAATTATCTGTGTCTTCCTAAATAAATGCAGTAGCACAGTCATCAGGGCAAAGGGCTGAGAAGAGCCTATGCTTACCTCTCTAGTGACAAAGCATTCAATCGGGTATGTCAAAATGACAGTGATTCCATAACAAAACCTTCCAAAGGTCACCAGGTCATCACTTCTGCAGTAGTTTTCAAATAAGTCTCCTGGAGAATAGGAAAAAAATATTTATTTGCAAGGTATTGGGAGTAACTGGCAAACGAGATAGTCTTTTGTATAAAAGTGGCGGCCTATTATATTTCATTTCATATAAGTAAAAGAATAGATTGCTAGGTCTAAGTATAGCATACTGCCTTCCATAGCCCTGCATTTATTAAAACTAGTACACGTTCCACTTGAAGGTATTCTCATCACTGGTAGAGTTCTTATTTGTTTTTGGTAAGTTTGCCTTAAAGTTGTGCCAATTTTTGAAAAACTATTTTGTTCATTGTGTTTTTTTAAATAACAGAATCAACTCCCTAAATTCTTATGCACTGCCTTAACAAATGGCTTCTGGTCTTTGTTCCTGGTGATTGTATTATTTTAAACAAATGTCTATTAAAATAAGCAAATTTCTCTTTGAAATACTATTTTTAGATGGAGGACAATCCCACAAGGAAGAGTAGGACCCGGCCATGTGGGGAGCTGAGTTTCCTGCATTTGAGGTATAGGTCCAGATCTTAAGCTCAGGACCATGCCAAGGAATCCAAAAGATACACTGTCTTTCCTGATATTTGATGCACCCAAGTGTAAAAACAGATTTCACTGGCTCAAACCTAAAAATAGTACTGATTCCAGGAAAGGACACTAAATTTAATTATTTCTAAATCAAGTAACAGGACATATATATGTATATATCTTAGGCTGGTTCTTATTGAGTCTCTGTATGCTTTCAGGAGTCTATGAAAAGATTCAGGGCCCTGGCCAGCTCTCTTCCGGCCTCTTTACCTTCTGAACATACCATGGTTAAGTTTGGACACAGCAGTTGCCGTTTCTCAACTAAGCCAATCAGAAACTTAGATGAGAGCTACATATTTTCCCACACTGTTGCAGAAGAAGGCAACACGGCTTGTGCGTATTAAAGAGTGAAGGCGGCGGCCGCTTGAACTCCCTCTTTCCAAGACACACTTTAAGTGGCCGTGTCCCTTCCCCCCCACCAGTGACACCAGATGTGTCTGACTTTCCTAGTGTCCCTTCTGGGCAGAAGAAGACGACAACACAAAGTTGTAGTGGCAGAGAACAGCTCCAGCACCAACTGAGGGTTCAACGCTGTGAGAAAACCAAGAACGGAAGTTCCCGTTGCTTTCCTCCTCTAATAGCCAGGCCCTGGATCTGTTTTGAAGTCACAAGAAATAGCAATGGGGTGCTAGACTCCTGCTGCCTTATTGGCTTGAGTTTACCAGAATAATAGGGGAGCATGTAGCTTGTACGAAAAAGATCAGATCTGCCTAAAGAGAAATGAGCTAAAGAAGCAAAGTTGGCTCATTCTAGCTGGAAAATTAAATGTGTGTCAGGGAATTATAGCTGGGGGGGGTAGGGTGGGGACAAGGGCAAGAACAATGACACCAAATACATGTGAGCTTTGTCACATAAAGATGTGTGTGTGAGACAGAACGTGTGTGTGTGTGTGTGTGTGTGTGTGTAGTGTGTGCACACAGGTGTGTGGGTATTTGCACCTGTGCACGGGCTTCTGGAGGCCAGCAGAGGACATCAGGTGCCCTGCTTCATCATGCTCTGCCTTATTATTTTTGAGACAGGATCTCTCGCCGAAGATAGGCTGTGGCAGCCAGGAAGCCCAAGTGATCCTACTGTCTCTCCCACGTCCCAGAACAGGTGCATGTGGGCACACTCAGCTTAAAGAGCCCCTATCACACTTCTATTTTAGAGAGTGTTTCTATATAGCCCAGGCTAGCCATCCTCTTGCCTTAGTCTCCCATGTGTTGTGTCGGGATTGTGCATGTTAGAGACCACTCACAGCTGTCCTAAATATTTAATTACAGCAGGGCGATTACCACTGCTAAAAACACTAGGGAGGTATTACTAGCAAAACCAGACATCTATAAAGCGCATTCAGGGAGCCCTTAGCCTGTTCAACTTGGCCTACTATGTAGCAGTTGTGATTGGTACATGGCAGTGCTTGAAACAGGTCTTACCTAGACTTTGAAGGTTGCTTTTAACTGCACTATCCTGGTATGAACATATACATGTATGTACATACACATATGTATGTGTTTGTATATTATATGTGCATATATACATTCATGCATATATAACTGCATTGGTATCACATTATCACTAGTTTTTTTTTAATGTTTCTTATTTTCTGAGAAACACACGCACATAATCACGGAGACCTATGATCTCTGTGCAGATCAAGGCATCCCAAGAGTACCACAGTGTCACAGAAAACGAAGCCAAGAAGAGCTGGACTCTAACAGATTATTGGAGGCTCTGTGTTGATCAAAACTGGGGAGGCTGACAGAGGAGGTGGGCCGGAGATCTGAACTCGAGCTTCAGAAGACCACGTGCATTCTGGCTGTTACCGGCCGGCTGGGGCAAGTTACTTCTCTTTCTGTGTAAGCAGGAAGTAGAACTAGTTATTCCACTTACCTTCAAAGGGTTGTGGGAAGGTCAAGTGAGATCCTAGACCTGCAAAAGCTTCGGAATATGTGAATCATAATGCCTGGCCTGCTGTCAGGCTACCCTGAGTATTACACTTTGAAAGATTGGATGACAGGATCTAAAGCTGCAAAGGGAAGACCACTTAGTAACCAGGCCCGAGAGAGACACAAGAAAAAAGAAGTCCCTTTGAAGTCAGGGAGGGTAAGGACTGGCTTTATAGGAAATATGATGTTTGTGATATAGTCCAGAATGAGACAATTAAGCAGAAACATCCTACAGGCTGCAGATGCAAAGGAAGACCTGGGCTAGAAGGAAAAGGAGGAAATCACCCAGACTGTTTGTCAACACAAAAGCAAGCCCCCAATGTCTGCGTGGGGGATTAGAAGTCCTTAGGAAGAAAAACAAATTAGCACAGGAAAAGAAAAACCGTGCTAGTACAGTCATTCTTTCCTCAAGTGGGAGGCAGTTCAGGACAGCTAGCTGACTCGGAGAAGGCCAAAAGGACCAGAACCGGAAAGGTTATCAGCTCAGTACTAGGAAGCTCGGGGTGCCCAGGAAAAGTACAGACTGGCAGTGGAGAGGGGAACCAGAGTTCATGTCTGGAAACAAATGTGTCTGGAAGCAGGGAGTATGGGGTTACAGAACTAAGTCTCAGACGTTGAGAAGAGAGAAATTATGGAGCCGAGCATAGAGAGGCAGGAAGGTAGAACAGAGAGGGGGAGGAAGGGGGATGATGTCGGACAGACCCCCAAGAACACTGGCCCAGATATAGTGGTACCAGTCTCCATGTGCACCAAGATCGATGTGGTTTAGTGTTTCATTTTACCTTGAGTGAAGCCGGTAAAAGTCAAGTACCCACATGTGGCAAAGAGCACACAGATAAATACAGAAACCAAGATGGACGTGTGGATGACCCGGCACCACTTAGCTACCGTGGGCTCTTCGAGAGAACCGTAGACTAGGAAGCAGTTGTGGTGACAAATGAATGCTGTAACACAAAAGAAAAAAATCGTTACTGGGGAAGCAGAAGGGCTGTGTTCTCTACTCTGCATCGAGAGATGCACACTGCCTTAGAATTGCAACTACCTAAAATGAAAATACATTAATTTTGTGACACTAAAAAGCCAGAAAGTAAGTTTTCTATTAAGTCTACAAATGAGCAACTACACAGAGGGCTTACCTGATCTCCTCATGCCACTGTTGACATGAACCAGGCCTGTCCAACTTATTTTCCCCCTCTTCCTAATGGCTCTTCCTATCTTAAGGAATGACCTTCCACTGCATCTGGGACATAGAGGAGCTATCGACATTCAGCCAAGTAGTAGTCCTTTCTCCAAAGACTTTGAAGGAGTCAGTGATATTTGCTATACTTCCCAGTTAGGAATCACACTAACTGTAGTGAATGTCTATCTGGGAAACACTTTCCTCCAATTAGAAGCAAATTTTACTAATGAACGAGGAAGGCCTCTGACAGGCAAGAAAGGCTTGAGTCTAATTTTATACTAACACGAACTAGATTGTGTGCTGCTAAGGGGGAATCCAAACTTAGAAGACGTGCTGTAGACGTACAGGGAACAGTACCTTTTCACAGAACAGATGGAATTATACTGGAAAAGGGTTGTGAAGCCAGGTACTCACCAAAAGACATCACCCCGATAGCCTGGATGGCGTTGGGCTTTGCAAACACCCAAGCATCTTCGGTCTTTGGTCTAGAAGAAAGTCAGTTAATTAGATACATTATTAAGCAAGTATAATAAGAGTTTTTGGGGAATAAGAAATAGTATCACACATAAAAATTTAGTATCTTTCAATGGGAACTTAATAAGGGGACTTAAAAGACAGCTGAGAAGTTAAAAGCATTTGCTGCTCTTGCAGAGGACCCAGGTATGGTGCCTAGCATCCACATGGTAGCTCACAGACATCTGTAACTCCAATTCCCAGGGGTCTAATACCCTCTTATGAACTCCTTGGGCACCAGGTACTGGGGATACACACAGACACAGACACAGACACAGACACAGACACAGACACAGACACAGACACAGACACACACATGCACGCAGGCACCATGCAGGAAAAATACCTATACATATAAAATAACTTGCCAAAAAGAAAGAAATTAATAAGGGGTTTCCATTCATCTCATCAACATACATTTCCTGGGCTCATCAGTGTCTCATCAAGCCCAGTGCTCTAAAATGCCTGTGGATGCTGGTAAGAGTCTGTGCTTACACATGTAAAATATGCACTAAGGCCCTGCTGGATCTAACCCACCTAGAGACTGCCAGCATCATAGTCCCTTTCTCTGCCCACGGGACTAGGTAAGCCTGGGCCTGTTTTCCATCTGCTTTCCTGTGCTCTGAGCACAACCACCAGAAGCCTGGGGACTGCCACTGTGGTTCCCACACTGGCGGGAGCCAACCCACCGAGAAACTACCAGCATCACAGTCCCTTTGTCTGCCCACGGGACTAGGTAAGCCTAGGCCTGCTTCTGGGCTGCCTTCCTATGCCCTGCCCTCAACCAGCTGAGGCTTAGGGACTGCGGACTGCAGAAGATACAAGAGTATTGGACCTATTTGCACCCACCGGAAGGGAACCCTGGTCCTGTACCCACCAGACTCCTTCTGCACCCACTAGAAGAAGGGATGGGAAGGAGACAATATAAAACACACTCAACAACAGAAAAACCAATATGACTGCCAGAGTCTAGAGACTCTATACCAGCAAGACCCAAATATCCCAGGGCAGATGAAGCAGAAGAGAATAACCTAAAAAACAATTTCATGAAAATGATAGAGGCCCTCAAATACGATATGAGAAAATCTTTTAAAGAGATGGAAAAAAAACTAACAAAAATGCAAGAAATGGAGAAAAAGACAAAGCAAAAATGTCAAGAAACAATTGAAACAGTGCAAAGGTTACAAGCTGAAATAGAGATAATAAAAAGTCTGAGGGGATGGTGGAAATGGAAAAATTGGGCAAACAGTCAGGTACTACAGATGCAAGCATAACCAACAGAATACAAGAGATGAAAGACAGAATCTCAAGCATTGAGAATCTCAAGCATTGATGATAAACTAGAAGAAATAGACTCATTGACCAAAGAAAATCTTAAGTCCAACAAATCCCTAACACAAAATATCCAGGAAATATGGGACACCGTGAAAAGACCAAACCTAAGAATAATAGGTATAGAAGAAGGTGAAGAAAACCACCTCAAAGGGGCAGAAAACACATTCAACAAAATCAGAGAAGAAGACTTTCCCAACCTAAAGAAAGACATGCCAATGAAAGTACAAGAAGCTTACAGAACACCAAATAGAGTGGATCACAAAAAGTCCCCTTACCACATAATAATCAAGACCCCAAATATACAGAATAAAGAAAGAATAGTAAGAGTAGTTAAGGAAAAAGGCCAAGTAACATACAAAAGCAAACCTATTAGAATTACAGCTGACTTCTCCATGGAAACTCTGAAGGCCAGAAGGACGTGGACAGATATTCTACCAACACTAAGGGCCCACGGATGCCAGCCTAGACTTTCAACTAGCAAAGCTTTCAACCACTATAGATGGAGAAAACAAGATATTCCATGACAAAACCAGATTTAAACAATACATATACACAAACCCAGTCCTACAGAAAGTTCTGGAAGGAAAATTCCAACCTAAGGCAGTTAACTACAACCAGAAAAACATAGGTGATAGATATTCCCACTTTACCAATAGCCAAAAGAAAAAAAAAGGTGGAAATACACATACCATTCCACCACTACCAAAAATTCCAAAACATACAAGAATGAGCAATCAATTGCCATTAATATCCCTACATATTAATGGTCTTAACTAGTCCATAAAAAGACACAGGCTAACAGAATCGATTTGAAGACAGAATCCACCCTTCTGCTGCATACAAGACACACCTCAGCTTCAAAGACAGATGTTACCTCAGAGTTAAGGGTTTGGAAGAGCTTTTCCAATCAAATGGACCCAGGAAACAAGCGGGGGTAGCAATCCTAATATCTAACAAATTAGACTTTAAAATCAATCAAAAGAGATGAAAGAGGTCATTTCATGTGCATCACAGGAGAAATCCACCAAGATGAAGACTCAATTCTGAACATCTATGTCCCAAATACAAAAGGCAGCCACTTTTGTAAAAGAAACATTACTAATACTCAAAACACACATAAAACCTCACACACTTACAGTGGGAGATCTCAACACCCCACTTCCACCACTATACAGGACTACCAGACAGAAACTCAACAATGTAACAAAAGATTAATAGAAGTTATGACCAAATTGGGTTTAACAGACATCTATAGAACATTCCATCCAAACACAAAAGAATATACCTTCTTCTCAACATCACATGGACCCTTCTCAAAAATTGACCACATACTTGGCAACATATCAAACTTCAACAGGTACAAAAAATTGAAATAACTCCATGTGTCTTATCAGACCACCATGCTTTAAAGTTAGAATTCAACAACACAAATTGTAGAAACCCTACAAACTCATGGAAACTGAATAATGCACAATTACACCATTCCTTGGTCAAAGAAGAAATAAAAAAAGAAATTAAAGACTTCCTAGAATTCAATGAGAATGAAGACACAACATCCCCAAACTTATGGGACACTTGGAAAACAGTGCTAAGAAGAAAGTTCATAGCACTAAGTGCCCACATGAAGAAACTGGAGAATAGTCACACCAGAGAATTAACAGCACAATTGAAAGCTCTAGAACAAAAAGAAGCAAACTCACCCCAGAGGAGTAGACACCAGGAAATAACCAAATTGAGGGCTGAAATCAATGAAGTAAAAATTAGAGCAACAATGCAAAGAATCAATGTAATGAAGGATTTGAAAAAATCAACATGATAGATAACCTTTATCCAAACTAAGCAAATGGCAGAGTGTGAACATGCAAATTAACAAAATCAGAAATGAAAAGGGGGACATAACAACAGACACTGGGAAATCCAGGGAATCATCAGGTCATACTTTGAAAACCTGTACTCCACAAAATTTGAAAATTTAAAGGAAATGGGCTATTTTCTGGATAGATATCATTTACTAAAATCAAATCAATAACAGATAAGCAATTTAAATAGACCTATAACCCCTAATGAAATAGAAGCAGTCCTCAAAAGTCTCCCAACCAAAAAAATCCCAGGTCCAAATGGTTTCAGTGCAGAATTTTACCAGAAATCCAAAGAACAGCTAATACCAATTCTTCTCAAAGTATTCCATGCAATAGAAGCAGAAGTATCATTGCCAAACTCTTTTTACAAGGCTTCAATAACCTTGATACCCAAGCCACACAAAGACACAACTAAGAAAGAGAACTTCAGACCAATATCCCTCATGAACATTGATCCAAAAATACTCAATAAAATTCTGGTAAATCGAGCCCAAGAACACATCAGAAAAATCATCCACCACGATAAAGCAGGCTTCACCCCAGGGATGCAGGGATGGTTCAACATACGAAAAATCCATCAATGTAATCCACCATATAAACAAGCTGAGAAACAAAAATCACATGATCCTCTCATTAGATGCTGAAAAAGCCTTTGACAAAACCCAACATCCCTTCACAATAAAGGTCTTGGAAAAATCAGAGATAACATAATAAAAGCTATATACAACAAACCAACAGCCAAAATTAAACTAACTGGAGAGAAACTCAACACGATTTCTCTAAAATCAGGAACAAGATAAGGCTGTGGCCTCTCACCATACCTCTTCAATATTGTACTTGAAGTTCTAGCTAGAGCAATAAGACAACAAAAGGAGATCAAGGGGACACAAATTGGAAAAGAAGTCAAACTTCCACTATTTGCAGATGATATAATACTTTACATAAATGACCTGAAAAACTCTACCAGGCAACTCTTACAGCTGATAAACACCTTCAGCAAAGTGGCAGGATACAAGATCAACTCAAAAAAGTCAGTAGTCCTACTATATACAGATGACAAAAAGACTGAGAAAGAAATCTGAGAAACTTCACTCTTTACAATTGCCACAAACAACATAAAATACCTTGGGGGTAACCCTAACCAAGCAAGTGAAAGGCCTGCATATCAAGAAGTTTGAGTCTTTAAAGAAAGAAATCAAAGAAGATATCAGAAAATGGGAAGATCTCCCATGCTCTTGGATAGGTAGGATCAATGTAGTAAAAATGGCAGTTTTGCCAAAAGCAATCTACAGATTCAATGCAATCTGAATCAAACTACCAGTACAATTCTTCATAGACCTTGAAAGAACAATTCTCAACTTTATATGGAAAAACAAAAGACCCAGGATAGCTAATACATTCCTGTAAAATAAAGGAACTTCCGGAGGCATCACCATCCCTGACTTCAAGCTCTATTATAAAGCTATAGCCCTCAAAACAACTTGGCATTGGCACAAAAATAGACAGGTAGACCAATGGAATCAAATTGAGCACCCTGATATAAACCCACACACATAGGGATATATGATTTTTGACAAAGAAGCCAAAATTATACAATGGGAAAAAAGGCATCTTCAACATATGGTGCTGGCATAACTGGATGCTAGCATGTAAAAAACTGCAAATAGGTCCATGTCTATCACCATGCACAAAACTTAAGTCCAAATGGATCAAAGACCTCAACATAAATCCAGCCAAACTGAATCTCTTAGAAGAGAAAGTGGGGGGGCGGTGCCCTTGAAGGAACTGGTCCAGAAGACTGCTTCCTGAACATAACTCCAGTAGCATAGACACTGAGATCGACAATCAAAAAATAGGACCTCCTGAAACTGAGAAGCTTCTGTAAGGCAAAGGAAACAGTCAACAAGACAAAACAGCAGGCCACAGAATGGGAAAAGATATTCATCAACCCCACATCTGACAGAGGGCTGATCTCCAAATTTTACAAAGAACTCAAGAAGCAAGTCTCCAAGACACCAAAGGATCCAATTAAAAAGTAGGGTACTGATATTGATAATTCTCAATAGAGGAGTCTAAAATGGCTGAGAGACATTTAAGAAAGTGCTCAACATCCTTAGCCATTAGGGAAATGCAAATCAAAATAACTCTGAGATACCATCTTACTTCTGTCAGAATGGCTAAAATAAAAAACACCAATGACAGTTTATGCTGAAGAGGATGTGGAGAAAGGGGAACACTCCTTCACTGCTGGTGGGAGTGCCAACTCATACAGCCACTTTGGAAATCAGTATGGAGATTCCTCAGGAAAATGGGAATCAGTCTACTACAAGATCCAGCACTTCCACTCTTAGGCATATACCCAAAAGATGCACAAGGACATCAGCATTATTTGTAATAACAGAACCTGGAAGCAACCTAGATGCCCTTCAGGTAAAGAATGGATAGAGAAAATGTGGTACTTTTACACAATGGCGTGCAATTCAGCCGGAAAAAAAAAACCAATGGAATCTTTAAATTTGCCAGCAAATGGATGGCACTAGAAGAAACCATCCTGAGCAAGGTAACCCAGTCACAAAAAGAAAAACATGGTGTGTACTCACTCATATATGGATTTTAGACATGGAGCAGGGGAGTGCCAGCCTACAATCCCACAGCCAGAGAGTCTGGGAAACAGGGAAGACCCTAAGAGAAATATGCATGTTATCCCAGAGAAAGCAATGTGACATATTCAGAGCATGGGGGGAGGGGAGAGAGAGCTGGGAAAAAGAGGGGGGAAAAAAGAGGAGAGAGGAGGACATGGGGGAGCAGGAAGGGTGAGTTGGGGGAAGATCAGAGAACAGGATGAGAGATACCATAATAGAGGCAGTCATTATAGGTTTGAGGAGAGATCTGGCACTAGTGTGATTTCCAGAGATCTACAAGGATGACACCAGATGGCAATCTAAGCAATAATGGAGAGGCTACCTTAAAAGCCCTTCCCCAATAATGAGATTGAGGACTACCTTGTATGCCATCCTAGAGCCTTCATCCAGTGGTTGATGGAAGCAGAGGCAGACACCCACAGCTAAACAGTGAATGTAACTCCTGGTACCCAGTTGCAGAGAAGGAGGAGTGATGAGCATAGGAGTCAAGACCATGCTGGTGAAATCCACAGAAACAGCTGACCTGAACAAGAGGGAAGCTCATGGACCCCAGACTGCCGGCTGAGAGGCCAGCATGGGACTTATCTAGAACCCCTAAATTTGGGTGTCAGTGAGGAGGCATTGGGTAGTAGATCAGTATTTATCCCTCGCATATGAATGGACATTGGGAGCCCATTCCACATGGAGGGATGCTCTCTTCCTGGACACATGGGGGAGGGCCTAGGCCCTGTCCAGATGAAAAGACAGACTCTGGAGATCCGCCATGGAGGGCCTCATCCTTCCTGGGGAGCAAAGTGGGGACTGGGTGGGGGGTTGGGGAAATTGGAGGGTGGTTGGGGAGGAGGGGAGGGAGAGGGTGCTGGGATTGACATGTGAAACATGCTTGTTTCAAATTTAAATAAAATATATGCACTGACTGCGTGATTTGGGGGATTGATTTGTTCAATCAGTTTAACAACCAAGTTATTATGGAGTAATCACACAAGATCCTGGGGGAGATTGGGTGGGGGACTGGGGGGTCTGGTGGGGAGAGCAGGGGAGGAGGGGAGGAAGAGGGAGCTGGGATTGACATGTGAAACAAGTTTGTTTCTAACTTAAAAAAAAGGAAGAGAAAAAAATAAATTACCAACATCCTATAACTATTCTTTATTCACCTCTTCAGTTTTTCAGATTTGATTGATCTGAGAGAAATTTATGTGAGTTGAAGCTGCCTGAGAGGGAAATATACTCTCATCCATTTGTTTTTTGCAGGTGCACTCAAGAATTGTCACCATTTAGGCCAGTCATAGTGGTACACACCTTTAGCCTTAGCACTGAGGAGGCAAAGGCATGGGGATCTCTATGAATTCTAGACCAGTCTGGCTTACAAAGTGATTTTTCAGGTTACCCAGGGTCACACAGTGAGATCCTGTCTCAAAACAAAACCAAAACCAAAAGAATTATTGCATCTATCATTAAGATAGTCACTGTATTATGATCTAGTTTTCTTAGCTTCTTGGTGTGTCTCACTTAAAATCTTTTCAGACATTGGTCTCAAGTTTTCACCTGTTAGTGCTCTTCTCAGAAGGAGTTTTGAACACACACACACATATATCTCAAAAGTTATTTTTCATTCATTCATTTGTTCTGAGACAGTCTCACTGTCTAGCCAGGCTGGCCTCAAACTTGTGATCTTTTGCCTTAGCCTTTTTAGTCCTGGAGTTAAAAGTGTGGCTTCATCATGTCCAGTTAGTCACTCACTTTAAATCCTCAAGTAGCATATATCCCAGTGGAATTGAAATATCCAGCATCAGTGTGGACTGACCTGTCTAGTAAATACTCTTGCCTCTCCCTCCAGTAATGCTGAATATTACAGCCTTGAATCTTTTCTTCTGGCCTCTGCTATTTGTTGGCTAAGGTAGTCCTTTAGCTAAGTTAATTGATCTGTGTTTCAATTTCTACATCTGTGAAATGAGATTAACCATAGTTTCTAATTTCTTGAGCTATTTTAAAGATTAAATGAGATAAAACATGTAAATCTTCTGAAAGAGGGATTATAAAATAGAATATATTCATTATATATATTCATTAGATTTATCAGTACTATTTATTCATATTTGATTAGTATCCTTTCTTACATATTCAAAGGTAAATAAATGTTCGCAAATACCACCTATATCCATAGACAGGTTGAATGAGATTCAGAAGAGTGCATGGAGATAGACAAGATGCCCACTAGAGAGCATGAGGGTCCTGGAGGGTTAAGTAAAAAGGGGAATTCTCAAGATGAAAACTCAACTTTCATGTTTGTGACTCATTGTCTGTATGAAGAGGACACAAACGAAATCTATTTGCTTTGACAAAGTTTGTGGAATTTGTGCGGTATATCATCTTTCTATAAATGAAAGTAGCAGCTCTCAGGGGGGACAAAAGAGCCTTACAGAAAAGCCAGTCTGAGAGGAGGCCTCCTGCTGTTCCCTGACCTGCTGGGAATCTCTCCTCTTGGAGTAGGAACTACTGCCACCTGCTGCCTCCAGGGCTCTTTCCAACCAACCTGGAAGACTCCAGCCTTCATGTGCAATGTGCACACTTATTTAATATGCTTATAAAACGATCCACACTGGGCAGTACTCACTGAAGATTATCTAACTTTCTGATATGCTGGGTGAGTAATGTGTTCCAAATCTAGGGGAAGGAATGAGGTAATGGGATGTTGCTTTCCAATCATTTGCAACAACCTAGGAGTGAGTTCAGAAACAATTAGCTCTACAGAGAGGGAGGGAGGGAGGAAGGGAGGGAGGGAGGGAGAGAGAGGAGAGATGGAATGAATATTTCTCCTGGTATAATTTATGGGATGCAATAAATTTTGATACCCAATCTGGATGAAAACAAATGAAGTTATGGTTCTTCTATCTTTAGACTATAGATATCAAATACAAAAATAATAACAATGCATCCAAGCAATGTGTATGATTAAACTGTCACCAAAAATGTCCTTCCTAATTATTGCCAGGGTAGTCTCATAGAAACATCTGTTAATGTGTTTACCACATTAGTAGATTAGTGTGAGGAGGCATATGGATTTTAGCACACACACAGAAACATATGATTCAGTCTTTGTTTTTATCAACACACCAAGCAAGCTGATTAAGAACCCCCGTATCCCAAGGACGAAAATCTACAACAAGCATATGTGTAATGAATTTGGAACTTAAAGGATAGAAATGTTACAACCAAGGGAAGAAACCAGATAAGACGATTTTATATCCAATTGTTGGTTCTTAGTTCAAGAAGTCAATGAGAAAATGCCTAATCACAAAAAAAGTGAACATAGACAATCCTAGGGCTCTTGTGGTCAGCTGTTGGAGATCGTAGGGTATTTAACAGAAGGCTGAATATAAATTCAGTTCACACACACACACACACACACACACACACACACACACACACACCAGTAAAGTTGATGTAGACTACTGACATGTTTTAAAGGCTGGCAGTGACAACAAAAAGCCCTATTTTGAGGGAAGTTTTAATATCATGTTATACTTCTATTAAATATATAAAGAAATGTAGAGATATACATTTCTTGCCTATATTTCTGCAAGGAAGACTCAATATTGCACACATGCTAATTCCTCCGAACTTAGTATTCAAAGAATAAAGTGTATTGAAGAGCAACTTATGAAAAAAGATAATATCGGAATCTTAAGGCCAATACTGGTAAATGACAAAATCAATTAAAGGTGGTATAAAACATTTGTAAATGATATGATTCATGTGCAAAGTTAAGAATATAAATATTTAATTGGAAAAAGAGATTGTGGATTGATCATACATAAAATAAGTGAAATGTTTATTATCTAGTTTATAGTAAATATTCTGTGATTCAATACGAAAAATAAAGCATAGTGAGCAATGGGTGAATCGATTGGTAGGAATGGAATCAAGACCAAGCTAATAAATATTAACCTTAACTTTGAGTGTGTCAGATGCCAGGGAAATGGCCTTCTGCATGCCAGGCAAGTGTCCTACCACTGAGCTATATGTCCAGATACTTCTCACTTTTTTGAGATGGAATCTTGCTAAGTCTTAATTGGCCAGCCCCTCTGTAGCCCAGGCAGTCCTTGAATTTGCCATCTGTCTGATTAAGTTTTCCTAGTAGCTGGACTGACAGATATGTCTCACCATGTCAGTTGCTTCAGTTGTTAAGTGTTACATATATCAAAATAGAAATGGATGAACAAGTGTGGCCACTGTAACCTGTTACATTAGGTTTCATCAGTTTCAACCTTTCTTTTTTGAGTCTAGCCAAGGGTTCACTTGGTAGCTGAGGATGGCCTTGAACATTGATCTCCATCCCTCCAGTTCCTGAATTTGGGGATAACAGGTAGGCACCAATAGGCCCAGTTTGATGTGGGTGCTGAAGGTCAAACCTAGAGTTTTGGCCTGGCATTCCTATAGATCTGTCTATTTCAGTCTGCCACGTACTAGGAGTAAAGGCATGTACCACCAAGCCTTTAAAAATATCTCATAAATGAGTGAGGTCATGTGGTACTTGTTATTCTGTTTGTGACATATTTTGCTTTTCCAGTTCCATGTTATGGCAAGTTGACACAACTTTATTTTTTATGGTAGAATAGTATTATGTTGTATGTGTTTGTCATATTTTCCTTATTCATCAGTGGGTGGACACTTAGATTTCTTCTATATCTTCATTATTATAAAAATGTTGCAATAAGTAATTAGGTAATTTTGATGGCAACTCTTGGTTGTCAACTTGACTGATTTGGAATTAACTAAAACCCCAAAATGGGGCATACCTGTGAGGGATTTTTGCTTGCTTTGAAGTGGGAGCATCTACTTTTAATCTGGCTCTTTGAGGAGGTAGGACACATCTTTAATACAGATCTTTTGAGATGGGAAGGTCTCCTGTAGAGAGCTGCGAAGTGCCGCACCTTTAAGATGGTGCTGGCTTCCGCCTTCTGCTAGCCCGACAGCAGGTGCTCTCTGTGATAAACAACTCCTTATTTGGTCAAGGCTGGATATCAGGCTTGCTTCCTCGTATGTGGACCTATCTGCTGTCGCCACATGGCTTACCGGGGTTGGCCGCCCAAGGGCCTTTTTAAGCTGTGGGCGGGCACTCCCTGGGGTCAGAAGATTTGTTCAAGGTTCCTGAATAAACTGCTTGGAGAAGAGTTCCTGAGTTGCGTCTTCCTTGCTGGTCGAGGTGGGCGTGACAATCTACCTCTAGACTGGGCCATGGCTTCTGCTAGAAGCCTATATATGGACCTGGAAAAGGGAAGCTTTTGCTTTTCACTTGCTTGCTTTCCCCATGCTAGAAAGTCCATTCCTTCATTGGTCTTGGAGCCTGCTTCTTTGGGATTTCATATGTAATGACGATTAACTGAGAAATCCAGCCTCATAAACTAAGTACTAGATTCTTGGAACTTCTATTCCTAGGCAGCCATTGTTGGATTAGTTGGACCACAGCCTGTAAAGATAAATCTATCTATCTATCTATCTATCTATCTATCTATCTATCTATCTATCCATCCATCCATCATCTTCAATGATACGTTACTCTAGAGATCTCTGGTGAATACACCATCCTTCTCTATTAGATCAAGTCTCCTATTCTTCACAGCAGAATATAAACTCCACATGAAAGGAAGTAAACTTCTCTAAGGCATAAACTGTCTTTTCAATAAGTGATTGTTCACTTAGAATTTCATGCAAACCAATAATAAAAATTTAAACCTGGGTGATAGAGAGATGGTTTGTGAGTTGAAAGCACTTCCTGCTCTTCCAGAGGATTCCAATTCTATTCCCAGTAGCCATATTGGATAGCTCACAATAGCCTTCTGGCCTTCCTGGATACACACACACACACACACACACACACACACACACACACACACTCACTCACACTTAAACTTGGCTCTTTAACTAAACCAAAGTAGAAAGGCCACATGGATTTCCCTTCTGTCCTGAGATCGTATTAAAGAAATTTAAATGGTTCATAAGAGAGAAGCTGGTGGCAGAAGAGACATCAGTGGAGAAAAGGAAAAGTGGATGCTTATGTACAGAGGACACTTGCTGTGAGAGAGAGTGGCTTGCTTCATGCCAGCCAGGAGTGTGTGGAGTGTGCGAGGCTCAGACAGAATAGGGAATAGGTAAAGAGGAGCCCTCAGGTGGTGGGTGGTGGGTGGTGGTGCAGGAGCAAACTGACAGGCTGTCAGTCTGTCTATAAGGCACAGCAGGACAGGACTCCTGTCAGGCTGACCCATTATCTGATCTGTCTGAGTATTTGGAAGAGGCTTAACAAGAGGGATCAAGTCTAAAAGTCAAACAGGGTAAACTGGCTAAAACAAAACCAAAGGCAGGAATTGAGCATGGAGAAAAAGGAGAAGGCTGATGGGAGGAAGGGTAAAAGAGGAAAAAACACTTAATTGTAAAAGCTTTAGTGTCTATGAAGTACACGATGTGAAGACGGAAAAGATAATTGAGAGCCTGGCATATAGCAGTTTGCAGACTTCAAAAAGAATGATTGCTCCCTTTACATATAAATGTGAACAGATGTTAATTGAGGGGGTACTGGGGATCAAAGTCAGGGTTTCCTGTATGCTAATCACAAAGCTATACATAGTCCTATATGCTTTTTAAGAGAAGATTTATTTTTAATTGTTTTTTGTTTTATGTATGTCTATGGGAGCACGTGCCATGTGTGGGCATGCCTGTAGAGGCCAGAAGACATGAGATCCTCAGGATCTGGAGTCCCAGCTAGCTGGGAGCTGCTGGATGTGGGTGATGTTTGCATTCTTGGATCCAGTCATCTTATCTTGATTGGAAACTTACATTGGTTATCTTCGTAACAGCTGAGGAATCAGCAGTGATGTCTTGTCAAATAAACCTGTCTTCACAGAGTGATGAAAGCAAGCATCAGGCTGCTAGACATCTGGACATGGTGTCTCACCTGAAATCCCAGCACGTATGAGGCAGAGACAAGTGGATGTCTGTAAGTTTTGGGATAGCTTGGTCTACACAGAGCACTTCAGGATAGCCTGGGCTATATAATGAGTCCCTGTCTCAAATAAATAACAACCAAGCTTCAGGGTATTGCTCCTGGGTGTTAGATCAGGAGGCTAGGGATCTTTTTGCCCTCTGAGAGCACTCAAACCGTTAAGCTTGGGGAGGGGGGACTTCACAATAATCCAGCGTGGGCAAAGCCTGATTTTTTTGTTGAGCACTTTGCTGATTAACGGCTTCCACCAGACACAGCTGAGAGTTAAATGCTCTGTATACCCCCAGGTGGTGTAGCTCCGGGTTTCCTGTTTTCTGCCAAGTTCTGAAGGACCAGCAGATCTAACCACCACCCTCATCCCCCAGCTCAGTATCAGTTGGCTCCTCGGCCACTGTCTGCCTTCCCAGCTCATTTGTGTCTGGTTCTGGGATGCAAATCTGTGTTGGACAGAGTTGTCTGGGAAAATCCTTCCTCTCAATTACTCTCAATGACAAAATGGATTCACTTACTTTAACTACAATTTTCAAAGGTGGATTTTGAACTTTCAGAAAATTTAATGGTGATTATTTTTGCCAAAATTTACTTTTGGTCTTACAAAACATGATCCCTGAGAAAAATCTTGTAATCATGAACATACTTAGTTATTAGCTGAAGATATTAACTTCCTTTGGTTCTTATTTATCATCTGTCCTTTGATTCACCTGCCAACTCTTCACCAAGTGTTGGCTGGTTGACTTGGCACAGACAGGCAGGTGGGGAGTAGAGTAAGACTTTACTTTTACAAATATTGATCATTATTATCATTGTTGTTATTAGTATATATGTTTTTGTGTGTGCATTTGTAGGGGAACATAATTGTGGGAGTGTGTAAGAATGTGTACATGTAAAGATGAGAAGCCACCACTGGTGTTTTCCTCAGCCACTTCCCACCTTACCATTTGAGACGGGTCTTTCTAATGAACCTGGAGCTCATTGGTTGGTTTAGACTGGCTGGCCAGAAAGCCCAGAAATCTTCCTGTCTCCCACTTCCTAGCACTAGGATCACAGGTATACACCAATGATTTGACGTTTCACATGGGGTGCTGGGGATTTGAACTCAGGCTTATGGTGCAGACACATTACTGACTTAATTATCTCCCCAGCCCCCTGATTTCTTAATATTATGAATATTGTTAGAATTATTAGTGCTATTTTGTTTTCTGATGTTTCTATCTCCAGCTCTAACCCCCAGTAAACTTTAATAGACCCACATAGGGTGACTGGGTTGCACCTCCTTTGTAGCTCCACAACCTAGAACAACTGACTCAATAGATATTTAATACATTGATTGACACTAGACTCTTCTATTTCTCCCTTTGGTACTGAGTTCTGGACTGCCTATCAGTCTAGTTGTCTAAGCTGAAAACCTTTATGCCAACCATCACCCAGAGTAACTCCTGCTCCTTTAGAACCTTCAAGGTGACACTAAGTCTAACTAACTCTATCAGCTTAAAGGTTCCCCCACCTGCTAGTCACGTACATACACTGTACCAGTTGTCCTGTGCCTAAACTCTTCCCATTGACAGCCTTTTCCCAAGCTTCTGTGTTCCCCTTTACCCTCACGTGGGCTGTAAGAAAAGCCCACATTAAAACGGAAGCTTTGTCTGGCCACTCTTCTGCTTCAGAACTGTCAGTGTCCACCAGCTAAAGAACAAGCCAAGATTTCTACACTGCAGCAGAGCCTTCCCTTCATCTTGATCTCTGCCAAACCATCTGTGCTGATTTCTTGATATACTCTGGACAGACCTTCAGCCTACAGCCACCAAAACTCCAGTTGCAACTTAAACTCAATATGTATGTGGTGCTGGGGCCAGTGGTTGTCATGATCTGGGTGTCATGAAAGTCGCCCTAGGGAAGTTTTCCTTGATAGTACATACTTTTTCCATGAAAATTTCATTGCCTCAAGACGATTCTTACTCTCTTGTTCGGTCAGTCTCCAGGATGAACTGAGGAGTGCAAGAAGGCACACGGATTCACCTAGCTGTTAGCTGATTATGCAGCAATTCCTTATGGAGCCCCAGGTTTGTGTTGAACACTCTGCTGAGAGATGAGCATGTAGTGTGAAAGCAAATGTGACCTCTGTTTCCAGCCTGTTTGAGACATGATGAAAGATGTGAAATACCCCTACAAGAAGATGCCTAAGTGGTGAATAAAGACAGTTCAACAAGGGACGTGATCATTTTACTTCTAAGTGGACAACCTTTCTCATTCCCTATAGCTCCAAATTTACAAAGCCAAAATACTCAACTCCTGAACCCATTCCTGATCACCATTCCAGGATGACAGTACAAGCTCCTGGCATGAAGCTCACATTACCTACCAGGATTTTTCATAATGGACCCACACAGTCCCCTCTGTATCCTTAGGCCATACTTTCAAGAATGAGTATCCCAGCTGCTACGCAACCACCACACAAACAATGCCCTAAAATGCCTTCAAGGGTTCTTGGAAGCTGGATATGATGGCACATCGCTTTAATCCCAGTATTTGGGAGACAGAGGCAGAATTTTTCTGTGAGTTTGAGGCCAGCCTGGTCTACAAGAGCTAGTTCCAGGACAGCCTCCAAACCCACAGAGAAACCCTGTCTTTTGTATGTGTGTTATACCCATACCATTTAATGGAAACCACTATCATCTAAATGGGTACTGCCATTTTTAGGGCACAGTGTCTCTTCCACATTTCTGATCATTACTACTTTGATATCTTTTAGGACCACGCATTTTCCTATTCAGTCTGGATGCATTATTGGCCACAGTGACCCTATTCCTAGCTCTAGGGGTGGGAACCTGTGACCTGATCTCAGGCAACTCAACCCAGATCCTGGGATAAGAATCCTTACAGATCCTCATCAGAGCCAAGTGGAAATAATCCTAGCAGTGGACTGGAATCCCCTGAAAGTGAAAACTCTTTCTCTTTCTGTGGACTTAGACCTGAATAGATATAAGTTGAGACACCTGCTGTTATCTTGTGACAGCAAGAAGGCATTCAGAAATCTCAAAGAAGAAACAAAACAAAGACATGGATGAAGAGTAAAGCTGTGCCTGACTTCATTAATTGAGTTGCTGGATACAACCAAACTCATAACCACACACAGCAACTGACCTTGAACCTTATAGTTAGGTTAGTAAAAGTTCAGTGATTGACACCCATCATTCTAATCATTCTCTTCCCCAAATATGTACTCTTTCATATTTTTACCCCCGTTTCCTGATTCTCTCTTGAATTCCTTCTAGTTTATTAAATTGTAGAATTTTAGGCTTAGAATGGACAGAGTAATGAAATTAATGATTTCTGGGCTCTAGGGTACAGTTTGTGTAACTAAATGTCTGTAAAAAGTATGGGTGTACTTATTACAGTTATATTTAGAATGCTAAGTTATTGATTAAAATGCCAAAACAGAGACATAATATGAAGGAAAATAGTTTCAAGTTTGATTTCATGTTATCATTTCCTCACTGGTTGTAAGATAGGAATATTAGTGACATCCTAAGTAGAGATTTAAAAAAAAAAACAATGCCTCATATCTAACTTAGAAAAAAACAAGTGTGCTACTGAATTTTTTTATACTTATGAACTTTCTGGAAAAAAATTAAATTGCCTTGCTTCCTCAGTTTTTATAAAGCAAAGACCTAGAAAATACAATAAAACTGAACATAATTTCCAAGAAGAATTGAGAGTCGTGAGGCTGTGGCTATTTGAAATCATATCAGAAAGCAGAATTTATGGCCCTATGAGTTATGGAAAAGGAAATTGAATTGTGTTTTATTTTTAAACACAACCACTAAAAAGGTGTTTCCATGGTAACAAGGTCAATACCAGCAGCCGTTACTGACCGCCTGTCTTCTGATAGTGGGTTTAAAGACATTTTTTTTCAAATACCATTTTAGAAGACCTAGGGGGAGAGAAATCTACAGTTTTTCTGATCACTCCTCTGAACTGAAAATGAAGAAAAGCACACACGGTGTATTGTATTTCTCATGTTTTATGGATGGTAAACACCCATGCCTGTCTGATTTTCAGAAAGAAGCCTGCTTGACTAGCTTCTGTGCCAACCTCTACACAGATTTCATTAGCCTGACTGTAAACAGGGCAAACAGAAGTTGTTTGCAGAACTGTTCAAACAGAAATAAAGGGTGGCACCGTATGAGAGAACATGCTTCTTAGACATCTAAATATTGGAAGAGTTAAATAAATATTCCTCCGTTATTGTTCAGACTCGGTCTCAGATAAAATATTATATCACCAGTAGAGGAAATTAAGGCTACATTTTGTTTGGGACCAAAACAAACAAATAGCTCTTTAAGCTCTTTGGCCATGACATCTGGCTTTTTAGCTAGACAGGAAGTGCTCATCCCTTCCTCTTTCCCCCTAGTAGTTATCCACAGAATATTATTTTCCCCATTAAACTGGAAGACCCTTGAGCAAAGACATTTCACATGACAGGTTCCATATTTAAAAAAAAACAACAACCATGAAAAACACAAATAAAGAATGATTCATCAACCATAGGGCATCAACTAGAAACAAAAATCTCTGGTTTCACTTTGGGAATGAGCTGCAACTGTGGTATGCTTGTGGCTAGTCTCAGGGTTAGAGGCTCTGTCTAGCTCCTTGCTCATGGACCCTTTAACTGTTCCATTAGGAGTGCAATTGCCTGGCCCCTAGACAGATGAGTCAGAACCTCTATGGGTAGGGCCCTGGCACCTCAGTCAGGTGAGTATAATGTGCACTGGAGATGGGGAATCAATGTTTGCCACTTCCGGACCATAATTGAGTTCTGATTCATTGACTTCTCAAAACTAGGTAAAAATGGGGACCCTAAGAGGGACACACATGGATGGCTCCAGGAAGAGAAGATAGTTAATATCTCCTGGGTAAACTGGGAGGTGGGGTAGAAGGGAGGGAATAGGGGATGGGAACATGAGGGATCAAGAAGACCAAGCTGGGGGCCCAGAGATGGACGGGGAGAGCAATGAAAGAGATACCTTGATAGAGGGAGCCATTACAGGGTTAGGGAGAAACCTGGTGCTAGTGTAATTCTCAGGAATCCACAAGGATGACCCAGCTAAGACTCCTAGCAATGGTGGAGAGAGTGTCTGAAAGGGTCTTTCTCTTTAATCGGATTAGTGACTACCCTAATTGTCATCATAGAACCTACATCAGTAAGTGATGGAAGTAGATGCAGTGACCCACAGCCAAGCACAGAGATGAGCTGCTAGAGTGGAAGAGAGGGAGGAGGGGTCATATGAACAAGAAGAATCAAGAACATGATGGGGAAAACCACAAGACAGCTGACCCGAGCTAGTGGGAGCTCACAGACTATGGGCTGACAGCTGGGGAAACTGCATGGGACCGAACTAGACCCTCTGAATGTGGGTGGCAGTTATGTGGTTTGATCTGTTGGAGTTGGGAGTGCTGGCAGTGGCACTGGGACCTATCCCAGGTGCATTAACTGGCTTTTTGGAACCCAATATGCTAGGTTGTTCAGCCTTGATACAGGGGGAGGGGCTTGGACTTGCCTCAATTTGGTATGCCAGACTTTGTTGACTCCTCAAGGGAAGCCTTAACCCCTTCTGAGGAGTGGATAGGGAGTGGGAAAGGGGGGAGGTGGGGGGCAGAAGAGGGGGAGGGAGGAGGAACAGGGATTGGGGTTGGTATGTAAAATGAAAAATATTTTTAATTAAAAAAGATTAAAAGCAAAAAATAAAGTTTCCTAATTTTCTCTCTACCTTTCCACTCCTTGATATTGTCTCATTGTATTATATATACCCAGTGTATAAAACCTTTTATTATAAATGGCTGATTAGAATCATTTTTCAATATAAAGCTTTCAATCATTATTGTTAAGTCTCACATAAATCACAATTTTGCCTAAATTATTACTTGTATTTTTTACTGCATGGGTCATCTTTTTGTTCCTGTAACTCAACTTTTGAAAACCAGGATGGAATTTAGTGTCAGTGCAATGAATACTGAGTAAGAAACAATAGAACTGGCCATACACATCTGTGTTTCCATGTGTGCGTTTCCTGAGCCTAAAATGCCTTTTATCCTCTTATCTATCTAAAAAAGTACCAGTCCTTCTTTCAAGATAGCAAGATCATACATGTCCCTTCTTTGAGAAAGCACTCCTGCGTCCAAGGTCATCCATCATTCCCTCTTTGACAAAGCTCTCCTATATCCAGGACCATCCATGGTCCCCTCTTTGAGAAAGGGCTCCTATATCCAGGACCATCTATGGTCCCCTCTTTGAGAAAGGGCTCCTATATCCAGGATCATACATGGTCCTCTCTTTGAGAAAGCGCTCCTAGATCCAAGCAGGTCATGAAGCCCTGGTTTGGACAATGCCTTTGCCCCTTTTCATGTATCACATTGTACTGGATTTATTTTTCTTCGGTTTGTAAATCATCCTGCTGAAGACAACTTGCAGCAGATGCCGATCTAGACAATATGCTCTTTTCTCCCAGGAAACAGTACAATCACCAGACACAGTAAGTGCTCAATGCCTGCTCCCTGAAAGAAGGGGTAAATGGCCACTTGGAAGCTGAACTGAACCAAATGCATTTCAAAGCTGCTGAGGCTATGTAAGCGCTGGATTAATGATTTTTTCCCGACCCCCTCCTCTTGCCCTCTCCTCCCCTCCCCTCCCATCCCCTCCTTTCTCTTTCCTTTGTTGATCTTGGGAATTGACTTTTGAGTTCCCTTGTATCCTAGTCAGGCAGTCTTCCAAGGGGCTATACTTCCCTAGCTACCTGCCCCAATTCATATGCTAAATTCCTGATATTTCAGTGTGATGGTGTCTGATAAGAAGACCTTTGGGAGGTAATAAGGGTCAGACGAGAGCAGGCAGGCAGCAACCATAGAGCTGGCTGCTATGTAAGAACCTGTAGCAAGGAGGCAAGAGTCCCTTGCCTCTACTAAAATCAAAGTGTGTTAGCAACCTGGTCTCAGACTTCCTACATACTTGAGTCACATTTTTTGGCTCTCCCCCCTCCGGCAAGCTAAAAAGATTTTCATAAGTGCACGCACTAAAGGAAGTGACTTTACAGAGCAATGGTTAATTACGAGGGAAACACATTGCCTTGTGCGCTGTGCTATCCGTCAGATGGGTTTGCCCTCCCTCTTCTTTCTTAGAGACCACTCATAGAAGATGCAGCATTTCTTGCATTCCTTAAGATATGACTTAATTTCTTTATTGTTTAGTACATTTCAGGTCCCTTGATGAATTTACTGACTGCAAATCTTTCTCTGATTTTTCCAAGTACTCACTGTATAGTGTTTCTCATTGCTATGTATACATAACCTTTTCCTTTCTTCCTTTCTCTCAATCTTTTCTTGTTTTCTATTTTGAAATCGAGTCTTCTGTATCTCAGCCTGGCCTTGATCCGGCTACATAGCTGAAAATGACTTTGAGCTCTTGATCTGGCTGCCACCATTCTTGGGCTCTGGGATTATAGGCATGGCCACCATATCTGGCCATATTTGTATTTGTATGTTTTCCTTATGTTCCTGAATGTGCTATATTTTAGCAAATGTTGATATAAAGTCAAAGGTACAACAGCACTTACATGTTTGGCCCCAAGGAAACTGCTCTTGTCATTACTATTCCAAGAATTACAGTTGTTAAAATTGTAGAAATGCAAGATATCTGCAAAAAAAGAAACATGAAGACATCGTCAGTATAAGATGCAGATAATTTATTTAAAAGCCGTACATCATTTTTATTAATTGGGTAAACTCATTCATAACTGTTTTTTTTAATCCAGTTCCCTAAGTGGTTTATAACCTTAAAGATCTGCCCCCACATTAGTTGTGTGTGTATAACTACTTAGCAGATTATAATCATCCCTAAGACCCAAACAAAGGATCGAGTGTCCACTGTGATTTTGTAACAAAAATTTAAGCCCTTTCAGTGACTTCCTGCACAGAACACAAAGTGAGTACTTTTAATTTATGAAAGTTAAAATGAAAATGTCTTTTTTTTCAGTTCCCATTTTAGTATTGAATTAACTGCTTTCTATCTGTAGTTGCTTTTTCTGTTTTCGTCTCCCCCCTTTTCTTTCAACGTAACATGCATACACTTGTCTCCATTCTGTTTTCTTTCAACGTAACATGCCTACACTTGTCTCCATTCTGTTTTCTTTCAACGTAACATGCATACACTTGTCTCCATTCTGTTTTCTTTCAACGTAACATGCCTACACTGGTCTCCATTCTGTTTTCTTTCAACGTAACATGCATACACTCATCTCCATTCTGTTTTCTTTCAATGTAACATGCATACACTGGTCTCCATTCTGTTTTGAATGTCTGCCTTTCCCTCCCTGCTCTCTAGCTCAGTTGGTGTATTTTTTCCTGTGTGGCTTGCCCTTTGCTCCCTGTTTCTGGGTCTGTTCTTTGTCTTCCTCTCAGCACTGTGCCTATTTCATCTGGCTAAAACACAAGTCGCTGTGCGTGTGCACATGCCCTGTACACTCATTACGTGGGGTTTGTGAATCGATTCTCCACTTCAAATGTGTAAGCACATTTGAGATGGTTTCTATGGCAAGTGAAGTCTTAAATCACATTTATTTCCTGTGACTATCGTTAACATTGGCTTCTAAGTTTTTAATGTCTAATTTGAAAGAAATATCTATGATTAGTTCCCTGGTCATACAAGGAACAGAGAGAAAAATTAGCCAATCAAAGTTCACACAGCTAGAAGGTGACAGGTGGAATCCAAATGCAAGCAGCCCACTCCAGAGGGAGGCTGCCCTGTGCTTTGTCAGATGGGATTTCAGTATGACATCTTCAAGACACATGTAGGTAATTAATATGTTAAAGATTATCATTTTTATAAATGCTTTGCTTTCTACTCTCAGAAAATACCATTTATGTATATATATATACATATATATATATATTGAACATTTATGTATCAATATTGGATATATATTTTTCACTTATAAAGTGAAAAATAATCATTCAGATACCTGACACATAAAACATTTGCTTTTGGTACACTGTTTTTCTTCTTTTTCTTTCTTTCTTTCTTTTTTTTTTTTTGTAAGATCTCACCATATAGCCAGGTCTGGCCTGGAATTATGTATAGACCAGGTTGGTTTCAAACTCATAGAGATCTGTCTGCCTCTCTCTGCATTTCCTGAATGTTGCGACTACAGGCATGCACTGCCATGTCTGGCCTCCGTTTTGGTACATTCTTGCTTGTCTCCGAATGGCTGCTAGGTATGGAAGGCCTGGTGATGAGAACACTCCCAGATGCTCGCTCTATGTGCAACTCTGCCTGAAAGAAGCGACCTCATCACTGGATGCACTATGTCAGACAACAAAGCCAGGAGTAAAATGTGGTTGATGGTTGCCGTTTTCAAAGCAGACCATAAACGTTTCACGTGATTAATCCTTTTCAAAAGTGTATGATCAGAATGTTTGATCATGTAGACATAGTGCCAGTTATATTTTGGATAAAATAGAAACATTCCTTGGTGGTAAGAGAATAAAATACAGGCAGATAAAAGATAGTCTAGTAAATAAGCTTATGTGGTAAGTCAAATAATTATTTAGTTAATTTTATTAGAAAGAATTTAGTAACACTGGCAAAATTCTCAACAATTAATTAATCAACAAATTGATACTTAAATTCACTGAGTGGATAGCCTGGTGGTGGGGGCACAAGTCTTTGATCTTAGGACTTGGGAGGCAGAGGCAGGCAGATCTGAGTTCAAGGTCACCCTGGTCTATGGAGCTATTTCTAGGACAGCCAGGGTACACAGAGATAACTTGTCTCAAAAACCAAAACAAAGCAAAGCAAAAATAAAAATTCACTGAATGGAAACATGTATAATAGACATTGTAATTTATAAATAAAAGCATCTTACATCATTTAAGTGATTCACCCTTACATACAATTTTATTTAATTTTCATTTTAACTGATACATAAAACATAGCAATTGTATAGATTAGAGGTATCACACAAAGTACGTTACATTCGTATATTGTGCATTGCTTAAATAAGATTAAATGCTTATCTCTTATTTCTTTGTCATGCTTAGTTTGATTCAGTTGATTAAGTTATCTACAAAAGATGAGCCATTCACAGTTTGCTAGGCATAATTGTGATGACAGATGAATAGACTGTAGGTCTACAAAGTTAAAATGGGGCTGGAGAGATGGCTCCATGGTTAAGAGCAGTGGTGCTCCTGCAGTGGCCCTGAGTGGGATTCCCAGCACCTAAATGGCAGCTCACAACCCTCTGTGACTCCAGTTCCAGGGGATCTGTTGCTGCCCTCTTCTGGCTCCTACAAGTACATGGTACACATACATACTTGCACGCAGAACACTCATATACATAAAAATACAAATAAATAAATCTTTAAAATGTAAAAATTACCTTTCCAAGCTTTGCTATATCTCGATACAACGACAAAGGCAGAGTAAATGTAACTGTTGAAACCACAATAATGAAGTGTCGGCCAATAAACAAACTTCCAGGATCAACTAAAATATAGTAAACATTATTTAGTATTCACAGGTATAAATATCACATTGGTGACACATTAACTACCCAAATATTTCAGTATGAACAATGAGGTTAAAAAAACCCACAAATCATATACAAAGATTATTTTGAGTTAATAAACAAAAGAATCATGTTAAAAGAGAAACATACCACAAGAATATAAATATAAAATAATCCGATTATGAACCTGTGCTTTATATGATGTCATAGACTTTTACATTCCTATGAGTAGCTTCTTTAAAAATTATTTATTTATTTAATGTTCATGACTGTTTTGCTGTACGTTATGTATGGCTGTTCATCATGTGGACGCCTGGAGCCCATGGAGGCCAGAAGAGGGTGCTGGATCCCCTACAACTGGTTACAGATGGTTGTGAGCCACTACGTAGGTGGTGGGCATTGAACCCTGGTCCTCTGTTAGAGCAGCCCATGCTCTTAAAAAGTGAGCCATCTCTCTGGCCCCCAAAGCCTTGCAATCAGTTTCTCTGTTCCTAAAAGACAAGCAAACATGCTCATCGTTTCCAAATCACTCTCATAGCCATGGCATGGTGACATGTTGAAGAGGAAGTGGGTTGTGACACATGCTGAAAATGTTACCTGAAGATATTCACAGCAGCTTTTGCATAATTGCCCCACAGCAGAACAACACAAATGTCCCCTGACTGACTGACATGCTAGTTTTTTGTATTTCCATAGTATGGAATGCTCCTAACAATAGAAATATTAACAGTCAGACTCCTGATGGAATCACAGGGAGTGACAAATCTTTGCTACATGCAATCTGCTAAGTGCAAGAAGCCAGACTCAGAAAGTTACGTGTTTTTGTTTTTGGATTTTTAATGGCGTTTACATGGTATTGTGAAAAAAGCAAAACTGCAATGAGAGAAATAAAATGGAAGTTTATGAAAAATGGCAATTATTTTTTTGAGACAGGTATTTTCTGTGTAACCCTGACTATCCTGGAATTCACTCTATAGACCAGGCTAGTCTGGAACTCAGAGATCTGTCTGCCTCTAATTCTGCAGTGTTGGGATTATTAAAGGCATGTACCTCCATGCCTGGAGAAAAATAGCAACTTTTAAAAATTGGTTAAAAACTAATTTAAATTTGTGCTCTAGGATGAACATGGATCCTGGGAATTGTAGGGTCAGTGAGGTAGTTCATCTCTGCATCCAAATATTTATTTGTAAACTATGAATGAATTACATTGCAACTATGAAAAATAAACTTATTTAAATGTATCACATTTCTCACGTACCTCCTGGGATCCTTTGAAAAACTTTGCTCAAAGTATCTCCAGTTATTATGTTGTAACTTATCATGGCTGAAAACACAACAACAAGAATGATCATTAATAAGTCTGTACATATTTTTATCACACCTATTTTGAGCACTGGCAGTCACTACTTTCTAAATAGTGATACGATTTTTAACATGTATTACATATAATTTCTAGTATGTACAAGGGAAAGAAAGCATGATAGATTCATGCCAGAGTGCCAATTCAAACTTCAGGAAGATTTTCATTTTACAAATTGGTTCATCCCAGAATGATCTTGAACATTGAGTTTTGACACTTATTTGAAATGTGCTTTATTTTGTTGTTGACGATTAGTTTCCAAACACTTTTTGGAAAGACATCTGCTGCTTACACTGAAGAACCAATAACAATAGTAAAATTTGAAGCACACACACACACACACACACACACACACACAAAGCCTTCACTTGAAAATGCAAGGCTTTTGAAGGAAGCTGATTTTTATAGGCTTCTGTGGGAACATGTAGACTTACTTCAACTGTAGCTTCTTTAATTTTAATAAAAAATATGAAGTAAACATTGTTTGAAGTTTTCAAAGAATTAATAAGATGTTTTGTGAGTAAAGTCTCTGGTCATTAATTTATATGAAATTTTATCTATTTAAGAAAAATGGGTGACATTTTCATCATTCTGGTGCAAGTATTAGTACATGGCTCCCTCAAATCATTATGTTTCCAAAAACTAAACTAAACTAAACTAAACTGGGCTGTATTAAGCATTAAGAGAGACTTATTTGTTGTTTCACTCACCTTCAGTCCCAAATCATAGTGTGTGTGTGTGTGTGTGTGTGTGTGTGTGTGTGTGTGTGTGTGTGTGCATGTCTGGGTAGGTGTGTATATATGCTTGTGTATATGTGTATGATATTTGTGTGTGTATAAATGCTATTTAGGCATATAAACATTTATCAGAGAGAGGGAGGGAGGGAAGAAGGGAAGGAGAGAGAGAGAGAGGGAGGGAGAGAGAGAGAGAGAGAGAGAGAGAGAGAGAGCACATACCAGGTAAGGGAAACCAAATGAACCAAATCTTCATTTTATTTTTTTTTAAAAAGCTTACAGAATAGGTGAAATGTACTAGAAAATAAGCAAAAAATGTTAATTTGTAAAACACTTTAATGACTAATTGTTTTTATGGCTCTCAAATGCCTATTAAAGTGACTGTTATTGAGAAAGGACCACGTGGGAACTAATCATTGTAGCATATGTCTTCACAGCCACCTTACCTATAAAAGGGTACATAAACTGTAGGGCAGAGAGCAGCAGGTATCCTGGAAAGCCGAAGGTCTTGTTAACCAAAGATTGGTAGGAGTCTGTTCCAGATAGGGCTCCTCCTTTTATCAATAAAATGAGGGAGAAGTCTGTCGTAAAACAAAACAAAACACAAATCATTTGATACAAGGGGTTTGCATGTTTTGACTTTGAGAAAAAGAGAATCATTTTTCAATAAAGGTTTCATGTAGCCACAGCTGGCATCAAATTTGCTATGTATTCAAGGATGACCCTGAACTGATCTCCCTGCCTCAACTTCCTGAGTGCTGAGACTCTAGGCAAGTACCTCAATGCTGAAGTGTGGGAACTCCATCCAATAACAGAGTTGTGGGAGGGGCATTCTGGGTGCCTTTAAGACAACAAGAAGACAGTCTTGTGACTGTTTCTTCAAAAACATGGACTTGCTCTTGGAATGTGTTTTTGCTGCCCTCCGAGGTGTAGCACATAGGAGTGAGTTTACAACAGAATATTCATTACATTGTTAAATATTTCTATGCCTCTGTAGAAAACATGTTTTTGCTACCTGCAGCTTGTCCTTGTGGTTATACGAAGCTTGAATTCACGAGAACTTTGCCCATTTGCCTTTCTTAGCCCTCACAGTATAAACTGTCTGATGCATGAGACTTTACTTCCCCTCATTTACTGACTCCATCTCCCAGGTTCTACCATCTCCAGCGTAGTTGGCGCTGGGTTTCTGATAGTGCTGGGAATGCTAGGGGGTTGGAACCAGAACCCCATCCATGTGAGACAGTCACTGTACTGATGTAGCTTTATCTGCAGCCCCGGAAAGGGGGAATTCCAAGAGAAGAGCTTCAATGGTGCAGTGTTACCATGACAAGGCTAACACCCTTTAACAAAACATCGCTTTTCCTGAAACTATACTCGTCTAGTTACGTGTTTTTCAGTCACAGTGCAGATATCCTTGAATATCCAGGTGATGACCGAGACAGGGCAGAGACAGTGATGACAGCCAAAGGCCAGGGCTACATGTAACTTTCTAACCCAAAGATGTGGCCACTGTTAGGAGGATGTGACTACACCACAAGTGATATAACATAGGTACTCAGCAGGTGAACACCAGCTGAGAAAGGGTGTGAGTAACTTAGAATTAATAAATATAGACTCAGAGCATTTGATTTGGAACAAAATAAAACCAATAACTTAATTTTGAAGCTATTATGACTAAGAGTGTACTCCATGGATTTTTTTTTAAATTACATTTTCAAATTTTAGAATTAAAGTTGGAGATATAAACATACAGAAATTATATAATTAAAGATAATTGTTCCCCAAGGCAGCACTTGGAAGGCAGAGGCATGTGGATCTCTGTGAATCTGAGGCCAGCCTGGTCTACAAAGTGAGTTCCAGAACAACAAGAACTGTTATACAGAGAAACCCTGTCTCGAAAACAAACAAACAACATTTTTTTCTTATTTATCATTTATCTTGAAGTCACATTACTGAAAGGCTTGGTGCCTGTATTGGGTACAAATGTGTGCCAAAGTTTGGTACCTGCTTCCTTTATTCCTGTTCACCCTAATTTCTTCATATTTTAACTGAATTGGAAATGCATTAAAATAAAGGGGGGGAATACTGATCTGTGATCTCCAATGAATCTAATCTAGTCACTGTCTCCTAACTCCTTTTTTAAAAAAAGATTTTAAATTTATTTGTATTTCATGTGCGTTGGTGTTTTGCTTGCATGCATGTCTGTGTAAGGGTTTTAGTTACAATTGTGAGCTGCCACATGGGTGCTGGGAATTGAACCCAGGTCCTGTGGGATAGAAGCCAGTGTTTTTAACCAGTGATCCACCTTTATGGCCCCCTGCCTCCTAACTCTTAGAAAGCTCTTTCATTGGTTTGTTTTCGTTTCCACTTTGAGTCAACTGTCTCAGGAGGTTGTTAACAACAGGGCATTCTGATAGCTTTCCTTCTGTTGAGGGCACTTCCATTGGCTGCTGCCAACCTGTTTAGCTGTGCTCATATCCTGGGCTCCAGCTTTCCTGCTGTGAGCCTAGCTTTAGTTTTCACGCAGATGTTAGTAAAACATACATGCGTGTTTTCAGTTCCCACTGTCCAGATCCCTACACTTAGCTGTCTTGTACCTGGAGATTTCATAGATGTCCCTTGGAGATCACATAGATGATGAACCAGTTTTAAAATGTCCACATTCTAACTTATGTATGTATTATGGAACTTGATTCTGTACTTATTTTTCTCCAGCGGGTGAAAACTCTCAGTGGAATGTTCAGGATTAATTGCCCTACACTCCTGAATATTCTTTACTCACCCTGATCCTTTCATTCCCAGTGCCGTTACCCATCACAACGTGGGTGTAAAACCGCTGCTCTGAATTTTGTTTCAATCTGCTTGCAGCAGAAACCCAGTTATTTACTACCTGTTGATCTGAATTTTTCATCAGAGGTTTCTAGGAGGCAAAAGAGGCTGGGCATGGTGATGCACATCCTTAAACTTACCATTAGCAAGGCAGAGGCAACTAGATCTCTGTGAGTTTGAGGCCAGCCTGGTCTACAAAGCATGGCTCAGGTCAGCCAGAACTGTACAGTGAGACCCATACATACACAATCACAGGCAAAAGAAAAACTCTAGAGGCCTGGAGATGTAGAGCTCAGGTGTAGAGCGCTTGCCTGTCATATTCAAACCTTGTATCTAATCCCCAGCAACACAGACTAGGCCTGGTGGCCCACGCCTATAATCTCAGCAGTCAGGAGGTGGAGGCTAGAGAAAGATGAAGCTCATCTTCTGCCTCACAGCATCTTTAATGCCAGACTGGATATGAGGCTTTGTCTCAAATAAATGTAGAGATAAGCCACTGTTCAATTGCAGTGTTACTAAGTAATTTATTTCCATTGGGTCAAATGGACAATAAGGATCACACGGTAAGGACGCAGGATTTAAATTCCAGCCTAACTGCAAAGCTTAAGATTTTAATTACCATGTTGCACGATAGATCTGCGGCACCTGCATAATTTGTAACAAAGGCTGATTCCATTAAAAAATAATTGTAGTGTTAATTTAAAAAATTAATATACTGTATTTGTAGGTTTTGCGTTTAAAACAAAAAAGAGAGCAAATCTTAAGATACAAACTGTTTGACTTTGTGAGGGGAATCTTTTATTTAAAGATGTGGATGATGTTAGTGAATGAATGGGTTAATCATTCCTACTAATAATGAGCTTGCAATGCACGACTTGGGCAAAATTGCACATCATTGGTACACCATTATGATTTTTTTTACATGTAATATAATATGGGCTTCCTAACTATTCATTTTCTTCCAATCCCAATTCACGGGCGAGATGTTTAATTTTCTTTGTCTGCTGATCTATAATTATATGTTTACAATGCACTAAAGCTATGGTAATACACCTGCATGGAAATTAAATATTTGCCAGCACTGACTGGGAAGCAGGCAACTAAAAAAATGGGAAGGCTTTTAAAGATACTTGTATTCATATGCATAAATGATACCTCTCTCGGTTCTGACCAGAAAAGCTTGTTTTTGAGTGGGAGACAATGCAGAAACGAAGTGAATGCTGAGTGCTGGACCCTGACTGGGGCATCTTTGTTGCTGCCTCTACAGCTCAGGAACCCTGGTGAAAGGCAGCCCAACAATGTAGGAGCCAGAGGAAGGGGAGAAGCGCTACACAACACTGTCTTCTGCAGGTGACCGAACACTTGCGCTCGTGAGCTCCGTACAACCTGCACAAGACGGAAGCTCCTCAACAGTCCATCATGGCCATGGGGAAGAGGTTCAGGAGACCCTGCCCTTCCTTGTGGAGCTACAGGCAGTTAAAGGTGGCTGAGCAAGGGAGGTGTCATTTTCTTCAGTGGTGCAGCCCCTGATACGTTGTCCGTGTTCTATTACTAACCCCTGTCTCCGATCAGACAAGCAACTGTAGCTCAATTCAGTGGATCACCCACATCTCTCTCTCTCTCTCTCTCTCTCTCTCTCTCTCTCTCTCTCTCTCTCTCTCTCTCACACACACATACACCATGCAATGAATGAAAGGCAGAGGAAATAGGCAGCAAAGATGTAGTCTACAGGAGCCAGGAGTCGGGTAGACAATAATTTAGAAGCAGCTTTCTGTTGCTTAGGAAGGCGGTGGCAGACAGAGCACACACTGGCAGCACTGGCAAGGAGGCTAGGAGACAAGGGGGCCAGCCTTGCCACGTAAATGCCAAGATCCCAGCATCACCTACACAAACAGCCGACAATGGCTGCTCATCAGCGTACACCTGCCAGCCCAACCCTGCCATGTGCACCATGGAGTCATCACCACCCTTGGAAACCGCTTTCTCATCCACCACTTTCTGTATGACATGAAAAAGGCGCATGACCAGGTTTAGGCTTGGTGATATAGCATGCTGCTTTTACTAATCTGTTTAAAGGATTAGGGAGAAAAGCAAATCTCCTCAGATGTGATGCTTAAATTCCTTAGGATCTTTTGATGCACTTCTTAATTAACTGGGAGACCCAACTGCAGGGTATATTTGTGTAGATGAAGAAGTCCTTGAACAATTTAAATGGCAGGGATATGCAGCTATATGCTATTTACCTGTAATATATGAGACCCAGAATAAAAGCAGTATTCCCAAGGGAAATCCAGCTTGCTTCATCGAATAAGGCAATCCTGGAAAAACATAAAAATATCCCAACCCTCATATTAAAATGATATATAGAAATGCAAAAGTCTCCCACAATTTATATATATATGAAGTAAAGTAAGTTATATATATCAGTGATAAAAAGTTATAACATGGGACAAGATAGTCCTAAACCAACTATTAGCATATTAGCACTTATTCCAGAGTGGGATGCCATTAAATTAATGACATGTCAGGAAAGCAAGCACATGAGATGACTGAAGAATTCAAAAGCAGAAAATGAAGACATGATTCCAGTTCACACAAGCAATGCATATTTTGGTGTGATGGTTAGTGCCTGGGACTCTATGCAGAACAAAGACCCCAAGCCTTTCCCGACACGCTGCTGCAGGAAGCAACAGGCAGTGGTTGTGGGGTTCTAGGGGAGATGGATTCTGGATCCCAAATGAGGGAACCAGGTAGAAAATGAGATATTACAGGGAGAACAGGCATGTACAATTACTTTTCTCAAGCTAAACGGGGTTCATAAAATTATTTTTACTGCTCTGTGGATATGATAACTTTTGATTACAGGCTACACAATATAGAAATAATTTAAACACTTCTGTTCAGAGCATTTCTTTTCCAGAAAAGATTTCTCTTTAAAACAAAGCTGTGGAGTGCAGTGTGCGCTGCTAACCTGCATTAACCTGAAAAGCGTTCATACCAGGAATAAATTCCAGAATTCTGGCAAGTTGGACTTGTCCATACTCCACAATACATGGACACAGGCTTTTTTTTTTTTTTTTTTTTTTTTTTTGGTTTTACGAGACAGGGTTTCTCTGTATTGTTTTTGAGGCTGTCGGTCCAGCCCGGCCTCGAACTCACAGAGATCCGCCTGTCTCTGCCTCCCGAGTGCTGGGATTAAAGGCGTGCGCCACCACCGCCCAGCCCTGGACACAGGCTTTTAAAGAAGCCTTTGTCCTTGCTTGCTTCTGCGTCACCACAGGAATCTACAATTTATTGTTCATTTTAAAATGTGTATATCTGGATTAGCGTAGAGCCAGAAAGCATATAAGCTTGTTAAAAAAAATAAGAAAAACTGCTGAGAGATGGCTCAGCAGTTAAGAGCGCTTGCTGCTCTTGCCAAATACTCATTTCCCAGCACCCACACGGCGGCTCACTAGCCACCCTTGAACTCCAGTTCCAGGGGATCTGACACCCACTTCTGACCTCTGTTGGCACCAGGTATGCGTGTGGTGCACATACATGCAGGCAAAACACTTACACATGCAATACAACGATGAATAAATAAATTTGAAAAAGAAAAACACTGGACAAACTTACAGTTTTAAGCAGATAAAAAGTGAAATTGTTGACAATGATAAATAAATAAATAAAAAGAAAAAAATATGAAAAGCTTATTTCCCTCTCCTCTATGCCCCCCTCCCCCCCTTCCCCAGTATGCTGGTGGAGTGAAACACAGTCATCTATTTATGAATTTTCCTTTAAAAACAACCAGCAAATGCTAACAGAATATTAACATTTTTAATAGCCTGCCTTTAAAAAAACAAAACAAAAACTAAACTTCACAAACAGAACTAAGTGGACATAGATAGTTTACCTATTATCCCGGATCCTATAACAGAATTGACTACGTTGAACACCGCTGAGGAGTGACATGATTTCCCCTGGTGTTCATGTCCGGAGACCAGGCTTTCTCTGTCACTCAGGTGTGTTTCTCTCTGTTTTAATAGATAAACGAATGATTAAATATTTACTAGTTTGAGAATGGAAAAATGCCCGATTAAATAAGCAATGCATGATTCAAACATAGTTATGACATCAAGTAACTGCTATAGCGTTAATAATATGACGATAAGGGGAAATGGGAAAGGCTAGTCATCCAAAAGAACTTTACAAATTTCATCCCGTCAAGTCTCCACATTGTAGCTGCCCAACTGCCTTCACCTAATTCCAGAGTAGGGCGTCTGTTGGGAGTCAACCACATGATCTCATGAAATTAAAGAGGTTATACAAAAGTCTTTACTAAGAAGGTGTAGGTCAGATTAAGTTGGATAAAAACCTCTTCTCCTTTTTTCCAAACGGAGACCCCAGCCTGAAACTTGACAGGAACTGTTCAGCTCCTTCCCATTGCCGGTTTTACCTGCCGCGGGTCGCTCAGCTGCGGACACTGGTAGTTCATATCTGCACAAGGGAAAGTTCTGGGGCTGGGAAGCCGGTTCCCACCTTGCCAGACTCCCCTGCCGTTTTGCCTGCAGCCAAGGTTACCAGAGAGATGGAGAGAGCCGGTTCCGCGGGTCCCGATACCCTGAGCGGCAGATTGCAGCTCAGAGGTCTCCGCCTTCCCTGGGGCGGGTTCTCCCTGTGGCTGCTGATGGTGAGAATGTGGATGCTGTAGGATATTTCTTTCTGCAACACAGTCTCCCCTCACACAGAGCACACGGATTATCTCTCCCTGAAACTGCAAAAGCACAGCCTGTTCCTCCCACGGCGCCCTAGCTTGCTTCCGTTCCTTACTCAGCTGTTGGTTCCTAACCTGGAGTCTGAAGCTAGCTAAGAACCCAGAACAGAAGCACCCTGATCCCTACCCGGCTACCTCTTTCAGGCAGAACAGGACGGTGAAATTTTAGGACTTTTATATTAAGTGGGAATGGGAGGCCTCAGAAAGAAGCAGAAAACACAACACAAGATGAAACACTGTTCCTGGGATTTTAGCAAGCTTGTTTGCTTGGCATGCCTCAGTTAAATGCGTCCTGGTAACGTTTCAGAAGAAGAAACAGAAAAAGAAAGGCATGATAGATTGATACTGGGTTCCCTTTGAAAGGAAAGGGGCGAACAGGGGATGAAGAAGGGATCCTAGAATATCTGAGCTAGGAAGAAACACAAATGAATGTCTATTTAACCTTTTGTGTTCAGGAGGATGAAACAGCTCCAGAGTGTTTAGTCGCCCAGGTAGAGAGCAAACGAAGAATGAACATTGGGGAAATAAGAATAATAATACATGAGTGCTAACTAAACAGGTTTTTTTTTCCGTGAACATTTAAAATTGCGGGGGACTTTTTTTTTTTAATAGGGAGAAATGGGACTGGGGAGGTAGCTCCGTGGGTAAAGGTCTTAGCATGAAAAGATGAAGGCAGAGTTTGGGTCCTCGGGACCCCTTGACTGCCAAGCGATGGAGACAGGATTCCCAGAGCAAGCTGGACCACTGAACTTGCTGGTGGACAAACTTCAGGTTACATTGAGAGATACTGCTCAGTGAAGGAAGTGTAGATCCAAGGAGGAAAACACCTCAGCTCCGGGTCTCCACACATGCACATACAGGCACCCACACATGTGTACACAGCATACAAGAGAGGAGAAAAAACAATTTCTAAAAGCTAGAGTTAGATAAAAAAATTCTTTATTACTCTGGACCATCGGTTGAAGGAGTTTTAACATTTGTTTTTGATTTTTAGTTTGTAGAAATAAACAATTAATGCTATAGTAGACACCCCATTGACTTCCTATCCCTTCCTCCTTACAACTCTAGAGCCACACAACTCATGAAGTTACAAGTACCTTTTCCATCTATCATTCATAAGTATTTATTTGTAACCATGAACATATATACATATATATGTGTATGTGCGTGTGTGTGTGTGTGTGAGTGTATATATGTAATGGTATACAGTGTTGTAACCCACATGCAACACTGCAATCTTTTTTCAAGATTTACAGGAATGGGAGGTACCACATGACACATGATATTTTCCCATTGACATTTTAATTGTTTTCTGGATATTCTGTTTTAAGATATGTACATTCGTGGGCTAGCAAGACGTCTCAGTGAGTAAAGTGGCTCACCCCTGAGCCTGAGGACCTTCATTTGTCTTCTGGAAGCCATGTGGTAGAAGGTGAAAACAGAATCCTAAGGTTTCCTTTGACCTCCACATCTGTGCCATGATCCATTCGCCCCCACACATGCAGGCACACACTAAATAGGTAAGTAAGTGTAACATGATATAATAATTAGACACCCGCAAATACAGTTCATCTACTTCATCTAACCTACAAGGGCATTTCTTGATGGGAATCATGTCTGGTTGCTTCTCTTTTTGCCACCTTCTGGAGCATATAACATGGAGAACTGTTCCCTGGGCAGCAGACAAGAACGTTTTAACTTTGGAAATGTATCTAAATTCTCTACATGTTGATAATCTCGAGTATACTACCCCAGCAGGGGTGAAATCCTTGGTTTTCTGCATTGTCAACACCAAAACATCAAGAAAGGTTTGTTTCATATTTTGTTTAAAGCATTGCTGTTTCTGTGAGTTTTAAAATGGGACATGCTGAATGCTTACATTTCCATTATCTTATATTGAAGTAAAGGGCCTTTGCACACACTCAACATCTAATGGTTCTGTCCTTCTCGCAAACTTAATTTTGCAATTCTTGAACACTTGGTTTGGCTATTTGACTGACTTTCTTTCCTTCCTCCTCTATCCTTCTTTTTTTTTTTGCTCATTTTTAGACAGTGTCTCACTGTACAGCCTTGTTGGGCCTAGAACTTACTATGTAGGACAGCCTCCTGTGTGCTGGTATTAAAACTGTGTGGCACTATATATACCTGATCTTCTTCTTGTTGATTTGTAAGGATTAGTTATACATCTGGGACACCAAACCCTATGTCAGTCATGTATTTTTTTATACAACTTCTTCTAGCTTCTTCAAAAATTATTTTCCTCATTAATATTTGTATACATAAAATTAATAATCTTAATCCAGATGCAAAAGTCTTAAAGGAAATAACAAATTGGATTAAATTTTAATGTTGAAATGTTAGCAGCATCTAATATAGGCTATTGAAATTCAAGAATTAAGAGATAATTTGGTTTTTAAAACGTTCACATATAATTTGCAACATTCACAGAAGAGGAAATTATGTTATTTCACTAGTTGCAGAAAAATATTCAGTAAGCCTGCCTATAATCTTGAACTCATGATTAAACCTTTTTTGTAAATGGAAAATTTCCTTAAGTTCATAACCAATAATACATATTTTTAATTATGAGGAAGTTTTGGAAGCATTCTCATTTCTTTAAAAATGAAATAAAAAGATGCAACTCATGACTTTTACACAAAGTGGAATTGATGTTACAAATGATAGTAAATGAAAGAGAAAGAGAAGAAACAAAGGTATGAGGATTAGAAAGACAGAAAAAAAAAACCCTGCCATTATTTTCAATTGATAAGATATTTATAAACAAAAGTCCAACAGAATTGAAAAAAATACTTGTTAAAATAAGAGCACACATAGAGATTATCCTAAGCATATGCTAATTCTTGAATTACAATAATAAACTACCAGATATAATTTGAAAGAATGTAATACTATCAGAGTACCAAATCCTTGCAATAAATATTTGAGACTGTAAACTTGAAAGCTTTGTAAGAACTTTTATCCTTTTTTAAATTTAGAAACAATCTTATTTTACATATCAATCCCTTGCTTCCCTCTCCTGCCCATTCTCTCATGCCGTACATGACCCACCCAACCCTCCCCCCCACTTACTCCCCAAGGATAGTGAGGCCTTCCATGGGGGAATCATCAAAGTCTTTCACATCATTTGGGGAAGGACCTAGGCCCTCCTCCATGTATCTGTGATGAAATAGTATCCCTTCATAGGGAATGGGCTCCCAAAGTCCATTTGTGCACTACGGATAAATACTGGTTCCATTGTTAGAGGTTCCATAGACTGCCCAGGCCTCCTAACTGACACCTACATACAGAAGGCTTGCTTTGGTCCAACACTGGTTCCCCAGCTTTGTGACTATTGTCTGTGTGTTCTCACTAGGTCAGGTCAGCTGTTTCTGCGGGGTTTCTCCAGCATGGTCTTGACTGCTTTGCTCATCTCTCCTTCTTCTCTACAGCTGGATTCCAGGAGTATGGCTCAGTACTTTGCTGTGGGCATCTGCTTCTGCTTCCATCAGCTACTGGATGAAGGCTTTAGGGTGGTAATTAAGGTAGTCACCAATCTCGTTATAGAGGAAGGCCATCAAAGGCAGCCTCTCCATTACTGCCTAGATTCTTAGCTGGGGTCATTTTTGTGGGTCTCTGAAGATTTCTCTAGTGCCAGATTTCTCTTTAAATCTATACTGTCTTCCTCTATTGAGGCATCTCTTTTCTTGCTCTCCTCTATTCTTCCCGTGACTCAGTCTTCCTGATCCCTCTTGTTCTCCCTCCCCCTCCTCTTCTCCTCTTCTCTTTTTCCTACCTCCCTCCCCTCTCCCCCTGTGCTCCCAATTTGCTCAGGAGTTCTTTTCCCTTTTCCCTTCTTTGGGGGGACATTATTTCTCTCTTAGGGTCCTCCTTGTTTCCTAGTTTCTCTGGTGGGTGGTGTGGTTTGTAGGCTGGTAGTCCTTTGCTCTATGTCTAATATTTACATATGAGTAAGTATATACCATGCTTGTCTTTCTGTGACTGGATTACCTCACTCAGGATATTTTCTTCCAGTTCCTTCTATTTGCCTGCAAATTTCAAGATTTCATTGCTTTTTTCCACTGAGTAATACTCCATTGTGTAAATGTACCACATTTTTCTCCATCCATTCTTCATTTGAGGGGCATCTACATTGCTTACAGTTTCTGGCTATTACAAACAACGCTGCTATGTACATATGTCCTTGTATAAATGTGCATCCTTAGGATATGTGCCCAAGAATGGACTTGCTGGATCTTGAGGTAGATTGATTCTCATTTTCCTGAGAAACTGCCATAATGATTTCCAAAGTGGCTGCACAAGTTTACACTCCCACCAACAATGAAGGAGTGTTCCTCTTTCTCCATATTCTCTCCAGCATAGACTGTCATCAGTGTTTTTGATTTTAGCCATTCTGGCCCGTTTAAGAAGGTATCTCTGAGTTGTTTTGATTTGCATTTCCCTGATGTCTAAGGATGTTGAGCACTGTCTTAAGTGTCTTTCAGTCACTTTAGATTCCTCTATTGAGAATTCTCTATTTAGTTCTGTACCCCACTTTTTAATTGTATCCTTTGGTGTTTTGGTGGCTAGCTTCTTGAGTTCATTGTATATTTTGAAATCAGCCCTCTGTCAGATGTGGGGTTGGTGAATATCTTTTCCCATTCTGTGGTCTGCTTTATTGACTGTGTCCTTTGTCTTACAGAAGCTTCTCAGTTTCAGGAAGTCCCATTTATTAATTGTTGATCTCAGTGTCTGTGCTACTGGTGTTATGTTCAGGAAGTGGTCTCCTGTACCAATTAGTTCAAGGGTACCTCCCACTTTCTCTTCTAAGAGGTTCAGTGTGGCTGGGTTTATGTTGAGGTCTTTGATCCATTTGGACTTACGTTTTGTGTATGGCGATAGATATTGATCTATCTGCAATCTTCTACATGCCTGCATCTAGTTATGCCAGAACCATTTGTTAAAGATGCTTTCTTTTTACCTTTGTATAATTTTGTCTTCTTTGTTAAAAATCAGCCGTTTCTATGTGTGTAGGTTAATATCAGGGTCTTCAATTTGATTCTATTGGTCTACCTGTCTGTTTTTGTGCCAGTACCAAACTGTTTTCAGGACTATTGCTCTATGATAGAACTTGAAGTCAGGGATGGTGATGCCTCAAAAGTTCCTTTATTGTACAGGGTTGTTTTGGCTATCCTGAGAGTTTTGTTTTTTTCCATGTAAAGTAGAGTGTTGATCTTTCAAGGTCTATGAACAATTGTTCTGGGATTTTGACAGGGATTGCATTGAATCTGTAGATTGCTTTAGGCAAGATTGCCATTTTTTACCATGTTGATCCTACCTATCCAAGAGCATGGGAGATCTTTCCATTTTCAGGTATCTTCTTTGATTTCTTTCTTTAAAGACCCAAAGTTCTTGTACAGGTCTTTCCTTTGCTTGGTTAGTGTTACCCCAAGATATTTTATGTTAAAAACTTAACTTCTCGATCAAAACAAAAATAGTTTTTAAAGTGTATAAAATAAAGGGAGAATTATTAGGAAGAGGAAAAAGATAGAAAGTGTGGAAGGAGCTGGGAGGCAGGTAAAGGGCGGGATAAAAAAAAACAAAGTAACAATGACATCAGGAAATTTGAAGGCAAATAGATGGAACTAGAATGAAAAAAATCATCCTGAGTGAGGTAACCCAGACCCAGAAAGACAAGCATGGTAAATACTTACTCATAAGTGGATATTAGCTGTAAAGTAAAGGATAACCATGCTACTATCCACAGACCCAGAGAGGCTAGGTAGCAAAGAAAGCACGGGGGGGGGGTGCATAGATCACCCTGGGAAGGGGAACTAGAAGAGATGTCCTGGGTGGACGTGGCATGGGTGGGGATGGGAACATGAGGGATCAGGTTGGTGGGTGGATGGAGGGAGAGAGTTCTTAAAGAGATGACTGGAAAAGGGGAGCATTTCAGGGTCAAGTAGATAACTGATGCTAGGGAAACTCCCAAGAATCTACAAGGATGACTCCCGCCAAGACTCCTAGCAAAGCCTGAACTGACCATCTGTGATTAGGAGAAATTAGGACTCCAAGCCAGTCACATAACTTTTGACCTATGGCCAGTCCTATCTATGGAATATGTGGAGATAGTGGGTGGGTGGGTGGGGAAGGGTGGTGCAGAGATTGTGGAGTGGCCAACCAATGACTGGTCCGTCTCACACCCAGTGATCCTTCCTTCCCCTGACACTGCCTGAAGAGCCAGGACCCAGTGGCTAGATGGCCGGGAGTCCGAGGATAGAACCAAACACTATTGGAGAGAAAAAAATTATGTCAATGTAATGTTGCCTAAGAATATTCTGCTATACTCATAGATTGGTGACTTGCCTAATTGCGGAGAGCCTTCATGCAGTAACTGATGGAAACAGATGCAGAGACACCCACAGCCAAACATTAGGCCGAACTCCTACTGAATCCTACTAAAGAGAGGGAGAAGGATTGTAGGAGCCAGAGGGGTCAAGGATGGCAAAAGATAACCCACAGAAACAACTAACCTGGGCTCATAGGTGCTCACAGAGTCTAAACCTGCATGTGACCAACATAGACCCTCTACATATATGTGACAGTTGTATAACTTCGTCTACTTGTGGGCTCCTAACAATGGAGCAAGGGCTGTCCCTAATGCTTTGAGTGACTCTTGGAATCCTGGTCTTCACACTGGATTGCCTTGCCTAGCCTTGTTATAAGGGAAGGTGCTAAGTCCTATAGCATGTTGTTATGCCAAGTTTGGTTGATACCACTGGGAGGTCTGCCCCTTTCTAAATAGAAACAGGAGTGAATGGGGGGCAGAGGAGAGGAGAAAGGGGAAACTGGAGTAGGGATGTAAAAAAACAAAAACAAAACCAACAACAACAACAACAAAAAGAACAGGACATCATGAAGCCCATTGCTTTGTGTGCTGAGTTAAAAATTCTTGGAACAAAAGGGTGGAGGGACGGCAGGATGGTTCAGTCAGTAAAAGTGCTTGTCACACAAGCCTGGTGATCTGAGTTCCATTACTGGAATCTGTGGTTGAAGGGCAGAAGTGACTCTAGAAAAATGTTCTCTGGCCTTCCCATGAACACTGTGATGTCCATGCTTCTTTGTCCCACCCACTAATAACTAAAATAAAAAAGTTTAAAAAAGAACAGAAAACAAACAAAAAATAAGATATTTTGTAATTGTTTTATTCCTTCTCCAGAGATAACTTTAAGATGAAGAAAAAAAAAGTGCCTGCCTGTTTGTGTATTTGTTTTTCTATTGGAGAAAATTTTCTCTTAAGAGTCTGTGAGTTTTAAAATGTATTTACAAAGTCTCTCTCTGATACTCCTTTCGAGAGCCATTTAGTTTATCTTCTTTTGTGACTGGGAAAGGCTCAATGATCTCCTGATGACTAGCTTTTGATAAAAGTGATGTGTGCCATTTCAGATACCAAGCCATAGATGTCTGTCACCATTGGTTTGCTATTTCTTTGGTCACATTAGGAAAAAATTAATTGCATGTGGAGAGGCTTGTGTGTTAAGGAACTGTAGACCCCTATAATGCCATGTGACTGAGACATACATGTCCTCTGACTTCAGTCTTTAAATGCAGCCCCTTACAGCAGCCTATCTGTAACCTCATGAATGACTCTGAGCAAGGGTGCTCAACCAAAAGCTCCCAAATCGCTGATACACAGAAAATGTGAGATAACAAGTGTGATTGATTTTCTAGGGAGGCCACTAATTTTGTAGTTGAATGTTACCCAGAAATAGATAGCTAAGATAGAATGTATGCATGTTTGCATACATGTTTATGTATGTATAAATAATTAATGAACAACTTTGCTATACATATTTTAATGATATTTCTTAAATGGGTCTTTTCAGAATTTCAAAATTATTGTTATTTAGTATAACTTCAAAAATACTAGATCCTCAGTGATGAAAACTGAAGAAAAGCCAGCACAGAATCACCAACAGTCTTCCACTGCAGAGGTAAACATCGCTAACGTGCTGGAACCCTTTGGTTCAGACAGATTACACAGTGCTTTCTCGGGTAAGTGCATATTCACATGCAAAAGGAAAAACACTCACTGAAGTTACTGAGTCTGTCTGTTGTAGCATCAGACTGAGGCCAGAAAACCAGACTTTCAGGAACACAGACAGCCTTAATTTGAGCTTTTTATAGAATCACACAATTACATAAAGTATATACTTTGCTCATGTAGGATAGTGTTTTCCCATTTGTTTCTTTATAAATCAGGCTAGCTAACTTCTGAAGCCCCTAGCTGTTTTACAATTGATGGATGAAGGTCTATTCGTGAAGAAGTCTGGATCTAGGAAACTCTTCCTAATGGTTAATCCTATCTGACAGTATTAATGGTTCAGTTAAGATGTAGCTGAAGAATTTACTTAGTTGGTCTATAATATAACCTTCAACAATGTCTGTAGCTGCTGTATATAAACAGGAAAATACTTTGTTGGGTCAAAAATTTCCAAGACAAGGGAGCAGAAACTATCTCTAAGTGTCTTGTTAGGGTTTCTTTCTTTGTTTCTTTTTCTTTTTTCTCAGAGTAATTCCCACGAATCCTCAAGGATGACCACAGCTAAGACCCCTAGCAATAGTAGAAAGGATGCCTAAGCAGGCATTCCCCTATAATCAGATTGGTGATTACTCTAGCTGTCATCATAGAACCTTCATCTAGTACCTGATGGAAGAAGATGCAGAGATCCACAGCCATGCACCAGGCCAAGCTATGGGAGTTCAGCTGAAGAGAGGAAGGAGGGATTATATGAGCAAGGGGTGGTGTCAAGATCATGATGGGGAAATCCACAGAGACAGTTGACCTGAGGTTTTGGGAGTTCCCTGACTCTAGACTGACAACTGGGGAGCCTGCATCGGACCAAACCAGGCTCTCTGCATGTGGGCGACAGTTTTGTAGCCTGATATGTTTGTGGAACCCCTGGCAGTGAGAAGAAGTGGGAAGAACAAGGAGGAGGAGGAGGAGGAGGAGGGGAATAATCTTGTTGTGGAATCTGTAGAGTGGCCCATTGAGTTACACAGTTTACCCTTTAGTCTCTTCCTCTTTATTTGCAAGTGTTCATTACCATGAGTCATTCATCTGGCTCGAGGCCTCTGTTTTCAGCTATACCATGAGTTATGGACTCTCACTGGGCCTCCTCTTGGATAGCCTGTTGTTCTGTGCCTTGGAGATCCTGCTGTTTTGGATCTGTAGGTTTGTTTTCTTTACACGCTCCAACAGTTCATAGATAAGGTGGATGCTGGAGTTGGCAGACTCATAACCCTGGTTCTGGGCCTGGGTGGTAGCTGTGTTGCTCAGCTCTCTAGCTTTCCCTCACTACCCAGATGAGCTCTCCAGCACTGCGTGGGCTAGCTCACCCAATGCAGCCTACAGCAAGGAGCAGGGCCAGTTCTGCTCTGGGCCCTTAGATCCGGGTCCCCCTTATATAGACAGGGCTAGCTCTACTATTTTGCCCAGGCAAGGAGAAGCCCCTCCCTCCTTGCTCTAGGGGGAATATGGGGAATGGTTAGCTCTCTTGCTTTCACACGCTCAGGGTGGGAGGTGTGTCTGTATATTTAGTGGATGTGTGAGGTTTGGAATGAATGATTTTTAATATTGTCTTAACTAGTGTTAACCTGAGGCTTTCTATCATTTGCATTTATTGCATTAATTAATATACTGTCACAGGATATTTATATTATAATTCTAATAGTCAAATGGGATTCATCCAATCGAGATATTTCTACACGGTATAACCAGAAATGGTTGTCTTACTTAGGGTTTCTATTGCTGTGAAGAGACACCATGACCACAGCCAGGAAAACATTTGATTCTAGGTTTAGTTCGTCATCATGGTGGGAAGCATGGCGACACACAGGCAGATATGGTGCTGGAGAGGTAGCTGAAAGCTCTACATCTGGATCCCTAGGCAGCATGAAGATACATGGAAGCCAGCCACTAGCCTGGCATGAGCTTCTGACACCTCCAAGTTCAGCCTCGAGTGATACAGCCCCTCTAACAAAGCCACACCTACTCCAACAAGGCCACATTTCCTAATAGTGCCACTCCCTGTGAGCCTATGGGGGCATTTTCAAACCACCACAAGGTTCTTTAGTAGATTTCCTTTTGGAAGTCACAGGAAAGTTCATTTTGTTTTATTAAAGTCTACATTAATAAAAATACCCAAATGGATATATCTATAAGGATTATCTTGAATAAGTTGATTGAAGTGGAAATATTCAGCCTAAAAAAAAATACCCAAATGGTTCACCACTTCATGCGTCAGTAATAAAACAAAAAGCATGGGATTCTGGGATGTGTAGTTTTGCCTCCCCATCAAACTGGTAAGGACTCTTGGCCTACAAAGCCAGGATAATACTCTTTGCCGGTTCTGCCTGGATCACCCTTTGCAGGTAATATGTGGGTTTTATCTGAAATACTTGGGTATGTGTGAGATCAGTGTGACTGGCTTGCTTTGGGATGTACTGAGGTTTCTCAGTACATACTCAGATTATGGATGTGAGGGCCGAGTAGGAAAAACTTCAGTCTGATTTGACAAGGGGGTTACCTGTTATGTAGTTGTCATTCTTTCCTGGAGATGGAGATTACAGTTTGAAAACTTCATGCAGAGTGTTTCTACAGGGAGTCGGAACTAATTAACCCTTCTTGCTGTCATTTGTAATTTTGTCTTTGGAAGATCATAAAACATTTCTCAGGCTCTAGAAGTTGAGGTGACCATCTGTTCTTTGATGCTCACTCTCAGCTAAGGAAACTGAAATTTATTTTAAAAATATTAACTTTTATTCATTAATAATTTTTTGAAGACATACACAAAGTGGCAGGATTGAAGAAATGAAGTTGGGTGCTGTATGCCCTTGAATATCTGTCAAACAGATCTGTGGATGTTAAATTGAAATAATTAAGAGCTCACATACTTAGCTTTTACTCTTACTTCTTCTCATTTAATAAAATTTGATTTGCCACATTTTAGTCTTATCTTACTAGTGTTAGACTAAGAGAAAGGATATTATTTGCCATTAGGATGTGTTTTTTAAGATGCCAGAATTCCCAAGGTAGTAGTTGTGATTCTGTTAGCTAACACAGTAAAAATTAAGTAGAGACAGGCATAGAACTCAGTAAATGTTAGGGACAATGTGGCTGCATTTTCTCTGAGTAGAGTGTTGTCTTCTCATACATGCTGCTTGCCAGAAACACGTCTGTCATAAGGAACAAAAGTGGGAGAACCAGGATGTGAGCAAAGGATCAAGGGGACCTCATGACTATAGCTTTCCCCAAATCTACGAATCCTGTAACATCTGTGTGCTGGTTAGTTTTGACAAACTTGACAGAGACTGGAATCTTGGAAGAGAGAAACTCAACTGAGTAATTACCTCCACCAGATTGGCCTCTAGGAATGTTTATGGAGCATTATTTTTTAAATTATTGATATGGGAGGGCTCAGACCTCTCTGGATGTTGTCACCTTTGGACAGGTGGTCCTGGCTTGTATAAGGATGGTAGCTGAGCAAGCCACTTTTGCTACCATTCTTGCCTCCAAACTCCTGACTTGAGTTCCTGTCTGAATTTTCCTCAGCAATGGACCGTTATCCATGAAATGAATCTTCACTCCTCAAGTGACTTTGGCCAGTGCTATGTCATAAGAAAACATCAAATTAAAACAATTTTCTTCCTGGATTTGAGTAATTTTGTTTACTCCTGAACTATATGCTAACTCATTTTTTTTTTTACTTCACATTAACTGTATGTGTGGTCATATCTGTGGGAGTAGTAATTCTATTGAGGGAAAGATCACATTTGTAATATAGATTGTAATTGTTTTCATCAATCCATGCAGTGGTGATTGATGTCATTGTTGTTGCTCATTAAAAGTTTACCAAATGCACGTTACACTATAGAATACTTTTCAGCTGTGAAGAAAAATGAAGTCACGAAATTTTAAGGTAAATGGATATAACTAGAAAAGATCCTATTAAGTGAGGTAACCTGGTTCTAGAAAGAGAAATGTCACATGCTCTCTTATCTGAGCTTCTTAGCTCCAAATCTTCAGATATGCATATATAATGTAGAATAACTTAATAAACCAGAAAAGCAAAAGGGACCACTACAGGGCAAGGGGTTGGGGAGAGCAAAGAGTGGGAATAGCACAGCACTGATGATCTTAAGGAGGAATTGGGAAAACAAGTGGGCTCTAATTAGGGAGGGGAGAGGGAGATTAACACAGGAGGAAGGAAGGATGGGAAGTTAGCAATAAAGATATCTAGAGAAGTCATGATGAAACTGTAGTGATCTGAAAGAAGGTGGGCCCCAAAGGGAGTGGCACTAATAGGAGATGGGATCTTGTTGGAAGAACTGTGCCACTGCAGAGGTGGGCTTTGAGGTCTCATGTATGCTTAAGCTACATCCAGTATCTTAGACAACTTCCTGTTGCCTGTAAAAATATGTAGGACACTCAGCTACTTCTTCAGCACCATGGCTGCCTGCATGCCTCCATGTCCCACCAAGATGATAATGTACTAAACCTCTGAAAGTGTAAGCCACCCCAACTAAATGTTTTCCTTTATAACAGTTGCTGTGGTCATGGTGTCTTTTCACAGCAATAGAAATCCCAACTAAGACAGAAGCATACTTTTTAACTATCTATCCAAATACACCCATAATAAGTGAATATACATGCTCTCTCTCTCTCTCTCTCTCTCTCTCTCTCTCTCTCTCTCTCTCTCTCTCTCTCTCACACACACACACACAGACACACAGAGTTTAGGTGATGTTTTCCTATCTGGGCTGCCCCCACAACCCAAAGGGCCATATAATATCTAACAAAAGCCCCAACATGTGGAATGAGAAGACCTCTTTTGAATTGTTGGCCAGGAATGTCTTAGAGACTTCCAAAACATGATAGATAATTGCTGTTGTCATGTTGACTCCCAGAGGTAGAAGATAAGTCCCTATTGCTGAAGATACCATGCGCTTCAGACATAGGGCCCAGAAGACCCAAGATGGATCCGACCTGAAAGCCGCCTCACTGAGGACCAGCTTCATGGTACCATAAGGTGCCATTTAAGCTTCCAAAGGAGGGAGGCAACCAAGAATCCTACCCATCCATGATACCTGTGAACTACAAGGAAGAGCATGACACAATAACCCTAAGGATGAAGTAGTGGCATGCATATATTGGTGGTAACCTAAGTCTAACTGGACTTCAGTACATTATCAAGAGGGAAACCATGCCTTGTACTAGAAACCTAGCCAACACAGGGCTAGTAAGGATTTGAATCTTGGAAGAGAATCTTCAACTGCTACATTACTAAACAGGCACAATCCCTGATTATTGTCTAAATAGTTATCCTTATACCCACAGATAAATGTAGTTTTCACCCCTGCTCAGGGAACTTTCTCTTTGCAACAGATGAAGACTGTTATAGAAAACTACGACTAATCAAAATACAAAGTTGTGGAGCCCAGTCCCAACGGATCCTCTCCAACACAATGCCTGCCCATAAGGCTCAGGGATCATTGCAGAAGAGGGGGCAGAAAGACTGTAAGGAACAGGAAGTGGGCTGTGAGATTGGGTTTCCTAGAAATAAGAGAAGGAACACCCGTCGAATCTCATCCACATGACTGCTGAGGCATGAGTGGAGCAAGGACAGCGGCAGACGTGGCAAAGTGAACCAGAGGAAGGACCACGAGGCCTCAACCCTGCGCAAAGAGCGATAGGCAGCTAAGGAGAGTGAGAGAATAGTCTTCTCCAAGGAAGAGCACACCAACTGGTTACTCAGTTCCAAATGGTCATCCCGAAAAACATACATACGGGAAGCATTATACAGACTGTGCAAGAGGGGGAAAAGAGAAGAAATGGCATAATCATATTTTAATCTCACACAACAAAATTATTTTTAAAAGGGCACGTGTCACTGTGACCCATCTAAAAGTAATGCAATTTTATGTGTGTATTAAATTTTTTTTGTGCTGACTCTTTGGAGTTGTGTGTTCTCTTTTTGAAATGATAAAATAAAAACCGAGTTTAAAAAAAACATATCAAATGGAATGTTCTCAGAGGAATCATCTAGGAAAAAGCTTGGATATTAAGTGGCAGTAAGTTAAGTGTAGACAAAAACAAGGAGCATCAGGAGAACGTTTAAGTTGTGGAATTGTGACACTCATATGCCTCTAGGGTCTCTGAGAGGCTGAGAAATGCCTGTCTTACCTCTGTTTATTGACACAACCAAAGTATAAAAAGGTAACTGTTTTTTCTGTTTAAGTCTTTCTTTCTTTCTTTCTTTCTTTCTTTCTTTCTTTCTTTCTTTCCTTCCTTCCTTCCTTCCTTCTTTCTCTCTCTCTCTCTCTCTCTCTCTCTCTCTCTCTCTCTCTCTCTCTCTCTCTCTCTCTCTCTCTCTTTGAGGAGGGAAGGGATGGACAGGGTCTCACCATATAGCCCTGTCTGGCCTGGAACAGCCTGTATAGACCAGAATCATCCTAATTCACAGAGGTCTGTTTGCCTCTCCCTCACACATACTGGGATTTTTTTTTTTTGTCTTTTTTAAAAAATTGAAATTAGAAACAAGGTTGCTTCACATGTCAATTCCAGCTCCTTTTCCCTCTCCCTCCCCTCCAGCCATGCCCTCGCCCTCCCACCAACTCCCCCAGTCCCCCCTCAATCCCCACTCCTTTCCCAGGAAGGGTGAAGCCCTCCATGGGGAGTGCCCATCGTCTATCATTTCATCCAGGGCAGGGCCTAGACCCTCCTCCCAAGAGTCCAGGCTGAGACAGCATCCCTCATTGTGGGATGGGCACTGAAAATCCATTTGTATGCCAAGGATAAATACTGATCTACTACCCAAGGCCCCATAGACTGCCTAGGCCTCCTACATACTGGGATTTAAAGGTATGTACCACCATGCCTGGCAAAAGATATGTTTTAGAAACAAAGAGCTAGGCACAGTACCTTACCATTTTCATCCAGGTACTTGGGAGACTGAGGTAGAAGGATTGCTGTGAATTTGAGGCTAGCCAGAGCTACTGTCTTAATCACTGGTCTATTGTCATGAAGAGACACCATGACTCTTGATAAAACCAAACAAAACAAGAAATTAAAAAAAAACATCTAATTGAAGGCTTACAGTTCAGAGGTTAGTCCATTATCACAGCAGAGAGTGTGCTGGCACACATGGTACTGAAGAAATATCTGAGAGATTTACATCCTAATCTTCAGACAAAGAGAGAGACAGAGAGAGAGAGGGAGGAAGGGAGGGAGGGAGGGAAGTACAGAGGGAGGCAGGGAGGGAGAGAGGGAGGCAGGGAGGGAGGGACAGATGAAAGGAGGGAGGGAGGGAGAGCTGGCATGGACTTTTGAAACCACAAAGCCCATCCCTAGTGATACACTTCTTCCAACAAGGCCACACCTCCCCAACAAGGTCACATTTCCTAATCCTTCTAATCCTTTCAAACAGTTCCACTCCCTGGTGACTAAGCATTAAAATATATGATCCCATGAGGGTGGGGGCATTCTTACTTACACAACCACAACTACAGAGTGAGACTCTGTCTCAAAACACTAAAGAAAGGAGTAACATAAAATCATGATGCAATTTAAAATGTTCCCATTTAATAGGTTAATGTTTTCCTTTAAACACCAAGTATAGTAGAATATCATTATTATTGAGACAGCAATTAGAGGATGTGGTTGCATCCCCATGGTTCTGGAGATGAGCCTAAATGGGATGTCCAGAGAATGAAGAAAGGACAGACAGATATTTGAACACATAGACACAGAAAAGTGGAGGTTGGGTGGACTGGGATCTCTGACAGAGAAACCACAATATGCCAGAAGCTCAGTGTGTTTATTATATATAGTTGAGTAGGGAGATGAGATTAGTATATACAAGTGAACACAAAGGCAGGTTTGGCTAATCTTGCTAGGAGCAGTCTCTGTAGGAGAGCAATCTTCAGGATGTAAATATCTGTAGGGTCTGAGAAAATAATGAAGACACCAGACTCAGAAAAATATGTAAGAGTAAAGAGCATTTATTAATATTCCAGCATGCATGTGGGGTTGTTCAGCTGTTAGGTCATCTCATGTATAATTGGCTAAGAATGCAGCAGTTACACTAGTGTGCTTTCAGTTGGCTGAGGTTTAGTCTTATTATTTTTGGACATACTTGCATAAACTTAGATAAGCCTGGATGTGACTCAGAAGGGGCTGCTGGGTTTGTCCTTGAGACCTTGTGAGGCTGGCTCAGGCCTTGTCCTGAATGCAAGGGCATTGTGGGTAAATGACCTTTTGTGGAGAGACGCCCATTTCTGCCCTAAACTCAGTTGTGAGAGTTTAACCCCTTCACATCTAGAGGCAGAAAACTATGGCGGACATTGTCTGTATATACTCAATATTCACGGTTGGCCTGATGAAAGCATTGCCCTCCCTCTAGGGAAGGCTTTGCTGCTCCCATGGGGGTGAGACATTGCTCTTTGATGTGACTGTGTTCTCTGTTAAACAATACACATTTACTCAGAACTTCACTTGTTCCTTATAGGATGTGGTAAAATGTCCTCTCCAATCACAATGTACGTAAACAGAGTGGGTTATAGTGTGGCATGGGTTTAGAGGTGCATATGAATATACATTTTAGTTCTAGTCCATGTAGCTGCACAAAAAACCTCTCCAAGCATTGAGGGCTAAAGCCAGTGGCTCTTTTCAGCCTTCTTGTGTGGCCCATCTATCTTATAATCCTGCTTAGTAGAAATATAGCTTAAAAGAACTAACGATGCCCAAAGAGTTAGGATTGAAGTTTTAAGTTGTCTGCTCACAAGTCCATGGGTTTGTCCACTTGTTCTCTTTGTAAGGAGGTGGAAAAATGTAATCAACACACTGCAGTTACAGGTCTAGACAATTCCAAGTGTTAACAAGAAAACACTGTAGGATTACCTCAATATGCATAAAATTGAGGTTGAATCACTTGGAGTTCAGTAGAGGAACATAACTAAGAGAATGAATATGTATTACCAGCATATGAATTAGACTGATTTATGTGATATGGGATTGGCAGTCCAACAATGGCTGGCTGCATGTTGTAGAGGCTGAGATACAATAGTTGCTCAACCCACCATTCTGGGTATCTCAGTAATCTTGATATGGTGCTGACAGCCCAAGAGATTTATGAAGGGCTGGTTGTCTTCTGTCCACATTAGGGGCTGAAAAACTTGGGTTCTGATGTCAGGGATGGATATAGCAACAAGGTAGATATACTCAAAAGGAAGGAGGAAGGCAGGAAGGCAGGAAGTCAAAGGAGTTCTGATTTTCACTCAGTTCTTTATATCTAGGCAGCCAAGAAATTTGTTGCCCAGAATGGGGATGGGGTTCTCCATTCAGTTAACCAAGAAATATTCTTGTAAACCTATCCAGGCACAAGATTCTTAGTTAATTTTGGATTCTGTGGCATGCTTTCTTTGGGCCTCCAACTAACTCCCAGATGAAGAGATGGAGACTTATTATTAATGATCAATGCTCAACCTTAGCTTAAGCTTGTTTCTAGCTGCTGTTGCTGCTGCTGCTGTTGCTCCTCCTCCTCCTTCTTTTTCTCTTACTATATGATGACCCAAGGCTTCTTTACCTCATCTACATACTATCCATCCTACTTTCCTACTTCTCCCACGACTGGCTGGCTGGCCCCTGGCAGTCCTCTTTTTCTCTATATCTGCCAGCCTTGCCTGTGCAGCACAAAAAATGCAACCCGTCTTTACATAGTTAAACAAATATTCTGCATCATTAACAAATGCAACATGTCTTTACATAGTTAAACAAATTTTGTATTCCACAGCAAGATCGTATTAAGTTGACAATTACGTTTAACCATAACACTGGTTAAAATTTTGTTTTCAAGAGAAGGTCTCATTATGTAGCTAAGGGTGACCTCAAACTCAAGAACTGCCTAGCCTCTGAGTACTGGAATTACAGGTGTGTGCCACAATATCCAGTATAAGGTTGTATAATACAGCATGCTATAGGTTCTAAAAGTAAAGTATGTTATTATATTCTTTGGACTCAACCTTCATTAATACATGGTTAAGAACTGGTAGTAATATAACAAATAAGCAAATTAGATGTATTTTGCTAAAGCAATTTAGAGGAACAAGAGATCAAAAGAGGCTGGGGAAGGTAGTCAGGGACACTGAAGACTGAAAGCATCAGATATAGCTCAACAAAGATAAAATTTAACAGACAAATATAACATTGTGACATTGGATCTAAAATCCAATTCCTACACACAGGTATAACGTGGAAACATATAGTCTATCTCATTTGAAAATTGGTGCTTTAAGTTAACAAGTTTAATTTTTTTAAGAGTGTGAGTGTTTTGCCTGCATGTATGCCTGTATACCACATGCGTGTCTGGTGTCCACTGAGGATAGAAGAGGAAATTCGATCTCTGATCCCCTGGAACTGGAGTTACAAGTGTCTGTGAGCTGCTATGTGTGTGCTGGGAAATCAAACCCATGTCTGGAAGAGCGAATAGTGTTCCTAATGAAAGCCATCTCTCCAGACCCCAATTAATAACTAAAAAATCAACTCCACAATGTAATGGGGCTGAGAAAGCAGTTCAATGCAGTTTTAGGCAAAAAAAATATGGGGACTAAATGACACATTCATGAAAACAAGGAAGTCTGCAGTCCAGACATTTGTGTTTGGTCATGCTGCACATGGATGGCTGGCTACAGTTCTGGCTACAGTGACAGTTGTGCAAGCTACAGTTTGGGAAAGTTACAACAAATGAGGCATTTTTAGAAAGCAATAGGAACAATGAGAGGCCATAGCATCTTGATATGCCTAGTAGCTGCAGAACACAAGGATGACCTTGAACTTCCGATCCTCCCTGCCTCTGCTTCCTGAGCACGGGTATTACAGACAAGGACCAGCCTGACTTGTTTATGAAGTGCTGGGGACCAAGTCAGGGCTTTGTGCAGTGCATACTGGGCAAGCACTCTACCCACTGAACTATGGCCCCAGCCCAATTACTATTATTTTTGAAGAATATTGAGAGACGGCTCAGTGGTTAAGAGTGCTTAGTGTGCAACCATGAGGACATAGCACCTATGAGGTAAGCCAGGTGGCCAGCCTGTGAGGACAGTCTCACCTAGGAGGGGCCTAGAAACAGGAAAGTACTTGAGGCATGCTAGCTTTCGGTCTAGTGGAGAAAGCTCCACTAGGTTGAAGGAGTGATGCTGCCTTGAAGGATAGGTGAAGAGTGATAGAGGAGGACACTTGGCATCCTCTAATGGCTTTCATATGAGGAAAGACATGAGACCCACAGATCTATGTGTGTGTGTGCGCGCGTGTACACACACACACACACACACACACACACACACAAAAGAATACATAAAAACATAACAAATCGTTACAGCAAAGATTTCAGTGTACATGGACCTAGTTTAGTAACAGATTATTTTCCAGCTTGTCAATGTGACTTTTCTAGCAGGCCACAGGTTTTATACTTGAGATGTTACTTATTCATTGATGGCAATCTCAGCATCTGTCATTACAGCTGGTCCCGGTAGCTTCTGCCAACTTCCTTCTTCTCTCAATTAACTGTACATAAACAATGGCATGTCTTCCTTTAGACTGAACACCACTGCCTACCTTCTTTTTGATAATGCTATTGGGAACTCCAGAAGACACAGGATTGGAAGGAAAATAGCCCAGTGTTAGTCCATAGCTGTGGGCCATCCTAAGTCAGTGGGTAGTTAATTCAAGGCATGGTGAACTGGGCAGCCACGGGAGGTACTTTCAGTGCTGTGGAGGGCAGCCCTTATCCATGGATTGCTGGATTTAATGGGGTCTAAAACAGATAAAGTTGTTTTTGAGGTGACTGTCCTGGAAGTACCAAGAGCCTCCGGCTCCTTCTCAAGCAAGGCAGTTACCATCTTCTTGGTCTCCTACTCCTCTGGGATTTCAGTAACAGCAGCCATGTTCTTCTTTCTTCCCCTCATTCTTTTTGGTATATCAGACAGATAGAAGAAAAGGATAGCAATTAATTATTTCAAAGAAGCCAGGGGATGATCACTGCTTGAGCTTAGCATCTGCAAGGGACAGCTGGACCACTGGGCTGAGGAGGCTACTGAACCTGCCCTCCAATCAGAGGCAGAGTGGTAAAGGAGAACTTCTTGAGCTAGAGGTGGGAGTTGTCGGCGTTACACCACAGCAGCAAACAGATATTCTGGACAGCTTTAACTTTCATCTGAACCTCATAATTTCCCAGTTCTAGGCTAGGATTGGAATTGGCATGCAGTGACTATGAACAAGATAAGGAAATACAGCTGGCCATTCCTAAGAAAAGATAGATTGTTGCAGCAGGCAAAGTAATGAACAGTAAGGGACAGTAGAACCATATAAATATGTCTTGACCAGTTTTAATTATTATTATTTTCACTTTGCTATACTGCTGTTTGCCATACATTTCTACTAACCTATGAAGTCCTGGGGGAGGTATGACTAGAAAAATGAAAATGTAGTGTGGGCTCCCAATTGGCAAAAATAGAACCTTTGAGAATGTGAAACACTGATTTGATAAGTTAAAATTAATATTCTGTACTAAGTGACTTCATGGTTATTTGTGCCTATTTCATCCACACTGAAAGCCATATAAGAAAAGGAAGGAAAAACAAGCCAACAAGATGACTCAGAAGGTAAAGGAGCTTGCTACCAAGCCTAATGACCTGAGTTTGATCCCCTCATGGTAGAAGGAGAAAAGGTTTCAGTAAGTTGTTTCTCTGACATCCACACACATATTGTGGCAAGGTTGTGCATGTATACACACACACACACACACACACACACACACGTAAAGAAAAATGAAGGAAAAGAAGTGAAAGCTAGAAAAAAAAGTGTTTTTTTCCCCTTCATGGTATTTTTCCTTTTTGTTATTGCTTTTCCATTTTATCTTATTTTTCCCCCTAATCTGGGTTCCTGTATCCCAGCTGCTGCAAACTATTTCCTCCTGGCCAAGACTCCAAGATGTTTCTAAGACAGTATCACAGGGACCACTTGTCACACAGCCAAGCAGGAGCTCAGTCTGACCCAAAGAAGCAGCATGGCCAGAAAACTGTATGGTCAGAGAAAGACTCCACTTGCATTTGTGGTAAACACTGCTAATTCCTATCCTGTTTTATAAGCAGCATTTGACTGCATTAAAAGGATTTGCAGTGCCCTACAGGCTTGAGAAGGAACGGCCCAGACTTCAGCCACATTCCCATGACCTTTCTTCCCAGGGGCCGGTCCAGATGTGGTGGGAAGTACAGGATGGAAAAATCTCTTCATGCTTGCTGCTGGCCTGGCTTTAAATGTCTCCACTACAAAGGAAGAAAATGCTAATTTTGATTATCTTGAAATATGTAAAATCTAATGAAACAAAATATAAAGTTTCAGAGGAGTTATGAAGTTAAAGATTGGACATGTTCAATACTAAGAGGAAAACAACATAAAGAGCAAGAAGATAAGTGTTTTACTGACAATTTCGGGTACAAAGGGTGAATTAAAGAGACTATGCATTTTATCTTTGGGTAGCTTTTGGAGTAATGTAAGAATGATCTGATGAATTCAAAGTTCATTTATTCTTGTCCTCTCGCATAGCATTTTATATTTTCATAGGCAGTGAAAACAAACTAGGTTTTTATTCCTCTTTAAATTTTTTCCCCCTGAGATAGGGTTTCTCTGTGTAGCTTTTGGAGCCTATCCTGCACTCGCTCTGTAGCCCAGGCTGGCCTCGAACTCACAGAGATCCACCTGCCTCTGCCTCCCAAGTGGGATTAAAGGCATGCGCCGCCAATGCCCGGCTTCCTGTTTAAATTTGATAGCCAGTGGCTATCAGGCATTTAACTCCTCATTGATTCAGTCAGAGGGACAAACAATTACACGTTTTTCTCATTTGCCCTTTTTACTTATCTTATGTGTAACAGTTTTTGCCTGAATGTATGTTTATACACAGAAGGAGATGAGAAGAGCATGGCAGATTCTCAGGAACTGGGATTACAGAGAATCGTGAACTACCAGCTGGGCTCTGGGAACTGAACCCGGGTCTTTTGCAAGAGTATCAAGTGCTCTTAACCACTAAGCCATCTCTCCAGCCCCTCATGTGATGCACCCTTTTTAATGTACCCTACTTAGAAGTAGTTCCCTCTTAAATGTTTCTTTTGCTATGATTTCCTTTTTCACAACAAGCTCTGAAATTATTTTCCCACCCTCCTTTCATGGCAGATTTTCTTACCTATCTGTATTCACTTTTTCTTATACCTAAGACAGATGGCCAGACTCTGCTTTTTCTAACATGTCACCTGATGTAACTTAAGCAAAGCAGCTCACCTCCCTCACTAAGTTCATGGAAAGAAATTTTCACACAGTCAGGAATCTGATCTATAGTAACTGTGAAGTTTCTAACACATTTTTGATTATCCATAGTCTGGCTGACCAAACAATGGGAGGATCAGTTTTGCAGTGACATTAGACTACATCCCTGGACAGTGGTGATTTGGGAATTTGTTTCTGTTCTTTTGTTTTGCTACATTCTCAGTCAGCTCAAACACTGTTGTCTCATACAAGAACCTAGGAACTGCATTTCTTGTTTTGCTTGCCTTTTATACCCCCCCCTTCACTAATTTTCTGCACCAATTCTTCATTTCTCTTTCTTCCCAGAGACTTGATGCCCATTTTGGGTGGAGCAGTGTCCAATCCCTTTCCTCTCAAACAGTGGGAGAAAAGGCTGACTCTTAACTTTTTTTTTTAGTTCCAGTTTTACTTTGTAGCCTTCACAAGCCTGGACCTATGTAGACCAGGCTGGCCTAGAATTCACAGATATCTGCTTTCCTCTTCCCATTGAGTGCCACCACAGTAGGCCCCTTCTTAATATTATTAACTCTTCCTTTAGGCAACACACACACACACACACACACACACACACACACACACACCTCAGTTTCTAATTGTTCTCAGGTTTTTTCTCAAATTGTGTCCTGTTCTAAACTAGTCAATGCTGTGTAAAATAGTTGTTTTCCAGGCTGTCCTTGACCCATGAGCTATTTTATAAGCAGCATTTGACTTGGTTTAGAGTGCAAACACAGAAGCAGGAGGACTCTGCACCTTGTTGAGCACATAGATAGCACCATCTGTTTAGTACATCCTGGGTTGCACAGACTGGCAACTTAATTCTAAAAGTAGAATTTGTGCCACCATATAAATCTATCAAAGTAAATTCAGACCAGACCACATGAACATGTGAGTATATTAAAATCTAGTATAGAATTTATTGACCTAAGAATTTATTGAACAATTCTGACCAAGGAAAGCATGTAGTGCTCTCGCTTGAACCCTGTAAAGAGGCAAACACCTCACAATGAGATGCCTGTAGTCCCCCCTAAACCTTCCACCTGACCACCTAGAGTTTGCATTAAGAGACCCATAGGCAGAGAAGAACCAATTGCCCTAGAAACTTCTATTTAGCTTGGTCCCCATTGTTGGTGTGGCCATCCATCTGTACCTGTGATCTGTCTACATTCGTCTGTTTGGATCTGCTCATCCACCTGCCCATTTGTCCAGCTTGACCCAGTGCTGTCCTCTGTCTCTATGGTCCCTATGCTCTACTTCTGTAGCTTGGCACATTCTGTTGCTCGGCTCAATTCTGAATCTGCAGCTGGACTTTGCCCCTGTGTTTCAAGCAGACCTCCTACGGGGTGAACTATATAACTCCCACAACATGCCCTGTACATCATTAGTAGTTAAGTCTGTTTGGAACATCCTGAGCCTCTTTAGCCTTTTGTAGCTATTCTGCAACGCGCGCGCGCGCACACACACACACACACACACACACACACACACACACACAAACGTGAGTATAGATGTTTTTCTGTGTGAAGTGGAAGTTACTGTGGTTAAGAGTTGAATGAAAGAGCTTGCATTTGACTTGGGTGCGTATCAAAAGAAGTCAGGATTGATTGGACCATTCCAGCTAGCAAAACCAGCAATTTATGAGTTGGTTTTAATGAACGAATTCTAATGTTGAAAGACACCAATTTCTCTCTCTGCATTTCTAACATAGTGTGCTTATTATACTATTTAAAATCTTACCATGTGTCTCTACCACATGCATTTTTCATAGAACAGAGTACAGGCATGGCCCTCTTAATGGAATGACTAAGGAGATGGGAACTTTTGGATTTTCTAGTCATAAATGGAGATGAAAAAGGTGAGATGAGTGGTCATGTTTCCTTAATAGTAGGGACAATCCATTGACATGCAAACAAACTGTAATTGAGACTCAATATTTCTGTGAGCTCACCTCCTCCTCATCATCATCAAGGGCAAGACATTTCGAATGCCGTTTTCAATAGTCTCCAACATCTGGATGATAGATAGGCTTGTAGGACCTCACATTAGTAATTACACCCCCCTCCAGGGAGACAGGGTGAACCTTGTTGACCAAGAAGATAATGGGGGGACCAGTCGCCTTGTCTGTCTGTCGAATTTGAATTTTGGAAGTCCTGGCATGTGAAATCTTCTCTCAAATTTTCTTCCAGGTTCATTCATGACTAATGCCATTGTACACAATGTCTTCAAAGGTAAAAGTTTTCTCTTTCCCTTGTGAGTTGATTTTTATGGGTTTTGAAAAACTATCCACCATCATTCACGGTCGCTCAACTCAAATTCCTGTACCTTTGTCGAGGTTGGTCAATCTCTTAGCAGAGCCTGGAAGAGTCATCTCAACTGCATCTTCTATTGTGTTTGGAGATGGCACACCTCACCTACTTGTCACCCCCTGGCCAATGAGAGTACTTCTCTGTTGGCAGTCTTCTTCCACCTCTGAGCACAAACTGCCACTGATTGGACACCTGCCACTGTGGATTAGCTTCTCCTGTTACACATCTTCACAAACATGAACTCATATGGTAAATGACCATTTCTATTTGCCTCATTAATTATTTTATGATTCACACATGCAGATTATCACTTTTATTATTTATTATTATGTCCTAGTTACTTGTCAATGTACTCATATGTGCGAATTGTTTTCAGTTTTCAGCCATGATGTAAAAAGTTACTGTGAACATTTGTGCTCGAGTTCTTATGGAGACATTTCTCCTGATAAACAGGCAATGGTGCTACTGAGTAATAGGACAGACACATGTTTAAGTCTACAAAGCACTGGATCATTTCCCCAACTCACCAGCACTATATAAGGGGTTCTACTATACTGTATACCTTTCCCAGTATTGGTTGTTGACAGACGCAAAATCTCAGAAAAATCTAAGTGACATACAGTAATGTGGAATTTTTATCTTATTTTATTTTGCTAATGGGTTATGGTAGGAACAGCGTATATCCAGACTTAGAAAGTGTCTTTTAGATATAGTACCTGACACACAGAAGACCTTCAACAAATATTGGTTGGACTGATAATTAAACACAGAACATGCAGTTTATGGAGTTGGATTTAAATTATTCCCTGGCACTTATAAAGTACTGAGCAAATTATCAAAGGGTAGAATTAGAGACAATTCTTAAAAATTTAAGAGAACGGTATGTGTTTTCTTCTGTCTTATGCTTCAGGCAATTTGTTTAAAGCAATATAGGTAGGTAGTAGAACATGAAAAGCAACCACATATCCTCATTCTCAATTGAATTCTCCTTATACTTAACTCATGGTAAATTTAAAACATTGATTTCTTCATGTCATTTTATTGAATTTGTGTTTTGTTTGATTACATTTTGCTGCGACTATCTCTTCCTGTTCAGCAGAACAAACTTAGCTTTGAGATAAAAATCTAACCATTCTCTAAAATTTATTTCCCTTCATGAAAACATATTACAATTTCCAGATATCTGATAGATGAGTGAAATCTTACACATCAGAAATCTTACATATCAGGTAGCATCTTTTGCTGCCAACATTATTATTATTTGATAATCAATGAGAGGATGACCAACTCGGAGGTGAGTTGCCTTTTCAAAAAGTGCAATTCAAATTATCGTAGTCCTGTGATTGCATTTAACTGTGATTAAAATGAGCTGTGCATGTACGACTAATTGATGGGCCTGGAACACTCCGTAGTCCAGGTCAGGGCATCAGTGCCATTTCAAAGATTTGTTGAATCAAGAATTAAGGAAACACAATTTTTTGAAGGTTCCTGGTTTCTAAATGTTCAGAGTTCAGAAAAAAATTTACTTGCAGCAAAATTCTATTCAGAAAAAAAAATTACAGGAACCAGGCTTTATATTGTTGGTGCAGATGTTGAAAACAGAAAACCTCTGTAAACATCCTTCCATCTGGCTATTTGCATTAACTTTTTAATAAGCCAAAGTAAAACAAAGCATAAACACCTTTCCCTCTTCCTATGTAAATGGCATACAAAGGAAAACAAATGTCCTGTTTAGTCCCTCAGGGATGTTTAAGTCATTATTCCTGTCTAACACAGTAACACAGCACATTACATCAGCAGTGCATTTGAAAGTCTGGAGTGTTCCTTGTGTAACCTGTTTTTCATTAAATTACAGTGTGTGATGAGCCCTGGCCTCTTCAATCACTGGGCAGAATATGTGAAAATCACGTTAGTTTGTAGTCACTGTTCATTATTCCTCTAAGATCCTTTATTTCGGTAGTTTAATCACAGTTCTTCACAACAGTCTTGAAATTTAGAGATAAAAGTATGTCTAAATATGGTATCCCTAGTCACAAAAATAGCCAAGGAATAAGCTGTACTTGAGAAAAAAAAGGGGGGGGTGGGCATGGCCAAGAGATTTTTATATTACTGTTTGGATAATATTTTTGTACACTGTGTGAAGTTGTGTAGGGCACACGACCCAGTCAAAGATAGCACTGAGGGGACGTCAGATGGGTGAGTCCTGAGTTGTTTACAAAAAAAGATGATTGGTTGCCTAGATCAAACCAGATGTGGTCACTGCATTAACAGCTTGTATTCACTAGGTAGAGCCTAGGGTGACTAGGCGCCTGATAGGCTGACCTTTAAAATCACAGTTTGGCTGTCTTCAGCTCTGTGGTGTCTCCAGGAGTCTGGGAATGGGTGAGCAGCGCACTTACTCTTCCTTGGACTCAGATCAACCTTCTGTGGTTAGGCTAAGACCCTGCAAAGGTGTGTGTCTATTTAAACTCGTCTGCTTAAGGCACCTTCTGATTGCTTTAATAAAGGACTGAATGGCCAATAGCTAGGCAGGAGAGGATAGACAGGGATTCTGGGTAGAAATAGGAACTCTGGGAAAGTATCTGAGGCAGGAGATTCACCAGCCACAAGCGGAGGAAGTCAGATGTAGAGGAAGCCAAACAGACATACAACACTGAGGAGAGATAACAAGTCACGTGGCAGAGCACAGATTAATTAATTAATTAATTAATTAACATGGGTTAATTTAAGTTTTAAGAGCTAGTTGGGAACAAGCCTAAGCTAAGGCTTAGCTTTCAAAATTAATAAAAAGGTCTCTGTGTCATTATTTAGGAGATGGCAGTCCAAAGAAAGATCTGCTACATATTACTTGAAAGAAATGTCTTAAAACATTCCTGGTTTTCTCATTTATGAGCAGTTATGTTGAAGGAATCAGAAGTCAGAATTAGTTCACTGGGTACTTGATACCCGGTTGGCCTATACCTGACAGTGTGTGTCATGAGCTGTACATGGTTGACACAGTTCACACTAAGAGTTATTGAATGGTCTCGCTTATCCTTTACTCTGGTCCCACAAAGGTTACAGTTGCATGCTGAAGATGAAGCCCTTTGGTTTTAATTGTTATATAAATATAATAGCATAGGTCTATTTGAGTCAGTGAACTGAGAGCTGGGCTGTTCTGAACATCACACTGCTCTCCACACCATGCAATTCTTTGCTTCATTTCTCAAGAGAGGTATTAACATTTGGACAATTAACAAGAATTTATGATTAGATAGTTATGAAACTTCTCAAATTCAACAAGCAGGGTAGATTTTAAGTTATCCTATATTTTTCAAAAGATTTAAACAGTTTTCAAATATTTGTCCCTTCTTGGAGTAGTTCAGATTAGGCTACTAAAATGTATTTGAAAACATGTATTTGACTTGTCAATGACCTTATACTTACATATACTTATTATCATCAGTGGTATTTTAATGTTTTTGCTTGTATATAAACTGCTTATATTCTGAGCTGATGTGTCCACGTAAAAAGCCCCATTGGTATTAAAGATGCCACTCTTGTGGCATCTTTGGCTATTGTTAGCTCCTTAATAGCCATTCATTGTCTATCTGTTACCTATGTGTTTGGTCTACTAGCTTTTTGACTATCAGGCAAATCATTGTTTTAAAAATAAGTTGGTTTCTTATTTATTTTACATCATGACTGCAGTTTCCCCTCCCTCCTCTCTTGCCAGTCTCTCCCTCCCAATCCCTCTCTATGCCCAACCACCAACTACTCTTCTCTGTTTCTGTTTAGAAAAGGACAGGTCTCCCATGAGTATCTAGAAAACATATCATAACAAGTTGCCGTAAGATTAAGCACCTCTTCATGTATTAAGGTTGGTCAAGGTGGCCCAGTATGAGGAGTAGGATACCATAAGTCTGTAAAAAGAGCAGAGACAGCACCTGTTCCTGCTGTTAGGAGTCCCACAAGAAGACCAAACTATACAACTGTAACATATGCAGAGTGCCTAGGTCAGTCCCATGCAGGCTTCCTGTGAAGGGGGAATGTCCTTATGTATATATATTTCTCTTACTGGTTGATGAATAAAACCCTGATTAGGTAGTGAACATAAAATTAAAAGTCCCTGAGAATTAATCACTGTTTGCTATAAACAAGGTTAAAGGTTTTTGTTTTGTTTTTAAAGGAAACTCTA